>NC_060249.1:8097664-9305153 GCF_921293095.1 Ischnura elegans | reverse complement strand
AAAGTTACCGCTTTTGACGTGTGGAAAGCATTAGAGAATAGATTCGAGAAGAAGTCTGTGATGAGTCGAATGATGCTTTCGAAACAATTACATACGCTTGTGTATGACCCAACAGAGGAATCGTTTAGCGAATACTGCCTGAGATTCGACAGACTGATCCGTTTCCTAAAACAAACCGGCGAGAAAATTGACGATGACGGTGCCGTAATAAGATTCCTGATGACGATGCCATCATCGTATGAGACAGTTGTAACTAGTCTGCAATCGCTGGCTGCAACAGAATTGAAAATGGAGTTTGTTAGAGTGAGGATTGAGGAGTACGAGGCACACAAGAAAGAGACAAGAGATTCAGTCGCTTCGGAACGAGATGTCCCGAATATGGCCTTTGCTGGCTGCAGGAGGGGCAACCAGAGGACCCAAAGTGAAGGAAGAGAGAAGAAAGAAAGCTTCAAATTCAATTGTCACAATTGCGGCTTGAGAGTACATAGGAAGGTGCAGTGCTGGAAGCCTGGAGGAGGAGCGTTTCATGGGCGCTCGAATGGAAGAGGTGGACGAGCAGTTGGTCGCAGAGGAAGACCATGGAACAACGGAGGCAGAAATGATGCATGTTTGGTGGCAGAAGAGGAGGTGGAACCTGCCTACAGCTTCCAAACAACGGCAGTATCATCAGCGGTGGTAAGCGAAACCGCAACACCTGAGAGTGACTGGGTGTTGGACTCCGGTGCATCAGATCATCTTGTTAAGGTGGGAACTCCGATCTATAATATTAGACAATTTGACAATCCAATAAAAATAACGGTAGCAAAGTCAGATACTTTTCTTGTTGCTAAAGAAGTAGGAGATATAAAAGCATTTGCAGTTGTGAATGGAAAAGTAAACAAGATAGAAATGAATAATGTGCTAATAGTGGAAAATCTCAAGTTCAATTTAATTTCTGTTTCAAGACTAGAAAAGAAAGGGTTTGAAATTAATTTTCGAAATAAGAAATGTTATGTCAAGAAAGGTAATGCAAATATTGTTGTTGGTGATAGAATGGATAATATCTATAAACTTCCTATTGTCATTGACGAGTGTGCCATTGAGAGAAAGGCTTTTTCAAGTGTAAGTGATCAAGTTTGGCATACCAGGTTAGGTCATATTGGCAATCCAAATTTAAAACATCTTTGTAAAATTGTTGATGGTATTGGTGATTTGAAATGTGATAATTTAGATGTGTGTAAAATATGTATTCAGGGCAAACAGACGAAACAACCATTTAATAGAACGAGATCTCAAACCACAAGACCATTGGAACGAATACATAGTGATGTTTGTGGGCCAATAACTCCTCTTGCGTATAATGGTATTAAATATATTTTGACTTTGATTGATGGTTATACACATTTCACTGTTGTTTTTGGTCTAAAGTCCAAATCTGATGTGTATGAATATTTAAAACAGTACGAAGCTAGAGTCACGAGTCGTTTTTCAACTAAAATATGTGCCTTTAGATGAGCCAATGGTACAGAATATGTGAACAGCCAAGTAAAGAAATTCTTTAGAGAAAAAGGAATTAAATTGAGAGTGTTTGGGTGTGAGGCTTATCTTCACAAACCGAAGGAGCAAACACATAGTAAATTTGACTCAAGAAGCAAAAGATGTATTATGTTGGGATACTGTGATAATGGGTATAGGTTGTGGTCATTAGAAGATAACAAAGTTATTGTGGGAAGGAATGTAATCTTTGTTGAAACTAACAATGACTCAGTAACTGAAAATTGGGATATTGCATGGAAAGATAAATCTTTAGATGAGAGTACTGAGCTGATTGAACCAATTGAACAGGGAAGTGGTGAAAGTGAGGAACCACTCAGGAGAAGTAGTAGAGTGAAATTAAAACCTAAATATCTAGAAGATTACGTAACCTTAGCCACTAATCCTAACGAGACTGAATTTGCAAATGAAGTAACTGTGAAAGAAAAGAGTGATGATACTCTTGATAACTTTAACTTAAAAAATAATTGTGATGTGTCACTCTTTGCAACAAATTACTGCAATGATGTTCCAAATTGTTATACTGAACTACAACATAGGGATGATAAAGATTTATGGTTTGCAGCAGTTAATGATGAACTTGATGCATTAGAACTTAACAATACCTGGGAATTAGTTTCTCTTCCGCAAGGTAAATTACCAATTAAAAGTAGATGGGTGTTTACCATTAAGGAAGATGGTGATGGAAATGTAGAAAGACTTAAGGCAAGACTGGTAATTAAAGATTGTGCACAGAAAAGAGGGATAGACTATGAGGAAACTTATGCTCCTGTAGCACGTTTTTCAACCTTTCGTGCATTGCTATGTCTCATAAACAAAGAGAAATTATTTGTCAACCAATTAGATGTAAAGAATGCTTTTCTACACGGTGATCTTAAAGAGGAAATTTACATGTACCCACCGGAAGGCTTGAATGTCAAAAGTGGTTTAGTGTGTAAACTCAAAAAAACATTATATGGTTTAAAACAAGCACCCCTTGAGTGGAATAAAAGGTTTGATGAGTTTATAAGAGCACTGGGTTTTGAAAGCAGTAAAGCTGATGAATGTTTGTACATAATGAGGAGTGAAGTGGATGTAATGTACCTACTGCTTTATGTTGATGATTTCTTAATTGCAGGAAATAATAGCGATTTGTTAAATGAGGTGAAACAACCCATGTGGAAAACATTTCTGGTCCAGTACTGGAATTATACTGGTCAAGTACTGGATTTATACCGGGTCAGTATTAATCCAGTACTGGACCAGAACCGGCCAATACTGGGCCAGAACCGGCCAGTACTGGACCAGTATTAATTCATTACTGGACCAGAACCGGCCAGTACTGGGCCAGAACCGACCAGTATTGATTCAGTACTGGAACAGAACCGGCCGGTACTGAGCCAGAACCGGCCAGTACTGGGCCAGAACCGGCCGGTATTAAACCAGTAATGGACTAGAACCGGCCAGTACTGGACCAGAACCGGCCAGTACTGGACCAGAAACGGCCAGTAATGGACCAGAACCGACCGGTACTGGGCCAGAAACGCCAGTACTGGGCCAGAACCGGCCGGTAATAAACCAGTAATGGACTAGAACCGGCCAGTACTGGCCCAGAACCGGCCAGTACCTGCCCAGAACCGGCCAGTACTGGCCCAGAACCGGCCAGTACTGGCCCTGAACCGGCCAGTACTGGCCCAGAACCGGCCAGTACCGGCCCAGAACCGGCCAGTACTGGCCCAGAACCGGCCAGTACTGGACCAGAAACGCCAAAACTGAGCCAGAATCTCCAGTCCAGATTGGGAAATTAATGCATGTACAGAAATTAAACCTTCAATTTTTGCCATATAATTTTAAAAACATGCTTCAACGAAAAGTTATAAATACACATTTTTAATGTATTTATTGCGTTTTCTCAGAATAAAAATTATCAACAATTTTAACTAAGATCTTACAGTGAATAATACTATTTTACATATTTCTTTCATGGAAGTTTGGTCTAGTGAGGAAGTTAAAGGTTGATGAATAGTGCATTACGTCATCTGAATCATTCTTTCATTTCCATGCGCGTAGCGCATTGTCTTTTGTCATTGAGCTCAGCGCCATCTTGGATTCTCTGGACTTCGAAAAATTTCACTCCCGTACGCTCTCTAGAATAACCATAGAGCGTTCGGGAAAATCACTTTTTTTCAATTTTAGAGTAAATGCCCTATGGAAACGTCAGTTTCCGGTCCTTATCCCACTCCCACTTTCGAGCCAGCGTCGCTACTTCCGGTGTAGATAGATCGTTCAGTCTCGCTTGTGGTGTGCGTGTGTCAACATGGCTAGGTATCGTTCTCAAAGAAGAGAGGCTCCTCGGAGACCCGTGGAGAAAATCATCAAGGATTGCACTCCCGTAAATATACCAGTTTGCCTTGTGAACAAATTCTTCCAGCTGGAGCTGTAAATGTGTGGGTTGCTGACACCATTGGACCAAAGTTCCTTAGAAGTAAGTTCTTTAAAACAACTGTAATCCTATTAATAGCTGGGCCATATGCCATTACTGGTGCTTCGATGAATCACCTAAAAGGCCTTAGTCTAAAAAACTGCCTTTTATAAGGTCTTAAATAATTTTCTTGGGGCCGATTAAGCTTTGGACAGAGTATAATTACAGGTTAGGTTAGTTATTGTTTCGTTGGTTATTGCATACACAGTAATCTCAACACTAATGAAACAATGAAAGTCAAAACAATAGTGATAGTAAATTAATGGAGAGGATAAAGATATTTCAATGCTTTTATGCTTTCTCCATCCTTCATTTTCAGACTATGCTGAACACTACGCGAGAGCAGGAAATGTAAAGGTGGAAGATCACAGTTTGTCAAGAAGCAATTGTGCACGAGATTGTGAGAAATTCAAAAAGCGGCAAAGACAAACTTAAATACGTCTATTTAATGAAATATTAATTCTTAATTACTATCTTTTTTGACCATATATCTTTCTATGTAACCGAATTATATGACTTTAAATAAACCTTTAAAATGTTTTTTTTTCAATTGCGATTATTTTATTCAAATTTGATTATAGCACTAGGCCGGAACCAGCCCAGTACCACTTGGAGCTGGCCCGGTACAGGCCCAGTAATGGCCCAGAACCGGCCCGGAACCGGCCCAGAACCGGCCCGGATCCGGCCCAGTACAGGGCCGGTACTGGCATTTTCTTGCCAATTTTGGAAGTATCCCAGTACTGGGCCAATACTGGCCCAGTACCGGGAATTTTCCACATGGGAAAAGTTAATGGGTGAATTTAAAATGAGAGACTTAGGTGTTACCAGTAATTTCTTGGGAATTAAGGTAAATTTTACTAGTGATGGTCTGTTTATTAATCAAACAAATTACTTAAAGAAAGTTTTGACTAAATTTAATATGGAATCATGTAAACCAGTGAGTACTCCAATTGAACTCCAACCAGATAACGATGTGACATCTCAAGAATGTATCATTGGTGTTAAACCATATAGAGAACTAGTGGGAAGTTTGATGTATGCATGTCTAGGAACAAGACCTGATATTTGTGCTGCAGTGAATTTTTATAGTCAATTTCAAAGTAATGCCACTGAAATACAATGGAAAGGCTTAAAAAGAATCTTGAGGTACATTCAAGGGACACTTGATTTTGGTTTAAAGTATGAAGGTAATTCAAGTACACCTTTGTTGTGCTATGCCGATGCAGCTTTTGCAAATTGTAGTGATAGAAAATCAACATCTGGTTATTTATTGAAAATGTATGGTGATCTAGTTGTATGGAACACAAAGAAACAAAGTACAGTAGCATTGTCTTCTACTGAGGCTGAGTATGTTGCTTTAGCGGCAGCTGCGACTGAAGTGTTATGGTTTAAAGTGTTGATGTCTGAAATGAATGTTAATATGAAGGATCCAATAACAATTTTCCAAGATAATCAATCATGTATTCAGACTGTAGAAAATTGGAAGAGAAAACACATGAAACACATTGATATAAAATATCAGTTTGTAAAAGACTTGTATAACTCTAAGGTTATCTACATTGAATATGTGCCTTCCTCTGAACAGGAGGCGGATGTACTGACAAAAGGGTTATCAGCAAAAGTGTTTTGCAAGCATAGGGTAAATTTAAGATGTATGAGAAATTGAGGAGGGGTGTTGTAGTTGAGACAATTTCTCATATATACTGTGACAATTGACTGTCGATATTGCGGTGTGGGAGAAGGTGTGTGGCCTGCTCGGGCTAGAGCAGTCCGTCGAGTCTGTCCAAGTTGGTCGGTACGTGTGTGTCGGTTCGGTCGGTTGGCCGCAGTCATGGTGCGAAGTTCGCTAGATCCATTCGTGTATGGTGTATCATATCCTTTTTGTCTTTTGGAATAAAGTTCCAATACCCAGAGAACAACTGTGCAAATTGATTCACCCCTCCCAGAGACCTCGTCACGGTGCGTCATGGAATGTTTAGTGGAGCAGCGTTACGCAGTGAAATTCTGCGTTAAACTCGAGAAAAGCGGCAAGGAGACCCATGAACTCATCAAGGCAGCTTACGGGGATAGTGCCATGAGCAGATCAACCGCTCAACGTTTGAATACGACCCAGAAACGAAGCGGCAAAATGCAGAATGGCGCACAGCGACATCGCCGAAACCCAAAAAAGCTCGCATGTCCAAATCGAAGCAAAAATCCATGCTCATGTGCTTCTTCAATTCGAAAGGTGTCATCCACAGTGAGTTTTTGCCACCAGGGCAAACCGTTAATGCATCTTTTTACGTGCAAGTACTGGAAAGACTGCGAAAACGCATCTTCCTAGTCCGACCACCCAACGCCGCTTCGTGGATCCTTCATCATGACAATGCGCCGGCTCACACCGCGTTCATTGTCGTTGACTACCTGGCGAAACACGGCGTGGCAACCCATGGCCAACTTTAAACAGGCCGGAACATGGAATTTTGGCAACGCTGTGCCGGGGTCCTATCGTGTTTGTTTGAGAGCATGGCGACTTATGCGTGATGAGTATCCGTGTAACCGAAGAAGCATTAAATCTCTTGTTAAAAAGGCAGAACTGGACTTCTTTTGTGGATATCATATTGACTAAAGGTACGTACAATAGTTTTAAGATAATTTTTGGGAGCTGAAGGAGGAAAATCACGTTTATTACTTCAAAAGTGTCGCGGTCACATGCCGGCCGGCCATAAATGGTGGGGAATTGAGAGTGCAACAATACTGGTTTAAAAGGGGGAACAAGAATTATTTTTCTGTACTTTGTTTTGCCTTACGGTAATTAAAATAGTTTAAAGATATTCTCAGTGAGTTGTGAGTGGATATTCAACTGTATTTCATCCAAAGCATAGCGTCTGTTTGCGGCCGGCCACGAAGTAACCTTGAGAGTACACAAATGAAACGAGGCGTATTTGTCGGGATATAAATGCTGCGTTGTTTTTACAATTTTATTATTCTCGGGTTAACAGTGATTGCTATATTTGGTGTGCCTTATGAATAACTATGTGTAGTTGTGTTTATAATAACGTCGTATATTATTGAACGACGAATGGCTTCTCGTTTACTCTGTTAATATATGTCTCCAGGTACTGATGTTATTCATATTTTCCAAACTTATCATGAATGCACTGCTTTTTTTCTGTGATCAGCGAAACTATCTTTATTAATGCAACTTTCCATTGTTTTCATTAAAGGGGCCCAAGCGTTGTTGTGTGCATATTGCAGAAGCAACTACCTATCCACCAAAAACAAGGGGTATGTGACTGTGTTCCAGTTCACCAAAGATGAACGCAGTAGACAGAAGTGGCTGAAGAATATCCCTCGGAAGGATTGGAATCTTTCTTCAAGCGCAACAGTTAGCGTCAAGCATTTTGCTGAGCGGGATATCCTACACCGAGTAACTTACATGAATAAGAACGGTGGAGTGAAAAGTTACGAGTTAGATCGCCTAAAGTTGTCCCCTGGTGCTACTCCCACAGTGTTTCAGGCCCTCTCCTCTTCTTAAAACTTCTTATTGTGATCAGTGAACCATGAAAATCTGTGAACATAAGTAGATTAGTTGTACTTCTAAGAAATGAAATCAGGAAATATTGTATGAATCAGTGGAACATGAAAAGACTGCTGATGAAATGACAATATATATCTTTATTTCCGAAAGACATGCTAATTTGACATCTGGCCGCCTTCTAATACTGAAGGTACATTGGAAAATCAATTGCTACTAAGTGATATGGAATATATAAGTGGTATTTTGAACTAATTCATCTTTCCCTTCCAGGTAAAACTTCTTGTTGTGATCAGTGATCTATGAAAACCTGTGAACATAATTAGATAAGATCTTGGAAATGAGATCAACAAATATTTTATGAATCAGTGGAACATGAAAGAACATTGATGAAATGTCAATGTTTGTTCTCGTATCGATAAGGGTACCTTAATTGATATTTATCTGCCGTACTATACTCTAGGTATGTTGAAAATCCAAGGGTACTGAGTGATATCATATATGCGTGGTATTTTTGAACTAATCCATCTTTGTATTGCAGGTAAAACTCCTTATTGTGATCAGTGAAGCATGAAAATCTGTGGAAATAATTAAATATGAATTATTTCTTGGAGATGAAATGAACGAATATTGTATGAATTAGTGAGAACATGAAAGAACTACTGAGGAAATGACGATACAAGTTCTCATATTGAAAAGACTTAGGAAATTGACGTCTAGACGCCTTCCAATACAGTAGGTATATTGGAAAATCTATGAGTGCTGAGTGAAATTATGTATATATGTGGTATTTAGAACAACATAATAATTTTCTCTGCAGCTAAAACTTCCTTTAGAGTGAACTTTGAAAATTTGGTCTTATAATCAATTATTAAGAACCTGGTGTGGCTACCATTATCGAGATTAATTCAATAATTTCCTTTCGTTTGTAAAATTTGATTTGATTTTAATCAGTATTGAGTTATACGGTAGTATAATGTTATTTGTTGAGACATTTCTCCAATTCGGAAGTCATTATTATTTCATTATACTGGTCTTGGTGTTTAGAAATATTAGATTGACAATATATTTATCTTCCTTGTGGCTTCATATTTTTTACACATTTTTGTCTAATACATAGAATGTTAAGACTAGTTTTTTTGTTATATCACATTAAGTTTTCTAATTAGCCCTTACATTTGTACTAATCATGTTTTTTTCATCAAATTTTTCCATCAGATAATGTGGTGCCTGTGAAACTGATAGCTGTTGCTGGTGACGGTTCATCAGTGAACTTCAAATGGCACGATCTATGGAGGTTGTTTCCGGCTGAAATTGAAATTAAGAACCTGTGGCAGCTTTTATTTATTCCACTTTCTGGAGTAATATTTATGCTTTGATGGCCATGCCTTGTGACATTGTGAGGTTGTTTGATATGTTGTTTGACCTCTTCAATATGAAATGTTTACCGGAAAATGTATATATCTGATTTTTATTTTAAATAAATGTTGTTAAACGTCATACATTTTTTTCTCTCCTGAAATACCGTGGCGAAAGGTGCTATAAAATAACGCATTACTTTTTAACATGTTAATTTATTAGGCTATTCAGGGAGGTGAAATGATGTTTATTTTAAAGCCGCTCTTTATTTCCAAGTAAATAAATTTTATAGGGTGCTATTCTATATAAACAACCAATGGGTTAAGCGGTATTTCCTTCTTGGTCTGAATTTCTGGGTCGTCGATCGCGGTACTTAAATATATTTCCGTGCATAATCTCGTATCCCTTGCCTTGTTATTAGTTCTCACGATTACTTTTAATAAACAGCTGTTATAATACGAAATACAACCACTCGAATAACTCAACCCTACCGTAGTTTTTATCTTAACTTTAGGGAGGGTGAACGGATGTCCATCCTTATTTACATCACACAACGTCAACAGCTGAGAGGCCGATCCACCGGACCCCAGGCAGTAGGACCCCTGACGTCACGTAAAGCGCTGTCGCCAAATTGCATGTTCCGGCCTGTATTAGAGTTGGCCATGGGCAACCCATCCTACAGCCCGGATATCGCCCCCGGACTTCTTTCTCTTCCCGCTCTTCCCCAAGCTCAAGATCCCCCTGAAAGGGCGTCACCACGGGTCGGTGGAAGCTCTCCAAAAGGCCGTGACGCGTGCTGTAAAGGACATCCCGGAGGCAGCCTTCCAGGAAGCGTATGCAGCGTGGAAAACTCGCTGGCAGCGTTGTGTCGATGCCCAAGGGGCTACTTTGAAGATTTTTGAAGCGATGTACCTATATGAGAAATAAATTTTTTGTTCTCGACTCAGTCCTACTACTTTCAGGACACACCCTGTAGTGCATCAATTTGTCTTTTCGATTCGCCAGATTTTAGAACATGGTGAAGAAAGAGCGCGAGCTGTGTTTCGCACAAACTATCTTCTCGGAATCAGTGCTGACAGTCATGGAGGAAGTTACCTCTGTCCAAGAAAGTCATGATATTGCTCAAGAAGATATGCTCAAGTATCTTGCCTACTTTCGAGGTTAATGAAACTGGACGGTAGATGCCTGGGTCGTGTCTGTTTCCCTTTTTGAATATCGGTGTAACGCTTTCAATTTTCCAGTCTACAGGTAAATTTGTTATGCTATAATGTAGTGGACTAATTCCGATTTGTTTTAAACACAGCACCTCACAAACAGCATCACCATGAAATCCGCTGTACCGATAACGCAAAGGACAACGAGACAGCATCGCAAGGCAACACAGCGGACTCTCTACGTCATCTATTCAGCAACCCTGATGAGGACACGGTGGTCTACTTTGGGGGTTTTATCGGCTTCTCTAAAGTGTCGGACGAAAACCAGATCAAAAGGTATGACGGAAGAAGAGAGTTCCAGATGATTTTGATTTAACTATGTCCGCCACATGGTCATTAATAAATGTATTAAATAAAAACAACTTATTGACAAGGCTTGACGACGAATAGATAGTATAGCGAGGATCTACCGTATTTATCTATTACAACTTATTATATGAGGTTCATGGTTCAATGTTGGAGCAAGTCACAATTTTGCTGAAGAATATTTAAATATCTGTGTCGAAGCCAAAATTTGTACCATTAGCATTTTGTAATTGACCATCAGAGTTACTTACTTGATTTAGAGAGATTAAATGTATACCAATGATTTAGTAATCAATAAAGATGAAACATCAGCGTGGATGGATCAGCAGAAAGAAATAAGAGGTAAAGGTATAGTCGGAGGGAAGATGAGGAAGAGGACGGCCAAAGCTGGAGTGGGAAGGAGGCTAGTTGGAGAGACTTGCAGCCCAGCGCGGGGTGAGTATAAACAATGTGAAGCTGCTCGCTCAGAATAAGAGGGAGTTTAGAAAGTGGCTGGAGGAACCCGACGCCTGACAGCAGAAGGGGATAGGAGAAATTAGAGGTCAGGATACAATTGTTCTATCCTATTAGCATTTATGGTAACGTGATAGAACATTAGAGATAGGCCTTGTAATGCTTGACATATCATGCGAAGAACAGAGTGATATGTTCCAAACGCCCTCCTAAAAGTGCTACGGCAAGCAAGGTGCAATCTTTGAAAAATATCCGCCTCCCAGTACTTGTTTCCGGTATTATAACTATGTATAAATAGTATTTGTATCCGGTAACACAGAGTATGAAACCACTTTAGTTATCACATCAAACAGACCCCGGAGTGTTACCTTAAGAATAAATTGCAAGCATTCTCTTCGCCATTGTTAAAATTCATCAACTCAATGCATGTTTCACAATTTTTAAATAACTCCGCATTTTATGTGATAGGTACTAATTGTGAAATTTGTTTTAAAACGTAGCTCACAAAAATAGGGTTTGTGTCTAGTCAGCAGCCGAGGTAATTATCCAGGAAATCCCGGGTAACAACTCTATCACCCATTAAGTGCCACAAATGAAACATATAATACTTGGTAAATGAAGAGCAAACTTAGTGCATGTCCACAGTAATTTTATTTGGTACGACGCGTTTCAGCGACCTTACTTCGCTATCATCAGGTAAAAAAAAAAAAAAAAATTTTTTTTTTTTGTACTTGATGATAGCGAAGTAAGGTCGCTGAAACGCGTCGTACCAAATAAAATTACTGTGGACATGCACTAAGTTTGCTCTTCATTTACCATTGTATCATTATGTTCCACAACATCTCGCCGAACACCGTTGAATACATATAATACTTATTGCCATATCTTTTTTTATGTCACTCTATAATTTTTATCAGCAACGAAGGCTTTTGTGTTATGAAATTGACAACTAGGTGAGACAATTTCGTGATCGTCATTTATAAATATATTATATATGATGACAAAGCAGCAATGCTGTCGCATTTTAAAATGCGATCACATTTTAAATCAGAATTGATACGAAAAGCGACCTTCGAGCAGAAGCATGGATAATATGAAATAAACACGAACAACATGTCAATCGTGAGCGCAAATGAGGTTGAACCATCGAATGTAAGGTATTTTCGTAAATTATGACATTGAAATCACTTATCTTTTCCTGGAAAACTATTATCTTTCGATCCTAAACATAATGCATGAAAATGCATTAACCGAGGTAAGTAGGTTTGCCAAGTCACAGCCCTCTTTCGATGCAGTTTGAATTTGAATTTTTAAATGAAATCTAATTGTTTTAATATTTATGACATTTTCCCCTTAAGATGACTGACACAATTGGATAAGGTAAAAATTGAAAACTAAAGATTACTTTAATGCGTGACATAAGCGGGGCTTGGAGTTTCATGGGTTTGAGCATTGGAATTCCATTCGAAGAGTCCGGGGTTCCTATCTAGAGTGAAGCTTAGGGACACCTCCCCCGCTAACAATAATGCTCGAAGCAGAAGGTGGCCTATATATAGCAATTCCCACCCCTTTCCTTGAATGGGCGAATGTCACAGCCCTAAGATGAACCTCGATCGCATTATTGAGACCAAGGGGACTGCATATAAGACGCCCAATTCCATTCCATAGGAGGCTGATTTCTGATTCCACTTCGGTAGCATTTTGATCGGTTTTCCAAAATGTCGGCGGCGAGGTGATGAGTGCTATGCGATCAACTTTTTCCAATTTGCAGTATAATATTCGTAATAATGGGGAATAGCATTGAAAAGTTATGAACTTAAAAAATCGTATCATCATTAATGTAACTATCCTAATTAAATCTTATTTACCAATGAAACTCGGATCAATTTGATCGTTAGCGACTCGAGTGGCGACTTTTGTAAACCCATTTAAATGCGCAGCTTCGAGAAGGGGGCCAGCAGCCCCCTCCTGCCCCTCGCTAGGTGCGCCAATGGCCCAGTTATCTCCGAAATTGGCAAGGCCATTGAACCACGTCTCCGCATCGGAGAACAACGAACCCTCTTGAGCTGGTGAGGGCCTGTTCTTCGGAGCGGTCGAAAAGGAGTATATCGTGGAAGGGAATTTGACAAGCAAAGGGATTGTTATGATGGGATGTGCACGAGTTTCCTCACGAAGTTGAAGTACGAAGTATTCCATTAATATCCTCACGGAAAGCATTATTGCTGGTAGGCTATGTCAGAATACCGTTGAAAAGGCATTTTTTATAGAATTCCCTACTCCTCCCGCGCGGAGTTCCCCAGCTTTCGCCCTCATCTCAGGGACTAGTGGCCGATGACCTATAATTCTCCTCACCTGATTCCTGAGTTAATATAGGCATGTGTTCTTCCATAATTACATTGCCTAGCACACGACGATTATTTTTAAACGTGTTCAGTGGCAACATGAGCGTACACAAAGGGGCAGGGGCAGGAGGGGGCAGCCCCCTCTAGAAGCAAAAATTGCAAATTACTTTAAGGCAAAAATGATACTTTTTCAAGCAAATAATTTGAAAAACTAATAAAGAGCTGTTTAAGTTTCCTTAAAATGTTGATTTCATTCAACTTTTCCGTCCTTAAACCTTTCCTACAAATTTTACAACCATGGCTCGCCCCCCCCCCCCTAGTTTTTATTCTGGGCGGAATTAGGGAGGGGGCACGTGCCCCCCAAAGACGGTTAATCATAGACACGATTTTAATACTGTCCTCATTACGTTCGTTTTGTTTTGTGTATAAAGGAGCCTCAATCATTTGAGTTTATATTAATAACTTTTACGTTAAAATAATGAGAATATTTCGTAGAGTAGATATTATTTGTTGTTTTTTATCTCAAATATGAGAAGACATTGTGCCTGTCAGACCTTCGTCCCCCCTTCCCGTCATCCTTGAAAAAAATCCTGGATCCTTCTTTGCTTCACTCCGCTATATATCAAGCCCGAATCCATCGAAAACTGTTCTAAAATCCACCAACTTATGATTTCTCAAGTTCGTGTAATCATTCTTCTTGATTGAATCTGTTGCGGTGCTTAATTAATAAAATATTACGGTTGAATTCTACGTGTTTTTTTCTGGATTTAAATCGACGAATGCCGTTTTATGTCACAGTTGTTTGCTAGTTCATTCCAATATCAATCAGAAAAATCTTGCGAACAAAATGTCTTAAAATATGCAGCAAGGATATTTTGAAGTAATTTTGAAAACATATTAGCTCTCTCTTTCTAGACTCAATATTTTTCCCTAATTTTAATAATTTTTAAAATAATTATTTAAAAATTATTTTAACCCAAGTTTCAAATACGTTTTTCTTTAAGAAGCTATGAATTATTAATTTGTATTTAATAATTAATTTAAAATATGCTGCAATTATTTCAGTCTCTCTGTAAAAATGATGAAAGCATTATATTAAGTTATTTCGACATTTTTCGATTTACGATCTGTCGCAGTAAGCGTCAAGGGTGCAGCTAGGAATTAATGCTGAGGGGGGGGGGGGGTTTAGGTGAAACTAATACCGGGGCGTGGAATACCTACCAGGATAAGTGGTATGTGCGAGATTAATAAATTGTGGGATTTAATGATAAATGGTTCAAAATGGTGAGTTTTACAGATTTCTGAGGGATACTTTATTATTCCTTACACTTTTCTATTAGCGATATCAATCCAATCAAGTAAAATGGATTACTTTTTAAAAATTTCTCTGACCTAACTACACCAAACCAACGACCTCAACTTTGAATGAATTACCTTGTCTTCAACTACGAGTCGCCCATCCCCCGTTTCTTTACCCACTGCGCCACAGGTAAGCGTTAGCTACATACCTGGTGTCACTCTCAATAGTCCAATATGAGCAGCATCTTGTAAAGCGATGAGTATATCCAAACACACACTTATAGGTCATAATAAAGCTGTATTTCATATCTATCATATATATTGACCCTTGTCTCATCAGCACTCCTGGGCTCTTCAGACTATGTTTTCCTTCGGGTTTTCTTCAACCAAGGGCCTTACTCCCTAGTGGCCCCTCTGTTGTTGAGGCCGATGATTCCTCTATCGAACCGCTGTTTGCCGTTGCCGTGGAGGAAGATCTTATAGTCATTTCCTGTTCTTGCGAAGAGTCGTCGGTATTTGACCCTTGGCCGCGCGGCCGCACTACAAAGCCTGCAATCTCTTGCATCTCTGAACGAATTACGACGCGTTTTTTTTCCAGGTTACTTCGTTGTGATATGTAATCAGGTGGATATGAGTGAAGTAAATATTGGGAGTGTTCTCAGGGTTTACACGCTTGATTTCTTGGTTCATTCGGCATACACATTTTTAGTCAAATATCTTCGTTTCGATATTTTGCTCGCAAAACCATTATTTTAAATTTCTATAAATCCGATGAAAAACTGCCAAAAAAAGCCCTTGCCGTGGATTTCAAGACGTCCCTCAAACCGCGAAATTCAAACACCCCTTTGAAAATATATGGTGAAAAAAGTCGCCAAAATCATAAGAACTATAATGACCAAAATAAACCATTGGCGTAGATTCAGGGAGACATAATGGTTTTTTGCCATAAAAATCGACGTAAATCGATTTTTCTTAAGAAAAAATGACGAAAGGATCAAATTCCATCACCGAAATTGTTGGGATTATGTTTTTAGCCAATCATTAATCGATGTTTTCAATATTCATTCATTAAATAGTTAAAATTGCAATTATCTTCCGTTTGCCTGTCGATAGGTTAATGAATTAATCGAGACAAACAATTTACCGTGCAATTTTTCGACCATTCGTACACCTGCGAGTGACTCCATGATGGTAATGACATCGTAAACCTTGGTATTTTAAAAATCGAATAATATAATTCAGTTGCATCCAATGCCGATTCAATCGATTGTTTTATGTATGGCTACAGCTGGTGGTCACCTTACTCTCATCTCCAAGTAATGAGAACTCTCAGTGGCGTAACTTGGAATATGTTTTGGGGGGGATGGAATGGCCTGAGGTTGCGACCCCTCCCCCCCTCCCGGGCAACGGGGGGACCGAGAAAATTTTTGAAATATGGCTTGTCCGAAATATAATTTATATCATTTTGTCACTTAAAATTTAACTTAAAGCAGATGCAGTTATTATAAGTCTAAACTAGACAATATATTGAAATATTTTCTTTGTATCTCTGAGGCTATGGGGGGGATCTATCCCCCAAACCACCCCATTGTTACATCACTCTAATAATGGTGTATTTTAACACTGATATGACTAAGATTGCATACCTATGAAAAATTATATGAGGGTTCAAAAATAATTTCAAAATAATTATCAGAAATGGCAAAATAATTTTAAAATGCAGAGAAAAGAAATTTGAAATGATCCTTGCATATTATTTTCCCATTTCATAAAAAAACTTTTTATGAAAAAAATAACTCATTACTTCTAATAAATCCCTATAAAAGTTATAAACAAATCCGATGACATGATAAAAAGAGCAATACTTACAATAAATAAATTAATAAAATAGTAGTTAGTACATAATTTTTAAATCTTGAAAAAGTCATGACTTTATCCATGTTGTTTCATTTTGTTTTTAAAATCTTTTGAAATAATTTAAAACTCATTTTCCAAGTACAGAAACCTGAGAACAAATCCGCATGTGTGAGTATCTTTCATGAGATTCTCATCCAAGAATGTGGAACCGCCCTCTATACATGGTTAAGCCAAACCTCTTACACCCGAGTGATGACATTCTCATCTGATTATTAGATGTTATGACTAAGCTGACGACATTTAGGCACTAAAACTTAAGAAATAGACGCTAAAAATATTTTTTGTATCTCGTAGGAACCCAGTGGGTCGTGGAGTTGCATAAGGCTAAGCATGTAACAAGGTTTTCCATGGACCTGACGAACAGAACTTACAATAAGCAATCGTCTATGCCTTTGGTGGAGAAATACCCGCACAGGTGGGACTCAAACACATAATCCTAAGATTAGCAGGCGAAGACTTAACCTCGCCGTTACCGAGGCCACCTTGCAATGTAATGCATCATATTGCCACGAAGAATAATCTGAAATACCTGATTAGTTTTCTGTAAAACTAATGGAGAGGAAAGAGGATAAAACCCCAAATAAAGTAAGCTTAGTTACATTGAGGAAACATGAAACACAAAGGGTTTTCATATTTTAGGTCTCATTAAAATTTACATCATATTTTTCTAAATTTTCTCCGGTAAACTTATTTAGTCAGGATATTTCTGAAGCATGAAAATGACCCCTCAACATCACACGAGGTGGTAGAGCAAGAGTCAAATGATGCAAGCTCTTCCCCTGTCATCTTTCGTCAATCAATATTTTTAGGTTCTGGGGAGTAATAATTACATGAAAGAGATCAGATTATTATAGAACAAGGCTACTATTTTTGCAGATGATTAGATTCCAATTATAATGGGTATGGCATCAAGGGAAAGGAAGACCACAGCAAGGCAAAGGTTAAACTATTAACTAGTATAGCATTAACACGTTCCCTGCTCATGACGTAGCGTCTACGTCATGGCAGCCACTACCGAGTGGCTGATGTCGTAGACGCTACGTCATGACTCCCTTTTGCGTTATATTCCACCCTGAGCGCCAGCAACCGGTGATAGGGTATGGGAGAGGGTAAGTCACCACCCTTTGCCTGTTTGCCGTGGGGAAAGCTCCGAAAAAAAATTTTTTTCTATTTTACCCGGTTTTGATCTGCAACGACGTCTTTGGGGGTGGGTTTTTACAATCTATTTCATTATTACTTTCATTTTATAATGCAGAAAGCAGTAATATATTTTCACAGTTGTACTTTTACCTTAAAAAAAACTTTTACAAATATTCAAAGCGAATTAAAAAAAAAGATCCTTTTGCAGTTGACGAGGATAGGTAAAATACTTTATTACAAGGTATTTTATCTTTCTTTATGACTTTTCACAAAATGATTAAATTGTGTTAAATTAATTGGTTTTACAAGAAGGAATACAAATATTTTTCCCTTGTTGTTATTTTCATTTTTAGCGTCAATTAACGCTATCGTGGTAAATTGCTTAGCTGGTTGCCTAATTTTGGACATACTCCAGATATGTGTATTTTAATCCTTAGGATTAATAATAAATGCTTCCGTTCTTATACCTTTAAAGTTTCCGAGTGAATTTTATTTGCTATGATTTCATCATGGCAAAATTTGTTGTTATCCCTATGTTTATTTGCTGGTACGCTTGAAATAATAACCATATTTGCATAAATTTTACAATAACTTCAGAGAAGCCCTGGTTCCACATTGCAATTTATATTTACCATTTACATTTCATGCACAATAGCAAGACTTCCCCATCATTATGTTCACTAGCATTTGAATTACAGACTCATTACTTGATTTTTTCCATAATATTCCAAATACTTACAAGCAATTTATTTGGCATCCTCCCCAGCAAAAAAATGCCTAAGAGAACAATTTCTACTCACCCAGTCATATGCCGCCGAACTCGGAGAAACTGATCGGGCCCGAGGATATAAAATGGGTAATGCGTGTCCTGAAGGAAATTTACTCGATGGAAATAATTAAACAAAGAAGAATTTCCCCACTTTTTGGCCTTATTTTTCATACAAGAATTATCAAAATTTCCCGTATCTCCAATAATTGAAAAGCTCAATCTTAAATGACTTGCATTGCTTAAGGAGAGAGAAGTCGCTTGATCAATTCATGTCAATTCTCCAAGCCCTTCAAATCAACGAGAACCTATCTACGTTCTCTGACACTAACACTCCTCCGACCGACTGATTATTCAAAATTAGCCCCATATATGTAGACGCATTCAAAGAAACAATGGACAAAGTAGTGACCCGCTCACGTGACCTAAGATTGGAAGAGTCTATGGTTCCATGGAGAGCTATGCTGGGATATAGTGAATATATGAGGGGAAAGCGCTACAGGTACGCAATAAAGTTGTATATGTTGACGGAAGCAAAGGGTTTGGCACTGCAGGTCCTCCAACTCAGAAGTGTCTGGAAAAGGGCATTCGGAGAAGATGGTAAAAAAATGACGGAGGATCATTTTGACTGAGGCCAATCCTTTTATATGGATTACTTTTATAACGGAGTAGCCAGTTCTGGATTCCATCCAAATGGGAAACTTAACTTGACGGGGACACTGAGGAGAGGCAAGAAAGTGATTCCTCTTGTGGTGCTCTGCTAGGAATTAAAGAAAGGTGAGGTGGTGGAGGCCTTTCATGAGGGTAAAATCTGTATCCTAAGGTGGAAGGATAAGAGGGAAGTGCGGATGATCAGCGCTGAATTCAGTGCAAAAAAATGAACGAATCTACGAAAAGGCGAGGGTGCACGCCAAGAAAGCCACAGGCGGTGGTTGAATATAGCAATTACAATTGTCGCATCGATCATTGGAATCAAATGATGTCCGACTCTCCCATTGAAAGGAAATCCATCAAATGGTACTAAAAATTGGGAATCCACCTACTGAAATTACTGTTGCTGAACCGTTATTTTTTATTCAAAGAAAATTTTTGGAAAATTCCCCTCATCGACTTTTTACTTCCAATTATAGAATCTCTTATGATAATATTGGTACCTTCGATCCCTTTGAGGAGATAGTCATCCTAGCCCACCTCAACCAAAACCAAGCGCTTATTAGGACATTTCCCCGATTATATGAAAAACATGAAAGACAGTAAAGACAAAAACAGAAGAGATGTAGGCAGTGCTTCAAGAAGAATGTCCACCAGGACACATCATATTATAGCCCCACCTGCCTAGCTGATCCTCGATTGTGTCTTGATTGTTTCCAGAAGTATCACAAGAATTTGTAATGCAGAAAATTATTTACCCAGCGGGAAAAAATTATTTTTTTAATGCATACATTATATATTTTCTACTTCAATGTTTATTTAAAAAAATGATATTATTTAATGCATAGTGTTTAGTAACTGAAAAATTATTCTAATTATTCTGGTCAATTTCTGATTTGTAAAACAATATGTTTCATTGCAAGAATTCTTCGTTCATACAAATTTTCCTTTTCATTTAAAAACCAATGTATATCATTATAAAATCTTATCCAGAGGATAGCATATCATTCAGTTTAATTTGTCCATCATAGGGAGCAACACTTTTGCTGGAAATATTGGTAATCCTCGCAATATTTTCTTTAGAGCAATGAAGCATTTAAAATCGTATTTAAATGTATCATTTCAAGATTATAAAAATAATATAAGCTGCATTACTATTCCCATTAGTTTTTTCCAGAAAGTGATAAAGTATGAACGGGTTTTCGCTACAATACTGACAAAAAGCAAGGAAATATGGGTAACATGTAGGTGTGTTGCGGGAAGGTATAACAAGTTTGACAGGATACTTAGACAATTTTAATTTCAAATTTTCAACAAATGAAGGGTTATTTTTGGAAAAAAAGTGTGAAAACATGTATCCAGCATCACAAATCATAAGATCACGTCGTTCAAATAATAATAAAAAAATACAAATTTTTGCCAAAAAGGCAGCCACAGGGCATTTTCTCCGAAAAAACGGTCAGCACGGAATGTGTATTACTCCCTGGAGCCCCATCTCCGGTGGTGGAATTAGAGTTGTCAGTTATAGATAACCCCCACAGTGCCCAGGATCCAGCACCAGTAACTCCCACCGACCGTGAGGAGATGGAAATATTCCCGGTGTTAAAGAAATACCAATTGAAGTCCCAAAGTGTTTGTGAGCTTGTGTCGACCGGGGCAAATCTGCCCATGCCTCCCGACGCCCCATATGTGTGGAAAACAACACGATCCTCACCAGTGGTAGATATATATATTGATAATTTGGTGCAAAGAGGTGTGATTACAATGTCCAGACCGGTCAATGCTTTCCCATTAGTGGTTATTCCCAAGGCGGATGGGGGCCGCCGGGTCATTGTTGACCTCAGTGACTGGACCAAATTTTACCGGAAGCAGCGTTTCACGCTCAAGGATGCGGCGAAAGCGCTTCAAACCATTCCCCAGTACGCCTGGTCAGTTAAACTAGATCTTAAGGACGCCTTTTGGCAAATTTCCTTGAATAAAGTCCATGGGAAGTACTATGGAATTCATTATAAAGATTCAAACTATACATGGGCGAGATTGCCCATGGGGCACACATTGGCTCCGGCCGTTATGCAAAGATACGCAAGAGCTGTGTCCGAATTAATATTTGATATGTTTGGTATATATTTGATATGTTATCTTGACGATTGGTTGCTCGTTCTCATTGATGACCAAGTGAAATTAATAGACAATGTTGTTGAATTTATTTGTGATAAATTAGGTGTACAATTAAATTTCAAGATAAGTAATTTGTTTCCCTCACGCTGTATTAAATACCTTGGTGTACGTACTGACACACGAAAAATGGAGCTCTCCCTAACCGCTACAACATTACAACGGGTACATTACATTGTGTCGGTGCTTAACAAGGTAGGTACGTCCCAAGGATATGCCTAAGGCCTTGGGGTTCTTAAGTTGGATAGTATACATTAAGGCGCTGCCGCTGTTCCTGATCCGAGATGCAGCCCAAAGGAGACTGAGCTGGTGGAAGAGTCTGTGGGAGGACCAGATATTTCATCAGCCAAGGATCTTTAGGAATTATAGTATTATTTTTGACGTGTATTGTGATGCCACACCTTGGCAGGTGGCATGGGTTTGCAGGGAGAAGGATATCTTGGAAATATGGGCGCTTCCAAAGCAAACGCCTATTTATGTAGCTGAATGTATTGCTGCACTCATATGTATGCTGTTACCCCAATTGGGTCTTGTATTAATGTATTCACTGATAATATAGCTGCCATGCACAGTCTGCAAAGAGGCAGAGGGATTATATTTAGGAAAGAACATGTAAAAACATTGTATTATAAATTAATAAAGGACACGCCACGGAACGTGACCTGGCACTTCATCCCGACGGCTCAAAATCCGGCCGACTGTCCTTCCCGGACCGTCCTGCCTCCCTATGCCAAGTCGGCGGGCTTATCGAGGTCCGCCGGCTGGGTATATAGGTAGGACGTAGCCTGGAAAGGGCAGCTGGTCGGAAACAGAGCTGGACGGATGAGGTGCCAGATCTCTCAGATTGCTCAGCTGATGTTGCAATAGAAATACATATTGCCATGTTAGATATATATTGAGATATTTGAAAATACATGATGCTACAACAATATTTTTAGGTTCTGGGGAGTAATAATTACATGAAAGAGTTCAGATTATTACAGAACAAGGCTATTATTTTTGCAGATGATTATTCCTATTATAATGGGTATGGCATCAAGGGAGAGGCAGACCACAGCAAGGCAAAGGTTAAACTATTCAATTGTATAGCATTAACTAATTTGCATTACTATTAGTTAGCATTAACTAGTTTGCATTATACTAGCAATAACTAGTAAAGCATTAACTAGTTTGGCAGAGACTATGAAAGAAATATCAGAATATTTAACGATGGCCTGCCAAGTAGTATAGGATGCCAGTGACAAGTGTGAGATTTTAATTCAATATTGAATTTAATGCATACAATTTTATGAAAAATGAAATAAAATCCCTCCAGCACATTTTGTTCCCATTAAAATCTCTATTTTTAAGTATTCCACGGTAAAGCATTCCACTGGGTGCAGGGATCAATGTAGCATAACATTGAAATTTACATTCATCTTTTAATCATACAAGGCTTAATTATTGATTTTTTTGTCACCTACATAGCCAGAGGAGGGCCAATATGAATTTATATTGGCCCTCACAATAATCATATAATTTCCGTAAATAAAATATTCTATATGTAAATGTTGAATTGTTGCCAATATCAAACCCAATTTCTGAAAAAGATATTCTCTGAATGACCTTATAATAATAATGATAACACCTTACATTGGTATGACTATTCTGTTAGTTTTATGACCTCATTAGCATACCTGTAATCACATGCATTTCTGAAAAGTGTTTTTTTAAACCCTTTGTTAAGTTTCCATTATCACATAATGGCATGATTTAATGGCTATAGAGACATTAGGCTCAAGATTTCACTAAATTAACTTTATAATAATTTTATTATTCTGTTATATATGTGTCTAATTTTCCAAAATAAAACGATGTAAATTTAATGCATGAAAATTTAAAGTGATTTTGAATTGCTCCAATACACCTCTCAAAAGTGGATCGAGACTGCCTTACAAAAGGCTGTACTAAACGCAGCAATGTAATAGCTGTCTGACCATAGTATGGTTAGAACTATAGCATTCTATAATTTTTTATCTAAGAATTCGTTGAAATACTCATTTACTATCAAGACTTACTCAATTATACTTATTGGCCTAACACCACTCCTCAATACCCTTCTCATTTCATCATAAGCTTCACTATGGCCCCAGACATATAAATCATGAGATCTTCTAGAGAATCTTGAGACACAATTTAGCAGCATGAGGTCACTGTCACATATTAATGGAAAGGTGAACACTCATTTAGTATTCAAGATGGTGAAAAAAATTATCTATATACTTATTGAATTAATCCAGTAATGATTCACATACACATACTATTCACATACAAGATTCAAGCATTTGAAATAACTCTCGACTCATCTCCCTTCTTTCCTTTGCTATCACTAAGAAAGCTAACCAATTGGTAGTCACTTTAGCCGAGTTAATAGCTTCAGTCAATTCATCCAGAAAGCGACTTAATGAACTCCTGCTCAGCACAAAATTACTGTCACTGCCAGCTGACTTTTGATATGACCCATGGCCATGAAAGTGGAGAGCGCTACGTACCTATACATACTTGATTAAAGAAAATTGATTTGTTTAAACTAAAAAATATAGTTGCATCAGAAATTAAAAAGAAGTTCAGCCAATTATTGAAATACTAAGAAGAATCTTAATATTTATCTGAAGCTTCGCCTCTTCCTGTGTGAAAAACTTTCTGAAACAGTTTTTGCAACCAAAGAGGGAGAGAAGATTTTATAAATTTTTCGGTTTTCAATGGAATATTGAGTTGCAAATAAAAGTAATGGGTTTATTTAAATTAAAAATTTTTATGAACACCTTGGATATGCTTAATACGCTTTTGAAATCTCATTCAGAAAATCAGCTGTTTTTTGTTGTTGGAGGTTTGGATAGATTTCATGATTGCTGCATGCAGGTGGGTTAGGTCATTTTTTCATAGTAATAATAATGATTTATTGGGAATAAATGATGGGCATGTTATTATGATTATATTATATATATTTATGATTTACTCTCCCATGCATTTTCAGGAACGATCTTTATTGTAAAGTGATTGTGTGATGAGAGTTTAGTGCTATTCAATGCAGACCGTCGGAGAGATGGATATTATAGTATTATAATTAGTGATGGGTCCATTCCAAAATTTTAACGATTCCGATTCTGACATTTCGATTCCGATTCTACTGATAGCGACTCCATCGATTCTGACGCCATAGGCTCCAAGAAAAATATCACTTAATTTCAGGCAACAAGACAATCACTGAACAAATTATTACTCTGTGAAAGAAGCAGTTGAGAAAAGCATCTTTCATATCATCACCATGGAATTAAAATATAATGTCTAGCAAAGTAATGTAATGTATGGCAGGAAGCTTTTTCACTACTACTTTCAGCCTTGGGTAGGAGATGCAGGTCTTCCAGTATTTCCCAGGGAAGGAATTTGGTGGTGCATTCATCTCTGATAAATAAGTTTCCACTTCAGCTCCAACAGTGTTTGCTACGGTGACTTTGGGTACTTTTGCAAACGCATCACTGTATCTTGACCATATACCTGTCACAGGCTCCCTAGTCTGCATTTGCTCCTCCGGAATTGGTGTGCCACTTAGAACCCATGCAGTGGAACCTCGATCTATCGTTTTTAAAGGAGATGGACGAATGCGGGAAAACCATCAATGCGGGAAGTTTAGCTAGGTTGCCTATGCCCCAGGAAACACAACATTTTGGCATGTAACTATGATATTCGTTAAAGGATTCAAACAAGATTTATGCTAATTACAGGAGTATTAGCACTTTATCAAAGGTTTTGTTGTTCATTCGACTAATGTCGCTTTCAAATATCCTAAAGTAACACGCAACCTCGCTAAAAAAGGTATGCTCTCCAGTCGGCATTCACACGGTTTAGTTGCGTAGCCAGGGGGTCCGTACCTCCGCCCCTCCGAAATATAAAAACAATTATTTTCCTTCATAAAATAAAACAAAATATAGAAAAATCATTGCATTTGTACTCCTTGTACGTCACTGCGTCGACATTGTCAAGGATTCGATAAAATAGAGGCCTTAGTGAATAAGCCCCCATGTGCGAAGCAGATAGTTAGACTTGAATGCATTTTGCTAGTCTTTGCTGCAAATTGTTGTCGACCTTTGAATGTTAAAATATGTGAAAAAGAGAGGTCGGGAGTGTCCGCAGAGCCAATCACACCTTTGAGTTCGCGTGTGTGGCATATGAAGACATGCTTCGGCCCTGTTTTCCTTACGACCTACCTATAAAGCTCGACTGAATTATGTTGGGGACATAGCTCGTTGTCTACTCGGCCTCCCCGACCTCTCAATGACAACAAAAGAAAATTCATCCTTTCATAACGCTTAAAATTCATCTCCAGGGTTACCAAGTTGAATGCTAGCCACTGCTGATATCAGCTAAAAATCCTGCTTCTTTATTCAAAACCGGAATTTTGATTAACCCTTTCGCGCCAGACCTTCGTTGAAGGAAATTCTCCCTCAATACGAGTCTCTTGAAAGTTTTCTTTACTCCTCTGTACGAAGCCTTTCCGCGTCGACTAAAGGCAGTGGGTCCCTCCCGAAACATTTTTGGACCCAACTCGGTGGGGCGCCGATCCTTTTCCTCGGCCTCTGTCCCAGACCCTAGGGGGATTAAAAGCCCCTTCCTAGCACGAGTCCGCGGTCAACTAGCTAAAATATTAACGCAGAATATATGCAAATACTTATTGTTCGTATCGATTTTTTTAAATCCAAAATGAATTTCGTGTTTTTTTTCCGAGCGTGCAGAAATTTTAAACGAAGTTCTAACGTTTATATAGACGGATTTAGTATATTTACTAGTTGTTCTATAACTCTGTTGATATTAACGTTAGAATTTCGTTTGAAATTTCCATGTGCTCAGCAAAAAAAGATGAATTCATTTCTAGCATTGGATTTCAAAAGTAAGCAACAAATATTTTTTTGGAAAAAACACTGCAAATAACAGTAGTTGACCGCATGGAGAGGATAGGAAAGGGTCGACCTGAGCGGCCGAAGAAGGGGCTGGGCTCGCGCTGAGGCAGATCACAAGGGGGGACTGCGTCAGTGGGTCTATTCTGTCCACCACGATCACTTTTTTCGACCTGTGCCGCACAGGTGCGGCATTCGTTGGTTAGGGTTAGAACATTTAGGACGCACTGGTGTGGCATTTGTAGTTGAGGAAAAGAAATCCTCGCCGCACAGGTGCGGAATTCGGCACAAAAGGGTTAAGTAAAAAACTATGTATTGAATTATAACGCGAGAATGAAAACCATGTCTTTTCTTCAATCAAATTAAGAGCTAAAGTCAGAAAAATTCTGCTAAAAAGATTCTTAAAGGCAAATGAATGAACCTCTGTATCAATACTTATGCTTTATATACAGTCCACACATTACCTTAGATTACTCCTCCATTATTTTCAGTTTATTCTGCAATATAAGCACTTTCGAAGATTTAATTTAAGTATCTTTAGCCCGTCCAACGGTGAACTTTAGTTAAATATGCCTCGAATAAAAAGGGGAATACATGAGCACATAAATAACATCCGCATCGAATCCTATGCTTATTTTCTTATCTTAGGTCATATATAGATAGACGTAGTCCTATAAGAGTATGTATATCCAACCCAGTATGCATATGCATGGCAAAAATATAAAGCACTAATAACAGGAGATATAGTGATAAATTTAAAAAAATATAGCTCCCAAAGCAAAACAAATGGATATTAAGTGTCTTTATTTCAAAGACTTTATCACTCTGCAGGTGCACTATTTGTAAATTGAGGATCAACAACACTCGAAATAAATGCCGAGGCCTACTTTATTCAATTACCACAGACGCCCATAGAGAGGAACAGCATCAAAGAGTTATGAAATTGATAAATCACATTATCATGGATGTAAACTTCAGTGAACACCCCTAATTTTGCCTTAGTGGAGACTTTAGTAAACCCATTTAAATTTACGGTGAGTGACAACACATTTAGAGTCCGAATAGAAGATCTTATTTTTAATATTCGAGAAAAAAAATTTGTGAATTTTTTACCTCAAGTTATGATCTTCAGATAAAGGAAAATCAATTGAAAAAAATTAAATCCTTCATTCAACTATTCATATAATGAAAACACTATGGTAAAATATGCTGGTTGCTCAAATTGTGAGCAACAAACATCATAAACATTTGCCGCTACCATAAACCCTGACGATGAACAAGTTGACATTATCGGTATGTTTACAGTGCTTTTGACTTGAGCAATCTTGGAAACTCTGACATCTTAGCAACCAAGCTACTTATGCCACACCCCTGACCTCATTAGGGCCGCGTTTGTTTTTATTTTTTGCTAATAAAAGTAGCGTTTTCATCTTCTCAAGACCTTGAACCACTGATGTGTCATTTTCATGTAGGTATATAGACTAATTTCTATATAGAAATAATTTAGCATGAAAAACCTATACGTAATTTTAAATGTGGACACATATGACATAAATAATATTACAATATTGATAATCTCCGAGAAAGCCGTCAACATGATAGCATTAAAAAATAGATCATTGCATTATTTTAAAAATAATTAGGAATAGGGTAGTTCCCTTCATCAAAGAAAGACAATGATTGCGATTCTTTACCCAGCATTATTTTATTCATAATATACAAATTATTTGATTTTAAAAATACTGGTTTAGACGAATGGCAACAGTCAATTTTATCCTCATTTAACAAAGGCAAGATTGGCGCCCATGCAATCCCCCTCCATGTGACGTCACAGGGACCTAGTTTTTGTCTGAGTAGATAGGAGTTATACATCGTCTGAGATTACCAATACGTGCATGAGGCACAGAGCTCAGGGAAATATGTCTTAATAATCACCTATTAAAGCTGTCTATGGTCAGAAATTTCCTTCGTTTGATGAGGTATTAATAATCCTTATTTAAGCCAAGTGCTACCAGCAAGTAGGGTACTCTGCTACGTGGTATCAGCGCTAAAAGCCTCGCCCCTCACTTGAGGCAGCGGGAACCAGAACAACGTCACACGGGGTTTTCCCGGCATTAATACATAGCCGTTGTATTTTCGTGCGCTTGAAAATTTTCACTTTTCATTTAATCACGAAAAATAGATATCATCATTTAAAAATCTAAAAGCATGAAATACGTATTCGAGGAGTAATAATCTTTCTATTTATGCAATAAAAAAATTATAGGAAACCACCCTATTGGTCATACGTATGATACTAGGGGTAAAACCAGACTGGGCACATAATAACAACATCGAACAATAGCCTTCAAAACAGGGATCGAAAAAGCGCAGTACTTCAAATATTTAATAATTCAAGCTAATTCTGCACATACTTACAAAAAATAATGTATACAGAGGTTAACAAATATATATAGCTGTTTTTCAGCACATAGCACATTTCAAACACACCTGAATCAAACATATTATATAAAATCCCCAATATTAACAAAAAAGGTGGAACAGAAATGTATTTTACAAAGAAATTGCTTAAATGGGAATATCAATATACTTAAATGGGAATATCAATTTATATTTCAATTTATATATTACCGTATATCTCCGAATATAGTCCCCCCCCGAATATAGTCCCCCCCCCCCCCAATTTTGAGACCTCAGTTTTGGGAAAAATTTTAAAATGTAAAGGAAGGCAATTTTTCTGTGGTTAGCAAGTTAAGATTCTAGATTCGATAAAAACTATTATTTTCTTTGAAGATTAAGAACAAATCTGTTCACATATTTTCCATCACAACAAAATAACTATACCTAAAACATGTTGTGATCCATTGCATGTATCAGTAATTTATAGTTCCTTAACCAGATGTAATGAAGAAATGAGAAATTTTTTTAAGTATCCAAGGCTATTGTATTTTTTAAACCTTCACAAATTATTAATATTTTTGATTTCCAAATGACTACAGACAATGTCAATATATAAGCTTTAACTTAAAGCCCATAAACAGTATTGCATTTGGCCCTGAAACTTCCTTAGATCCAGTGTAACACACCCATCAAGTCATCACAAATCCAAGTGACCTGAAGAATTTAGGAAATCTAAATAAAATTGTGTTAAATAAATTATAAATATTATAAAAATATTGCTATCAAATGCCTGCTAAGCAAAACAATTAAACTACAGGACTTACAAATATCAAAGTAATAAAATTAAGAAATAAACTTTTTCCAACAAACATTAAAACTGAAAAAAAATTATATCAATTTTCAATGCCTCGTCGCGAATCATTGCATAAGTTACACAAAGAGCTTCTACTCTGCATTTGCGCACAAATTCGACGATATTTTCCTCTAATTCTTTGAATCTGCCGCATCGAGACCCCCGAAATGACTTCCGCGATGTATTAGCGCTTTGCTAGCGCTGTAAATACTATGATTTACGGCGTATTCTGCAACGGCTATTTTTAAATTGGCATCGAAACTCCGTCTTTGAAGGCCTCTAATCTGCGGCAGGATTGATCCTCATCTTTCTACTTGATCCATCACCTCACTGTTGAACGTAAAATTATTTTTAATAATGAAAATATCGCGGAAATAATTGCGAAACGTTATGCGACGTAATTTATCGATCCTATTTACCCTGACGAATTGAAGAAATTCCTCAATAAATTGATTACACTTTCGATGCTGAGTCGCTGTATTTTGATCAAATGCAGTAATGCCGGCGCTTCTGGTTTAAAGTCGTCGATTATTGCGCCTTTTCAGAAACAAATGCATCACCTATTGCGCATTCTTGTTCCGTGAAGGCGGTAAAGGCAGTGGTTGTAAACACGAACCGCACGGACGTATAGTAGCTACGGACGCAATGAAATGCTAAATCGTCACGAAAGGTTCACTTTATCTGTTTATTTTTCACAATTATTTAAATCGTGTAGTTATTAAATGAGCGACGGGTACATATACTATTGATTCAATTCTAGTGTTCGATTAATGTAATGATAGTGTGTGTTTAGTTTTCATTTTAATTATTTACTGTTTTGCGTCATTAAGTGATCAGTGTCGATTGAATTATTCTAACAATACTTTTCCAAGAAAAATTAGCGGCTACCCGATGGATTCCGTGAAAACGCATATTCGATATGCTATTTGAATCGGAATAATCGTATCTGTACAACATTTGTGGTAAAAATTGTCTTAAAATCCGGTAAAACGTGGCAGTATTTACTAATATCTCCGATTATAATCCTCATAAATATACTCAAATAGAAAGACTACGAGAACATTAGCCATTATGCCGTTATTTATTACTTTATGGTCACCTTTAGTATGCTAAATTGGATTACACTCGATTATAGTCCCCCCCCTTACTTTTCCGGGGCCATTTTTGGAAAAAAAGGGGGGACTATATTCGGAGATATACGGTATACCATTATGCATCACAACACTATTAAGACCAGCAAAAATACGTAAAGACAGCACATTTTAAATAACTTTAATTCTTGAAGAAAACACAGTAATATTTATTCAGCATATCATAGCAATGTGAAAACATCAACACCAAAAATTGGTGGATACAATCAGCTGAAACAATAAAGAGGACATGGAAAATAAATCAGTAGGTACTTTTATCATAAAACATTTCAAGAGAATAAAAATTACAAAAAATTAAAACATTATAAACAGAAAAAATTTGGACAACATTCTATCGCTCTAAACCTAAATTAAATGCACATCCACAGAATTTGAAATTGCACTAGGATACCACACTGCTTTAGCCAGAGGAAAGTCGAATGCTATGATTCAAGCAGGAGATAGCATATGATTCATTAAAATCAGCAATTGTTTGGTATAGACATTCCTCTGTTTATCCCCCTCCCCACGTAGAGGGAGCAGTTTGGATTTTGAGGGGGAGGGAGGGTGGGGAGGGATGTTTAGTGAAAGGAAGGGGCAGTTAGTGTTAGTATTGCTACTAACACTACCATTAGTAGTACTACTACTACTACAAGCACACAAACTCACTCTCTCACTCATACCAAACAACATTCACACACCTACGATACACCCCATGAAAATCTAAAGTGGGTACCCATCATCGCCTAAGGTCGAAAAAATACGGACCTATGTTCCTGTTCCTAGCTAAGCCACCTAAGTACGGTAGTATCGAATTCCCAAGTAGTTACGCTACGCTTGTCACGACCTGAGATTCTAATTTTCTACTCTCCTGCCTATATTACCCCAATGCTCCAAAAAAACAACAACACATTACAATAAATAAATACAAAAAAGCACACGGCAATAAAAAAGCACACCCAAATATTTCACAGTCCAAACAACACGACTCCAGGCATTTTGCTTCTTCAATTTCTTCATTCTTCATATCTTCGGCTCTTGAGAGACACTTTGTTGCACCTCTTCTCCTCGACATCGCAGCATCATGCAGAGTCACCTGTTCAATAAGAAGCAACACTTGTACTAGCAATACAACTAACATCCGAAATGAGATTTTCACCTCAGTAGTAAAAATTCAATTTGAATCAAGAATAAATAAAGATGGACAGGAAAAGTCAGAATTGGAAGAGCAAGTTAAAATAAATGAATTTCCCAATGCACATAATATTACATATTTTGATATTCACTGGAGTAAATTTGTTCATTATTTAAGTGAAAAGAATTAGCGTGTGTATTATTTAATTGCAAAATAAATTACTGCATAATTTTTTCACTGATTAAAAGTTATAAAAATTAAAACATTTGAAAATATCATATATATCCCAGGAACTGAGAATAAAAATTTATTTGAGAAGCCTAATGAGAAATAAGAACTAATGCCATCGAAATATCTATACGAGAGATTACATTAATTAACAAGTAGGTACCTATATGGAAATAACAATGACAAGATCTGTCCACGATCCACTTTCAACAAAAAGCAATCTAACTAAGAATATGTAAGGGAAAGAAACTTTAGAGAAAAAATAGTTTACTACTACTGGCACGTAAATTTTGATATCAACACGGAAATGCATTACGCTAAGAAGCAGGTGAGCAAGTAAGAAAAGGCCATTTTTTACACTAAGACAGTGTTTTAAATTATTTAAAAGTAGCTTACTTGATGATCATTATTCGTATGTAAAAGTTATTTTTTATCCCTTTCATGTGGTGCACCTATACGCCTAAGTGTAAAAGGAAATATATTTAATTAATTCCTACCTCATAGGTAATTGGTCCAATCTGTCCAGGAGTCTTCATAACCCACAGCACTTCTGTTTCTCCCAAATTCCAATTCCCCCACACTCGAACATCTAAGAAGAGAAAAATGCGTAAGTTCACATAAATGAAGAATTACAAACGCAAAAAGGCTGACCAAATATAGCCTAAAAATCAAATGAATGATGCAGTTATTTTAAATAATAAGCATCATACAGGGGGTTGCCATTTACAAGAGGATAGACCTTTTATTGAATGTAGGTATTTATGAAAAATCGTAAAAAAGACAAAATAAGTTCACAGTATAAATACAATTATTAATTTCACTCACAGTTTTTGCAATGTAATTGCGTAGAATACATATCTTACATTTTCCCATTAACGTTCACTTTTAACTGGAAGTGTAAAATGTGAATGAAAAAACGAAACAAAGTGCTTATTCAAAATCGAATGACTTTAACTGGAAAATTTCTCGAATACTCAATTGATTTTTGAGATTCCCTTTATGATTGAATGAATGAAAAAGAAATTTAATTAGGTAAATTTTTCGTATAAAGTGATAAAATGAATGGTGCCTCTACCATTGGATACGATTGCAAAACTATTTTTCACTAATCAAATAAAGAGTTCCTTCGGAACAAAAGTTTCAAAATATGTTAACCTTTTCATAACGTTTCAATAAATAACAAGAACACTGAGATTTGAAATCCACTTTGAGTCATGGCGAAGATTTAAGGAAAAATATTTCAATAGCTTTGAAATAAACTTTGAAAAGTATTCACACAAGTAAAAGAAGTTCTATTTGGTAAAAGAAAAGTTGAAACTTTATTGGGGGGAAAAAGAGAATCGATCATTGATACTTAAGATGATGCATGCCATGAAAACACAAAAATATTGGAATATATATTAAGAAACTGATTACATGTTTCGATACATATAAGTGATGCGAGAAAAAGACATCTGAGGAATAAAAGAAGGAATCAATATTTATTATTGAGAACAGAAAATAGAAAGAAGTAAATTTTGTCTTGCATTTGTGCAAATAAGGCATAAAATAGGTAATAAAGTATAAATGGAAGTATATGCATGACTAATTAAAAAATAAACTAGTCAGGATGTAGTGAAAATTTGAATAGTCATATTAAACCTCTAATTTAAATACTGTATCAAAGAAATATAAGAAACAAGTGAGTGCATGGGAGAATTTCATTTCACAATTATATTAAACAGAGTAACGTAAAAATATGATGAAAATAAATTTTGAAAGCTGAAACAATAGCACAAGTGAAAAACATTTTAAAACATAGTTTTTACCGTTTTCAGTGGCACCCCCGAAAGAATTTCTGCGTTGATGGATTACTTCTTGAGTGGTCTGATGGTATCACTCTTACGACGTCTTCATTTCTTCCGCCAAACGCAGGTCTTGACTCTAGGTATAGAGCGGGTTAGTACATGCAAGGAAAATAAATGACACCTCCCCCAAGGAATAGCATACGCCCCATTACTATACACGGGAAGTCGCCATGACACCAGGAGGAAATCACCACTTCCACACCCAAGTGACACAGTTTCATCCCCGTATACTGCAATGGTACACAGCGCATGTTAAACCTCGGTTCGATACAAAAAAACTAAAATTAACGCGGCTAAAAAACCTAGCCTTACTCGACGCAATGATCTCGACCCTAAGGGCCCAAAAGCTAACCTAGTTGTGAAGCTGGGGTCCTCTTCACGTGAAGTTCCGATGTCTTGAGCCTGGGGAGAGAGTACATACAAGGAAAATAAATGACCCTTCCCCAAAGGAATAGCATACGCCCCATCACAATATACTGGAAGTCCCAATGACACCTGGAGGAAATCACCACTTTCCCACCCAAGTGACACAGTTTCATCCCCGTATACTGCAATGGTACACATCGCATGTTAAACCTCGGTTCGACACAAAAAAAAAACTAAAATTAACGCGGCTAAAAAAACCTAGCCTTACTCGACGCAATGATCACGGCCCTAAAGGCCCAAAAGCTAACCTAGTTGTGAAGCTGGGGTCCTCTTCACGTGAAGTTCCGATGTCTTGAGCCTGGGGAGAGAGTACATACAAAGAAAATAAATGACCCTTCCCCCAAGGAATAGCATACGCCCAATTACAATATACGTGAAATCACCATGACACCAGGAGGAAATCACCACTTCCACACCCAAGTGACACAGTTTCATCCCCGTATACTGCAATGGTACACAGCGCATGTTAAACCTCGGTTCAATACAAAAAAAACTAAAATTAACGCGGCTAAAAAACCTAGCCTTACTCGACGCAATGATCTCGACCCTAAGGGCCCAAAAGCTAACCTAGTTGTGAGGCTGGGGTCCTCTTCACGTGAAGTTCCGATGTCTTGAGCCTGGGGAGAGAGTACATACAAGGAAAATAAATGACCCTTCCCCAAAGGAATAGCATACGCCCCATCACAATATACTGGAAGGCACAATGACACCTGGAGGAAATCACCACTTTCCCACCCAAGTGACACAGTTTAATCCCCGTATACTGCAATGGTACACATCGCATGTTAAACCTCGGTTCGACACAAAAAAACTAAAATTAACGCGGCTAAAAAAACCTAGCCTTACTCGACGCAATGATCACGGCCCTAAAGGCCCAAAATCTAACCTAGTTGTGAAGCTGGGGTCCTCTTCACGTGAAGTTCCGATGTCTTGAGCCTGGGGAGAGAGTACATACAAAGGAAATAAATGACCCTTCCCCCAAGGAATAGCATACGCCCAATTACAATATACGTGAAATCACCATGACACCAGGAGGAAATCACCACTTCCACACCCAAGTGACACAGTTTCATCCCCGTATACTGCAATGGTACACAGCGCATGTTAAACCTCGGTTCGATACAAAAAAAACTAAACTTAACGCGGCTAAAAAACCTAGCCTTATTCGACGCAATGATCTCGACCCTAAGGGCCCAAAAGCTAACCTAGTTGTGAGGCTGGGGTCCTCTTCACGTGAAGTTCCGATGTCTTGAGCCTGGGGAGAGAGTACATACAAGGAAAATAAATGACCCTTCCCCCAAGGAATACCATACGCCCCATCACAATATACTGGAAGTCACAATGACACCTGGAGGAAATCACCACTTTCCCACCCAAGCGACACAGTTTCATCCCCGTATACTGCAATGGTACACAGCGCATGTTAAACCTCAGTTCGACACAAAAAAAAACTAAAATTAACGCGGCTAAAAAAACCTAGCCTTACTCGACGCAATGATCTCGACCCTAAGGGCCCAAAAGCTAACCTAGTTGTGAAGCTGGGGTCCTCTTCACGTGAAGTTCCGATGTCTTGAGCCTGGGGAGAGAGTACATACAAGGAAAATAAATGACCCTTCCCCCAAGGAATAGCATACGCCCCATCACAATATACTGGAAGTCACAATGACACCTGGAGGAAATCACCACTTTCACACCCAAGTGACACAGTTTCATCCCCGTATACTGCAATGGTACACAGCGCATGTTAAACCTCAGTTCGACACAAAAAAAAACTAAAATTAACGCGGCTAAAAAAACCTAGCCTTACTCGACGCAATGATCACGGCCCTAAAGGCCCAAAAGCTAACCTAGTTGTGAAGCTGGGGTCCTCTTCACGTGAAGTTCCGATGTCTTGAGCCTGGGGAGAGAGTACATACAAGGAATATAAATGCCCCTTCCCCCAAGGAATAGCATACGCCCCTTTACAATATACGGGAAGTCACCATGACACCAGGGGGAAATCACCACTTCCACACCAAAGTGACACAGTTTCATCCCCGTATAATGCACTGGTACACAGCGCATGTTAAATCTCGGTTCGATACAAAAAAAACTAAAATTAACGCGACTTAAAACCTGGCCGTACTCGACGCATTAATCACGGCCCTAACGGCCCAAAAGCTAAGCTAAATCTCTCGCTTCTTCCATGGTGTTGTCCTCTTGTCCTGGTGTCTTCTTTCTTCTCCTCCTTTATACGGAGGACACACGAATCACACGCAGAATTTGATCGTTCGTCGATCAAAACGCAAGTTTCGCTCAATTACGCTGCGCATCGGACGAAACGCAAAGTTCACACGCATATCGCTCATTTCCTTCATACTTCGAGCTCCAATCGTTGTCTTCTTTCTTCTATGCCAACCTGTAATAGAAGTGGTTAGTGCACACATTCAGAAAATACAACACTGACAGTTACCCCAAAAAACATCGCAAAATCAAAGAAACCATAATCGCACACATCATTTTGCTCAATATGATACCTTTATGCTTGCATTCATGAGATCTATACGCCGGCTTAACCTTAATATGAAAGGGACACTTTTCCCCTTATTGGTACCTTTGGTGTTTTTGTCGACTTTTCGAATGTTGCAAGCATTCTCTCTTCACCAAATTTTTTGTGAAATTGTAGTTCACGAGAGCTCTCTAAAATTACCCAATTATACCATATATACCACTTCGATTATCACCAAAACTCTTGTCTCATGAGATCGGGTCGGATCTCTTGATACACTTTATAAATAGAGATCTCATATTACCTTAATACCTCGGTATATACCAAACTCATATGAGTTTTTAGGAAATAACTCTGTTGGGGAAAATACAACATATTAAACCACTGAATGCAATGGAAAAACCCTCAGTGAATGGCAGCGTCCTGCACATCACTGCAAACCCCTGTTTGTTAGGAGATTCATCTGCCGCAAATACGCCTTCCGTAATATCTCTTCCATTGTGTCAGCATTCTCAATGCCTTGGTAACTGTCAAATCTATTTACTCCTTGTAAAATTGTTTTCCGTTCACCCTGAAATATAAAAAAAAACACATTGTAATTTTGATGCTGTTTCGTTCATAAAAAAGTCACTGAAAAGTGAAGTTAATTACTACATTACAGTTATATGCCAAATTTTCATTGCCATGTTATCCTAAAAATTCTATATTAATTTTTTTTGAATATTTAAAGTATTCTTATGTGATCAACTGAATTGATTACTGCCACGTAACAAACAATGGACAAAGTCAGGAATGTGAAGGAATTTTAAAGTTCCTATGTCATAAATTCTTATCCGTTGCCAGAATATATTTCAATTTTCAAATTTATGACGCTTTAAATGACGTGCGGCACTTATACATTAATGGTGCAAGCTTTTTCTCAATAGATGTGCAGGTTTTCAGAGGGAAAATTAACTTTATTTCTAGGGATGGTCGGATCGGATACCTCGGATCCAAATATCCGCCTGTATTGCCCTTCATCGGATACATCTGACCCAAAGTCGCAGAAGACATCGGATTTGGATCAGAAATTTTAAATAATAGCTTCAGTGAATGCAACGCCCGATAGGGTGGAAAGAGTTCCGATTCTATCTTCTAATGCGCCGTAGCATGCGATTCATGTCCTACTCATTAACCTTTCTGTTTGAAAGCTCTCGTAGGAGAACTTCAGCCGTGGAAAATAAAAAAGGCAAAATACGACTGGCACATAGTGTGACTCTTCCCAAGAATTCGAACGATCATAGGGGGAATCTCAGCGTCAGGAATTAGAAAATGCATTTGGATCCGAAAATATCCGATCCGAAAGATCCGGCTCCGAAAATCAAGGATCCGAATCCGGATCCGAAAAAAATCCTGGATCCGCCCATCCCTAGTTATTTCTATGGTTAGTGAGAATGATAATACCGTAAGTAATTTATTTATTGATGAGTTTTATCTATCTTTCAATTGCAATGTAATTAATGGACGTCAATTAATAGAGGAGAACGCAAAAACCGTGCAAATTAATTTTCAACAGAGACCTTGATTTGATAATGTCACAAATAATATAGCAGAGGTGATACGTAAATAGGGAGGTAACATTTAGATAATCTAAAAGGTTGGATCAGTATTTCTTGTTCCGCCGTACTGTAAGTTAAGTGCCAATGAATTATTTTGGAAGAAATAAAAACGTAAACGGGAAGAGTTTATCGGGCAACCGGCTGACATGACGATATTCCTATTTAATTAAAGTCGGCAAATGGAAAGGTACTTAATTTCCGGAGAATCCTCCCATAAATATTTTCCCGTTGCATATGTTTCGTCAATATTATAAGATAAAGTTTATGAAATGTCAAGTGAAAAGCGGAAACTTTCGAAATGTGATGAAAAAAAAATGTATTGACCTAGTAGGTAACGAGGAAATGCTCTGATGAATTGTAAGAAAGACAACTCTTCTAATTACCCTAAGAAAAGGGGGAAAATAGTCGGCCACATCAGGAGACATAATGTTCTTATGAAGACAACTGTAGATGATTGGACAGGAAGAAAGACTGGCCCTGAAGATGAGCTTTATCAAGAATGCCTTATAAATCAGGCGAGTTTATCCGCAGACCAGTAATGATGATGAGGGAATCTTCAAGGGAAAAGAAGGGTGGATATGTCACTGTTTACACGTTCATAGAGTCGTTAAAACTCCGATTCCCTGAAAAAGGTTGTCGGACGAAGAGAGAGAAATAATAGAGCAAATAAAAACTGTGGGATGTGTTTAAAAACCAAAATGGACCGACAGAGAGCGTTACGCAGCTTTCGCACGAATAAGATCGAGAACTACTGCTGACTCTGGGGCTACCTGCTATAGCATAAACACACGAGGAAGATGAAAAAGTACACAAGATGGAGTTGCATGGGGGAACTAAATCACCATAGTAGTAACAGGTTGGGGCATGGCAATGGAAGGTCCCGTTCACAATAACTTGACTTGGCGTAAATTGAATAGGGTGGTTTCCTATTATTTTATTATTGCCTAAATCGAAAGATTATTACTCCTTGAGTACGAATATCATACTTTTAAATTTTTAAATGGCGATATGTATTTTTTGCGATTAGATTAAAAGTGAAAATTTTCAAGCGCGCGAAAACGCGACGGCTAAGTATGAATGCTGGGAAATTTCCGTGTGGAGTCATTCTGGTTCCCGCAGTCGCAAAGTGAGGTGACCTTGGGCGAGGATGTGTGCGCCGCTGAGATGCAGGATGCTAGCAGGTAGGCGAGTACCCTGCTAGCATGTAGCGCTTGGCTTAAATAAGGATTATTAATACCCTATCAAACGAAGGAAACTTTCCGAACATAGGTAGTTTTAATAGGTGATTGTTAAGAGATGTTTCCCTGAGCTCTGTGCCTCATACATGCTTTGGTAATCTCAGACGATGTAAAACTCCTATCTACTCGTGTAGAAACTAGGTCCCTGTGACGTCAAGTGGAGTGGCATCGCATGGGCGCCAATCTGGCCCTTTTGAAATGAGAATAAAATTGACCATTGCCGTTCCTCTAAACCGGTATTTCTAAAACCAAATAATTTGTATATTATGAATACACTCATGGTGGGTAACGAATCGCAATCAATGCCTTTCGTTATCTTTGATGAAGGAAACTACCCTATTATTAAAAAAAAAAGAAAACTAGGCCACCATCAACACACCCTCGACATGCACATAAATCGTCCTCCAGGATAGGGTGGATTTAAATAGTATTCATAGGATTTGAACCCTATTCATCCCCCGCCACACGCCTATTGAGGCATATGCCATGTGAAATGTAAATAAAGGTTTGTAATGTCTCCGAAATAAGAAGAGTAAACTTCTCCTATTCCTTGCTTTCTGACAACGGTGCAGAAAAAATTCCTGCTTACTTGAAAGTAAAACATCATCTGCAGACTCCAAAGGCCAAGAAAATCCTCAAGTCAACCGGCTTAGGTCTTTTACGTGAATGTAATCGTGCTTCACGTATGCCAATTTTTATAGTTGCTAAGACGTGATGTCAATTTCACTTGGAGCTCTCTGGAATATTGAACCATGAGTTAAACCTCTTAGATAAACTCGAATAGTAATGCCTGTCAGACCGTAGACTTACGAACGCTAACAGAATTCGGGCTTAATAACAGAGTTAGAACGCGTGCATAGTAGAGCTGCCAGGTAAGAGAGAAGTCGTTAAGATAGTCTTGTTACTGTAACTGACCTCTTAGAGAAACTCGAATGGGAATGCTTTGGCGATTATTGGAAGCCAGGATTCTCTGATCCTGGCTTCCAATAATCGCCAAATCATTCTCGAAAGCCCCAAACCTACCCTTCCCCCACCCCAACCTTCCTGAGAATATATATTCACGCGCACGAAGAAAAAGTGTCATCGCCCTGATGAAGTCTCCAGCAGCGGGGACGAAACTCTTGGAATTTTTATTTGTGACACGGGTAAACCCCAAAAAAAATAAGGATCTTAATACCATGGACCGTGAAAGTTTTAACCAATCGACCTAAATGTGGTGTTTACATCGAGAAGGCCATCAGTAAAATCAAAGAGAAAGCTTCATGAGTCAATATCCAATGAAAAAAGTAGTAACTATACTGTAATTTGCGGGTGGCATAATAGTTACAGCTGGCACAAAGAAGGAATTAAATAAGACAGATAAGTATGTAAAAGACACTGGCCAAATATCAGCTATAAATAAACGAAAAGAAAGCTGAGGTACACAGAAAACGATAAGAGACAAGGACAAAAATTCAACTAGGATAACAGAAAATATATAGCAATCGCCACCAGGCTTAAGGTGCATCGGAGGCATTTTTCTCTTGGACAACCCGAAGAGAATGCTATGGCTGGCCATAAAAGCATAAATAGGGATTCCAAGATAAAATGGTTGGTCGCCTAATTAATCTGCAGTTCCAACAATTTCTGGGAAGGGATTGCTAAGGAGGAAATTGAGATAAGGCTTAGTAAAAATACTATCAATCGAGACACAAGGCATTTAATTAGCAATAAGTGGGATTCCATTTTAAGTAAAATTAAAAATTGATAGAAATCCTACTCGTGACCCGAATTACCAAGACCATACCGGTCGATTGTTGTGACTGGTCTTCATAGTTACATCTCAACGGTTTTTGTTCAGTAAAAATTATTCATTCGCCCCGATGAAGATGAACGTGTCGTCCATGGAAAATTTGATGAAATACAAGGAATTTAATTAATGGAAATTCCGAGAAGACTCCACGCAGGAAATAGTAAAGCGAAGAAAAGAGGATTTTTAACCGAGCAGAGAAACACCAGCAACAAACGCAATGCATCGGCAAACAAACAACAGGCATTGGAGGCAGTCTTCTTCTCTTCGAGCATCTTGAAAGGCCGTAGCTTTGGCTGCAGAGCCTATCGGTGAATCAACCACATCACAATGAAACGATGTTCTCATGTTTGAAAATAAATATACATTAGTACCTATTACAAAAAAATATAATATAGACATAAAAAATAACTCGTAAAAATGTTAAATTTTGGCCAATTTTAGGCCCTATGCGCGACTGAAAGATATCAACCCATATCAAATTAAAACACTATCTTTTAAAGCTCTATTTGAGGACGTTACAAACTTTTAAATTGCGAAAACATCAAATTCGAAATTTTTGTAAAAATCACAAAAATGAAGTTTCTTCACATGATGTCCAACTTTGGGTCCATGAATAAGCGGATAAGGGGGGGCACAGGGGCAAGTGCCCACCCCTAGACAATCAAATAGTAGACGTATTTTTTATACTGTTGTCATTAGTTTCAATTCGTTTCGTGAATTACGGAGCCTTAATCTTTTAATTTCATGTTAATAACTTTCAGGCTAAAATAAAGGGAATATTTCGTACAGTAATAGTTAAAGAATTTTTTTAATCTTAAGCATGAGAAGATCGTTAGCCTGTCAGACCCTTGCTCCCCCCCCTTCCCCAAAGAAAAAATCCTGGATCCGCCCCTGGATCCGTACGCGTTCGGAGGATGTAAACAGATGTCGATATTTTTTCTTTAATTTTGCCTATACTACAATTCGCCAATTTTCCTCGTAATCATAACTTTTTCCTGTCCACCCTAGAATGTAACACTCCTTCCACACAAATTGTCTGCCTGGGGTGGAGCGCGCTCTCTCTTGGTGCTATATCCCGGGAACCAAAGGGCAGAAATGAAATATATTCGAGGTGATACGTAATAAATTTCTAACGAGTCGAAAAAAACAGAAAAGTGATGCATTAATGCAAGAGTGACATCATCTTCAGTTATGTTCGAAAAACGCCGAAAAATACCAGAATTTCAAAATTTCAAGTGCGATGAGGCACATTTTCCTGGGATTCGATTGCAAAAATAATTTTCTCGATTTATTTTCTCACCAAATGGAACAGAACTGTGGGGTGCCCCAAAAGTAATTAGAAAACTCTAAAAAAAAGGACCACCCTAATCTACATGTACTATCGTTTTCAAAAGTATGTAGACACCCTGGAGTCCCACTTAACTGATGGGGCCGGATCGGTGAAAACTAGTGAGGTTGGCACATAAAGCGACCTGCATCTCTCATTTGTATGCCGACCAAGAGCCGACGAGGATGGAGGCGGACGCGAACAAGCCACCGAAGCAGGAGTCAAACTCCAGGATCATAAGCCCAATTGGAAATAAGATTAGACGATGGAATCACTGAGGTCACTCACTTCCACGCTCATTTCATGTGCTCTTTCGGGCTCCGTGGCGAGGCTTTTCCTATCGTTAGATGCATATTTGGACTCACCGTTTACCTCTTACAAATCCGTGGTTCCGTGGCCGAGTAGGTCTATACTATGCGCATCAGGTACGGTAAAATTCAGGGGGGTTCGAATCCGGATGTATTGTAATTTATCACTTTTTAAAGAGACATCCTGAACATCAACATAGTCCATGCAGATAACTAAAAAAAAAGGAAGCACCGAATTTTTTTTGTTAACGACTGAAGTTATGTAACTAAAAGTAGCCTCTGATCGAATCATCTTTACGAAATTTTTAACAACTTATGGCGGTAATGCCGAAAAAAACGAAAATTCCAGGGAATGCGTACTCCAGGGAAGCAATTTAGTCAATGAAATAAGCATTTCCAGTGTAATGCGCCCACCTATACGACAAGAGTGGAGAAGAATAAACCGAAAGTCAATCTACAAAATATGACATCAAGTTTGCCGAAGTTATTTGCCGAAGTATTAAAAACAAGAGTGCAAATATCAAGTATATAGCATATTATATATTAGCTCTTTTTATAGACCTCCAAACTACGAAATTGATATTATTTACCAATTAGATTATCAAATACAAGCATTTATTTTGAGAGGCCTCTAAGGTGTAATCATTATTAGGGGAAATTTTAATCTCCCATCAGTAAATTGGGATTGTTACCCTGCAAACCGAATTCAAAGAATAGGGAAATTAATCAGCATGATCTAACAACGCACAAGCTATTCAATCACTTAACTACTACTTGACAAGTCTATGAGAGGAAGTAAAATATTATTCTTTTTTGGTTTAGGCCATCATAAGTTGAAAAAGCAAATCAATGTTACTGACGGTTTAAGTGATCACAGAGTAATTTTTGCAAACTTAAATAAATAATAGTAAATCGTACACGGACTTCGTAGCTAAAGCAGATGATAAAATCACCGACGTAACATGTAAATCCTTTTTTCCTAATTTTAGCAATATTTAGGGGAACAATATAAATATTTTTAAAGTTTAATAATACTAAGATAGCCATTATTTAAATGAATAACCCGTATTCCATTAAGTACATTGTCCATAATAAATTTATCGACGAAAGCGGACGCTCCTTGAAAACAAGAATGGAAGAGAATAAGCCGTTCGACGAAGGTTGCGCCGTTCTAGTGGTACAACCTTTGAAGTCGGCGGTGGCGCAGGTTGCAGCCTCCAGACAGGCGATTTGATTTTCGAAATTCCAAAGTAATCGACTAGGTGACAAACTTCAAACCCCGGCTAATCCACGAGACGTTGGAGGTGAAGAAATGTGAGGAGAATTTCAACAGGGACTGTGGTTTAAAAATCAGCCACACCTGGAATACTGCTCTGATATTATTATTCAAAAAATGAAATGACAACTCCTTCACCCCGTCCCCTTTCCATCTCCTTACCTCCAAGTACCCTTGTAAACACTCTCCACAGGAAATCCATCCCTATTCCCTGAGAAAATGAGAACAGCAACGGCCACGAAACGTAGGGCAACAAACCGCATAAGTACGCAGGGCACACGCAAAAAAAACATCACCAAGGGTATTTTTAATATTCAGGTTGAATTTGCTGGGAATTACTCGTGAAAATACCAAAATGAAATTTAAAGTGCCCCCTAGACCAATAAGATGGTATCGATTATAGCAAATGTAGCCTGGTACCGCAAAAAACAAGATGGGGATGTTATAACTACATCCTTTCCTTTTGTCTCTGGCTGTACAGATCACGATAGATAAAGCGCACATGTTCAAAAAGTCTGTTGGGCCAAATATTTACCTTGATATCAGACATTCAGAGGATCAGTGGCGCAGCGAGGGGGGGGTTTGGGGGATAAAACCCCCCCTAGAGCTCAGAAAAAGTTTTAAGTTTAATCCATTTCACTTATTTGGATCAGTATTGCTTATAGAATAGTGTTAGGATTTATCAAATATCGCTTAGAAAGCTGTAAAACTAGCCGTTTTGAGCTATTATTCTTAAAAAATTTCAGGAGGAGGGCCCCCGCAACTCCTCCTTACCCTGGTGGGTGTGCAATGCCCAAATACTCTTGAGTATTAGTTACTCTAAAACCCCCTAGCCTTAATTCCTAGTTTCGCCCCTGCAGAGGATAATTTGTTTTGGATGGGGCAACCAGTTTATTCAAACAAATATATACACTGTGCAATATGAAACATCTATTGATGCATTTAATGTGTCTAAGGAAAGGAACTTTCTTGAGTCCTACCTTGGAAAGGGGCTACGGATGCAATTGGTAGGCTGGTGAAAAAACCTGTAGTGGGTCTCCGCACGCTCAGGGGAAAATGTGATGAATGCTAATGAGTTTATGTCCTTGAGCGAAAAAAGAGTACAAGAATATCAATCTTGAAGATAACATCTGATGAAGTAACTGACAAGGAACATTCACGAAGTGTACTCCGCCGATTTCGTTCAAATTTGGTAGGATGGTAGTGTTCCACAATTAATGGAAATTTGCAAAATTTCCCGTGCCCTTAAGCCCTGTGGCCCGAGATATCTGCATTCAAAGTTGCGCGCCGGCCACCCTTTTTGAGGCGAGGGGCCCCTCACTCACGGGCCGGCAGCGAGGCGTCCCTGCCGGCAAGCGCTAGGGGGAAGGCCTGCGGGCGGTCCGGGCGTCAGCGGTCTACCATCCTTACGCTGACAAAAAGCGGAGGAAAGATAGAAATTATGGATTTGTAGGCATCCAAGAATGACAATCACCTTAGCCCAGTTTCCCTATAATTTATAAATGATAAATGCAGATAATTTTCCCGTGACCGATTGACAAATTTCCATAAAAAATAATAAATGTAGTTCAAAAGATGCTTACTCTGTATACGTCTGCGGGGAATTTACCCCTGCCAGCAAATTACGATGTTTATCTACTCGTAATGTCGTAAAGGGCAAAATTAATGTTACTCATAGCGAATTTAACGCTACAGCATTTTAGCTGCATGCAGATTTGCATATTAAGTAGATGATAAACTTAATCAATTAGTGTTGTAGGAAAAACGAGACATTCAACATGAATTTTGGGGGAAGGCGCCTTCAAGAATTATCGGAGTAACAAATAATTAGATTACCGCATCCTATATTCCTTCACGTATTTAACATCAGGCAAATAGTACCTACACCGCTTGAAGACCGGAAAAACCAGGGTAAATTGAAGTCTTTGAGAGGGTAACGCCTCCTTTTGCTGTGAACCGACACCAAAGGTCGTCTACGACATATTAATTTCCTCTAACCCTGCAGTGAATGCCAGTGGATTAAGAAATGTCTAAACTTTTTTCTCATTCTCTTTTGAGTCCATTGAACTTATTTACGCACAATGGCAAAGAACTACATACTCATGCGCCTGATATTACACTCTAGGTGGATTGAAATCCGTTTTCGTGACTGTGACAATGCCGAACAGTCGAAGACCTTCGACACGCATTAGCTTGGGTCCGACCAGTAGCGACTGACCCAACGCCGCGGGGGCTCTCCCTTCGGTCTTTGTTTGCAGTTTGGGACGGGAAACATAAAAACGCACAATGAGAAGGCGCCCGCTTCCTTTCAAATGTTTCCCTCACGTTCACAGTTTACCCCACCCTTAAAGACTCCCACAAATAATGTCTTGACCTTCGAATATCCCCGAGCCTATAGATAATATTCCTTTTAGCTTGAGGAAAAACCCAATCGTTTACCCTCACCCCGTGAAGAAATAGACACAAAACCCTACATTTAGCACAGGCCACTCTTTTTTTCTCTTTCTGGGAGGATTTACCAACATTCCGTTATTTTAAAGGTGCCATTAACCAAATAAAGTGAAGATACCCGAATTTCCCATGAGTGATCTGATTCAGACTTCCGATCACTTTCAAATAATGTATTCCGTCCCCCTCCGTCTTCATCTCTGTTTATGGAGTCCTGAACTATTAACCTCGTGGAAGTCTCTCCCTGCCGCAACTCTTAAATGAACCCCAACCATCAAAAATCCTTAAGTTTTCCGCTCTAATTTTAAATACCTACCATGCAAGGCAAAAATTCACATTAAACAATGAAATCCCATTAAGAAGTGGAATAGGGCACAAATTTTTCTAATTTTTTTCAGCGAAAAATGGTGAAAACATTGATACTCAAAATAATTATGAATCAATCATCTATTCTATAGATAAAATAATAAAAAAAATGGCGCTCTATAGTGTTTTATTTTTCACAGTTGTGATGTTCATTGAAAAAATGGTGAAAACAGCATTTGTTTGCACAGATAGCGCATCTGATGAATGTCAAAAAGTTGCACCCTTGTTCTTCAACTATAATATCACAACGATCCTTCATAATATTACTATCGAAGCAATAATCAACAGGCGTAATATGCACTTCTGGTCTTTCATTCGTGTATCCCGCTCGAAACCAGGAATAGCGAATGAAATTTTTGAACAAAGGAGCGGAGAATTGTGAGTGAGTCAGAGATTGAAGTTTCAAAATATTATTTCTTTGAAATAAATTTAAGTCTATTTGGTTCAGCAACACACGGTCGGAGAATTTTCTCACAAAATTTTTCCACATTCGGAAAAAATACGCATCCAACGGCTGTATGATGCCTGTAGTTTTGGGCGGTATTTGCTGTATTTCAAATTGAAATGATCCTGTCTTCATGGAAAGAATTCCTTCTCTGTCATTAAATGCACTCCACGAGTCCACCAAGAGAATTGTGTCCTTTTTTAAATTTGGAAACAGCACTTTACCAAAATACTCTTCTAGCAAAATGGTTTTCGTCAACAAACCGGAATTAGAAGCCACGACGTGAAGATTTGGGGCTTCAAACACAGAAACATTTTTTGGAAAAATTCCACCTTTCTCCTGCAGGCAAATAAATAAAGGAGAGAGAAGTTCACCATCCATCGAGATCGTCGGCTGTACCGTATACGAATGGGTCGTCGCTCCGAGGGACTGTACCGTTGACTCCACCGTTTTCACTCCTCGGAAATCGGAAATGCAGGGTTCGTCCCGAGTGTAATTCTTTCTTAAACCCACTCTGGTCAGTATTTAAGAGAAAGTAATTTGGCTTTGGGCCAATAATAGCCGGACATCGTTTACAAAAGAATGTGCCTTTTCGGATGTCTTTTGCCAGTCAAAGTTCTGTTTCCGAGAAACAACTTTGGTAACTTTCCTAGACACTATGTTATGCGATTTTTTAAACTTCCACAACCATCCTGTTGAAGCAGAAAAATTTTCTAGAGGATTTGTCATTTTGCCATTATCTTCATACGCCCACCTTCGTAAGTCACTATCGTGCACTATCAGGAAATCTTCTTTCGCTCTTCTAAATCTCTCTATTAAACATGAAGAAATTGCGTTCAATTTCTCCCTCCGAGAGCCAGCCTGATTAATTTGCTCCTCAAACCGGACAAGCTGTGTTCTTGAGGTCACGAACCTAAAACGGTGCCTGACAGTATCTATCTTCAGTGGCCCAGTTTTTCCGGACCGCCAGTATTCCACTGCCATCTTCTTCTGTGACATACTAATATCACCCTCTCTCTTCCTTTTCAATGGAGACGGCTCGTACGATGTTGAAGAAGCAGGAGAAACATCGTCTCCATTTCCATCTGCACTGTCGCATTCATCTTCGCTTACTACTTCCTCCTCTTCCGTCCTCCCGTCGAAGTCAAAAATTAGATCCTCCTCTACCACACAGGATGATTCTTCGCTTTCCACACAGGACTTCAAGGAATCTGAAAATGGGAAAATTTTATTCAACAGGGAAAAATAAAGAATGGATGGGATGCGATTAACTTCACCGTAGTTACAAAAAAAAAAGAAAAAATAATGAAATTTACCAGCTAAAATTTCCGCCAACTCGATTTCGTAATCAGTAGGTTGTTCTGTGGAAATCCATGCAGTAAACTTGCTGTCCAATATTTTTATTACATTCCTAGGATTGATCACCATTTCGATGAAAATAAAAGGAACGGCTTTGCAGCTCACTCGTCTACAAAATCTCTTGCTTGTTCGTCCTCGTTTGGAGTTCACTTCGCAAATGGGTAGAAAAAGCATTTTTGCTGATTTAAACAGAGGTACCGAAGACCCTAGCGTCATTCGCCTGTTGGAGAAGCCCTTTTGGTTTTCCCATTCAGCCAACAATAGTTGAGGGTGGAAGGAGTGGGTTTTATGACTCCTCTCAAACCCTTCTGAAAATCTTGACTAGAAGCAGGAGCCGCAAGGGTATGTGTACAAATTTAAGCTATTCAAAAATTACTCGAAAACTTTGGCCATCGTTTAGTCCTCGGATCACCCACCGCTTCTTTCGTCTGTGGGAAGATAGTAAGTAGACCGCTGACGCCCGGACCGCCCGCAGGCCTTCCCCCTAGCGCTTGCCGGCAGGGACGCCTCGCTGCCGGCCCGTGAGTGAGGGGCCCCTCGCCTCAAAAAGGGTGGCCGGCGCGCAACTTTGAATGCAGATATCTCGGGCCACAGGGCTTAAGGGCACGGGAAATTTTGCAAATTTCCATTAATTATGGAACACTACCATCCTACCAAATTTCAACGAAATCGGCGGAGTACACTTCGTGAATGTTCCTTGTGAGTAGTAAGTTTTACTCGAGAACCGATGGGTTGGAATCAACGCAATATACCTTGCACACGAGCGTATACCATGTGTAAGCTGTAAAAACAAAGGAGATATTGTATTGTGAGCAATTTGTGGGCATACGTAAAAGCAGGTTTCGCTCATGTATAAATTCGAATTTTATGGATTCCGAATGAACGTATTTTATCTGTATTGAGGTTCGCCCTTTAATTTAAATGATTTTTAAAGGTTTCTGAATTTTATAAATTTTGAATTGCAGCATTTATTTTGCAAATTCTATTGGCGGTGAATAAATTTATATGAAAAGGGAATCAATAAAGCCAGCACGTGAAATTTCTAGTAAGTCCGTAAGAACTTTACATTTCGAGTTATGAGATGAAACTTCTTGCTGAAACTCAGAATATCACCTTGTTTCAGAGCATAACTCAAAGGTCCCACTCTGAACTCAAAGTTCGTTTCATTTTCCTGATAGATTTTTAAGTCGCGTCAGTCCCGTAATTTTCAAGACAAAAATATCACCCTAAATAAAAATTTTCACAATTTTGTAGCAACTTCGAAGTTGGAAAATTTTAGTATGTCGCTCCATTCAAGCTAGGAGTGTTCGTAAAAGTTCAAAAACGCATTGTGACGGTCAGTCTGTTACGTTAGGGATCGCCGTTGAGGAGATGGCATACGAAAGAAGAGAATTCATATCCTCCGCTAGAGGATTAACTGGTCGACATTGAGGTGACTGATGTATGATGGTAGCCAATTAGAAGGCTCTGCGATAAATTCAACGGCATGTAAAGTGTTGATGAAGAACATGATTGCAGAAAATTAAATAAATAATGAAAACTTACGGTAGTTCTCTACTTTAAATACTTTTTTCGACGAGTCTCTTTTTGAGTTCAACGAGTTATTATATTAGCGAAAGTCAACAGTGGGATATTCTTTTTTTCAAAATGTAGGGTAAGATGGAGTGCTTTGTAAAAATTTAGAGATAAAGAAAGCGGAAAAAACTGATGATTCGTGATGTTGAAAAATGAAAGGATCAGGTTCATTACGGTGCGTAAAAGTTCAAAGGTTCGATGTTTATTTTTTGATTCATACGAGCCGTCAATGGAAGTTTATTTCCTAATTGAGATGTGTAAAGATCACTATAGTGTTTCTTACACCATCTTATGGTGACTACAGGCGACTGTCACTAAACAGGAATTATTTATTGCTATTATACTAAGAGGGCAATTAACTTTCTGTTCCTCAAGCAAATGTTGTTACATAGAATGAAGCAATTTTTCTTTCACTCCATACGAATTTACCACCCATACTTCCGTACCCAAGATGAGAACTACCCTCAACCACACATAAAACATGCAATTGGGGATAATTGATTTTGGTTTGAGAAAAAAATATAGTCTCATCAGTACTTCCCCACTTAGACCCTTGATAATCGAACCCCAGGGCTACAAGCGCTAAGTAGTGATCGAAAAAGGCTATTCGAATATTGGAACGGAAGACATTTTTTACCGTTAGTCAAGAAATTCCGTCCATTCTTTGAATACCCGTTTAAATTAACTTTTAGAATATACGTCTGCAACCTCAGTAAATGGAAATAAATTCATTGCGTTCGATTAGAAGAGATCATAGTACTTACCATTAGTAGCCAACCTATATATAAGTATTAGCCAACTCCAGAAGGAGCTAACATCAGAGACCCAGCATCAGAAGGAGTTTAGTCGAATCTTTAAAATTATAAATGTTTTTTGTTAAGACCAACGCTTAAATACAATGTCAAGAAGAAAAATCAACTCCATCTACACGCTACCCCGCAAGTCGCCTCCATAGGCGGGTGCTACAGTGACACTAGCCGTAAGCAAAAAAAAAAACCTTAAACGAAATAACGCCTTGCATTTATTGAAGTCCTCATTTTACTTTAGAATAACGAATTCACATTCCTAGGTAACCATTCGAACAAATATATGTCTTCATTTATCGTTTCCATAGGACCTGGAAATGTGATATTCTGAACCGTGTCACGCTCTTAAATATACCTATCTCTTCTCAATTTTTCATTCAATTTAAGCCTAGTGCGCAACCTCCTAGTCCCCAGTGGTTAACAGTCTGATTCGTTTAACACGTGTCTATCGCTCTCTGCATATCCGTAGCAGTTTTTCTATAATTATATAGTTTTCCTTTGCATTTTAATAACTTCACGAATTAAGTCTTTCTGCGCCGAATCCCATATGCTCGCTGCATATCCGACGTGATATAACCTTTTCATCCGAAAATCTCCCCAAAAATCATGGAGGTATAAATAAAGGTAAATAGAAAGATAACGATCACATTCCAATGACGGAATGAAATAGGAAGATTTTGCAGAGTTATGCCACTCTGACAGCATCCCGGGAGTAATATCAACTGTTCCTCCGAGGTCAAAGGAAAAAGATCCTCTCTTCCGGTAGCTAAGAAATCGTTTCTAGTGAGGAAATGTCACGTAGTAAATTTCAGGGTTCATGGTACTTTGGTGGGGCCCATAAGCCCCTATGTACACGAGATCCGATCCAGGTGCAATTAGTACGGTAATATGAGCAATGTTGTTGATACTAGTAAGAAAATCCTGAACTGTTTCTTATGGAGTGTGATGACACATGGATGTGATAATGGACACCAAGGAAGAGCGAAAAAACCAAATTGAAAGCTGCAGAAATATTATTTAGAGGAGGATCATAGGAAACACTAGATGAAATGGTACACTGAAGAATAATAACATATGTTCCTCCGAGGTAAAAATTAGTATAGCGTTAGCAATGAAAACCCATCAATTAAGGGAAGTCTCCTAGTAAACAGCGTCATTTTTTAGACTGGGGAGGTTTTCTCACAACATTCTGTATGGATTTTTCTGACACATGGATTCACGGACACTAAGGAAGGGTGAAATGACCAAACTAAAGGCAGACAAGTAGTTTGTGTACAAGGAGTAGGTGGACAGACAGAATTCTAACTGAGCACGTACCAAAAGAAGAAAAATAACCAATGGAAAAAATCAAATAAAGAATAAGAAAAGCTCATCGGGCAATTACTGAAGCAACACGACTTCGTACAGAGTATGAGTTAAATTACTTAATCTTCATGAGTATTGCCGATGGAAATGGGATGCACCTCTCACTAAAGCACGAAGAGAAAGGCTGAAGATAGTTTGTTGGAAGTCATGGCAACATCAACAAGGCCAACCGTCAATGGAAGAAGAACCTAAACAAACCAGTCTTTGGAGCAGTCAATGCATTGCGAATGACAAAAATTCGCGTCAATAACTATGACGATCTACGACTCAAGAACTAGACAGACATCAAAGACAGGGGAATCTCCCTTTGAATAGATAAATATGGAAAACGAGAAAGTGACGATAAATGTCAATAATGCTAAAAGAAAAAACAGTTGGATGGGTTATTTAGCTATTAGATGCGAATATCTATGGAAAGGCTCTCCTAACTACACAGGATCCTAAATTGATATCATAACTAAACGCATTCGGAAGAGGTGAACGGGTAAGTAAGGAACCTTTGAAATACGTTGAATCAAACTGTATATACCAACGCAAGAACGTATAAAAGGCTGCCGGGGTTTCGAAGAAGAGAGCTCAGTAAAGGTTAATAGATGTTCAGTTAATTCCTACCAGACAATACTACGAACATTATTTTATCGAATACTGTCGCATATTATCGAATTATAGGAGGAGAATCACTAACACGTAACATGGAGATATAAACATGATAATGACGCAAAGTTACCAATTTACTGCCCAAAAAATATTACATGCGAAATCAATAAGGTCAATCATTCACCAAATGCCACTTTATCCAGATCGTATCCACTTGTCAATCGTATTCGGAAGACGCTATAATTTATGACGAATACTCAAGAGTAGGTAAATGTACAAAAGTCATTAAGAGGTGTAGGGTAAATTTTGAAACTAGAAAACTATACAATGGAAATAAAAAAATCGCAATCTTTATCTTCAGATCTGCATTAAAAAATCTAACCGCGCTAAGTTCCATGAATATTAAGTGGTATTTGAATTTTTTAAGACTTCCAATCACGAAGGAACAAGCCAAGCAGAAATGAAACTTCTCATTTGTAAAACACAGTATATAAAACCTTGCGTCAAAAAACTTGCTTTTTTTAAATAAAGGAGAATTATTAGCATACCAATGGCACATTTTTGGCATATAACATAATATAATGTTGTATATAAGTGAAAAAAGAAATTCAGGTACTTACCATTCACTGCGCACGATCTCTTTCCAAAATGGAAGATTTCCACGAATTATCACTCGTATAACAAAAGCACCACTGATTTCACTCTCACGGACTCGATTTACTGGAAATAATGAGAAAAGGACACGTATTAACATAACGCTGTTATCATATACGAACCAGGAGTATAAAATGCATGAAAGCTGAATTATGAAATATTATCGCAGCAACGTCCAGCTGCTACGACGACAGAATGATTAAAATAGGAATTGTAATGAGTGGAGAATGATAGGTAATCCACTAACTTATTCTATCATCTTTCCTTATTGATTGCTATAGCCACGAAGACAAAAAGACGAAAAGTGAACTTCGTTGGTAGAATTCAGAAGGAATTCCCGAATAATTTCGATAAGTTTAAGCGATTACAATCAATTGCTGAATAAACAAAGAATAGAATTTTTCTATCTCTCTTAACAAAATAATAAGAAACGAGTCCTGTAAGCTCTCGGCATAACACATGTCACTGATTGCAGAAAGGTAAGGCAATCAGCGGTCAAATGGCAAAGTCTTAGAGGAGGAAAGTCATCATGGTGACAAGGCCCCAAAAAATTCACTCAGAATATCCATAGGTCAAGAGCTCCGAAGAGGTGAAAACTCGATCACAATCGCTTTCAGCCAAGTATGGGAGGCAACTTATTAAATTCAAGCTGTCCTCATAAACCTTAAGAAATCACCCGAGTAGCACACACGAATAACCTTGGGGAAAGCACTTTTTCCGCGATTCGCAAATACACAAATCAAGCACAAAATAATCAGAATCCAATTTAGTGACAAAATGATCGCGACCTGAGACATGCTGAAAACATTACTGGAACTATATTACTAGATATATCGCAAACGGCGATGAACAATTTAGACGTATACCGTTTCATAATAGCAATCGGAACCGTGGATGTGATAATAAGCGATGACCATAAGGGACACATACGAAAATAAAAACAAAATATCCTCACTATCCTCGTATCTTTGGCAGGAACGATTAAAACGTATAATTATAGTTGAACACATCACAAAAACACTTCCTTCGAACGTTGAGATTCTTTGCAAAGGGTAAAACATGATCCTAAACAGGGAATAAATAAAGCAGTGAATTCACGAACAATCATCGGCTTAATTCACACCAAACTGCCTGATTTCATAAACACTGAGATGAAACAGTAACGACATGGGTATACCACTGGGAAAAGAATACTTGCACATGGCTTGAGTACTTACGTCTTATCTCGACGACGTTTGGCACGAAACTGAGGAGGGGCGAAGCTCCGCGGGAGCGAAGAGTCACGTAAATGAAGGACGTCTATGACGTCACATAGAAGAACTCTGATTTATTTTCAAATTAAATATGAAAATAGAGTTTAAGTGTCGAATTAATAAAGAGGATTTATTATGAATTAATTTTTAAAGGTAATATTTGTATATAAATTCTTTTAAATAAATTATTTTTCCAAAATACTGGTTGTTACCGATCCTTGGCGCTTTCGATTTTCCGGCGGTCTCATGCCCTATTCAACCAGACGTCATTGGTTTCCATTTTGAATCCTCCCCACTCCCCAACTTTCGCGGTAAATCTGCATCCCCTCCTCCTCCTCCCCTGCATAACGGCCGTCACCTGACTTTGATTCATTCCATTGTGTCATTTCAGACTACTTGCATTTTGATAGCGTAACATTGTCTAAATCATCATCGGCGTGATGGTCAATGGAATCAGGGATACCCGACGTGACTATTTGGTGCACACAGACCATGCTGGAGGAATTTGTAAGGGGCGAAATTTTTGAACGTTAGTGTTACAAGATAGCCTGGCGCAAACAGCGGCTTTCTAGGACGAAATTAATTATGTTTGGATAACATTTATGTGGATTTTTAATGCCATCATGATTTGCATTCACACTAAACTGCTGCTTCAATTTTATTACTATCGATGAATTTCCATTCAGTGAACTCGTTAACAATCGATCAAATTCTCAGGACGATAAAAATACCTTCTTAGCGTCTGTGTCTAATGAGCATTTTTATCGAACTTTATACTGAGAAATGATCCTATATACCTGCGTTGTGTCTGCTATAATGTTTACTAAGAATGCGAGTAGGTACGGAGTGAAGGGAAGATTTGGCACGGACGTGCGTTCGGAGCAGAAATCCACGTTGGGCGGGGTCGCGATTATACGCGAGTGGTTAAGCAAGTCCTGTGCATCAAGTGTCGTCATAATTACAGATCAGCAGTTCGGAGATTGTTTCGACGCCGTTCTCCTTTCCGCTCTCCCATCAGCCATCCTTTCCATATTTACGACTCTTCTAACCAACCGTCGGTTTGAGGCATTGAGTGAGGGATGGAATTAATTATATTTTCGCAAAATCCCCTCAAATCAAAATCCCCTCTTCAGCCTTCCCTACACTTATCGGTTTGCATTCGATGGATTATCGGTACTGTTTTTCACTCTTAATTCTCAAAAAAGTTTATAAGCACCTCTTCATTAGCTCGGGTTGTATCCCTGTGTCTCATCAATATTTAATTCGCATAAAAAATGTGGCAAGTTTTAATCATGTTGTTATGTATTTATTTAATCATCTCATCAATATATTCCGAAGAAGTGATGTAAATAAGGGTGTCGACTATGAAAAAATATTGAGGGGGCCCAAACCAGGGATCTTGCCCCGGGAAATTTTATAAGTATTGAGTTTTAAGTTTTTAAGCATTTTAGAAGGGTAATATGATCATTATTAGAACCCTGATACCTCGAATCTCTATATCTGGACACTCCGGGGAAAATCGACAAGCCTGACACATTTTTTGCTCACACCCATAACGAATTTTCGAGGGGCCTCGGTCCCCCTCAGGCCCCATGGAGTCGGCGCCACTGGATGCAGATAACGATAATAAGTAACATTTATTCAAACCATGGAGTTGATACCTTTCTCATGCCCTATTCTTATGTGTTTTTTTTGCAGTTGCGCTGAACTCAGTGTTTTTCTGGGCATTGATGCTGGAGTTCGACGGGGCTGCTGACATCGATTTGAGAATGAAGCAAGGGGGAAATTTGGTGCAAGCGCCCGCTACGACCATGCCTGAGGAGCAGAAATTCAAGGGAATCATCCTGATTACGTGAGTGAAATATTCAACTTTTATCACGCGAATTCGAGTGAAACTGCAATCAATATAAAGGGGTGCTTACGCCTTCCCTGGCTCGCCCTCTCAAGCCTGACGAAGAAGTCCCCCGGAAGCATCATGACTCACCCCTACTCCCGTACCTTTTCAATTGTATTACCACGTTTATATTAAAGGACTCCGTGTAATGTGCACAAAACCTTACAAGCAATTGCCTGCCTGTACAAAATGTGAAGATAGAATGCCTATGTTTAAAAAATAGTCTACTTACCTTGTCGAAAAGTGCTTCTATTAATGAGTATTTGAGTCCGTAACTCGTAAGGCCTCACCTTGTAATATTTTATATTTGATGTGTATATCATACTTAAAATTAATATCTGATATCTTTACCAAGGGCGAGCCCGTGATGAAAACTACGGGGGGGCCATAGTTGTCCAAGTCGTAGGTAAGATTTAAGCAATGAAAAGGTGCATGAAATCATCATGTTAAGGTAACTTTAACAGCTCTTTATTAGTTTTTAAAATCATTTGCTCGATAAAATGTTATTTTCCTTAAAGACATTTGCGATTTTTGCATCTGGGGGGGGAGGGGGTAGCTGCCCCCTCCTAACCCCTCGCTGCGTACGCACATGATCTTGAGGTGTCATTTATACCTGCCTAGTATGTGACTAGTGCCTTGCATCATGTGGACAAATAAAAAATTAAAATTCAAATAGGCGGATACGAATTTCGTATTTCTCACGGGCGTCACTCTTCTCCCATTACAAGTGATATTTTTGGAAACATGGCTGAGTGGAGATCCGAAATTTCGGAAGGAGCGCTAAATATATCACAGTGGATGTTAGGATGGAGTAATCAAAGAGTTTCATGCTTTTAGAGGGTGCCATCTTGGGGAGGGAATTTATCTTGAAATAAAGTCTATTTGTATGGCTGTTTCCCTAGGTCATAATTCCCATATTATTGCTGATTTAAGGGTTTCAATGTTGGCCTCTCAGCACCTCATTTTCGAGGAACCGTTTGAGCCCCCACCTCCAAACTCCTTCCTCAAATCTATATGAACCGACGACCTCAACTTTGAATGAACGACCTTGTCTTCAACTAAGAATTTCTCGTTTCTTTCCAGCTGATTGTTTTCATTCAACGTACAGTAGAGCGTCACATATCCGAATTGTTACAGGATAAATTTTTAAAATCGGCTTTCAAGCAATAACAAAACTATGAAAAGAAAATGAGAAACTGAAGGTAGAATTCTTGCGCAAGCTGTAATTGTAGTTTGGAAATAGTACCTACAGTCGTATCACTCACATAAATACGTTATTTTCAAATCAATTCGTTTGTTCAGCCCCATGTATAAAAATCTTACCCCCCAAGGATCAATGGACTGTCATGGGGGGAAGCCACGGTCGTACAAGTTGTAAGATTTAAGCATGGAATAGGGGTTTGGAACCCATATTTTAGGAAAACTATAATAGCGCTTTATTAGTTTTCATAATTATTAGCTCGAAAAAAATTTTTAGTTTCATGTCTTATAATAATATCATTTTTCGTGGGTTTAAAGAAAATTTGTAGAAAACTTTCGTTTAAATCCAGTCCTGATTTTCCGTAAATACTTCGGCGACTATTGCTTCTAGTGGGGGAGACAGCTGCCCCCCCCTTCCCCTCGCTGGTTGCGCCCATGCCCCAGTTTTCTCCGATATTGCAAGGCCATTGAACCACGTCTCCGCATCGGAGAACAACGAACCCTCTTCAGCTGGGGAGGGCCTGTTCTTCGGTGAGGTCGAAAAGTAGCATATCGTGGAGGGGAATTTGACAAGCAAAGGGATTGTTATGAAAGGATGTGCACGAGTTTCCTCACGGAGTTGAAGTACGAAGTATTCCATTAATATCCTCCGCGGAAAGCATTTTTACTGGTAGGACATGTCATAATACTGTTGAAAAGACATTTCTTATAGAATTCTCTACTCCTCCCGCGCGGAGTTCCCCAGCTTTCCCCCTCATCCCAGGGACTAGTGGCCGATGACGTATAATTCTCCTTACCTCTATTCTTGAGTTAATATAGGCATGTGTTTTCAATAATTACATTGCCTTGTACCCGACGATTATTCTTAAACGCGTTCTGCGACAAATACTAAATCATGCGGAAAAGTGCAATAATTTTCTTTAATGGGTTCACTCCACTACATCAAGCCCGAATCTGTCGAAAACTGTTATAAAATCCATAAAAAAAATATGGCTAATCAAGCACGTGCAATCATCCGTCTTGATTGAATCTGCTAAGTGGCGTAGCCAGGAATTGCGTTCGAAGGCCGGGGGGAACAAGAACGGGGGGGGGGTCCAAAACTAGGGGGGAAAATTTATAAAAAAAACAGGGTACTAACATTACCTAAGTACTTTACATTACCTGATTACTTTTAAACTAATTTTAACACTTTTAGTAATCGAAAAAAACTTCATGTGTTGAAGAAATTATTTTGTAAATTCATGATTTTTCTAATTATGATATCTTTTATGAAGGAAAATAACTTTTTAATATTTGGGGAAGGTCCGGACTCCCCCCCCCCCCCCCAGGTACGCCACTGAATCTAGTCGCATAAGTCCGCAATGTGACCATCTTCTTTCACTGTGCCACAGATATCGCCAGAGCATGCTAACTTGCATGCTCGTTTTTACATTTCCTCATTTATAATGACATTAGTTATTAGTTATCACACCTTTCTTAGCCTCAAAATACTGTCGTTAAGTCCGAATAATTATGTCATACTTTCGTGTGCACAACGATGAAATTCATAGCTCTTGAATGAAATATATAAGTAACGTAGTATTTATTTTTTCAGGTCATTCGCAAATTCGTTTCCCTGATAGCCACGCACAATTTGAGCTATGTCCGGGTGGAGTAACCTGATGCCGTCATCTATATACAAAGACATTGCTGAATGGTTCATTACGAACCAAATGAAGATATTAGTCACCTGCGAAAGCTACTACTAAGGAAAGCATAGGAACGGACAGATGAAATTGATTTCTTCCCGTGAAGACAGACATCATTCTTGGTCTTCATCGTCGAATATTACTCGAGGTAAGTCATATCGTTAGCCTTTCATCAATTGAATTAATCAGTTGGTAACTACTCACATTATTTATATTTGATATGGCAAATTTTATACTTCATTGAAGGTATAAAAACTGGCATCTTGATGAGGTTTAAAATATTTTAAATTATAAAAAGTTTGGTTTAATTTTCCCCAAAATAAAACCATTTTCAGTTAGAATTGTTTGTGGATTTCAGGCGCCACTGAGAGTTAGCTAATTAGAGTTTCTATGTTTAAAGAGGTGAAGTGAAGGAGATGTCGCAACAGATCAACGAAGCCCCATATTCGATTTTAAGATTGTTTCTAAGTTCAATAAAAAGCTGTATGAAAATAATCAATGAATTTCAGCTTTAGCACTCGCCAACTTTATACCTTGGTCGCCTCTACTAGAATGATTTTTAATTGATACCCATTAACTAAATGATTTCATAGATTTTAATTCGTGCGTTTTTGCACGGGAATATTTCTGAATGTGTAATTCAGACTTTGCCAGCGAGGTTTTGCCATCGGCATTGTGTAATTTAATAATAACAGCTAAGAAAGATTCTTCGAATGTCCCATAGCTTTTAGGCATGAGTAATCAGACAAAATATATAGTCCATATACTTGAATATTCTTCCGTAACTCACGAGTTATGGCAGTTCAACAGGAAAGGTCTCTACTGCTTTGCTTCAGCTCTCAAACGGTTTTGAATTTTGCCGCAGTCAAGGTGGCAAAGAAAAAATGTGGGGAGGAATTATCTTTGATAGACAAGTGAAAGAAGTAAATGGGGAAGAAATAATGAGTAAGCACAGATGGCCTGCGTTGTGTCTTAGATTTAGACGGTCTGTATGCAAGGGATCAATTGAAAGCATTTACCCTAAAAAACGCGAAAGAATAGCTTTATGTTATCCCAAGTTTTATGTCGATAAAAAGATAGAACCAGCAATATAACAAACATTTAGAAGATGTATTCGGTCGAGCGATAGTGGTGTGTCCTTTAAATTCATGCCATACATGGAAAAAACAATCTTAAAACTGATAAAATTATCCAGCTATTACCATGGGGGGTGACACTGGAGAAAGATGAGGTCAAATAGGGTCCTCTCTTTCGCGGTTACTTCTTCACGCAGGTTTGCACGGTCACGCATTAACAGCGCAGTGGGAAATGAGAAAGAAGCTTATTTACTTCTTCTAACCAAACACCTTTCTCACTTTGACACACTTTTACATAGCGGTGATTCAGTCGTTCTTTTCTATCTGACCCTGTTTTCACTGAACAAATACATTTTTGAGGACTTTGTCTACACTACATTGCTTTCAGGCATTTAAATAGAGTACAAACTGTTACGAATGGCGCATCAGTACAGTATCATTATAGGGTGCAAAATTAAAGTATTACAGCATTACGAAGTTTTATACGAGCATTACGAATATTCATCCCAAGGCGATTTAAATCAACATAGTCGAGCCTGTGAAAATTGGTGGCCAGATCACGCGATAGCGAAAGAGCAATAATAGCATTTAATACCTCTTGAACTACTCTGAAAATCCATAATTATCCTAACCATACTTCAAATTAAGATACCACCGGCATTCAAAGAATATTTTTAATTTTCAAAGACCCCATTAATTGAGTCAAGAATAAAATTATTTCCTGCAAAAACTGTTTAACCTCCATGTTGAATCAAACTGCAAGAGGAGAAGACTCCCTACCTTTTATTTGCTGCCGGGTCCATCGGCGACAGAGATCAGCTTAAACAACAGCGACTCTCCAAAATAATTATATTCATCTGCACTTCACATCGAACACAACACTGACAATGAATTATTTGATGGACCCTAGACACTTTCACTTCACTCTTTAGCTGAATGAACACTCGCTCATGCCGATGAGTAACACATTCAGGTAACTTCACATAATTCCATGAGACATGCACACTGCTTCCATGATAATGAAGAACCAATGATTATTATCCAAGCGTTGAGGCAAAGGCTTGAAGAGATCGCTGACAGCTTGATTTTAGGATTGCATTGTCATTCACTGAATTAATATAATTGTTCACTCCACCTCTTGTAAACTGTAAAAAATCAAGAAGCTTTAAGATTTAACACTAAAAATGTAGTACTGAAGAAAAAGGAGTCCTTGATCATTTCACTCGGAAGGAACATTAAGCCTAAACCAAGAATGTGGGTACAAATACTCCAACCATTGTGACCAAATCATATTGCCAAAAAATGCTTCATTCTTGAACAAAATTATCAACAAGTATGATTAAATTTATAGATTATGATGGATTAATAGGTTTTTTACGAGTATAGGACTTACACGTACTCTTCAGCGACGGAGGGTACACCTCTTTACCCTAACCGAACTGCTGCGAGACTAAAACTTCACCAGGTATGATGGAATGAGGGGGATAACCCAAAGTGACGCACTGCTTCTTACTAACATTCATGAGAGGTAATTGAGGGCGGCGAATGAATAAGGAGGAGGTTGCCGTACACAAAGAGCCCAAGTCAGAGTCAAAATTGTTGGGCTGATTATGAGTCCAAGTGCATCGCGAAGGCGTTCGGGAGAGGTTCGGTTTGCGCGTCGTAGGGTGGAGACCTGGTGGTGAAGGGGAGGTATTGAAGGAGAAGAAGAGGGGGTGGGGGAAGGGAGTCAGGGCGCCACAAATCAGCCCCTCTATATTCCTCCTGTGACATCACTTACTTTCGTCACAAGGTTCATTTTACTGCGAATAGTCGCAGAGTGAGCTAAAATGTTAATTTAACTGTGTTAAATTAATGAATTTACAAGTAGGAGTTAAACGTGAATCAATGTCCCAAATCGCATGAATGAGGACGCATATTTTGCTATTATGCGTAATATTACTATGATCGTGCGGTATGAATGCGGTTGTCCTCTTGCACGCTGCAAATGGGTGATTAATCACCCCCTGCCAAACACCCTAAAACTGGCTCGCCGAGTTTTATGTGGATTTAGAAGAATTACAACATGCTCTTTTCCCTGTTCAATCGCCTTCACAATCGGGTTGTTTACACGGTGAATTCTTAAGTTTATACATTTACATATTTCCTTTCACGTTTTTGTGTATCCTATTACCAAACATAAACACCAAGGAGAAGTTCTTAAACATGATACCCAAAAGAAACATGTGATATGTGTTTTTCATGATAAGTACTAATCAATTATAATAGTAATCTTTACAGGTTCAACTAAACCATAATTTATCACGTGATTTACTTCCATTCAACTGTCAATTCATTTTCGTACCATGAACTGTGGTATCCAGCACTGCAATACATTATTACCTTATCTATTATTTACTATCACCGCTTATTGTTGCATAATTTTTAGATGAGGAGAAATATTTTTATTCATCAAATTATAATTTCAGATAGTCTTCTATGATCCTCAGACTATCTGAGCTCTACTTCATCTTAAAATTTAAGGTAACTCCCTTTCACACGTTTTAATTTATGTTTAGTTAGTAATTCGTCAATGGACATCAAGCCATTTTAGAATCACATGCAGGGTGTTATGTTACTCGAGACAAAATTAATCCAACATTCTCAATATCGTTGAATTTTCCACATGTATCTGAATGAAAATTCCTCCGCGACCTAAGCAAAATACGGAAACATGAAATACTTTTGAAAAATCCAAATTTGAAATAGCATAAAGCCTACCTTATTTAATCATACTAAATTTCATCTTACGCCCATAAGGTACCATATATTTCTCTCCTTCTACCATTCTTAAGCAGCATCTTGTCTAGCGTTTACTAAAGACCATTATGGTTCGGGGGAAACACATATTCCCATATATATCCGTTCGGAAAAAAATATCTCTAATTTATCGTTTCTAACGGACCTGGAAATGTAGTGTGGCTCTAATATTATGTTCTCCATGTCGCTCTTAAAGATACCCATTCTCAATTGTTCACGCAATATAAGCCTATCGCGCAGCCACCGAGTCTCCAGCGGCTCCCACACTAATTCGCTTAACATCTGAGTAACGCTGTCTGTACGCCCGTAGTTGCTTTTGACGAAACGCGCAGCATTCCTTTGTATTTTATTCAGTTCGCGGATTATATCTTTCTGCACCGGATCCCATGCGCTCGCTGCATAATCAAGGTGCAGTCGGACGAGAGCGAAAAAGTACCTTTCTTTTACTTTCTCGTCAGAAAATCTGCCCACAATACGCTGGGCGAATCCTTATTTCTTCATGATTATGCCTCAAATAACCCTTATGTGTGATCCCCATGAGAGATTCGACTTAACTCCCAGGTACTTCACTTCGTCTACAGCCTTTATAATAATACCATCAACTGCATAAACATGGTTATAGTTGGACGAATTCCGCAAGAAATGTACCGTCATGCATTTGCTCAGGTTAAATTCGAATTCCCACTCTTGGCTCTACAAATAAACGTTGCTTAAGTCCGATGATAGAATTTCATAGTCAACGTGATCACTAATTTCGCGATAGATGACAGCGTCGTCAGAAAATAAACGTATTTTATTGCTAATGCGGGAGAAGAGATCATTAATGTATGCAATGAACAAAAGGGGGCCGATTACCCTTCCTTATAGAACACATGATGTAACTTTACTACGTCAGAGCTAATTTCGTCAAGAACTACTTTTTGTGCACGATCACTGAGAGAGTCGCGTATCCAGTTTACCACTGTTTCGTTAAATCGGCATGACTGTAATTTTTTAAAAAGTTTGTTGTGAAGTACCGTGTCGAAAACTTTCTTAAAATCTAGAAATAGTGCATCAACTTGTCTTTTCGATTCGCCAGAATTTAGAACATGGTGAAGAAAGAGCGCGAGCTGTGTTTCGCACAAACTATCTTCTCGGAATCAGTGCTGACAGTCATGGAGGAAGTTACCTCTGTCCAAGAAAGTCATGATTTTGCTCAACACGATATGCCCTAGTATGTTGCCTACTTTCGAGGTTAATGAAACTGGACGGCAGATGCCTGGGTCGTGTCTGTTTCCCTTTTTGAATATCGGTGTAACGCTTTCAATTTTCCAGTCTACAGGTAAATTTGTTATGCTATAATGTAGTGGACTAATTCCGATTTGTTTAAAACACAGCACCTCACAAACAGCATCACCATGAAATCCGCTGTACCAACAATGCAAAGGACAACGAGACAGCATCGCAAGGCAACACAGCGAACTCTCTACGTCATCTATTCAGCAACCCTGATGGGGACACGGTGGTCTACTTTGGGGGTTTTATCGGCTTCTCTAAAGTGTCGGACGAATACCAGATCACAAGGTATAACGGAAGAAGAGAGTTCCAGATGATTTTGACTTAACTATGTCCGCCACATGGTCATTAATAAATGTATTAAATAAAAACAACTTATTGACAAGGCTTGACGACGAATAGATAATACAGCGAGGATCTATCGTATTTATCTATTAAAATTTATTATATGAGGTTCATGGTTCAATGTTGGAGCAAGTCACAATTTTGCTGTAGAATATTGTAATGCAATAATTTGTGTCGATGCAAAAATTTGTAACATTAGCATTTTGTAATTGACCATCAGAGTAACTTACTTGATTTAAGCAGATTAAATGTAAAACAATGATTTAGTAATCAATAAAGATGAAACATCAGCGTCGATGGAGCAGCAGCAGAAATAAATAAGAGGTAAAGGTAAAGTCGGAGGGAAGATGAGGAAGAGGACGGCCAAAGCTGGAGTGGGAAGGAGGCTATGTGGAGAGACTGGCAGCCCAGCGCGGGGTGCGTATAAACAATGTGAAGCTGCTCGATCAGAATAAGAGGGAGTTTAGGAAGTGGCTGGAGGAACCCGACGCCTAACAGCAGAAGGGGATAGGAGAAATTAGAGGTAAGGATACAGTTGTTCTATCCTATTAGCATTTATGGTAACGTGATAGAACATTAGAGATAGGCCTTGTAATGGCGGCTTGACATATCATGCGAAGAACAGAGTGATGCGTTCCAAACGCCCTCCTAAAAGTGCCACGGCAAGCAAGGTGCAATCTTTGAAACATATCCGCCTCCCAGTACTTGTATCCGGTATTATAACTGTGTATAAATAGTATTTGTATCCGGTAACACAGAGTATGAAACCACTTTAGCTATCACATCAACCAGACCCCGGAGTGTTACCTTAAGAATGAATTGTAAACATTCTCTTCACCATTGTTAAAATTCATTAACTCAATGCATGTCGTACAATTTCAAATAACTCCGCCTTTAGTGTAATAGGTTTCTAATTGTGAAATTTATTTAAAAACGTAGCTCACAAAAATAGGGATCGTGTGTAGTCAGCCGCCGAGGAAATTATCTAGGAAATCCCGGGTAACAACTTTATCACCCATTAAGTGCCACAAATGAAACATATAATACTTATTGCAATATCTTTTTTCATGTCACTCTATAATTTTTATCAGCAACGAAGGCTTTTGTGTTATGAAATTGACAACTAGGTGAGACAATTTCATCATCGTCATTTATAAATATATTATATATGATGACAAAGCAGCAATGCTGTCGCATTTTAAATCAGAATTTATACGAAAAACGACCTTCGAGCAGAAGCATGGATAATATGAAATAAACACGAACAACATGTCAATCGTGAGCGCAAATGAGGTTGAACCATCGAATGTAAGGTATTTTCGTAAATTATGACATTGAAATCACTTATCTTTTCCTGGAAAACTATTATCTTTCGATCCTAAACATAACCCTCCATAATGCATGAAAATGCTTTAACCGAGGTAAGTAGGTTTGCCAAGTCACAGCCCTCTTTCGATGCAGTTTGAATTGGGATTTTAAATGAAATCTAATTGTTTTACTTCATTCATTCACACGGCGCATTGAGCGCAAGGATACAAATAAATTGACAGGTAAGGAAAGAAAGTATAGGAACATATAATGGAAAAAGGACGAGGACAACGATGCCGTGGTAGATGGAAAAAAAGATAGAAATCAGAGAGTAAAAATGCGGCCTGACTGAGTATTTATGACATTCTCCCCTTCTAACTAACCAAATTGGATAGGGCAAAGATAGAAAACTAAATATTTCTTTAATACGTGACATAAGCGGGGCTTGGAGTTTCAGGGGTTTGAGCATTGGAATTCCATTCGAAGAGTCCGGGGTTCCTATCTAGAGTGAAGCTTAGGGACACCTCCCCCCCCCGCTAACAATAATGCTCGAAGCAGAAGGTGGCCTAGGGATAGCATTTAGCACCACCCCTTTCCTTGAATCCGGGGAAATGTCACAGCCCTGAGATGAACCTCGATCGGATAATTGAGACCAAAGGGACTCCATATAAGAGGCCCAATTCCATTCAATAGGAGGCTGATTTCTGTTGCCACTTACCTAGGTAGCATTTTGATCGGTTTTCTAAAGTGAGTGCTATGCGATCAACTTTTTTCTAATTTGGAGTATAATGTTCGTAATAATGGGGAATAGCATTGAAAAGTTATGAATTTGACATATCGTATCATCATTAATGTAAATATCCTAATCAAACCTTATTTACCCATGAAATTCGGACCAATTTGTTCATTAGTGACTCGAGTGGCGACTTTTGCAAACCCATTTAAATGCGCAGCTCCTAGAAGGGGGGCAGCTGCCCCCTCCTGCCCCTCGCTGGGTGCGCCCATGCCCCAGTTTTCTCCGATATTGCAAGGCCATTGAACCACGTCTCCGCATCGGAGAACAACAAACCCTCTTGAGCTACAGAGGGCCTGTTCTTCGGTGCGGTCGAAAAGGAGAATATCGTGGAAGGGAATTTGACCATAAAAGGATTGTTATGATGAGATGTGCAAGAGTTTCCTAACGGAGTTGAGGTACGAAGTATTCCGTTAATATCCTCCGCGGAAAGCATTTCTGCTGGTAGGACATGCCAGAATGCTGTTGAGAAGACATTTTTTATAGAATTCTCTACTCCTCCCGCGCGGGGTTCCCCAGCTTTCCCCCTCATCCCAGGGACTAGTGGCCGATGACGTAAAATTCTCCTTACCTGATTCTTGAGTTAATATAGGCCCCCTTGAAACACAGGTCGTTTCTTCCGTCCCTCTTGTCGTTAGTCAGTGACTCACCCCCACACTCCTACCTCTCTCAAAACAACACTTGCGTCCTTGAAGAGCAAGGCACACCTTTCACCCCCCCCCCCCCCGCTGTCAATCCCTTTTGCTAATCCGTTTCTTCCACTTTCGTTTAACTCGAGTGACTATTTAGCGGGTAGGAGGTTGACCTTTTTCTTCTTCAGTTATTTTCCATTGCATTTTCGAGTGCGATTTTGATATTTTTGCCTTGTTAGCGTTTTTGATGTGTTAGGATATACTTTCCACCAAACGCATTGCAACTGATCACACTTTTATCCCAATGACTCATATACTCTTTTTTACCTATTTATTCAAAGTCTATTTACACTTATTTATACATTGTTGCTAGTCTATCACCCTTTATATAGCTTTGCTCTTTCGTGGGTATTATATTGCGGCGGAATTAATATTTTAGCTAGTTAGTTTTGTTTTTGCTATCTTGTTGATTATTATCGTATATGTTATTGTCCCTCGTTAAGTTCTATCTTAATTCCGGTAATTAGTCTTCCTTGGAACTATATAGATTTCCAGTTTTAAACACAGTAATCGATTTCATCCATATCCAGGTAACTACATTCCCTTATTTACGTTTAAAAAGAGACAAGCTAGTTAGTTTATCAGTTTTTTTTACTCTCACTCAAATCTCTGTTAAGCGTAGCTCCCGTCAGGTTAGCTTTTCTGAAATCCAAAGTTGCGATAGTGATAGGATGCCTTCGAATAGGTCACCCGTTGCCGGAGTTGAAAATGCCAGTGAATGCGAGGCTCTCGGAGACCGCATTACCGCGTTGGAGACGATGGTGCGGGAACTTCGGGCCCAGTTTGAAAGGGTGGCTGATACCGCTGAGGGGAATGGTCCGAGGTCGCCGTGCCGTAGGGGCTGCACGGGTTCGCCCGATTGCAAATAGCGGCTGGTCGATGGAGAGCCTTCCTCGAGGTCCATCTCTCGATGAAGGGGTCACGTCACCCCGTAAATCTGAGGTTTGGAGGGTCTTGTCTCGGAGGGACGGTGGTAGTGTCACTCTAAGACTGGGCTTGGGGGATGCTGAGGCAAATCCCATCCCCGTCTCGAACAGGTACCAGTTGCTGTCGGATGGAAACTCCGAGGTGCCTGACGTGCCTACTCCTACCCCGAAACCGACACCTAGGAGGAGGCGTCAGAGTGGGAAGGGGGGGTTTACATTTACGAGGGTTTACATTTACGATAATAATCAACAAGATAGCAAAAACGAAACTAACTAGACATGCATTTCCATTTATCAGCGGTATAGAGCCTGTGAATAATCTATTCGACAAAGCAAATCAGAATTATTCCCGAATCGCAATAATACTAGTTCCGTAGTAATAAGTTTTAATCTTGGCTGTGGTTAATTGCCGTAGTTTAAGAAATAAGATTCCCGAATTCCACCATTTAATTCATAGTACGAAGTGTGACGTCATTTTTGGAACAGAAAGTTTGCTAACAGATGATGATTCAGACAATGAGATCTTCCCAAAATCGTTCACTGTTTATCGGAAAGATAGAATTAATCGAGTTGGGGGCGGAGTTTTTATAGCTGTAAAGAATTCAATCGTCAGCAAAGCGATAACCGTAACTGAGACCAGCGTTGAATCTGTGTGGTATTTAATTAAATGTCCAAAATTCAAAACTATTTTATTATGTTCGTATAACAGACCACCTAACTCAGATATAACGTCAATGTTGGATTTTCAAATAAAGAGCGTAGCATCCAAGTATCCTGAAAGAAACTTGATTGTAGGTGGAGATTTCAACGTACCTTCTATAGATTGGGAGACTTATAGCTTCATTCCTGGTGGGAGGGATAAAGTGATCTGCGAGGCTTTATTACACACTTTTACATCTAAAGAAATTTGTGAAAAATAAGAGTAAATCAAAGGAGGAAAATATAAAAAATTGTATTCTGAAAACAAAAAAAATAAATTTCGTCGCGAGTATAGAGTATTTTGCCGACGCATGGCCCGATAGTGCGGTATGCTATCCCAAGTAAGCGGAGAATACTCTCCTCTATTAGATTCTGTTTTTCAAAATTTGCCCTAATTAAACGGCTGCCTTGAATGATCGCTGGACCGATTAAACCTAATCTACTGTACCAGTAAAGTAAATATTGAGAGTGTTTTTAGGGTTTGCGCGCTTGCATTCTTGGTTCATTCGGCATACACATTTTTAGTAAAATATCTTCGATTTCGTAATATTTTGCCGCAAATTCATTATTTTAAATTTCTAGAAATTCGATGAAAAACTGCCAAAAAAATCGAAGAATCTGAGCTTTTCCCGGTGAATAGCGTGGATGAAAGCTTCTCGGGTTTCCAACCGGGTCAGGGTCTGCATGGTTTAGGCCTACACCATGCAGACCCTGACCCGGTTGGAAACCCGAGAAGCTTTCATCCATGCCAAAAAAAATCCCTTGCCGTGGATTTCAAGAGGTCCCTCAAACCGCGAAATTCAAACACCCCTTCGAAAATATATGGTGAAAAAAGTCGCCAAAATCATACGAACTATCTAAAGTTAGGTATAAACGGTCAAAATAAACCATTGGCGTAGATTCAGGGAGACAAAATTGTTTTTTGCCATAAAAATCGACGTAAATCGATTTTTCTTAAGAAAAAATGACAAAAGGATCAAATTCGATCACCGAAATTGTTGGGATTATGTTTTTAGCTAATCATTAATACGTGTTTTAAATATGCATTCAGTAAATAGATAACATTGCAATTATCTTCCTTTTGCCTGTCGATAGGTTAATGAATTAATCGAGACAAATAATTTCCCGTGCAATTTTTCGACCTTACGTACACCTGCGAGTGACTCCATGATGGTAATGAAATCGTAAACCTTGGTATTTTAAAAATCGAATAATATAATTCAGTTGCATCCAATTCCGATTCAATCGATTGTTTTATGTATGGCTACAGCTGGTGGTCACCTTACTCTAATCTCCAAGTAATGAGAACTCTCAGTGGCGTAACTTGGAATATGTTTTGGGGGGGATGGAATGGCCTGAGGTTGCGACCCCCCCCCCCCCCCCCCCGGCAACGGGGGGACCGAGAAAATTTTTGAAAAATGGCATGTCCGAAATATATTTCACATCATTTTGTCACTTAAAATTTAACTTAAAGCAGATGCAGGTATTATAAGTCTAAACTAGACAATATCTTGAAATATTTTCTTTGTTTCTCTGAGGCTTTGGGGGGGATCTATCCCCCAAACCCCCCCATTGTTACATCACTGAGAACTCTTATAATGGTTTATTTTAACACTGATATGACTAAGATTGCATACCTATGCAAATATGAGGGCTCAAAAATGATTTCAAAATGATTATCAGAAATAGTAAAATAATTTTAAAATGAAGAGAAAATAAATTTGAAATGATCCTTGCATATTATTTTTATATGTCATAAAAAACTTTTTATGGAAAAAATAACTCATTAATTCTTATAAATCCGTATAAAAGTTATAAACAAATCAGATGACATGATACTTAACTTTAAAAGTGCAATACTTACAATAAATAAATTATTAAAATATAATAGTAGTTAATATACATAATTTTTAAATCTTGAAAAAGTCATGATTTCATCCATGTTATTTCATTTTGTTTTTAAAATCTTTTGAAATAATTTAAAACTCATTTTCCAAGCACAGAAACCTGAGAACAAATCCGCATGGGTGAGTATCTTCCACGAGATGCTCATACAAGAATGTGGAACCGCCCTCTATATATGGTTAAGCCAAACCTCTTACACCCGAGTGATGACATTCTCATCTGATTATTTGATGTTATGACTAAGCTGACGACATTTAGGCACTAAAACTTAAGAAATAGACGCTAAAAATATTTTTTGTATCTCGTAGGATCCCGTGGGTCGTGGAGTTGCATAAGGCTAAGCATGTAACAAGGTTTTCCATGGACCTGACGAACAGAACTTACAATAAGCAATCGTCTACGCCTTTGGTGGAGAAATACCCGCACAGGTGGGACTCAAACACATAATCCTAAGATTAGCAGGCGAAGACTTAACCTCGCCGTTACCGAGGCCACCTTGCAATGTAATGCATCATATTGCCACAAAGAATAATCTGAAATCTTGGGCTGAAATACCTGATTAGTTTTCTGTAAAACTAATGGAGAGGAAAGAGGATAAAACCCCAAATAAAGTAAGCTTAGTTACATTGAGGAAACATGAAACACAAAGGGTTTTCATATTTAAGGTCTCATTAAAATTTACAACGTCATATTTTTCTAAATTTTCTCCGGTAAGCTTATTTAGTCAGGATATTTCTGAAGCATGAAAATGACCCCTCAACATCACACGAGGTGATAGAGCAAGAGTCAAATGATGCAAGCTCTTACCCTGTCATCTTTGGTACTGGAGAAACCAAAGTCCCTGATAAAATACCTGCAATATTTCGGTAATCTCCCCAACAAGGGCTCATTTGCATAACTTTTCGTAAAATCAACTAACAAGCAAAGTCCCTCAAGTGTCACCAAAAGATCTCCTTCAAACTTTGCCATGTGACAGGAAATGCCTACACATGAGATGTACTTTTTGTTTCTGCTGCCAACACCTTTCGACCCGCAGCGAGACAATAACCCCTTATACCGCGTTGCACTACAAACCCTATTTTTGTGAGCTACATTTTTAAACAAATTTCACAATTAGAAACCTATTACACTAAGATTACAATTGGGGGGGGGGGGGGGCAAAAATTAAAATAACTTTTGAGCCAACACCTCTACTTCATTCAAGTGTTCATTTAGAAGTGTATAAAATAAAGTTACGTTGAAAAGTCCTTTCGTGCCAGTCAGAAAGAAAACGTGCAACAATGTGACTAGTTAAAAAAATTAAAATAACTTTTATAGACGCAAATATAAAAAATCTGGGATGTAAGCGATTCTTGCAATTTAAGAACTTCGAATTGGCAATATGAGCATAAACAGATGAAAAGCGATGAAATTGGCATTCAAATTCAGTTACCATTTGATTTAACTCATGATAAATATCCCCAAAAGTATTTTCAGTTTCGTAAAAAATTATTTCCCTAGTAAGAAACATTAAACATTTTTGGTTATGCATCACAGCAAGCATTGATTGTTCTTATTTACTCTTCTTTAGTATTAGAGCCATACTGTTTCCTCACATAATGTCTTCAACCCAAACCATTTCATTACCATCCAGAGTTCACATGCATGACGCCTTAATTTTCTTGAGAGATGGATTTCCCCCAATAATGGGCATGTGAAAAATTTACTCTCCCCAGTTCACATTTTGTTTGTAGCCATTGCATGGAAGTGTTATTTTGCCACTAGCGATGGTACCTAGTTAACAAAAAATACATCTGATAAACGAAGGATCTGGTGTGGCATTGAGATTCAACCCTACTTCCTCTTGACACCCACCAAACCCTCAGTGGGGTTCACAACTTAGGATTCCAGCCCCACCGGAAGCCAAGCCTTAACTTACTCTTTTGTCTCTATCCGACCTCTGATTTTGTTGACAGGCAAACTTAAGAGTAAATCATTTAATCTCGTTACCAAATTGAGAAAACAGCCAATACACATACAAGAAGATAGATTGTAAGATCTGAAACTACCATAACTCTCCAAATATAGTCGTCCCCCCTAATTTCGAGGCTTCAGTTTCTGGAAAAGTTAAAAAAAATGCGTTTCAATATAGTTCATTTACTTTTACCACAGGCATTTTTGGAAAAAAAGGGGGGACTCTATTCAGACATATTTGGTATATCCGCTTTATTATAAGAAGCAATCGTACTAACTTTTAGGATCAGCAGATTTTTTCTTAAAGTGCCTTTTTGGATTTGAAATGGTTTTGTACCCTCACATTTCGCGCCTTTTCGGATTCGTACGTTAGAGTGAATGCAGTCCAAAACTTTTAAATTTCATTCTTCATAAAAGGGACATAATTCGCCGCAGTTACACAAGGAGTAAATCTAAAAAACTTTTTCTGGAAGTATAAAAAACTGAGAAATGAATTAATTAATGAATTAGTTAATCAATTCAAAATGAAAATGTTTGTTTATTAACTCGAAAAATATGATTGTAATTATGATTATGAATTATGATTATTTACTCGAAAAATATGATTGTAATTAAAATACTGTAATATATTTGTCATTGATACTGTTAAATAGTATTTTCACTTTTTCTATGTTGTTCACTGCAGAGACTTAACTGCAAAATTTGATATGTTCCATAGGACAAGGTCCTAGAACAATAAATTTATTATTATTATTATTATTATATACGGTATATCCGCTTTATTATAAGAAGCAATCGTACTAACTTTTAGGATCAGCAGATTTTTTCTTAAAGTGCCTTTTTGGATTTGAAATGGTTTTGTACCCTCACATTTCGCGCCTTTTCGGATTCGTACGTTAGAGTGAATGCAGTCCAAAACTTTTAAATTTCATTCTTCATAAAAGGGACATAATTCGCCGCAGTTACACAAGGAGTAAATCTAAAAAACTTTTTCTGGAAGTATAAAAAACTGAGAAATGAATTAATTAATGAATTAGTTAATCAATTCAAAATGAAAATGTTTGTTTATTAACTCGAAAAATATGATTGTAATTATGATTATGAATTATGATTATTTACTCGAAAAATATGATTGTAATTAAAATACTGTAATATATTTGTCATTGATACTGTTAAATAGTATTTTCACTTTTTCTATGTTGTTCACTGCAGAGACTTAACTGCAAAATTTGATATGTTCCATAGGACAAGGTCCTAGAACAATAAATTTATTATTATTATTATTATTATATACGGTATATCCGCTTTATTATAAGAAGCAATCGTACTAACTTTTAGGATCAGCAGATTTTTTCTTAAAGTGCCTTTTTTGGATTTGAAATGGTTTCGTACCCTCACATTTCGCATCTTTTCGGATTCGTACTTTAGAGTGAATGCAGTCCAAAACTTTTAAATTTCATTCTTTAAAGTGTTTCTTCATATCGAATCACATCTTGGCTTTTGTTTCACCTCCGAAACAGGTGCAAAAGGTGCAGATACAAGTTACACCTTTAGAACCTATAGGTACCACCAAATCGAACAGCGTTCGTTACTTGCAACTGGAAAGTGGAGAAGTGGTAGCAATGCAAAGAAAGCTATGCAAAGAAAACATATTTGCGTGCAAAAAAGGAAAAACCTGTAATGTCTACTTGAGCATGGAGTAGCACACTTCATGCATGGGAAGTCATCCAATAATTATGTGAAGAGATTTTTGTGATCTTTGGCCCCCTAATCCAAATCCACCCTATTCGCCCATTAGCTCATAAGCGTAAAATTAGAAACTCCAAAAGTTGTCTTCCCCTATACTTGAGTTTGTGTTGTGATTAGTGCTCTGGTTAATTTACTCGTTCATTTACTTTTCATCAAAGAAAGGAATTGCTCACAAGATTGTAAACAACAAAAAACCACATGAGGCCTATGCTCATGGCTGAGGAGTAGCAAAGATGAGATTACAATTACAATTGCTTTGGAAATATGTATTGCCATGGAGACAGTGCCTCAAAAGTCACAATATTCCAAAGGGATGCATCAACCTTCCAGCATTTCAGTACAGGGGCGCGGTCAGGAATTAAGGCTAGGGGGGGTTTAGGTACAACTAATACCGGAGTGTGTGGAGGTATGGAATACCCACCAGGATAAGCGGTTGGTGCGAGATTAATAAATTGCAGAATTTTAAGATAAACGGTGTAAAATGGTGAGCTTTACGGCTTTCTGATGGATATTTTATTTGTATTTACACTATTCTATTAGTAATATCAATTTAATTAAGTAAAATGGGTAAAACTTAAATATTTCCCTGAGCTCCGGGGGGGTTTTATCCCCCAAAACCCCCCCCCCTTTGCTGTGCAACAGCCTCCAGGTGTCTTATCAAGGGTCAGAGAAAGGAAGCTGCTATCTTCCAATTGTAAGAAATACTAATTACAGACATAATAGGTACATACATAGGGGACAAAAAATATCCCTAATTGCTCAGCTGATGTTGCAATAGAAACATTGTCCAGTTAGATATATTGAGATATTTGAAAATACATGATGCTACAACAATATTTTTAGGTTCTGGGGAGTAATAATTACATGAAAGAGTTCAGATTATTATAGAACAAGGCTACTATTTTTGCAGATGATTAGATTCCAATTATAATGGGTATGGCATCAAGGGAAAGGCAGACCACAGCAAGGCAAAGGTTAAACTAATAACTAGTATAGCATTTTCTAGTCAGCACTAGGCAGCCACAGGGCATTTTCTCCAAAAAAACGGTCAGCACGGAATGTGTTATTACTCCCTGGAGCCCCATCTCCGGTGGTGCAATTAGAAGTGTCAGTTATAGATAACCCCCACAGTGCCCAGGATCCAGCACCAGTAACTCCCACCGACCGTGAGGAGATTGAAATATTCCCGGTGTTAAAGAAATACCAATTTAAATCCCAAAGTGTTTGTGAGATTGTGTCGACCGGGGCAAATCTGCCCATGCCTCCCGACGCCCCATATGTGTGGAAAACAACACGACCCTCAACAGTGGTAGATATATATATTGATAATTTGGTGCAAAGAGGTGTGATTACAATGTCCAGACCGGTCAATGCTTTCCAATTAGTGGTTATTCCCAAGGCGGATGGGGGCCGCCGGGTCATTGTTGACCTCAGTGACTGGACCAAATTTTACCGGAAGCAGCTTTTCACGCTCAAGGATGCGGCGAAAGCGCTTCAAACCATTCCCCAGGACGCCTGGTTAGTTAAACTAGATCTTAAGGACGCCTTTTGGCAAATTTCCTTGAATAAAGTCCATGGGAAGTACTATGGAATTCATTATAAAGATTCAAACTATACATGGGCGAGATTGCCCATAGGGCACACATTGGCTCCGGCCATTATGCAAAGATATGCAAGAGCTGTGTCTGACTTAATATTTGATATGTTATCTTGACGATTGGTTGCTCGTTCTCATTGATGACCAAGTGAAATTAATAGACAATGTTGTTGAATTTATTTGTGATAAATTAGGTGTACAATTAAATTTCAAGAAAAGTAATTTGTTTCCCTCACGCTGTATTAAATACCTTGGTGTACGTATTGACATACGAAAAATAGAGCTCTCCCTAACCGCTACAACATTACAACAGGTACATTACATTGTGTCGGTGCTTAACAAGGTACGTCCCAAGGATATGCCTAAGGCCTTGGGGTTCTTAAGTTGGATAGTATACATTAAGGCGCTGCCGCTGTTCCTGATCCGAGATGCAGCCCAAAGGAGACTGAGCTGTAGGAAGACTCTGTGGGAGGACTAGATATTTCATCAGCCAAGGATCTTTAGGAATTATAGTATTATTATTGACGTGTATTGTGATGCCACACCTTGGCAGGTGGCATGGGTTTGCAGGGAGAAGGATATCTTGGAAATATGGGCGCTTCCAAAGCAAACGCCTATTTATGTGGCTGAATGTATTGCTGCACTCATGGCGGCCAATCATATGTATGCTGTTACCCCAATTGGGTCTTGTATTAATGTATTCACTGATAATACAGCTGCCATGCACAGTCTGCAAAGAGGCAGAGGGCTTATATTTAGGAAAGAACATGTAAAAACATTGTATTATAAATTAATAAAGGACACGCCACGGAACGTGACCTGGCACTTCATCCCGACGGCTCAAAATCCGGCCGACTGTCCTTCCCGGACCGTCCTGCCTCCCTATGCCAAGTCGGCGGGCTTTTCGAGGTCCGCCGGCTGGGTATATAGGTAGGACGTAGCCTGGAAAGGGCAGCTGGTCGGAAACAGAGCTGGACGGATGAGGTGCCAGATCTCTCTGATTGCTCAGCTGATGTTGCAATAGAAATATTGTCATGTTAGATATATATTGAGATACTTGAAAATACATGATGCTACAACAATATTTTTAGGTTCTGGGGAGTAATAATTACATGAAAGAGTTCAGATTATTACAGAACAAGGCTATTATTTTTGCAGATGATTATTCCTATTATAATGGGTATGGCATCAAGGGAGAGGCAGACCACAGCAAGGCAAAGGTTAAACTAATAACTAGTATAGCATTAACTAATTTGCATTAGTATTAGTTAGCATTAACTAGTTTGCATTATACTAGCAATAACTAGTAAAGCATTAACTAGTGATAGCATTAACTAGTTTGGCAGAGACTATGAAAGAAATATCAGAATATTTAACGATGGCCTGCCAAGTAGTATAGGATGCCAGTGACAAGTGTGAGATTTTAATTTTAATATTGAATTTAATGCATACAATTTTATGAAAAATGAAATAAAATCCCTCCAGCACATTTTGTTCCCGTTAAAATCTCTATTTTTAAGTATTCCACGGTAAAGCATTCCACTGGGTGCAGGGATCAATGTAGCATAACATTGAAATTTACATTCATCTTTTAATCATACAAAGCTAAATTATTGATTTTTTTGTCACCTACATAGCCAGAGGAGGGCCAATATGAATTTATATTGGCCCTCATAATAATCATATCATTTCCATAAATAAAATATTCTATATGTAAATGTTGAATTGTTGCCAATATCAAACCCAATTTCTGAAAAAGATATTCTCTGAATGACCTTATAATAATAATGATAACACCTTACCTTGGTATGACTATTCTGTTAGTTTTATGATCTCATTAGCATACCTGTAATCACATGCATTTCTGAAAAGTGTTTTATTAAACCCTTTATTAAGTTTCCATTATCACATAATTGCATGATTTAATGGATATTGAGACATTAGGCTCCAGATTTCACTAAATAAAGTTTATAATAATTTTATTATTCTGTTATATGTGTCTAATTTCCCAAAATAAAACGATGTAAATTTAATGCATGAAAATTTAAAGTGATTTTGAATTGCTCCAATATACCTCTCAAAAGTGGATCGAGCCTGCAGTGTAGATGTATTCCTTGCCTCATTAGCATTTATTGTAGGGGTTTGCAACCAGGTCACGTGAGGGTATCCTGAGTCTATACATATATAATAAAGTGTATAATATAATATGGTTGGAGTTATAGAGCATTATGAATAGAAAATATCACAAAATTAACTTCATCCTTTACAAAAGGCTGTACTAAAAGCAGCAATGTAATAGCTGTCTGTCCATAGTATGGTTAGAACTATAGCATTCTATAATTTTTTATCTAAGAATTAGTTGAAATACTCATTTACTATCAAGACTTACTCAATTATACTTATTGGCCTAACACTACTCCTCAATACCCTTCTCATTTCATCATAAGCTTCACTATGGCCCCAGACATATATATCATGAGATCTTCAAGAGAATCTTGAGACACAATTTAGCAGCATGAGGTCACTGTCACATATTAATGGAAAGGTGAACACTCATTTAGTATTCAAGATGGTGAAAAAAATTATCTATATAGGTACTTAATGAATTAATCCAGTAATGATTCACATACACATACTATTCACATACAAGATTCAAGCATTTGAAATAACTCTCGACTCATCTCCCTTCTTTCCTTTGCTATCACTAAGAAAGCTAACCAATTGGAAGTCACTTTAGCCGAGTTAATAGCTTCAGTCAATTCATCCAGAAAGCGACTTAATGAACTCTTGCTCAGCACAAAATTCCTGTCACTGCCAGCTGACTTTTGATATGACCCATGGCCATGAAAGTGGAGAGCGCTAAGTACCTACATACTTGATTAAAGAAAATTGATTTGTTTAAACTAAAAAATATAGTTGCATCAGAAATTAAAAAGAAGTTCAGCCAATTATTGAAATACTAAGAAGAATCTTAATATTTTTCTGAAGCTTCGCCTCTTCCTGTGTGAAAAACTTTCTGAAACAGTTTTTGCAACCAAAGAGGGGGAGAAGATTTTATAAATTTTTCTGTTTTCAATGGAATATTGAGTTGCAAATAAAAGTAATGGGTTTATTTAAATTAAAAATTTTTATGAACACCTTGGATGTGCTTAATACGCTTTGGAAATCTCATTCAGAAAATCAGCTGTTTTTTGTTGTTGGAGGTTTGGATAGATTTCATGATTGCTGCATGCAGGTGGGTTAGGTCATTTTTTCATAGTAATAATAATGATTTATTGGGAATAAATGATGGGCATGTTACCTATAACACTTCGTTTGTCCTGCGCAAGGTGTATGCTATGCGAAGTATCTCGAAGCGACAAGATCTCAAGTGTCTATATATTTATGATTTACTCTCCCGTGCATTTTCAGGAACGATCTTTATTGTAAAGTGATTGTGATGAGAGTTTAGTGCTATTCAATGCAGACCGTCGGAGAGATGGATATTATAGTATTATAATTAGTGATGGGTCCATTCCAAAATTTTAACGATTCCGATTCTGACATTTTGATTCCGATTCTACTGATAGCGATTCCATCGATTCTGATGCCATAGGCTCCAAGAAAAATATCACTTAATTTCAGGCAACAAGACAACCACTGAACGAATTATTGCTCTGTGAAAGAAGCAGTTGAGAAAAGCATCTTTCATATCGTCACCATGGAATTAAAATATAATGTCTAGCAATGTAATGTAATGTATGGCAGGAAACTTTTTCACTACTACTTTCAGCCTTGGGTAGGAGATGCAGTTCTTCCAGTATTTCCGAGGGAAGGAATTTGGTGGTGCATTCATCTCTGATAAATAAGTTTCCACTTCAGCTCCAACAGTGTTTGCTACGGTGACTTTGGGTACTTTTGCAAACGCATCACTGTATCTTGACCATATACCTGTCACAGGCTCCCTAGTCTACATTTGCTCCTCCGGAATTGGTGTGCCACTTAGAATCTATACAGTGGAACCTCGATCTATCGTTTTTAAAGGAGATGGAAGAATGCGGGAAAACCATCAATGCTGGAAGTTTAGCTAGGTTGCCTATGCCCCAGGAAACACAACATTTTGGCATGTAACTATGATATTCGTTAAAGGATTCAAACAAGATTTAAGCTAATTACAGGAATATTAGCACTTTATCAAAGGTTTTGTTGTTCATTCGACTAATGTCGCTTTCAAATATCCTAAAGTAACACGCAACCTCGCTAAAAAAGGTATGCTCTCCAGTCCGCATTCACATGGTTTAGTTGCGTAGCCAGGGGGTCGGTACCTCCGCCTTCGAAATATAAAAACAATTATTTTCCTTCATAAAATAAAACAAATTATAGAAAAATCATTGCATTTGTACTCCTTGTACGTCACTGCGTCGACATTGTCAAGGATTCGATAAAATAGAGGCCTTAGTGAATAAGCCCCCATGAGCGAAGCAGATAGTTAGACTTGAATGCATTTTGCTAGTCTTTGCTGCAAATTGTTGTCGACCTTTGAATGTTAAAATATGTGAAAAAGAGAGGTCGGGAGTGTCCTCAGAGCCAATCACACCTATGAGTTCGCGTGTGTGGAATATGAAGACAGCTTCGGCCCTGTTTTCCTTACGACCTACCTATAAAGCTCGACTGAATTATGTTGGGGACATAGCTCGTTGTCTACTCGGCCTCCCCGACCTCTCAATTACAACAAAAGAAAATTCATCCTTTCATAACGCTTAAAATTCATCTCCAGGGTTACCAAGTTGAACGCTAGCCGCTGCTGATATCAGCTAAAAATCCTGCTTCTTTGTTCAAAACCGGAATTTTGATTAACCCTTTCGCGCCGGACCTTCGTTGAAGGAAATTCTTCCTCAATACGAGTCTCTTGAAAGTTTTCTTTACTCCTCTGTACGAAGCCTTTCCGCGTCGACTAAAGGCAGTGGGTCCCTCCCGAAACATTTTTGGACCCAACTCGGTGGGGCACCGATCCTTTTCCTCGGCCCCTGTCCCAGACCCTAGAGGGATTAAAAGCCCCTTCCTAGCATGAGTCCGTGGTCAACTAGCTAAAATATTAACGCAGAATATATGCAAATACTTGTTGTTCTTATCGATTTTTTTAAATTCAAAATGAATTTCGTGTTTTTTTCTGAGCGTGCAGAAATTTTAAACGAAGTTCAAACGTTTATATAGACGGATTTAGTATATTTACTAGTTGTTCTATAACTCTGTTGATATTAACGTTAGAATTTCGTTTGAAATTTCCATGTGCTTAGCAGAAAAAGATTTATTTCTAGCATTGGATTTCAAAAGTAAGCAACAAATATTTTTTTGGAAAAAACACTGCAAATAACAGTAGTTGACCGCGTGGTGAGGATAGGAAAGAGTTGACCTGAGCGGCCGAAGAAGGGGCTGGGCTCGCGCTAAGGCGGATCACAAGGGGGACTGCATCCGTGGGTCTATTGTGTCCACCACGGTCACTTTTTTCGACCTGTGCCGCACAGGCGCGGCTGGGGTTCGTTGGTTAGGGTAAGAACATTTAGGACGCACTGGTGTGGCATTTGTTGTTGAGGAAAAGAAATCCTCGCCGCAAAGGTGCAGAATTCGGCGCGAAAGGGTTAAGTAAATAACTATGTATTGAATTATAACGCGAGAATGAAAACCATGTCTTTTCTTCAATCAAATTTAGAGCTAAAGTCAGAAAAATTCTACTAAAAAGATTCTTAAAGGCAAATGAATGAACCTCTGTATCAATACTTATGCTTTATTTACACTCCTCACATTACCTTAGATTACTCCTCCAGTATTTTCAGTTTATTCTCCAATATAAGCACTTTCGAAGATTTAATTTAAGTATCTTTAGCCCGTCCAACGGTGAACTTTAGTTAAATATGCCTCGAATAAAAAGGGGAATACATGTACACATAAATAACATCCGCATCGAATCCTATGCTTATTTTCTTATCTTAGTTCATATATAGATAGACGTAGCCCTATAAGAGTATGTAGATCCAACCCAGTATGCATCCGCAACAACACACATTTGGATATACATATGTATATATATTGTATTTTCATGGGTCACATACATATATATTTTTGTTATGTATTACATCTGTAGTACATATGTATTATTGAATGTATTTCCTTTGTATTCATACATATGTAAAAGTGGCACTTGTTACACGATAAATACATTTGTATTTTTTGTGTATTTTTGAAATTTGGATACTTATGTAAATGTGGTCAAAAATACACAAAAATACAAATGTATTTATCGTGTAACACGTACCACTTTTACATATGTATGAATACAGAGGAAGTACATATGTAAATGTGGTCAAAAATACACAAAATATACATTATGTATATTTCCTGTAATACTTGGGAGGTAGATTTTCGTGGCGTCTTGCGAAATGTTCATAAACATTTTTTCCAGAAATAATATGTTCTCAGCAAACGCCAGATTTCCCTATTTTAATGATCATTCATCCATTCGAATTTATACCTAGAAAGCTTAAAAATAAATCATATACTGGTCGATGTGAGCAAGGGTAGTAAAGATGGCGGCTATTTATGTTAATTTGTAAATGCACGCGAAATACAGACGTATTACATATGTAAAATTCAGTTTCTATCCGCGAAATATACACATGGAAAAATGGTTCACAATACATGAAAAATACAAAACATAGTACTTGCACAGATCAAAAGTAAAAGCGAAGTTTGATTTTTTAAACAATATTTTAATGTAATTGTTTAGACAAAAAATTTAATTCTCAATTCCGCCGCACACTGTCGCCAGGGAAGTGAGTGGGATACAGTTATAATCTCGTTGACAGTAAACCTCGGCATTTCGTTCGAGACTACGAGAACGTGCTGTAGGAGGAACTCCGGCATCCACGCTACTAAACAAAAGGAAATCCGTTATTAACTAGCTACTGATGTATAGTTAATTTTATAGTTGTTTGTATTATTATACTTATTGGAAGAATTGACATAGTGTTTTAATCCTCGATAACCGGTGCGTGTGGATGGTGTGCTCAACCCGAAGCTATGTTTTGCTGGAAATGTGCTTCAATCCCACACGTTATTGCGATTCGTGCAAGCCAGCTCCAGCAGTTTCCTGTCACTGGATTATTAAGGTAAGGTATGATTTATCTTTTATTGTATTGTACGCCTACATAGACTACATTAATTATGTTATTTGAGTATATTTGGATACAACTATTGGCGCAATGTGGTCAACACATTGCGCCAATAGAGGTAATTATTTTGTTTATGTTTGGCTATTGTTTTCCTTTTTTGTTGAGTTATGTATCGAGGAGACTGGTGTCCATTGAAGTTATATGGTAAAACATAGTAATGTCAATCTTGTACGTATAAATTAATAGATTATGCGTCGTATAGTAATTCCGTGCTTCGCGGCTGAAGTTAGATTTTTTCTTCTCTTAATTAAGAGCAGAAAAAATTGTTTAAAGGAATGTTTTCGTTCACGTATAAGTTGTTTTATCGCTTTTTATTACCACAACCTACTGTATTGTAGTTCCTGCATTCCTAGTTATCCTATGCTTTAGTCATAACATCTTTGACCGTAGACTTATCAGCGTAGCCTTGTCACTGATAGATTCCTCGAGGTTCCGAGCGGTTTTGCCCTCTTCTTCTAATTATTTAACGAACAAGAAGTATTGGTCGTGTAATATCGGTTCCCTTAAAGCAAAATGTAATATTTCTTTCATCTTGAAATGCAGTCAATCAAGGTGCATTTCGTCATTATTATTGACACAAGATAAATACGTAATTTTCATGCGAAAGTTTGTCATTATATGTAAGAAAAAGGTGCGTACGGGCCAAATTAATTAATTATAATTTTCTTTTCATGCTCTTTCGCGCATACCCAGCAGGCGACGATGTAAATAGCTTGGCCTGGACAAGAGGAGAATGGATTACGGAAAAGACGACGAAGCAAAGCCAGAAGACCAGGTGGAATTGTTAATACCGAGGTAAGCTTTGAGGGAAAATTTTTTTTAACCATAATGGAGAGGTTTCTTTAAGTTAAGCCTGAAATTATCGGTTATGTATGAAATTTATTTGTTTGAAAATTTGATATCACAAGTTTATATTTTTTCTGTGTGAGTCATCCGCTACTAAATCATGGTACTAGTATATTAGTATCATGTACTAAATAAGCATACCAATGGATTCACGTTTTCCTAGTTAATTTATATTTAAAAGTAGTCATATGATCTTTTCTCATATTTCTCATTCTTCTTAAGAAAAAGGCTATTAATTTTGTAAAATGAAAGCATATCCCCAAAATATATGATTTTTCGAAAAAATTTAAAACTTATGTCTGGAATCTAGCAGAGAAGCCAAACTTTCATTTGCATTCAGAATACAGAATTAGTACTAAAATTACAGACTTCACAGAATACTGACTGCCTATATGAATTGAAAAAAATAAAATTGAAAGGCCTTGAGCTCCTATTCAGATCTTACAAAAAGATATATTTTTCATGACTTTTAAACTTGACTTCTTCTTTTCTCCTTTCAGGAAGTGGCTAATGGTGCAGAGTTGGTTTCCTGAATTCAGGTTTCTTCTTGTGCAATGGGTTACAACGCTTGTTCCGTGCTAACATTTTTTTCTATTTTCCAACTCAAACCATTGTTTGTACTTGATTTATCTTTGTGCCATTTTTTAAAACTAAATTTCACCTACTGTTTGCTGGCCCTTAATGCTTGTTAGCAATATTCATGGCCACACTTGTTATTAGTGTGTATTATTTTATTTTTCTCTTTGAATAAATGTTTTATTATCTGTATGTTCTGGTTTCCTTATATTTATTCATCCGTTTGATCCATATTGATATTAAGTGGATGTGGGTCAGAAAATCAATATGTATAATTCGTGTACGAGGGCCTGCAGATACATATGTATATTACATGTAAGGATATTCAGGTTTCCAATTTGTAATACACATGTATACATACATCCTGAGGGACTTTTGAGCCACTTTTACGTGAAATATACAGACGTAATACGATTGTATTCCATTGTATACATATGTATAATTCATGTATGGGTATTCAGATTTCCAATTTGTAATACGCACGAATACATACATCCATAGGGACTTTTGAACCACTTCTACGTGAAATATACCGATGTAATACGATCGTATTCCATCTTATACATATGTATTTGGTCACGTATTTTTTGTGTATTATTGATGTAATACAAATGCCGTGTTATCTGGGATATGCATGGCAAAAATATAAAGCACTAATAACAGGAGATGTTGTGATAAATTAAAAAAAATATAGCTCCCAAAGCAAAACATATGGATATTAAGTGTCTTTCTTTCAAAGAGTTTATCACTCTGCAGGTGCACTATTTGTAAATTGAGGATCAACAACACTCGAAATAAATGCCGAGGCCTACTTTATGCAATTACCACAGACGCCCATAGAGAGGAACAGCATCAAAGAGTTATAAAATTGATAAATCACATTATCATGGATGTAAACTTCAGTGAACACCTCTAATTATCCTTAGTGGAGACTTTAGTAAACCCATTTAAATTTACGGTGAGTGACAACACATTTTGAGTCCGAATAGAAGATCTTATTTCTAATTTATTCTTATTCGATAAAAAAATTTGGGAATTTTTTACCTCAAGTTATGATCTTCAGAAAAAGGAAAATCAATTGAAAAAAATTAAATCCTTCAGTCAGCTATTCATATAATGAAAACACTATGGTAAAATATGCTGGTTGCTCAGAATGTGAGCAACAAACATCATAACCATTTGCCGCTACCATAAACTCTGACGATGAACAAGTTGACATAATCGGTATGTTTACAGTGCTTTTGACTTGAGCAATCTTGGAAACTTGGACATCTTAGCAACCAAGCTACTTACGCCACCCCCCTGACCTCATTAGGGCCGCGTTTGTTTTTATTTTTTGCTAATAAAAGTAGCGTTTTCATCTTCTCAAGACCTTGAACCACTGATGTGACATTTTCATGTAGGTATATAGACTTATTTCTATATCGAAATAATTTAGCATGAAAAACCTATACGTAATTTTACATACATATGACATAAATAATATTACAATATTGATAATCTCCGAGAGAGCCGTCAAAATGATAGCATTAAAAAATAGATCATTGCATTATTTTAAAAATAATTAGGAATAGGGTAGTTCCCTTCATCAAAGAAAGACAATGATTGCGATTCTTTACCCAGCATTAGTTTATTCATAATATACAAATTATTTGATTTTAAAAATACTGGTTTAGACGAATGGCAACGGTCAATTTTATCCTCATTTAACAAAGGCAAGATTGGCGCCCATGTAATCCCCCTCCATGTGACGTCACAGGGACCTAGTTTCTGTCTGAGCAGATAGGAGTTATACATCGTCTGAGATTACCAATACGTGCATGAGGCACAGAGCTCAGGGAAATATGTCTTAATAATCACCTATTAAAGCTGTCTATGGTCGGAAAATTCCTTCCTTTGCTGATGTATTAATAATCCTTATTTAAGCCAAGTGCTACCAGCAAGCAGGGTACTCTGCTACGTGGTATCAGCGCTCAAAGCCTCTCCCCAAGGTCACCTCACTTGCGGCAACGGGAACCAGAACAACGTCACACGGGGTTTTCCCAGCATTCTTACTCAGCCGTTTTGTTTTCGTGCGCTTGAAAAATTTCACTTTTCATTTAATCACGAAAAATAGATATCGTCATATAAAAATCTAAAAGCGTGAAATACGTATTCGAGGAGTAATAATCTTTCTATTTAGGCAATAAAAAAATAATAGGAAACCACCCTATTGGTCATACGTATGATACTAGGGCTAAAACCAGACTGGGCACATAATAACAACATCGAACAATAGCCTTCAAAACAGGGATCGAAAAAGCGCAGTACTTCAAAGTTTTAATAATTCAAGCTAATTCTGCACATACTTACAAAAAATAATGTATACAGAGGTTAACAAATATATATTAAACATAGCTGTTTTTTAGCACATAGCACATTTCAAACACACCTGAATCAAACATATTATATAAAATCCCCAATATTAACAAAAAAGGTGGAACAAAAATGTATTTTACAAAGAAATTGCTTAAATGGGAATATCAATTTATATTTCAATTTATATATTATACCATTATGCATCACAACACTATTAAGACTAGCAAAAATACGTAAAGACAGCAAATACATTTTAAATAACTTTAACTCTTTAAGAAAGCACAGTAATATTTATTCAGCATATCATAGCAATGTGAAAACATCAACACCAAAAATTGGTGGATACAATCAGCTGAAACAATAAAGAGGACATGGAAAATAAATCAGTAGGTACTTTTATCATAAAACATTTCAAGCAAGAGAATAAAAATTACAAAAAATGAAAACATTATAAACAGAAAAAATTACACGAGCAAAAATTTGGACAACATTCTATCGCTCTAAACCTAAATTAAATGCACATCCACAGAATTTGAAATTGCACTAGGATACCACACTGCTTTAGCCAGAGGAAAGTCCAACGCTATGATTCAAGCAGGAGGTAGCATATGATTCATTAAAATCATCAATTGATTGGTATAGACTTTCCTCTGTTTATCCCCCTCCCCACGTAGAGGGAGCAGTTTGGATTTTGAGGGGGAGGGAGGGTGGGGAGGGATTTTTAGTGAAAGGAAAGGACAGTTAGTGTTAGTATTGCTACTAACACTACCATTAGTAGTACTACTACTACAAGCACACAAACCTACTCTCTCACTCATACCAAACAACATATACACACCTACGATACACCCCATGATAATGTAAAGTGGGTACCCATCATCGCAGCGATCCCTAAGGTCGAAAACAATACGGACCTAAGTTCCTGTTCCTAGCTAAGCCACCTAAGTACGGTAGTATCGAATTCCCAAGTAGTTTCGCTACGCTTGTCACGACCTGAGATTCTAATTTTCTACTCTCCTGCCTATATTACCCCAATGCTGCAAAAAAAACAACAACACATTACAACAAATAAATACAAAAAAGCACACAGCAATAAAAAAGCACACCCAAATATTTCACAGTCCAAACAACACGACTCCAGGCCTTTTGCTTCTTCAATTTCTTCATTCTTCATATCTTCGGCTCTTGAGAGACACTTTGTTGCACCTCTTCTCCTCGACATCGCAGCATCATGCAGAGTCACCTGTTGCAATAAGAAGCATCACTTGTACTAGCAATACAACTAACATCCGAAATGAGATTTTCACCTCAGTAATAAAAATTCAATTTGAATCAAGAATAAATAAAGATGGACAGGAAAAGTCAGAATTGGAAGAGCAAGTTAAAATAAATGAATTTCCCAATGCACATAATATTACATATTTTGATATTCACTGGAGTAAATTTGTTCATTATTTAAGTGAAAAAGTTAGCGTGTGTATTATTTAATTGCAAAATAAATTACTGCATAATTTTTTCACTGATTAAAAGTTATAAAAATTAGAACATTTGAAAATATCATATATATCCCAGGAACTGAGAATAAAAATTTATTTGAGAAGCCTAAGTAGAAATAAGAACTAATGCCATCGAAATATCTATACGAGAGATCCCACACAGAAAATAGATATCTATAGATATCTATATTTTGTCTATTTTCGTCTACGGATAGATGTATATCTAATAGTTGCCTATTAGACATCTATTAGATGTGCAGGTGACAATGGCTGGTTTTGTATCCATCTCCGAAAGTGTGTTTTAAAACGCGATTCTTGACCTATGGAAGCGATTTAACATTTGATTAGGGGACAATTTTTTTGGTCCCGTACTCGAGTGATTACGGACTTAAAAAATTTTGCGACGCGTAGAACCATGCCTGGCGACTATGCCAACTGTATCTATATTTTGTCTATTTTCGTCTACGGATAGATGTATATCTAATAGTTGCCTATTATACATCTATTCCCACACGGAAAATAGATATCTATATATTGTCTATTTTCATCTATGAATAGATGTATATCTATTAGATATCTAATAGGCATCTATAGTAGATCTATAATAGATGTCTAATAGGCATCTCTAATAGATGCCTATTAGATATCTAATAGGCATCTATAGTAGATCTATAATAGATGTCTAATAGGCATCTCTAATAGATGCCTATAGGCATCTCTAATTGATGCCTATTAAATAACTAATAGGCATCTATAAGAGATCTACAATAGATGTCTAATAGGCATCTCTAATAGATGCCTATTAGACATCTATTAGATATCTAATAGGCATCTACAATAGATGTCTAATAGGCATCCTTAGTAGATACCTATTAGACATCTAATAGATGTATCTCTGTTAGACATCTATTAGATGCGGTTTTGGATTCATCTCCAAAAGAGTCTTTTAAAACACGATTCATGAGCTATGGAAGCGATTTAACATTTGATTAAGGGACAATTTTTTTGGTTCCTTTATACTCGAGCGATGGCGGACTTAGAAAAATTATGCCACGCATCGAACGATGCCAACCATGCAAAATGCATGACATCAGCAATCATCTGTTCCCCCTAGCTGCTGTTCCTCCTATTAGAATTAAGGTGAAAAGTACTAATAAACTTAATCATCATAATTACATAAGATTGTTCTTCCCCTTACTGATAAGGGGAGACCACGTACGTTGCTCTGCCTTTTTCAATGCCGTATTTTTTATGGCATTTGAAATGGCGAGCACATCTCTGAACCGATAGTGGTTCGATGGAATGGGCCTTAGTTTGGCTGTAAATAATTAATTTCCGAGTGGAATTTTTAAGAATTGTTACATAATTGCAAAATAGCTATTTCGAAACAATAAGTTCTGTTGGTGTAGTGGTGAGCGCGTTTGGCTATAACATGGGGAGCACAGGTTCAGTGCTACACATCGTGGTTTTTTTTTATTTTTTGTAGTTTTCATTTTGATCATACAGCGACTTGGTTTTCATTAATGTTATTTGCATCAAGCGTAGGCATTTTTTAAATAGATATTGATAAGTCTAGAACAGATAAGTAGATATCTAATAGACACCTACAGTAGACATCTGATAGATATCTACAGTAGATATCTAATAGACATCTACAGTAGATATCTAATAGACATCTACAGTAGATATCTAATAGACATCTACAGTAGATATCTAATAGACATCTACCGTAGATATCTATTAGATTAGCTGCCATTTTGACAATAATATATCTAATAGATATCTACGATAGATGTCTATTAGATATCTATTTATCTATCGGTAGATATCTATTAGACATCTAATAGATGTTTATTTTCCGTGTGGGATTACATTAATTACCAAGTAGGTACCTATATGGAAATAACAATGACAAAGATCTGTCCACGATCCATTTTCAAAAAAATGCAATCTAACTAAGAATATGTAAGGGGAAGAAACTTTAGAGAAAAAATAATTTACTACTACTGGCACGTAAATTTTGATATCATTACGGAAATGCATTACGTTAAGAAGCAGGTGAGCAAGTAAGAAAAGGCCATTTTTTACACTTATACAGCCCAGCCGGCACAAACCATCAAATTTCTTTTTGGCAGCTGGATGTCATCCAGATGCAAAGAGTATGAGTGCATCCTTTTATACAGATGCCATCCATATGCCGGTCCACCGCCGAGGGGATGAACCGCCGCACTTAGAGAGATGCCGTGAGGATGAGGATGCACGAAAGTGCTGCCATCTAACGGCGGAAAATTGAACTCGGTCATACTCGTATTCCTATATTGCTTGTCTGGTTCTCTTTATCTCGTGATTGTTTTACACTACTCGGGATAAATCAGAGCACGTTTTATTTCATGAATATAACTTTAATGACTCAGCATAAAACAAGAGGCAGGCGAACACAGGAATACAGGCGTACACAAGACAACATATGAGAACTTCAGTACAACATTGCTATCCATCGGAGTCCAAAACAAACGCAAGAGTTCAAATCCAGGAAAGTAGAGGCCAATGAGTGCGCGAGGGTCGATACCGGGAGATTAGACAAAATTGCTGCAATGGTCAGAATAAAAAAATATCACTATAAAACACGCCCAACACAACACTCAATCTACGAGGTACAACATCGCTATCCATCGCAGTACAAAACAAACGCAGATTTCAAATCCAGGAGAGTACAGGCCTATGAGTGAGCGAGGGTCGACACCGGGAGATTAATCAAAATTGCTGCAATGGTCAGAATTAAAAAATATCACTATAAAACATACCCAACACAACACTATCTACGAGGCTCGAACACGTCGAGATAGGGATAGATGGCTACAAGACGACAAGTCCATACCTACTGCTGTAGTCATTGGTAGTTCCGTATGTCCGTGAAAATCTTGAATACAATGAATAATTATAATAATAATAGTTCTTGAATGAATTAATGCGAGGACTTGCAGATATTTTTAAGTATTAAACCACATCATGAAAAATATGGCATTCATAGGCGCAACTAGCAAAGGATGGCAGAAGGATATTTGGTACCTAGCGCATTCTGTCACGCATTGCATCCACTTCACATATAGATGCGGTATGGGCTGTGCCGGCTGGGAGTGTTTTAAATTATTCAAAAGTAGCTTACTTGATGATCATTATTCGTATGTAAAAGTTATTTTTTATCCCTTTCATGTGGTGCACCTATACGCATAAGTGTAAAAGGAAATATATTTAATCAATTCCTACCTCTTAAGTAATTGGTCCAATCTGTCCAGGAGTCTTCATAACCCACAGCACTTCTGTTTCTCCCAAAATTGAATTCCCCCAAACACAAACATCTAAGAAGAGAAAAATGCGTAAGTTCACATAAATGAAGAAATACAAACGCAAAAAGGCTGACCAAATATAGCCTAAAAATCAAATGAATGATGCAGTTATTTTAAATAATAAGCATCATACAGGGGGTAGCCATTAACAAGAGGATAGACCTTTCATTGAATGTAGGTATATATGAAAAATCGTAAAAAAGACAAAATAAGTTTACAGTATAAATACAATTATTAATTTCACTCACAGTTTTTGCAATGTAATTGCGGAGAATATATATCTTACATTTTCCCTTTAACGTTCACTTTTAACTGGAAGTGTAAAATGTGAATGAAAAAACGAAACAAAGTGCTTGTTCAAAATCGAATGACTTTTACTGGAAAATTTCTCGAATACTCAATTGATTTTTGAGATTCCCTTTATGATTGAATGAATGAAAAAGGAATTTAATTGGGCAAATTGTTTTGGTATAGAGTGATTAAATGAATGGTGCCTCTACCATTGGATACGATTGCAAAACTATTTTTCACTAATCAAATAAAGAGTTCCTTCGGAACAAATGTTTCAAAATATGATAACCTTTTCATAACGTTTCAATAAATAACGAGAACACTGAAATTTGAAATCCACTTTGAGTCATGGCGAAGATTTAATGAAAAATATTTCAAAAGCTTCGAAATAAATTTCTGAAAAGTATTCACACAAGTAAAAGAAGTTCTATTTGGTAAAAGAAAAGTTGAAACTTTATTGGGGGAAAAAAGAAAATCGATTATTGATACTTAAGATGATGCATGCCATGGAAATAGAAAAATATTGGAAAATATATTAAGAGACTGATTACATGCTGCGATACATATAAGTGATGTGAGAAAAAGACATCTGAGGAATAAAAGAAGGAATGAAAATTTATTATTGAGAACAGAAAATAGAAAGAAGTAAATTTTGTCTTTCATTTGTGCAAATAAGGCATAAAATAGGTAATAAAGTCTAAACGGAAGTACCTATATGCATGACTGATTAAAAAAAAACTAGTCAGGATATGGTGAAAATTTGAAGTCATATTAAACCTCTAAATACTGTATCAAAGAAATATAAGAAACAAGTGAGTGCATGGGAGAATTTCATTTCACAATTATATTAAACAGAGTAACGTAGAATTATGATGAAAATAAATTTTCAAAGCTGAAACAATAGCACAAGTGAAAAACATTTTCAAACTTAGTTTTTACCGTTTTCAGTGGCACCCCCGAAAGAATTTCTGCGTTGATGGATTACTTCTTGAGTGGTCTGACGGTATCACTCTTGCGACGTCTTCATTTCTTCGGCCAAACGCAGGTCTTGACTCTAGGTATAGAGCGGGTTAGTACATGCAAGGAAAATAAATAACACCTCCCACAAGGAATAGCATACGCCCCATTACTATACACGGGAAGTCGCCATGACACCAGGAGGAAATCACCACTTCCACACCCAAGTGACACAGTTTCATCCCCGTATACTGCAATGGTACACAGCGCATGTTAAACCTCGGTTCGACAAAAAAATAACTAAAATTAACGCGACTAAAAAACCTAGCCTTACTCGACGCAATGATCTAGACCCTAAGGGCCCAAAAGCTAACCTAGTTGTGAAGCTGGGGTCCTCTTCACGTGAAGTTCCGATGTCTTGAGCCTGGGGATAGAGTACATTCAAGGAAAATAAATAACCCTTCCCCCAAGGAATAACATACGCTCCATCACAATATACGGGAAGTCACAATGACACCTGGAGGAAATCACCACTTTCCCACCCAAGTGACACAGTTTCATCCCCGTATACTGCAATGGTACACAGCGCATGTTAAACCTCGGTTCGACACAAAAAAAAACTAAAATTAACGCGGCTAAAAAACCTAGCCTTACTCGACGCAATGATCTCGACCCTAAGGGCCCAAAAGTTAACCTAGTTGTGAAGCTGGGGTCCTCTTCACGTGAAGTTCCGTTGTCTTGAGCCTGGGGAGAGAGTACATACAAAGAAAATAAATGACCATTCCCCCAAGGAATAGCATACGCCCCATCACAATATACTGGAAGTCACAATGACACCTGGAGGAAATCACCACTTTCCCACCCAAGTGACACAGTTTCATCCCCGTATACTGCAATGGTACACAGCGCATGTTAAACCTCGGTTCGACACAAAAAAAAACTAAAATTAACGCGGCTAAAAAACCTAGCCTTACTCGACGCAATGATCTCGACCCTAAGGGCCCAAAAGCTAACCTAGTTGTGAAGCTGGGGTCCTGTTCACGTGAAGTTCCGATGTCTTGAGCCTGGGGAGAGAGTACATACTAAGAAAATAAATAACCATTCCCCCAAGGAATAGCATACGCCCCATCACAATATACGTGAAATCACCATGACACCAGGAGGAAATCACCACTTCCACACCCAAGTGACACAGCTTCATCCCCGTATACTGCAATGGTACACAGCGCATGTTAAACCTCGGTTCGACACAAAAAAACTAAAATTAACGCGACTAAAAAACCTAGCCTTACTCGACGCAATGATCACGGCCCTAAAGGCCCAAAAGCTAACCTAGTTGTGAAGCTGGGGTCCTCTTCACGTGAAGTTCCGATGTCTTGAGCCTGGGGAGAGAGTACATACAAGGAATATAAATGACCCTTCCCCCAAGGAATAGCATACGCCCCTTTACAATATACGGAAAGTCACCATGACACCAGGAGGAAATCACCACTTCCACACCTAAGTGACACAGTTTCATCCCCGTATAATGCACTGGTACACAGCGCATGTTAAACCTCGGTTCGATACAAAAAAAACTAAAATTAACGCGATTTAAAACCTAGACGTACTCGACGCATTAATCACGGCCCTAACGGCCCAAAAGCTAAGCTAAATCTCTCGCTTCTTCCATGGTGTTGTCCTCTTGTCTTGGTGTCTTCTTTCTTCTCCTCTTCTATACGGAGGACACACGAATCACACGCAGAATTTGATCGTTCGTCGATCAAAACGCAAGTTTCGCTCAATTACGCTGCGAATCGGACGAAACGCAAAGTTCACACGCATATCGCTCATTTCCTTCATACTTCGAGCTCCAATCGTTGTCTTCTTTCTTCTATGCCAACCTGTAATAGAAATGGTTAGTGCACACATTCAGAAAATACAACACTGACAGTTTCCCCAAAAAAACATCGCAAAATCAAAGAAATCATAATCGCACACATCATTTTGCTCAATATGATACCTTTATGCTTGCATTCATGAGACTATACGCCGGCTTAACCTTAATATGAAAGGGACACTTTTCCCCTTATTGGTACCTTTGGTGTTTTTGTCGACTTTTCGAATGTTGCAAGCATTCTCTCTTTACCAAATTTTTTGTGAACTTGTAGTTCACGAGAGCTCTCTAAAATTACCCAATTATACCATATATACCACTTCGATTATCACCAAAACTCTTGTCTCATGAGATCGGGTCGGATCTCTTGATACACTTTATAAATAGAGATCTCATATTACCTTAATACCTCGGTATATACCAAAATCATATGAGTTTTTAGGAAATAACTCTGTTGGGGAAAATACAACATATTAAACCACTGAATGCAAAGGAAAAACCCTCAGTGAATGGCAGCGTCCTACACATCACTGCAAACCCCTGTTTGTTAGGAGATCCATCTGCCGCAAATACGCCTTCCGTAATATCTCTTCCATTGTGTCAGTATTCTCAATGCCATGGTAACTGTCAAATCTATTTACTCCTGGTAAAATTGTTTTCCGTTCACCCTGAAATATACAAAATAAAATCACATTGTAATTTTGATGCTGTTTCGTTCATAAAAAAGTCACTGAAAAGTGAAGTTAATTACTACATTACAGTTATATGCCAAATATTCATTGCCATGTTATCCAAAAAATTCTATATTAATTTTTTTTTAATATTTAAAGTATTCTTATCTGATCAACTGAATTGATTACTGTCACGCAACAAACAATGGACAAAGTCAGGAATGTGAAGGAATTTTTAAGTTCCTATGTCATAAATTCTTATCCGTTGCCAGAATATCTTTCAATTTTCAAATTTATGACGCTTTAAATGACGTGCGGCACTTAAACATTAATGGTGCAAGTTTTTTCTCAATAGATGTGCAGGTTTTCAGAGGGAAAATTAACTTTATTTCTAGGGATGGTCGGATCGGATACCTCGGATCCAAATATCCGCGTGTATTGCCCTTCATCGGATACATCGGACCCAAAGTCGCGGAAGATATCGGATTTGGATCAGAAATTTTAAATAATAGCTTCAGTGAATGCAACGCCCGATAGGGTGGAAAGAGTTCCGATTCTATCTTCTAATGCGCCGAAGCATGCGATTCTATTCCTACTCATTAACCTTTCTGTTTGAAAGCTCTCGTTGGAGAACTTCAGCCGTGGAAAATAAAAAAGGCAAAATACGACTGGCACATAGTGTGACTCTTCCCAAGAATTCGAACGATCATAGAGGGAATCTCAGCGTCAGGAATTAGAAAATGCATTTGGATCCGAAAATATCCGATCCGAAAGATCCGGCTCCGAAAATCAAGGATCCGAATCCGGATCCGAAAAAAATCCCGGATCCGTCCATCCCTAGTTATTTCTATGGTTAGTGAGAATGATAATACCGTAAGTAATTTATTTATTGATGAGTTTTATCTATATTTCAATTGCAAAGTAATTAATGGACGTCAATTAATAGAGGAGAACGCAAAAACCGTGCAAATTAATTTTCAACAGAGACCTTGATTTGATAATGTCACAAATAATATAGCAGAGGTGATACGTAAATAGGGAGTTAACAGTGGATACATTTAGATAATCACAAAAGGTTGGATCAGTATTTCTTGTTCCGCCGTACTGTAAGTTAAGTGCCAATGAATTATTTTGGAAGAAATAAAAACGTAAACGGGAAGAGTTTATCGGGCAACCGGCTGACATGACGATATTCCTATTTAATTAAAGTCGGCAAATGGAAAGGAACTTAATTTCCGGAGAATCCTCTCATAAATATTTTCCCGATGCATATGTTTCATCAATATTATAAGATAAAGTTATGAAATGTCAAGTGAAAAGCGGAAACTTTCGAAATGTGATGAAAAAAAATGTATTGACCTAGTAGGTAACGAGGAAATGCTCAGAAGAATTGTAAGAAAGACAACTCTTCTAATTACCCTAAGAAAAGGGGGAAAATAGTCGGCCACATCAGGAGACATTATGTTCTTATGAAGACAACTGTAGATGATTGGACAGGAAGAAAGACCGGCCCTGAAGATGAGCTTTATCAAGAATGCCTTATAAAATCAGGCGAGTTTATCCGCAGACCCGTAATGATGATGAGGGAATCTTCAAGGGAAAAGAAGGGTGGATATGTCATTGTTGACACGCTCATAGAGTCTTTAAAACTCCGATCCCCTGAAAAAGTTTGTCGGACGAATAGAGAGAAAAAATAGAGCAAATAAAAACTGTGGGATATGTTTTAAAAACCAAAATGGACCGAAGAAGAGCGTTACGCAGCTTTCGTAAGAATAAGCTACGTGCTATAGCATAAACACACGAGGAAGGTGAAAAAGTACACAAGATAGAGTTGCATGGGGGAACTAAATCACCATAGTAGTAAGAGGTTGGGGGCATGGCATTGTAAGGTCCCGTTCACAATTACTTGACTTGGCGTAAATTGAATAGGGTGGTTTCCTATTATTTTATCATTGCCTAAATCGAAAGATTATTACTCCTTGAGTACGAATATCATACTTTTAAATTATTAAATAGCGATATCTATTTTTTGCGATTAGATGAAAAGTGAAAATTTTCAAGCGCGCGAAAACGCGACGGCTAAGTATGAATGCTGAGAAAATCCCATGTGGAGTCATTCTGGTTCCCGCAGTCGCAAAGTGAGGTGACCTTGGGGCGAGGATGTGTGCGCCGCTGAGATGCAGGATGCTAGCAGGTAGGCGAGTACCCTGCTAGCAAGTAGCGCTTGGCTTAAATAAGGATTGTTAATACCCTATCAAACGAAGGAAACTTTCCGACCATAGGTAGTTTTAATAGGTGATTGTTAAGAGATGTTTCCCTAAGCTCTGTGCCTCATACATGCTTTGGTAATCTCAGACGATGTAAAACTCCTATCTACTCGTATAGAAACTAGGTCCCTGTGACGTCAAGTGGAGAGGCATCGCATGGGCGCCAATCTGGCCTTTTTCAAATACTTACAGTCAAAATTGACCATTGCCATTCGTCGAAACTGGGAATTATAAAACCAAATAATTTATTTATTATAAATCCAGTAATAGTGGGTAACGAATCGCAAGCAATGCCTTTCGTTTTCTTTGATGAAGGAAACTACCCTATTATTAAAAAAAAAAGAAAACTAGGCCAGCATCAACACACCCTCGACATACACATATATCGTCCTCCAGGATATGGTGTATTTAAATAGTATTCATAGGATTTGAACCCTATTCATCCCCCGCCACACGCCTATTGAGGCATATTGCCATGTGAAATGTAAATAAAGGTTTGTAATGTCTCCGAAATAAGAAGAGTAAACTTCTCCTATTCCTTGCTTTCTGACAACGGTGCAGAAAAAATTCCTGCTAGTGTGAAAGTAAAACATCAACTGCAGACTCCAAAGGCCAAGAAAATCCTCAAGTCAACCGGCTTAGGTCTTTTACGTGAATGTAATCGTGCTTCACGTATGCTAATTTTTATAGTTGATAAGACGTTATGTCACCTTCAATTGGAGCTCTCTGGAATATTGAACTCCTCTTAGATAAACTCGAATAGAAATGCCTGTCAGACCGTAGACTTACGAACGCTAACAGAATTCGGGCTTAATAACAGAGTTAGAAAGCGTGCAAAGTAGAGCTGCCAGGTAAGTGAGAAGTCGTTAAGATAGTCTTGTTACTGTAACTGACCTCTTAAGGAAACTCGAATGGGAATGCTTTGGCGATTATTGGAAGCCAGGATTCTCTGATCCTGGCTTCCAATAATCGCCAAATCATTCTCGAAAGCCCCAAACCTACCCTTCCCCCACCCCAACCTTCCTGAGAATATATATTCACACGCACGAAGAAAAAGTGTCATCGCCCTGATGAAGTCTCCAGCAGCGGGGACGAAACTCTTGGAATTTTTATTTGTGACACGGGTAAACCCCAAAAAAAATAAGGATCTTAATACCATGGACCGTGAAAGTTTTAACCAATCGACCTAAATGTGGTGTTTACATCGAGAAGGTCATCAGTAAAATCAAAGAGAAAGCTCCATGAGTCAATATCCAATGAAAAAAGTAGTAACTATACTGTAATTTGCGGGTGGAATAATAGTTACAGCTGGCACAAAGAAGGAATTAAATAAGACAGATAAGTATGTAAAAGACACTGGCCAAATATCATCTATAAATAAACGAAAAGAAAGCTGAGGTACACAGAAAAGGATAAGAGACCAGGACAAAAATTCAACTAGGATAACAGAAAATATATAGCAATCGCCACCAGGCTTAAGGTGCATCGGAGGCATTTTTCTCTTGGACAACCCGAAGAGAATGCTATGGCTGGCCATAAAAGCATAAATAGGGATTCCAAGATAAAATGGTTGGTCGTCTAATTAATCTGCAGTTCCAACAATTTCTGGGAAGGGATTGCTAAGGAGGAATTGAGATAAGGCTTAGTAAAAATACTATCAATCGAGACACAAGGCATTAAATTAGCAATAAGTGGGATTCCATTTTAAGTAAAATTAAAAATTGATAGAAATCCTACTCGTGACCCGAATTACCAAGACCATACCGGTCGATTGTTGTGACTGGTCTTCATAGTTACATCTCAACGGTTTTTGTTCAGTAAAAATTATCCATTCACCCCGATGAAGATGAGCGTGTCGTCCATGGAAAATTTGATGAAATACAAGGAATTAAATTAATGGAAATTCCGAGAAGACTCCACGCAAGAAATAGTAAAGCGAAGAAAAGAGGATTTTTAACCGAGCAGAGAAACACCAGCAACAAACGCAATGCATCGGCAAACAAACAACAGGCATTGGAGGCAGTCTTCTTCTCTTCGAGCATCTAGAAAGGCCGTAGTTTTGGCTGCAGAGGCTATCGGTGAATCAACCACATCACAATGAAACGATGTTCTCATGTTTGAAAATAAATATACAGTAGTACCCATTACATAAAAAATATATTATAGACATAAAAATAAATCGTAAAAATGTTAAATTGTGGCCAATTTTAGGTCCTATGCGCGACTGAAAGATATCAACCCATATCAAATTAAAACACTATCTTTTAAAGCTCTATTTGAAGACGTTACAAGCTTTTAAATTGCGAAAATATCAAATTCGAATTTTTTTTAAAAATCACAAAAATGAAGTTTCTTCACATGATGTCCAACTTTGGGTCCATGAATAAGCGGATTAGGGGGGGCACAGGGGCAAGTGCCCACCCCTAAACAATCAAAAAGTAGACGTATTTTTTATACTGTTGTCATTACTTTCAATTCGTTTCGTGAATTACGAGCCTCAATCTTTTAATTTCATATTAATAACTTTCAGGCTAAAATAAAGAGAATATTTCGTACAGTAATAGTTAAAGAAATTTTTTAATCTTAAGTATGAAAAGATCATTAGCCTGTCAGACCCTTCCCTCCTCCCCCCCCCCTTCCCCAAAGAAAAAATCCTGGATCCGCCCCTGGGTCCGTACGCGATCGGAGGATGTAAACAGATGTCGATATTTTTTCTTTAATTTTGCCTATACTACAATTCGCCAATTATCATCGTAATCACAACTTTTCCCTGTCCACCCTAGAATGTAACACTCCTTGCACACAAATTGTCTACCTGGGGTGGAGCGCGCTCTCTCTTAGTGCTATATCCCGGGAACCAAAGGGCAGAAATGAAATATATTTGAGGTGACATGCTACAAATTTCTAACGCGGCGTAAAAAACAGAAAAGTGATGCATTAAAGCAAGAGTGACATCATCTTTAGTTATGTCCGAAAAACGCCGAAAAATACCAGAATTTCAAAATTTCAATTGCGATGAGGCACGTTTTCCTGGGATTCGATTGCAAAAATAATTTTCTCGATTTCTTTTCTCACCAAATGGAACAGAACTGTGGGGTGCCCAAAAAGAAATTAGAAAACACTAAAAAAAAGGACCACCCTAATCTACATGTACTATCGTTTTCAAAAGTATGTAGACCCAGGAGTCCCACTTAACTGATGGGGCCGGATCGGTGAAAACTAGTGAGGTTGGCACATAAAGCGACCTGCATTTCTCATTTGTATGCCGACCAAGAGCCGACGAGGATGGAGGCGGACGCGAACAAGCCACCGAAGCAGGAGTCAAACTCCAGGATCATAAGCCCAATTGGAAATAAGATTAGACGATGGAATCACTGAGGTCACTCACTTCCACGCTCATTTCATGTGCTCTTTCTGGCTCCGTGGCGAGGCTTTTCCTATCGTTAGATGCATATTTGGACTCACCGTTTACCTCTTACAAATCCGTGGTTCCGTGGCCGAGTAGGTGTATACTATGCGCATCAGGTACGGTAAAATTCAGGGGGGTTCGAATCCGGATGTATTGTAATTTATCACTTTTTAAAGAGACATCCTGAACATCGACATAGTCCATGCAGATAACTAAAAAAAAACGTAGCACCGAATTTTTTTTTGTAAACGACTGAAGTTATGTAACTAAAAGTAGCCTCTGATGGAATCAACTTCACGAAACTTTGAACAACTTATGGCGGTAATGCCAAAAAAAACGAAAATTCCAAAATGCGTACTCCAGGGAAGCAATTAAGTCAATGAAATAAGCATTTCCAGTGCAATGCGCCCCCCTATACGACAAGAGTGGAAAAGAATAAACCGAAAGTCAATCTACAAAATATGACATCAAGTTTGCCGAAGTTATTTGCCGAAGTATTAACAACAAGAGTGCACAAATCAAGTATATAGCATATTATATTAGCTCTTTTTATAGACCTCCAAACTACGAAAATGATATTGTTAACCAATTAGATTATCAAATACAAGCATTTATTTTGAGAGGCCTCTAAGGTGTAATAATTATTAGGGGAAATTTTAATCTCCCATCAGTAAATTTGGATTGTTACCCTGCAAACCGAATTCAAAGAATAGGGAAATTAATCAGTATGATCTAACAACGCACAAGCTATTCAATCACTTAACTACTACTTGACAAGTCTATGAGAGGAAGTAAAATATTATTCTTTTTTGGTTTAGGCCATCATAAGTTGATAAAGCAAATCAATGTTATTGACGGTTTAAGTGATCACAGAGTCATTTTTGCAAACTTAAACAAATAAATAAATAATAGTAAATCGTACACGGACTTCGTAGCTAAAGCAGATGATAAAATCACCGACGTAATATGTAAATGCTTTTTTCCTAATTATAGCAATATTTTGGGGAACAATATAAATATTTTTAAAGTTTAATAATACTAAGATAGCCATTATTTAAATGAAGAACCCGTATTCCATTAAGTACATTATCCAAAATAAATTTATCGACGAAAGCGGACGCTCCGAGAAAACAAGAATGGAAGAGAATAAGCCGTTGGACGAAGGTTTCGCCGTTCTACTGGTACAACCTTTGAAGTCGGCGGTGGTGTAGGTTGCAGCCTCCAGACACGCAATTGACGTTCGAAATTCCAAAGTAATCGACTAGGTGACAAACTTCAAACCCCGGCTAATCCACGAGACGCTGGAGGTGAAGAAATGTGAGGAGAATTTCAACAGGGACTGTGGTTTAAAAATCAGCCACACCTGGGATACTGCTCTGAAATTATTATTCAAAAAAATGAAATGACAACTCCTTCACCCCGTCCCCTTTCCATCTCCTTACCTCCACGAACCCTTGTAAATGTAAATACTCTGCACAGGAAATCCATCCCTATTCCCTGAGAAAATGAGAACAGCAACGGCCACGAAACGTAGGGCAACAAACCGCATATGCACGCAGGGCACACGCGAAAAAAACATCACCAAGGGTATTTTTAATATTCAGGTGGACTTTGCTGAGAATGACTCGTGCATACACAAAAATGAAATTTAAAGTGCCCCCTAGACCAATAAGATGGTATCTATTTTAGCAAATGTAGTCTGGTACCGCCAAAAACAAGATGGGGATGTTATAACTACATCCTTTCCTTTTGTCTCTGGATGTACAGATCACGATAGATAAAGCGCACATGTTCAAAAAGTCTGTTGGGCCAAATATTTACCTTGACATCAGACATTCAGAGGATCAGTGGCGCAGCGAGGGGGGGGGGGGGTTGGGGGATAAAAACCCCCCTAGAGCTCAGAAAAAGTTTGAAGTTTAATCCATTTCACTTATTTGGATCAGTATTGCTTATAGAATAGTGTTAGGATTTATCAAATATCCCTTAGAAAGCTGTAAAACTCGCCGTTTTGAGCTATTATTCTTAAAAAAGTTCAGGAGGAGGGCCCCCGCAACTCCTCCTTACCCTGGTGGGTGTGCAATGCCCAAACACTCTTGAGTATTAGTTACCCTAAAACCACCCCTAGCCTTAATTCCTAGTTTCGCCCCTGCAGAGGATAATTTTTTTGGATGGGGCAACCAGTCAATTAAAAAAAATATATACACTGTGCAATATGAAATATCTATTGATGCATTTAATGTGTCTAAGGAAAGGAACTTTTTTGAGTCCTACCTTGGAAAGGGGCTACGGATGCAATTGGTAGGCTGGTGAAAAAACCTGTAGTGGGTCACCGCACGCTCAGGGGAAAATGTGATGAATGCTAATGAGTTTATGTCCGTGTGCGAAAAAAGAGTACAAGAATATCAATCTTGAAGATAACATCTGATGAAGTAACTGAGTGTTAAGTTTTACTCGACAACCGATGGGTTGGAATCAACGCAATATACCTCGCACACGAGCGTATACGATGTGTAAGCTGTAAAAACAAAGGAGATATTGTATTGTGAGCAATTTGTGAGCATACGTAAAAGCAGGTTTCGCTCACGTGTAAATTCGAATTTTATGGATTCCGAATAAACGTATTTTATCTGTTTTGAGGTTCGCCCTTTAATTTAAATGATTTTTAAAGGTTTCTGAATTTTATAAATTTTGAATTGCAGCATTTATTTTCCAATTCTATTGGCGGTGAATAAATTTATATGAAAAGGGAATCATTAAAGCCAGCACGTGAAATTTCTAGTACGTCCGTAAGAACTTTACATTTCGAGTTATGAGATGAAACTTCTTGCTGAAACTCAGAATATCACTTTGTTTCAGAGCATAACTCAAAGGTCCCACTCTGAACTCAAAGTTCGTTTCATTTTCCTGATAGATTTTTAAGTCGCGTCAGCCCCGTAATTTTCAAGACAAAAATATCACCCTAAATAAAAATTTTCACAATTTTGTAGCAACTTGGAAAACTTTAGTATGTCGCTCCATTCAAGCTAGGAGTGTTCGTAAAAGTTCAAAAACGCATTGTGACGGTCAGTCTGTTACGTTAGGGATCGCCGTTGAGGAGATGGCATACGAAAGAAGAGAATTCATATCCTCCGCTAGAGGATTAACTGGTCGACATTGAGGTGACTGACGTATGATGGTAGCCAATTAGAAGGCTCTGCGATAAATTCAACGGCATGTAAAGTGTTGATGAAGAACATGATTGCAGAAAATTAAATAAATAATGAAAACTTACGGTAGTTCTCTACTTTAAATACTTTTTTCGACGAGTCTCTTTTTGAGTTCAACGAGTTATTATTTTAGCGAAAGTCAACAGTGGGATATTCTTTTTTTCAAAATGTAGGGTAAGATGGAGTGCTTTGTAAAAATTTAGAGATAAAGAAAGCGGAAAAAACTGATGATTCGCGATGTTGAAAAATAAAAGCATAAGGTTCATTACTGTGCGTAAAAGTTCAAAGGTTCGATGTTTATTTTTTGATTCATACGAGCCGTCAATGGAAGTTTATTTCCTAATTGAGATGTGTAAAGATCACCATAGTGTTTCTTACACCATCTTATGGTGACTACAGGCGACTGTCACTAAACAGGAATTATTTATTGCTATTATACTAAGAGGGCAATTAACTTTCTGTTCCTCAAGCAAATGTTGTTACATAGAATGAAGCAATTTTTCTTTCACTGCATACGAATTTACCACCCATACTTCCGTACCCAAGATGAGAACTACCCTTAACCACACATAAAACATGCAATTGGGGATAATTGATTTTGGTTTGAGAAAGAAAATATAGTCTCATTAGTATTTCCCCACTTCCACCCTTGATAATCGAACCCCAGGGCTACAAGCGCTAAGTAGTGATCGAAAAAGGCTATTCGAATATTGGAACGGAAGACATTTTTTACCGTTAGTCAAGAAATTCCCTCCATTCTCTGAATACCCGTTTAAATTAACTTTTAGAATATACGTCTTCAACCTCAGTAAATGGAAATTAATTCATTGCGTTCGATTAGCAGAGATCATAGTACTTACAATTAGTAGCCAACCTATATATAAGCATTAGCCAACTCCAGAAGGAGGTAACATTAGAGACCCAGCATTAGAAGGAGTTTAGTCGAATCTCTGAATTTATAAATTCTATTTTATTAAGACCAACGCTTAAATACAATGTCAAGAAGAAAAATGAACTCCATCTACACGCTACCCCGCAAGTCGCCTCCATAGGCGGGTGCCAAAGTGACACTAGCCGTAAGCAAAAAAAAACCTCAAACGAAATAACGCCTTGCATTTATTGAAGTCCTCATATTACTTGAGAATAACGAATTCGCATTCCTGAGTAACCTTTCGACAAAATATATGTCTTCATTTATCATTTCCATAGGACCTGGAAATATGATATTCTGAACCGTGTAACGCTCTTAAATATACCTATCTCTTCTCAATTGTTCATTCAATTTTAGCCTAGTGCGCAACCTCCTAGTCCCCAGTGGTTCACAGTCTGATTCGTTTAACATGTGTCTATCGCTCTCTGCATATCCGTAGCAGTTTTTCTATAATTATATAGTTTTCCTTTGCATTTCAATAACTTCGAGAATTAAGTCTTTCTTCGCCGAATCCCATATGCTCGCTGCATATCCGACGTGATATAACCTTTTCATCCGAAAATCTCCCCAAAAATCATGGAGGTATAAATAAAGGTAAATAGAAAGATAACGATCATATTCCAATGACGGAATGAAATAGGAAGATTTTGCAGAGTTATGCTTCTCTGACAGCATCCCGGGAGTAATATCAAATGTTCCTCCGAGGTCAAAGGAAAAAGATCCTCTCTTCCGGTAGCTAAGAAATCGTTTCTAGTGAGGAAATGTCTCGTAGTAAATTTCAGGGTTCATGGTACTTTGGTGGGGCCCATAAGCCCCTATGTACACGAGATCCGATCCAGGTGCAATTAGTACGGTAATATGAGCAATGTTGTTGATACTAGTAAGAAAATCCTGAACTGTTTCGTATGGAGTGTGATGACACATGGATGTGATAATGGACACCAAGGAAGAGCGAAAAAACCAAATTGAAAGCTGCAGAAATATTATTTAGAGGAGGATCATAGGAAACACTAGATGAAATGGTACACTGAAGAATAATAACATATGTTCCTCCGAGGTAAAAATTAGTATAGCGTTAGCAACGAAAACCCTTCAATTTAAGGAAAGTCTCCTAGTAAACAGCGTTATTTTTTGACTGGGGAGGAATTCCCGCAACGTTTCGTATGGATTGTGCTGACGCATGGATTTGAGACACGGACAATAAGGAAGGGTGAAATGACCAAACTAAAGGCAGACGTGTAGTTTGTGTACAAGGAGTAGGTGGACATACAGAATTCTAATTGAGCACGTACTAAAAGAAGAAAAATAACGAATGGTAAAAATCAAATAAAGAAAAAGAAAAGCTCATCGGGCAATTACTGAAGCAACACGACTTCGTACAGAATATGAATTAAATTATTTAATCTTCATGAGTATTGCCGATGGAAATGGGATGCACCTCTCACTAAAGCACGAAGAGAAAGGCTGAAGATAGTTTGTTGGAAGTCATGGCAACATCAACAAGGCCAACCGTCAATGGAAGAAGAACCTAAACAAAAGTCTATGGGACAGTCAATGCATTGCGAATGACAAAAATTCGCGTCAATAACTATGATGATCTAGGGCTCAAGAACTAGACAGACATCAAAGACAGGGGAATTCCCCTTTGAATAGATATGGAAAACGAGAAAGTGACGATAAATGTCAATAATGCTAAAAGAAAAAACAGTTGGATGGGTTATTTAGCCATTAGATGCGAATATCTATAGAAAGGCTCTCCTAACTACACAGGATCCTAAATTGATTTCATAACTAAACGCATTCGGAAGAGGTGAACGGGTAAGTAAGGAACCTTTGAAATACGTTGAATCAAACTGTATATACCAACGCAAGAACGTATCAAAGGCTGCCGGGGTTTCGAAGAAGAGAGCTCAGTAAAGTTAAATAGGTATTCAGTAAATGTTTATCAGACAATACTACGAACACTATTTTATAAGGTAAAAGTATTATCGAATTATAGGAGGAGAATCACTAACACGTAACATGGAAACAAAAGCATACTAATGATGCAAAGTTACCAATCTACTGCCCCCAAAATATAAGAAGCAAAATCAATAAAGTCAATCATTCACCAAATGCCACTTTATCCAGATGATCACTTGTCAATCGTATTCGGAAGACGCTACAATTTATGACGAATACTCAAGATTGGGTAAAATTACAGAAGCCACTAATAGGTGTAGGGTAAATTTTGAAACTAGTAAGCTATGCAATGAAAATTAAAAAAATCTCCATCTCTATCTTCAGATCTGCATATAAAAATGTAACCGCGCTAAGTTCCAAGAATATTAAGTGGTATTTGAATTTTTTAAGACTTCCAATCACGAAGGAACAAGCCAAGCAGAAATGAAACTTCTCATTTGTAAACCACAGTATATAAAACCTTGCGTTGAAAAAACTTGCTTTTTTAAATAAAGGAGAATTATTAGCATACCAATGGCACATTTTTGGCATATAACATAATATAATGTTGTATATAAGTGAACAAAGAAAGTCAGGTACTTACCATTCACTGCGCACGATCTCTTTCCAAAATGGAAGACTTCCACGAATTATCACTCGTATAACTAGCGCAAACCTAATTTCACTCTCACGGACTCGATTTACTGGAAATAATGAGAAAAGAACACGTATTAACATAACGCTGTTATCATATACGAACCAGGAATATAAAATGCATGAAAGCTGAATTATGAAATATTATCGCAGCAACATCCAGCTGCTACGACGACAGAATGATTGAAATAGGAATTGTAATGAGTGGAGAATGATAGTTAATCCACTAACTTATTCTATCATCTTTCCTTATTGATTGCTATAGCCACGAAGACAAAAAGACGAAAAGTGAACTTCGTTGGTCAAATTCAGAAGGAATTCCCGAATAATTTCGATAAGTTTAAGCGATTACAATCAATTGCTGAATAAACAAAGAATAGAATTTTTCTATCTCTCTTAACAAAATAATAAGAAACGAGTCCTGTAAGCTCTCGGCATAACACATGTCACTGATTGCAGAAAGATAATGCAATCAGCGGTCAAATGGCGCAGTCTTAGAAGAGGAAAGTCATCATGGTGACAAGGCCCCAAAAAATTCACTCAGAATATCCATACGTCAAGAGCTCCGAAGAGGTGAAAACTCGATCACAATCGCTGTCAGCCAAGTATGGGAGGCAACTCATTAAATTCAAGCTGTCCTCATAAACCTTAAGAAATCACCCGAGTAGCACACACGAATAACCTTGGGGGAAGCACTTTTTCCGCGATTCGCAAATACACAAATCAAGCACAAAATAATCAGAATCCAATTTAGTGACAAAATGATCGCGACCTGAGACATGCTGATAACATTACTGGAACTATATTACTAGATATATCGCAAACGATGATGAACAATTTAGACGTATACCGTTTCATAATAGCAATCTGAACCGTGGATGTGATAATAAGCGATGACCATAAGGGACACATACGAAATTTAAAACAAAATATCCTCACTATCCTCGTATCTTTGGCAGGAACGATTAAAACGTATAATTATAGGCGAACACATCACAAAAACACTACCTCCAAACGTTGAGATTCTTTGCGAAGGGTAAAACATGGTCCTAAACGCGGAATAAATAAAGCTTAATAAAGCAGTGAATTCACGAACAATCATCGGATTAATTCACACCAAACTGCCAGATTTCATAAACACTGAGATGAAACAGTAACGACGTGGGTATATCACTGGGAAAAGAATACTTGCACATGGCTTGAGTACTTACGTCTTATCTCGACGACGTTTGGCACGAAACTGAGGAGGGGCGAAGCTCCGCGGGAGCGAAGAGTCACGTGGATGAAGGACGTCTATGACGTCACATAGCAGAACTCTGATTTATTTTTGAATTAACAATGAAAACAAAGTTTCAAATCGAATTAATTAAGAGGATTTATTATGAATTAATTTTTAAAGGTAGTATTTGTTTATAAATTCTTTTAAATAAATTATTTTTCCAAAATAGTGGTTGTTACCGATCCTTGGCGCTTTCGATTTTGCGACGGTTTCCATGCCCTATTCAACCAGACGTCATTGGTTTCCATTTTGAATCCTCCCCACTCCCCAACTTTCGCGATACATCTGCATCCCCTCCTCCTCCCCTGCCTAACGGCCGTCACCTGACTTTGATTCATTCCCTTGTGTCATTTCAGACTACTTGCATTGTGATAGCGTAACATTGTCTAAATCATCATCGGCGTGATGGTCATTGGAATCAGGGATACCCGACGTGACTATTTGGTGCACACAGACCATGCTGGAGAAATTTATAAGGAGCGAAAATTTTGAAGGTTAGTGTTACAAGATAACTTGGCGCACACAGCGGCTTTTTGGGACGAAATTAATTGTGTGTGGATAATGTTAATGTGGATTTTTATTGTTATCGTTATTTACATTCCATTAATTTGTGCGCCAGTTATCGGCAAATTTCCAAAGTATACAAAAATATGGTCGATTGTTGGTATATTATGATACAATTTCATTAGTAATCAATCTTCTCAATAGTTCCTCAAGAAATGCCGTAGTGACTGTCATTAAATCTTTGGGATTCCGCGATAGTCCTGTAAGTACATCAAGTGTCGTCATAATTACAGATCAGCAGTCCGGAGATTGTTTCGACGCAGTTCTCCATTCCGCTCTCCCATCAGCCATCCTTTCCATATTTACGACTCTCCTAACCAACCGTCGGTTTGAGGCATTGAGTGAGGGATGGAATTAATTATATTTTCGCAAAACCCCTCAAATATAGTCCTAACATAAATTTTCAATGGCTCACGATGCGCCGTTACCACAATGGGCACCCCTCTTTAACCTTCCCTGAACTTATCGGGTTGCATGCGATGGATTGTCGGCACTGTTTTTCACTCTTTAGTCTCAAAAAAGTTTATAAGCACCTCTTCATTAGCTCGGGTTGTCTCCCTGTGTCTCATCAATATTTAATTCGCATAAAAAATGTGGCAAGTTTTAATCATGTTGTTATGTATTTATTTAATCATCTCATCAATATATTCCGAAGAAGTGATGCAGACAGGGTTGCCGACTTAGAAATAATATTGGGGGGGGGGGCCCAAACCAGGGATCTTGCCCCGGGAAATTTTATAAGTATTGAGTTTTAAGCATTTTAGAAGGGTCATATGATCATTATTAGAACCCTGATACCTCGAATCTCTATATCTGGACACTCCGGGGAAAATCGTCAACCCTGACACTTTCTTTTCTCACACCCATAACGAATTTTCGAGGGGCCTCGGTCCCCCTCAGGCCCCATGGAGTCGGCGCCACTGGATGCAGATAACGATAATAAGTAACATTTATTCAAACCATGGAGTTGATACAATAGATACCTTTCTCATGCCCTATTCTTATGTGTTTTTTTTGCAATTGCGCTGAACTCGGTGTTTTTCTGGGCATTGATGCTGGAGTTCGACGGGGCTGCTGTCATCGATTTGAGAATGAAGCAAGGGGGAAATTTGGTGCAAGCGCCTGCTACTACCATGCCTGAGGAGAAGAAATTCAAGGGAATCATCCTGATTACGTGAGTGAAATATTTAACTTTTATCACGCACATTCGAGTGAAACTGCAATCAACATAAAGGGGTGCTTACGCCTTCCCTGGCTCGCCCTCTCAAGCCTTACGACAAAGTCCTCCGGAAGCATCATGACTCACCCCCTACTCCCGTACCTTTTCAATTGTATTACCACGTTTATATTAAAGGACTCCGTTTAATGTGCACAAAACCTTACAAGCAATTGCCTGCCTGTACAAAATGTGAAGATAGAATGCCTATGTTTAAAAAATAGTCTACTTACCTTGTCGAAAAGTGCTTTTATAGTATTAATGAGTATTTGAGTCCGTAACTCGTAAGGCCTCACCTTGTAATATTTTATATTTGATGTGTATATCATACTTAAAATTAATATCTGATATCTTTACCAAGGGCGAGCCCGTGATGAAAACTACGGGGGGGCCATAGTTGTCCAAGTCGTAGGTAAGATTTAAGCAATGAAAAGGTGCATGAAATCAACATGTTAAGGTAACTTTAACAGCTCTTTATTAGTTTTTAAAATCATTTGCTCGAAAAAATATTATTTTCCTTAAAGACATTTGCGATTTTTGCATCTGGGGGGGGGGGGGGGGGCAGCTGCCCCCTCCTAACCCCTCGCTGCGTACGCACATGATCTTGACGTGTCATATATACCTGCCTAGTATGTGACTAGTGCCTTGCATCATGTGGACAAATAAAAAATTAAAATTCAAATAGGCGTATACGAATTGCGTATTTCTCACGGGCGTCACTCTTCTCCCAATGCAAGTGATATTTTTGGAAACATGCTGAGTGGAGATCCGAAATTTAAGAAGAAGCGCTAAATATATCACAGTGGATGTTAGGATGGAGTAATCAAAGAGTTTCATGCTTTTAGAGGGTGCCATCTTGGGGAGGGAATTTATCTTGAAATAAAGTCTATTTGTATGGCTGTTTCCCTAGGTCATATTTCCCATATTAATGCTGATTTAAGGGTTTCAATGTTGGCCTCTCAGCACCTCATTTTCGAGGAACCGTTTTAGCCCCCACCTCCAAACTCCTTCCTCAAACCTATCTAAACCGACGACCTCAGCTTTCAATGAACGACCTTGTCTTCAACTACAATTTCCTCGTTTCTTTCGAGCTGATTATGTTAGGTCAACGTACAGTAGAGCGTCAAATATCCGAATTGTTATTGAATCTATTTTTTAAATCGGCTTTCAAGCAATAACAAAACGATGAGTAGGAAATGAGAAACTGAAGGTAGAATTCTTGCGCAAACTGTAATTGTAGCTTGGAAATAGAACCTACAGTCGTATCACTCACAAAAATACGTTATTTTCAAATCAATTCGTTTGTTGAGTCCCATGTATAAAAATCTAACCCCCCAAGGATCAATGGACAGTCAGGGGGACAAGCCACGGTAGTACAAGTTGTAAGATTTAAGCATGGAAAAGGGGTTTGGAACCCATATTTTAGGAAAACTATAATAGCGCTTTATTAGTTTTCATAATTATTAGCTCGAAAAAAATTTTTTGTTTCATGTCGTATAAATATATCTTTTTTCGTGGGTTTAAAGAAAATTTGTAGAAAACTTTCGTTTCAATCCAGTCCTGATTTTCCGTAAATAATTCGGCGACTATTGCTTCTAGTGGGGGGGCGGAGGGGGCAGCAGCCACCCCCTGCCTCTCGCTGGTTGAACCCATGCCCCAGTTTTCTCTGTAATTGGCAAGGCCCTTGAACCACGTCTCCGCATCGGAGAACAACAAACCCTCTTGAGCTAGGGAGGGCCTGTTCTTCGGTGCGGTCGAAAAGGAGAATATCGTGGAAGGGAATTTGACAAGCAAAGGGATTGTTATGATGCGATGTGCACGAGTTTCCTCATGGAGTTGAAGTTATTTATGTTATCCCAAGTATTATGTCGATAAAAAGATAGAACCAGCAATATAACAAAAATTAAGAAGATGTATTCGGTCGAGCGATAGTGGTGTGTCCTTTTCATTCATGCCATACATGGAAAAAACAATCTTAAATCTGATAAATATTTCCAGCTATTACCATGAGATGTGACATTGGAGAAAGATGAGGTCAAATAGGGTCCTGTCTTTCGCGGTTACTTCTTCACGCAGGTTTGCACGGTCACTCGTTAACAGCGCAGTGGGAAATGAGAAAGAAGCTTATTTACTTCTTCTAACCAAACACCTTTCTCACTTTGACACCCTTTTACATAGAGATGATTCAGTCGTTCTTTTCTATCTGACCCTGTTTTCACTGAACAAATACATTTTTGAGGACTTTGTCTACACTACATTGCTTTCAGGCATTTAAATAGAGTACAAACTGTTACGAATGGCGCATCAGTACAGTATCATTATAGGGTGCAAAATTAAAGTATTACAGCATTACGAAGTTTTATACGAGCATTACGAATATTCATCCCAAGGCATCTTAAATCAACTTAGTCGAGCCTGTGAAAATTGGTGGCCAGATCACGCGATAGGGAAAGAGCAATAATAGCATTTAATACCTCTTCTGCCAACTACTCTGAAAATCCATTTTTATCCTAACCATACTTCAAATTAAGATACCACCGGCATTCAAAGAATATTTTTAATTTTCAAATACCCCATTAATTGAGTCAAGAATAAAATTATTTCCTGCAAAAACTGTTTAACCTCCATTTTGAATCAAACTGCGAGAGGAGAAGACTCCCTACCTTTTATTTGCTGCCGGGTCCATCGGCGACAGAGCTCAGCGACTCTCCAAAATAATTATATTCATCTGCACTTCACATCGAACACAACACTGACAATGAATTATTTGATGGACCCTAGACACTTTCACTTCACTCTTTAGCTGAATGAACACTCGCTCATGCCGATGAGTAACACATTCAGGTAACTTCACATAATTCCATGAGACATGAACACTGCTTCCATGATAATGAAGAACCATTGATAATAATCCTAGCGTTGAATCAAAGGCTCGAAGAGAACGTTGACAGCTTGATTTTAGGATTGCACTGTCATTCACTGAATTAAGTGAATTGTTCACTCCACCCCTTGTAAACTGTAAAAAAAGCAAGAAGTAGCTTTAAACTTTAACACAATTAATTTAGTACTGATGAAAGGAGGAGCTCCTAATTATTATAATCTTAAGGAAAATGAAGCCTAAGCCAAGAATGTGGATACAAATACTCCAATTATTGTGAGCAAATCATGTTGCCAAAAAATGTTTCATTCTTGAACAAAATTATCAACAAGTATGATTAAATTTGTAGATTTTCATGGATTGATAGGTTTTTTTTTGACGAGAATAGGACTTACACGTACACTTCAGCGACGGAGGGTACACCTCTTTACCCTAACCGAACTGCTGCGAGACTAAAACTTCACCAGGTATGATGGAATGAGGGGGATAACCCAAAGTGACGCACTGCTTCTTACTAACATTCATGAGAGGTAATGGAGGGCGGTGAATGAATAAGGATATCAGGGGAGGTTGCCGTGCACAAAGAGCCCAAAGGCAGAGTCAAAATTGTTGGCCTGATCGTAGGGTGGAGAGCTAGAGGTTAAGGGGAGGTATTGAGGGAGAAGAAGAGGGGGTGGGGGAAAGGGAGTCAGGGCGCCACAAATCAGCCCCTCTACATTCCTCTCGTGACATCACACACTTTGGTCACAAGGTTCATTTTACTGCGAATAGTCGCAGAGTGAGCTAAAATGTTAATTTAACTGTGTTAAATTAATGAATTTACAAGTAGGAGTTAAACGTGAATCAATGTCCCAAATCGCATGAATGAGGACGCATATTCTGCTATTATGCGTAATATTACTATGACCGTGCGGTATGAATGCGGTTGTCCTATTGCACGCTGCAATTGTGTGATTAGTCACCCCCTGCCAAACACCCTAAAACTGGCTCGCCGAGTTTTATGTGGATTTAGAAGAATTACAACATGCTCTTTTCCCTGTTCAATCGCCTTCACAATCGGGTTGGTTACACGGTGAATTCTTAAGTTTATACATTTACATATTTCCTTTCACGTTTTTGTGTATCCTATTACCAAACATAAACACCAAGGATAAGTTCTTAATCATTATACCCAAAAGAAACATGTGATATGTGTTTTTCAAGATAAGTACTAATCAATTATAATAGTAATCTTTACAGGTTCAACTAAACCATAATTTATCACGTGATTTACTTCCATTCAACTGTCAATTCATTTTCGTACCATGAACTGTGGTATCAAGTACTGCAATACATTATTACCTTATCTATTATTTACTATCACCGCTTATTATTGCATAATTTTTAGATGAGGAGAAATCTTTTTATTCATCAAATTATAATTTCAGATAGTCTCCTATGATCCTCAGACTATCTGAGCTCTACTTCATCTTAAAATTTAAGGTAACATCCTTTCACACGTTTTAATTAATGTTTAATAAGTAATTCTTTAATGGACATAAAGCCATTTTAGAATCACATGCAGGGTGTTATGTTACTCGAGACAAAATTAATCCAACATTCTCAATATCGTTGAATTTTCCACATGTTTCTGAAATAAAATTCCTTCGCGACCTAGGCATAATACGATAACATTAAATACTTTTGAATAATCAAAATTTGAAATAGCATAAAGCCTACCTTATTTAATCATACTAAATTTCATCTTACACCCATTAGGTACCATATATTTCTCTCCTTCTACCTTCCTACAGCAGCATCTTGTCTTTCTTTTCTTCTCTAACTACCAAGTGTATTTGTTGAGAGCATACGTGATTCAATCGCCTAATAAATGTTCAATTACATCCTGAAAACGGGCGTGTGGCCATAAAAAAATCAATTTGGCAATTAGAACTTGTGGGAACTCTTCTCCACCATTGAATTCAAATATATATTGCACATTATCTCAATGACCTGAGCCTTATTAGCTAGCCTATAACAAAAATTACGAGTTTTTCAAACAAAGAGGTGTTCATCTACACCTACGTAATACCCCGCAAGACGCCTAAGAGGCGTGTGGCAGGGGGGTTAGTGTAGGGATTAGGATCCGTTTACTCATAAAAATGAAGTCCTCTAACGAAGTTGGGACTAGCGTTTACTAAAGACCATTATGGTTCGGGGGAAACACATATTCCCATATATATCCGTTCGGAAAAAAATATCTCTAATTTATCGTTTCTGACGGACCTGGAAATGTAGTGTGGCTCTAATATTATGTTCTCCATGCCGCTCTTAAAGATACCCATTCTCAATTGTTCACGCAATATAAGCCTATCGCGCAGCCACCGAGTCTCCAGCGGCTCCCACCCTAATTCGCTTAACATCTGGGTAACGCTGTCTGTACGCCCGTAGTTGCTTTTGAAGAAACGCGCAGCATTCCTTTTTATTTTATTCAGTTCGCGGATTGTGTCTTTCTGCACCGGATCCCATGCGCTCGCTGCATATTCAAGGTGCGGTCGGTCGATAGCGAAATAGCACCTTTCTTTTACTTTCTCGTCTGAAAACCTTCCCACAATACGCTGGACGAATCCTAATTTCTTCATGGTTATGCCTCACATAAACCTTGTGTGTGATCCCCATGAGAGATTCGACGTAACTCCCAGGTACTTCACTTCGTCTACAGCCTTTATAATAATACCATCCACTGCATAAACATGGTTATAGTTGGACGAATTCCGCAAGAAATGAATCGTCACGCATTTGCTCAGGTTAAATTCGAATTCCCACTCTTGGCTCTACAAATAAACGTTGCTTAAGTCCGTTGATAGAATTTCATAGTCAACGTGATCTCTAATTTCGCGATAGATGACAGCGTCGTCAGAAAATAAACGTATTTTATTGCTAGTGCAGGAGCAGAGATCATTAATGTATACAATGTACAAAAGGGGGCCGTTTACGCTTCCTTTGGGAACACATGATGTAACTTTACTACGTCAGAGCTAATTTCGTCAAGAACTACTTTTTGTGCACGATCACTGAGAGATTCGCGTATCCAGTTTACCACTGTTTCGTTTAATCGGCATGACTGTAATTTTTATAAAAGTTTGTTGAAATCTAGAAATAGTGCATCAGCTTGTCTTTTCGATTCACCAGATTTTAGAACACGGTGAAGAAAGAGCGCGTGCTTTGTTTCGCACAAACTATCTTCTCGGAATCAGTGCTGACAGTCATGGATGAAGTTACCTCTGTCCAAGAAAGTCATGATATTGCTCAAGACGATATGCCCTAGTATGTTGCCTACTTTCGAGGTTAATGAAACTGGACGGTAGATGCCTGGGTCGTGTCTGTTTCCCTTTTTGAATATCGGTGTAACGCTTGTAATTTTCCAGTACAGCGGTAATTTTGTTATGTTATAATGTAGTGGACTATTTCCGATTTGTTTAAAGAACACCACCTCACAAACAGCATCACCATGAAATCCGCTGTGCCAACAATGCAAATGACAACGAGACAGCATCGCAAGGCAACAGCGGACTCTCTACGTCATCCATTCAGCAACCCTGATGAGGACACGGTGGTCTACTTTGGGGGTTTTATCGGCTTCTCTAAAGTGTCGGACGAATACCAGATCACAAGGTATGACGGAAGAAGAGAGTTCCAGATGATTTTGATTTAACTATGTCCGCCACATGGTCATTAATAAATGTATTAAATAAAAACAACTTATTGACAAGGCTTGACGACGAATAGATAATATAGCGAGGATCTACCGTATTTATCTATTACAACTTATTATATGAGGTTCATGGTTCAATATTGGAGCAAGTCACAATTTTGCTGAAGAATATTGTAATATCTGTGTCGATGCCAAAATTTGTACCATTAGCATTTTGTAATTGACCATCCGAGTTACTTACTTGATTTAGAGAGATTAAATGTATAACAATGATTTAGTAATCAATAAAGATGAATCATCAGCGTCGATGGAACAGCAGCAGAAAGAAATAAGAGGTAAAGGTAAAGTCGGAGGGAAGATGAGGATGAGGACGGCCAAAGCTGGAGTGGGAAGGAGGCTAGTCGGAGAGACTTGCAGCCCAGCGCGGGGTGAGTATAAACAATGTGAAGCTGCTCGCTCAGAATAAGAGGGAGTTTAGAAAGTGGCTGGAGGAACCCGACGCCTAACAGCAGAAGGGGATAGGAGAAATCAGAGATACAGTTGTTCTATCCTATTAGCATTTATGGTAACGTGATAGAACTTTAGAGATAGGCCTTGTAATGCTTGACATATCATGCGAAGAACAGAGTGATATGTTCCAAACGCCCTCCTAAAAGTGCTATGGCAAGCAAGGTGCAATCTTTGGAAAATATCCGCCTCCCAGTACTTGTATCCGGTATTATAACTATGTATAAATAGTATTTGTATCCGGTAACACAGAGTATGAAACCACTTTAGTTATCACATCAGCCAGACCCCGGAGTGTTACCTTAAGAATAAATTGCAAGCATTCTCTTCGCCATTGTTAAAATTCATCAACTCCATGCATGTCGTACAATTTTTAAATAACTCCTTATTTTATGTGATAGGTATCTAATTGTGAAATTTGTTTTAAAACGTAGCTCACAAAAATAGGGTTTGTGTCTAGTCAGCAGCCGAGGTGATTATCTAGGAAATCCCGGGTAACAACTTTATCACCCATTAAGTGCCACAAATGAAACATATAATACTTATTGCAATATCTTTTTTTATGTCACTCTATAATTTTTATCAGCAACGAAGGCTTTTGTGTTGTGAAATTGACAACTAGGTGAGACAATTTCATGATCGTCATTTATAAATATATTATATATGATGACAAAGCAGCAATGCTGTCGCATTTTAAAATGCGATCAAATTTTAAATCAGAATTGATACGAAAAGCGACCTTCGAGCAGAAGCATGGATAATATGAAATAAACACGAACAACATATCAATCGTGAGCGCAAATGAGGTTGAACCATCGAATGTAAGGTGTTTTCGTAAATTATGACATTGAAATCACTTATCTTTTCCTGGAAAACTATTATCTTTCGATCCTAAACATAATGCATGAAAATGCATTAACTGAGGTAAGTAGGTTTGCCAAGTCACAGCCCTCTTTCGATGCAGTTTGAATTTGAATTTTTAAATGAACTCTAATTGTTTTAATATTTATGACATTTTCCCCTTAAGATGACTGACACAATTGGATAAGGTAAAAATTGAAAACTAAAGATTACTTTAATGCGTGACATAAGCGGGGCTTGGAGTTTCATATGGGTTTGAGCATTGGAATTCCATTCGAAGAGTCCGGGGTTCCTATCTAGAGTGAAGCTTAGGGACACCTCCCCCCGCTAACAATAATGCTCGAAGCAGAAGGTGGCCTATATATAGCAATTCCCACCCCTTTCCTTGAATGGGCGAATGTCACAGCCCCGAGATGAACCTCGATCGGATTATTGAGACCAAGGGGACAGCATATAAGACGCCCAATTCCATTCCATAAGAGGCTGATTTCTGTTTCCACTTCGGTAGCATTTTGATCGGTTTTCCAAAATGTCGGCGGCGAGGTGATGAGTGCTATACGATCAACTTTTTCCAATTTGCAGTATAATATTCGTAATAATGGGGAATAGCATTGAAAAGTTATGAACTTAAAACATCGTATCATCATTAATGTAACTATCCTAATTAAATCTTAATTACCGATAAAACTCGGATCAATTTGATCGTTAGCGACTCGAGTGGCGACTTTTGTAAACCCATTTAAATGCGCAGCTTCGAGAAGGGGGCCAGCAGCCCCCTCCTGCCCCTCGCTGGGTGCGCCAATGGCCCAGTTTTCTCCGAAATTGGCAAGGCCATTGAACCACGTCTCCGCATCGGAGAACAACGAACCCTCTTGAGCTGGTGAGGGCCTGTTCTTCGGAGCGGTCGAAAAGGAGTATATCGTGGAAGGGAATTTGACAAGCAAAGTGATTGTTATGATGGGGTGTGCACGAGTTTCCTCACGGAGTTGAAGTACGAAGTATTCCATAAATATCCTCACGGAAAGCATTATTGCTGTTAGGCTATGTCAGAATACCGTTGAAAAGGCATTTTTTATAGAATTCCCTACTCCTCCCGCGCGGAGTTCCCCAGCTTTCGCTCTCATCTCAGTATAGTGGCCGATGACCTATAATTCCTCACCTGATTCCTGAGTTAATATAGGCATGTGTTCTTCCATAATTGCATTGCCTAGCACACGACGATTATTTTTAAACGTGTTCACTGGCAACATGAGCGTACATAAAGTGGAAGGAGGGGGCAGCCCCCTCTAGAAGCAAAAATTTCAAATTACTTTAAGGCAAAAATAATACTTTTTCAAGCAAATAATTTGAAAAACTAATAAAGAGCTGTTAAAGTTTCCTTAAAATGTTGATTTCATTCAATTTTTCCGTCCCTAAACCTTTCCTACAAATTGTACAACCATGGCTCACCCCCCCCCCCTAGTTTTAATTCTGGGCGGAATTAGGGAGGGGGCACGTGCCCCCCAAGACGGTTAATAATAGACAAGATTTCAATACTGTCCTCATTACGTTCGTTTTGTTTTGTGTATAAAGGAGCCTCAATCATTTAAGTTTATATTAATAACTTTTACGTTAAAATAATGAGAATATTTCGTAGAGTAGTTGTTGATTGTTGTTTTTTATCCCAAATATGAGAAGACATTGTGCCTGTCAGACCTTTGTCCCCCCTTCCCGTCATCCTTGAAAAAAATCCTGGATCCTTCTTTGCTTCACTCCGCTATATATCAAGCCCGAATCCATCGAAAACTGTTCTAAAATCCACCAACTTATGATTTCTCAAGTTCGTGTAATCATTCTTCTTGATTGAATCTGTTGCGGTGCTTAATTAGTAAAATATTACGGTTGAATTCTTCGTGTTTTTTTCTGGATTTAAATCGACGAATGCCGTTTTATGTCACAGTTGTTTGCTAGTTCATTCCAATATCAATCAGAAAAATCTTGCGAACAAAATGTCTTAAAATATGTAGCAAGGATATTTTGAAGTAATTTTAAAGTAATTTTGAAAACATATTAGCTCTCTCTTTCTAGACACAATATTTTTCCCTAATTTTAATAATTTTTAAAATAATTATTTAAAAATTATTTTAACCCAAGTTTCAAATACGTTTCTCGTTAAGAAGCTATGAATTATTAATTTGAATTTAATAATTAATTTAAAATATGCTGCAATTATTTCAGTCTCTCTGTAAAATGATGAAAGCATTATATTAAGTTTTTTCGACATTTTTCGATTTACGATCTGTCGCAGTAAGCGTCAGGGGTACAGCTAGGAATTAATGCTGAGGGGGGGGGGGGTTTAGGTGAAACTAATACCGGGGCGTGGAATACCTACCACGATAAGTGGTATGTGCGAGATTAATAAATTGCGGGATATAATGATAAATGGTTCAAAATGGTGAGTTTTACAGATTTCTGAGGGATACTTTATTATTCCTTACACTTTTCTATTAGCGATATCAATCCAATCAAGTAAAATGGATTACTTTTTAAAAATTTCTCTGACCTAACTACACCAAACCAACGACCTCAACTTTGAATGAATTACCTTGTCTTCAACTACGAGTCGCCCATCCCCCGTTTCTTTATCCACTGCGCCACAGGTAAGCGTTAGCTACATACCTGGTGTCACTCTCAATAGTCCAATATGAGCAGCATCTTGTAAAGCGATGAGTATATCCAAACACACACTTGTAGGTCATAATGACGCTGTACTTCATATCTATCATATATATTGACCCTTGCCTCATCAGCACACTTGAGCTCTTAAGACGATGTTTTACTTCGGGTTTTCTTCAACCATAATCCCTAGTGGCCCCTCTGTTGTGGAGGCCGATGATTCCTCTATCGAACCGCTGTTTGCCGTTGCCGTGGAGGAAGATCTTAGTCATTTCCAGTTCCTTCCAGAGTCTTCGGTATTTGTCCCTTCGCCGCGCGGCCGCACTACGAAGTCCGCAATCTTTTGCAGCTCTGAATAAAACGCAACGAGCACCATTTCCTATCTAACAAAATGAATACGAGTGAAGTAAATATGGGGAGCGTTCTCAGGGTTTACGCGCTTGATTTCTTGGTTCATTCGGCATACACTTTATTAGTAAAATATCTTCGTTTCGAAAATTATTCCGCAAATCCATTATTTTAAATTTCTATAAATCCAATGAAAAACTGCCAAAAAAGCCCTTGCCGTGGATTTCAAGAGGTCCCTCAAACCGCGAAATACAAACACACTTTCGAAAATTTTCGATGAAAAAAGTCGCCAAAATCATACGAACTATCTAAAATTACGTGTTAATGACCAAAATAAACCATTGGCGTAGATTCAGGGAGACATAATGGTTTTTTTCCAGAAAAATCGACGTAAATCGATTTTTCTTAAGAAAATATTGACGAAAGGATCAAATTCAATCACCGAAATTGTTGGGATTATGTTTTTAGCCAATCATTAATCGATGTTTTCAATATTCATCCATTACATAGTTAAAATTGCAATTATCTTCCGTTTGCCTGTCGATAGGTTAATGAATTAATCGAGACAAATAATTTCCCGTGCAATTTTTCGACCTTTCGTACACCTGCGAGTGACTCCATGATGGTAATGACATCGTAAACCTTGGTATTTTAAAAATCGAATAATATAATTCAGTTGCATCCAATTCCGATTCAATCGATTGTTTTATGTATGGCTACAACTGGTGGTCACCTTACTCTCATCTCCAAGTAATGAGAACTCTCAGTGGCGTAACTTGGAATATGTTTTGGGGGGGATGGAATGGCCTGAGGTTGCGACCCCCCCCCCCCAGGCAACGGGGGGACCGAGAAAATTTTTGAAAAATGGCATGTCCTAAACATAATTTATATCATTTTGTCACTTAAAATTTAACTTAAAGCAGATGCAGTTATTATAAGTCTAAACTAGACAATATCTTGAAATATTTTCTTTGTTTCTCTGAGGCTATGGGGGGGGATCTATCCCCCAAACCCCCCCATTGTTACATCACTGAGAACTCTTATAATGGTGTATTTTAACACTGATATGACTAAGATTGCATACCTATGCAAAATTATATGAGGGTTCAAAAATGATTTCAAAATAATTATCAGAAATGGCAAAATAATTTTAAAATGTAGAGAAAAGAAATTTGAAATGATCATTGCATATTATTTTTCTATTTCATAAAAAACTTTTTATGAAAAAAATAACTCATTACTTCTAATAAATCCCTATAAAAGTTATAAACAAATCAGACGACATGATACTGAACTTAAAAAGAGCAATACTTACAATAAATAAATTAATAAAATAGTAGTTAGTACATAATTTTTAAATCTTGAAAAAGTCATGACTTTATCCATGTTGTTTCATTTTGTTTTTAAAATCTTTTGAAATAATTTAAAACTCATTTTCCAAGTACAGAAACCTGAGACAAATCCGCATGCGTGAGTATCTTCCACGAGATGCTCATCCAAGAATGTGGAACCGCCCTCTATACATGGTTAAGCCAAACCTCTTACACCCGAGTGATGACATTCTCATCTGATTATTTGATGTTATGACTAAGCTGACGTCATTTAGGCACTAAAACTTAAGAAATAGACGCTAAAAATATTTTTTGTATCTCGTAGGATCCCGTGGGTCGTGGAGTTGCATAAGGCTAAGCATGTAACAAGGTTTTCCATGGACCTGACGAACAGAACTTACAATTAGCAATCGTCTACGCCTTTGGTGGAGAAATACCCGCACAGTAGGGCGGATCGCAAAAATCGATTTTTTTCAAATCCATCTGGCCCAATGAAAAAAAGTTGTGGGACCGATCAAAAATAAGGCCTGAAAAATTTGAGACCTGTACGTGAACCCCTGACCCTCGCTCAAATGCAATTTAGGGGGGGAGGGTCAAAATTCGAAAAATACAATATTTTATGGTCATTCCCTATAGATTTTGCCGAGTTACTGCCCTTCAGGGCAAAAAATTCGTGCATTTTGACGTATCTGCCACCGTTTAGCCACAAAATGCCTAATTTGAGTCCGCGTCCGCGAAGAAAATATTCCAACGCCCACGCAGCGTCGCGGATACCAGAGCCGCAGGCCGATCCCTTCCCCTCCCCGCTCGCTTCTCCCCCTCCCACGCCTCTAATACAGCAAAATTCATCCCGCGCATGCTGCTAGGAGGTCGTTTATCTTTGATAATATAAATCAGAAGATGGTAGAAGGTAAAAAGCGATGCGTAGTGAGACGACTTGTCCCTTATTTGGCGCCTCGTCGGCGTTAAACAAATCGATGTTACCAACTTTTAGAGAAGTGATGAAATAATTTTAGACCTGCGCACGCAGGAAAGGAGACTACGGTCTTGAAGACGCCTCTCGAGTGGCTATGAAGATTTGGGAACTTAGGTTATGCATTTCTATTCCGGTATTGTCCGACAGCTGTGACTAAATTGATGAATAAGGGTGAAGGCCGCCGGCGTACCCTCCCCGCTCTCTTCTCGAACGCCCCAGATACAACAAAATTCACACCAAGTGCGTCTTTCTTCGTTAGTCTTACTAATATTTCTTATGTTAGTGTCATTCCTCGTCTTTTGCTGCTGTCAACAAAGTTTTGGTAAATTCTTTCGCGAATCTCTCGTCCGTATGTATAATAAAAGGAATATTGAAATTTAAATTTGAACTTTCATCAATAGATTTTTAAATTCCACAGCGCCAAACTCGGATATAGCCGAAGGAACCGGAGTCTCTCTCCAATATATCATCAGCCTTTATGTCGATATTAAAATCGAGCAATTAAAAAAATCTCGGATTGGACGCCAAACGCATCCTTGCAGAAACGCAAATTGGGTCCCTAGATTACCCTCCCAACTTTTATGTTGCAAATCCAAGTCAACATAGTGCAATTAGCAAAAAGACCACTGTAAGGGATGAAATACGATTTGATGTTTTCCCGGCGAATGATGTGGGTAAACTCTTTTCGGGGTTCAACAAAATTTATCCCTTGGGATGAGCCCCCAGTCGGACCTTGAAATGTTGGCCATTATGGAAAAACTAACCCGGTGGGAATCCCGAGAAGAGTTTACCCACACTGCAAGGGATATTGGAATTATGCTTATAGCAAAGGGATGATGTCTCCTTTTTGGGCGGTATTCGCTTGGTACCATTATAATCATTCATCATTCTTCTGTAGCACCACATTTCAAAGGCCTCTATCCTTGCTTTCTCCGCTGCGGTCATTGTCCATGCGTCACTTCCGTATAGGAGCATACTCCAGATGTAGGTTCTTATAAATTGTTTCTTTACTTCCATATTTCCCGCTGTAAGCAGGTCTCTCTTTTGGTGGAATGCTCTCTTCGCCTGGGCTATTCTGCTGATAATTTCTTTCTTGCTTCTCCCGTCACTAGTTATCTTGCTTCCCAAATAACAGAATTCATCCACCTCTATTAGTTTTTGCCTCCCTATTTTAATGATAATCAAATCCTTTTTAATTCTGTGTATCTAATTTTCACTCGGAAAGGAATCGATAATCGCAGATTTTATAACTTTTGCTAATCCTCCGACGGGGGAGGCAAACCTCCAAAAGTGGGATCCTGTTTCTTCAACTAACACCACACATTCCCCTTTAAACTTGTATTGATAAGTCCTCTTGCCTTTTTTCATCAGACAAGAGTATAGTCTTTCATTCCAATAAAATAGAACCCTTTGATGACACCCCTCTTTTCTTATTTACAGGAATTAGCATCTTTTTCTGTATACGTAAGTAATTCTGGTACACTAGCTTTGATGTATCTTACGAATTTATGACTTTTGCGTCAGCTAAAGTTGCGGGAACGAGCATTGCTGTTGCTTGGTTCTGGCATAAACCTCTATCACAGTTGGCAGACGCATTTTCCTCGAAGATGTTCCAATTTGAGGTTATAGTCCTTAATGTTTATTTCATGAGGAAAGTAGAGATACAAATCGGCTAATTTCTCGCCAGTTTAATTTCCTTCGGATGAATTGATGAAGAAAATTTTTGATACTATTTTCCCATACAAGAATTGACGATGATGACTCAACGTTCTCCTTTGATTCCCTTTTTTCCTCAGTTGTCCAGTTTCTTTAGGATTCAATCCAGCAGCCATCATCTTTCTTTTCGTCAGATTGTCTCTCAAAATACTTCTCATTGGGGGAACCTTATGCTCCTCCATGCAGTTACACGCAAAAATATCGCATAATTTAAAATGTTCCTTTACAATTGTTTGAGTCTTATACTTCAATAAAACCCACTTTTGGCCTATTACGATTTTCCGTAAGTTTTAGTACTTCCTGTGGTACCACTAAATCCATTTAGTCACATTCATAATGGAAGAGAAGCGCGTCACCATAGTTCGCACACCTTCATAGCCACTCGAGAGGCGTCTTCAAGACCGTAGTCTCCTTTCCTGCGTGCGCAGGTCTAAAATTATTTCATCACTTCTCTAAAAGTTGGTAACATCGATTTGTTTAACGCCGACGAGGCGCCAAATAAGGGACAAGTCGTCTCACTACGCATCGCTTTTTACCTTCTACCATCTTCTGATTTATATTATCAAAGATAAACGACCTTCTAGCAGCATGCGCGGGATGAATTTTGCTGTATTAGAGGCGTGGGAGGGGGAGAAGCGAGCGGGGAGGGGAAGGGATCGGCCTGCGGCTCTGGTATCCGCGACGCTGCGTGGGCGTTGGAATATTTTCTTCGCGGACGCGGACTCAAATTAGGCATTTTGTGGCTAAACGGTGGCAGATACGTCAAAATGCACGAATTTTTTGCCCTGAAGGGCAGTAACTCGGCAAAATCTATAGGGAATGACCATAAAATATTGTATTTTTAGAATTTTGACCCTCCCCCCCTAAATTGCATTTGAGCGAGGGTCAGGGGTTCACGTACAGGTCTCAAATTTTTCAGGCCTTATTTTTGATCGGTCCCACAACTTTTTTTCATTGGGCCAGATGGATTTGAAAAAAATCGATTTTTGCGATCCGCCCTACCGCACAGGTGGGACTCAAACACATAATCCTGAGATTAGCAGGCGAAGACTTAACCTCGCCGTTACCGAGGCCACCTTGCAATGTAATGCATCATATTGCCACGAAGAATAATCTGAAATCTTGGGCTGAAATACCTGATTAGTTTTCTGTAAAACTAATGGAGAGGAAAGAGGATAAAACCCCAAATAAAGTAAGCTTAGTTACATTGAGGAAACATGAAACACAAAGGGTTTTCCTATTTTAGGTCTCATTAAAATTTACAACGTCATATTTTTCTAAATTTTCTCCTGCAAGCTGAGTAAGTCAGGATATTTCTGAAGCATGAAAATGACCCCTCAACATCACACGAGGTTATAGAGCAAGAGTCAAATGATGCAAGCTCTTACCCTGTCATCTTTGGTACTGGAGAAACCAAAGTCCCTGATAAAATACCTGCAATATTTTGGTAATCTCCCCAATAAGGGCTCATTTGCATAACTTTTCGTAAAATCAACTAACAAGCAAAGTCCCTCAAGTGTCACAAAAAGATCTCGTTCAAACTTTGCCAGGTGACAGGAAATGCCTACACATGAGATGTACTTTTTGTTTCTGCTGCCAACACCTTTCGACCCGCAGCGAGACAATAACCCCTTATACCGCGTTGCTAGGATCATGGGCGTACCCAGCAAGGGGCAGGGGTGCATCTGCCCCCCTAGGAGCAAAAATCTCAATAGTCTTTAAGCAAAATCAGTATTGAATTGAAACGAAAATATTCAACAATTTTTCTTTAAACCCACGAAAAATGATATATATTAGTATAAGATATTGTAACACTTAATTTTGAGTTATTTCGGATTGAATATTAATGTGACAATTGATGGGAGAAAGACAATGACGCAGGCGATAATGAACAGCAACAATAGAATGGATCAATTGTTGTTGACAGCGCTGGAGAGAGAATATGGGAGTATGGTTGTAAAAATTGTGGCGTGCGGGTGTCTCTTTGCTCCCGAATTTTTTGCTGAGAGGTACGCTACCTTTAACTTATAAAAAGGGTTTATAAAGTGTATTAGTGACGTTTGAAGAGGAAATAAAAATATTACAATATGCAACAAAAATAAAACTATTTTTTCAAATGTCACAACTTGGCTTGCCCACCCCCCCCCCCACCTCATAGACCATGGCTACCCACCCCTAGTTATGATCCTGGGTACGCCCTTGGCTAGGATGAAGAGCACTGACGATGTACTGATATGTTGGGGGTTGCATAAATTTAGGCGTTGTCCTTTCCTTCGCTAATATCTCGAAAAGCATCGAGCGCTGGCAGTCGAAACAAAAATCACGCCCCATACATATCCCATTATCTAGCAAAATTTGAACGAGATCAAGTGGTAACACTTGAGTGACTTCCCTTGTAAGTATTTATTTTATTAACATGCACTCTTGACTGAAAGATGTTTTGCACCCGGCAGTACAAATGCAGGGTACAATAATGGGCTAAGGCCCATGGTGAAATTGAAGAGCCTGGTGCTAACACCTCTACTTCATGAAAGTGTTCAATCTGAAGTATGTAAAATAAATTTACTTTGAAAAGTCCTTTCGTTCCAGTCAGAAAGAAAACGTGCAACAATGTGACTAGTTAAAAAAATTAAAATAACTTTTATAGACGCAAATATAAAAAATCTGGGATGTAAGCGATTCTTGCAATTTAAGAACTTCGAATTGGCAATATGAGCATAAACAGATGAAAAGCGATGAAATTGGCATTCAAATTCAGTTACCATTTGATTTAACTCATGATAAATATCCCCAAAAGTATTTTCAGTTTCGTAAAAAATTATTTCCCTAGTAAGAAACATTAAAATTTTTTGGTTATACATCACAGCAAGCATTGATTGTTCTTATTTACTCTTCTTTAGTATTAGAGCCATACTGTTTCCTCACATAATGTCTTCAACCCAAACCATTTCATTACCATCCAGAGTTCACGTGCATGACGCCTTAAATTTCTTGAGAGATGGATTTCCCCCAATAATGGGCATGTGAAAAATTTACTCTCCCCAGTTCACATTTTGTTTGTAGCCATTGCATGGAAGTGTTATTTTGCCACTAGCGATGATGTGATTGATGGTACCTAGTTAACAAAAAATACATCTGATAAACGAAGGATCTGGTGTGGCATTGAGATTCAACCCTACTTCCTCTTGACACCCACCAAACCCTCAGTGGGGTTCACAACTTAGGATTCCAGCCCCACCGGAAGGCAAGCCTTAACTTACTCTTTTGTCTCTATCCGACCTCTGATTTTGTTGACAGGCAAACTTAAGAGTAAATCATTTAATCTCGTTACCAAATTGAGAAAACAGCCAATACACATACAAGAAGATAGATTGTAAGATCTGAAACTACCATAACTCTCCAAATATAGTCGTCTCCCCTAATTTCGAGGCTTCAGTTTCTGGAAAAGTTAAAAAAAATGTGTTTCAATATAGTCCCCCCTTTTACTTTTACCCTTTTGTCCCTTGGCCATGCGGCCGCACTACGAAGTCTGCAATCTTTTGCAGCCCTGAACAAAACGCAACGAACAATTTTGCCGGGTGGTAACTAATAAAGTGAATACAAGTGAAGTAAATATTGGGAACGTTCTCAGGGTTTGCGCGCTTGATTTCTTGATTCATTCGGCATACACATTTATAGTATAATATCTTCTTTTCGAATGACTTTGCCGCAAATCCATTATTTTAAATTTCTAGAAATTCGATGAAAAACTGCCAAAAAAGCCCTTCCCGTGGATTTCAAGAGGTCCCTCAAACCGTGAAATTCAAACACACTTTCCAAATTTTTTGATGAAAAAAGTCGTCAAAATCATGCGAACTATCTAGAGTTAGGTGAAATTATCAAAATAAACCATTGGCGTAGATTCAGGGAAACATAATTGTTTTTAGCCATAAAAATCGACGTAAATCGCTTTTTCTGAAGAAAAAATGACGAAAGGATCAAATTCAATCACCAAAATTGTTGGGATTATGTTTTTAGCGAATCATTAATCGATGTTTTCAATATGCATTCAGTAAATAGTTAACATTGCAATTATCTTCCTTTTGCCTGTCGATACGAACAACATTTTATTCTAAGTATTCCCCAATGCAGTCTTATTTGCATTATTCTATTCATTTGAATATAGTTAAAAAGAATCTTACTTCCTTCATTGTTTACTATTCATCCATATTATCACTGCATGGCATTTTCAAGGACTCCAACATACCTTTTGAAATGTCTATCTTGCCTCTCCTGTTCCTCTCTCAACAGTTATGGTAGCACCTGTATTTCTCTTTCTCTTGACTCTCTCCTCTCCTTCTTAAGGAGGAACCTGCGCTTCGAAATACTGCTTTCATTAGTTAGATAAACTCGACAACGAGTTAAAATGGCTAAATTTTTCATTCATAAAAATTAAAAGTAATGTTAAATGAATCAAAATAGCTGTACAATGCATGAATTTTACTAAAAATGGAATATCCTGTAATATGAAGAATGGCTGTTATATTGACTCTTAGGTATCGGAAGGATTTAAAAACTTTCTCTGGAAATACAGTAAATCTTTATAACTATATCATTTGTGATGAATGAAAAGAACTTAACTAGTGAGAGCTTTTGCTCTGTTAATTTCAACCGAATTTGGAAAAATGATTTATATATAATTGCTGACCACCAACTCGACAACGCTGTCAACATATCGTAGTTTCACACCATTTGAGCACCTTTGTTTGTTTACGCTACCTCGTTTAGTTACGTTGCATTGTGACAATATTACTCGTTTTATTATCCACTTTACTTAGCCTTAAGTTATTAGATATACCTTTGGGCTGAAGTGATGGCTTCATTATGCCGATTTAAAGGCAAATTTGTGTCTAAAGGTAAAGGTAAGAGCTTGGATAATTTGAGGAAACGAAATGTGGCCGAAAGTGAATCCATCAATTCCATCGAAGTGATTCCAACGAGTGCATCTGTTGAAGGATACCGAATGGCCGACGTGCATTTTTTGGCAAAGCAGATGATTTGTACACATTGTTCTTCAATTTTATCATTATCAACTTCAGATTCATTTAATTTTGATAATGTTATCTTCTATCTTTGCCATGGTTCAATTTGCTTAATCCCATATTAATCCAGGTTCATGAATATATTAGTTTTTAGCACATGATAAAATTGAAGACAAAAGTGAAAATTTGCAACGCACACACGTCGCGAGAATGAATTGACGAGAATATAGGTGGTTAGGAGTAAAAAATTAACAAACAATATGGTTGATTTCCAACAGTAATAATACATTTAATGACCGAAGTAAGCTTTAGGAGCACAATACATAAAATACTAAATTGCCTGAGGATAATGTACTCTTGCCGTTGGGAAGAAGCCGGGCACGAAAGCGAGTTCCTTCCTTGTCTGAGGTCAGTAGCAGAGAGAGAGCGCCAGACCGCTTACAAGATCGCGGCCGCGCTCGAAGCAGGCGTGACAGGGGAGGTGTAGGCAGAGGAGGGGAAACAGGTTTCACGCTGACGATTCACCTTACAATTGGGTAAACGGTGGCGGAGGGTAATTGAAGTTCACACATGCCGTAAAGAGGCCGACACCGTTGGTGAATTCACTATAAATTGTGAGCAGTTCACAGGACGCGAGGATCAGCGGCTCGCGTGGATCAGTCAGGCACGACGTACTCTGGAGCTTCGCGAGACTGGTACTCAGGAGCTCGCGAATCGTCTCCTCGTGGTGAAGTCTCAGAGGGGTCAAGTCTCAGAGGGGTCAAGTCTCAGAGGGGTCGAGTCTCAGAGGGGTTGAGTCTCGGAGGGATTGAGAAAGTGCCCATTATGGCACAAATTCAAATCCTTTCGTCAAACTTACTTAAATTAGGTCTCATCATCATTGGTTTTTGAAGATGAAAAACGTCAATAGCAATAAAATTTCAAATCTTAAAAGATACGATAAGCTACTGATTTTTAATTTATTAAGAAATTTTTGCAATATTTCCCAACATAAAGTGTCCATAATTGTATAAATAATCAATGTTTATGTCTTGATTCAAGAAGATTAAAGTCCCTGTCGAATGACTGACACAAAAGCTCTTTAATGTTCATTTCTTTGTAGATTTTCCATTTAATAGCCTCATCCATACTATTAATAAGGAGTTGAGTAATGAATATTAGACACTAATGTTTCATTTATAACCCAAATGCAATTCGAATCATTAATATCAGGATAGTTAAATAATCCTTCTTCCTAATACCTAAGTTTCAGTTTTGGAAGGCTGGCATTGCAACTTCTACAGACTCACTTGTAGCTGTACCGATTGTTCAAGAATGCATCCTAATTTTTATCCTCCTGCAATAACTTCATGAATTGATGTATTTACTGTTCTGTTTGCAAATTATGCTAATTGGACCTTTCGAAAACGTATCAAAGTAAATTGGTTGGACAGTGAAAAAAGAAGTACTCTTTTCTATTCTATTTTATACTTTCGAAGAATTACATGGGTGAGTATTCGATTAATTAGTAGGTTCGCGAAGTTGTATTTCCAAACACTACATAGTCGGTGCCCAACAGCAATATGCTTGTCTCTTGGTACATTCATTTACCTGTAGACCTTATGCTAGACTTTTAATATCAATTAAATTGATGATTAAACACATTATGCGCTAGATAATGAACTTCTATTTAAATAAGTATTTTCTACAAGTTGAAAACGATGTATATTTTTCGAAATAAACGTAAAGCAATTTGAAGTCGTATTCAAAAGAACAGATCTAACAAGTCTCAATAAATTCTATCATTTTCGCTTTTAAAGTGATACGCCTAAAATTTCAAGGGATGTATTACATTCCGGTCATGATTATTCGCATGTTTAATAAAATTTAGGCGCTTATAGGAATTACTTTAACAACCAGCACTGATAAATTACACATTTCGGTGTATAGCACTTTTCGAGATGAACTGAATATTCATTTAATGAATTCGTAGAAAAATGACTCCGAAAAATTCAATTCACTGGAATTACGCAGCAGTCGACAGGTGCAATATCGCTCTTCATATTTAACCTCCGTATACTTTCTAACATTGCCACTACCTCCGCAGCATAATGGCTGCTCGCTCTGCAGAAAACCAGAAGTATATTCTTTAAACTTAAATACTGGCGCTAACATATTGGTAACCCCTTCTAAAAAAATATGTATATTGGGCATTGATGCCTATTCTATGCTGTGCTAATTTTTCGACGATATATTTCGGGCCAAATTTGAGATAAAAAATGTTTTACAAGGGAAGGTCATCATTCTCCCATTAAGACACTGTATTTCAAGGTGGAAATCTGTCATTTTCAAATCCATAAATCTTTTTTAAATGGCCGATGACATAGTAATAATTTTTCACTATTCGATAGAAAAAATAATGAGCAACAACATATGTAAAAATAAGGGGAGGTTTTCGGGCATGTTTGAAATGATGGTTCTTCCTTAATAATCATGCATTTTTTTCCACTGTCTTCTTTTTCCAAAAGCAATTCCCCAAATTTTACCCCATGCTGTACATCCTCAATATCTCAACATGTTTTTTTCCAAATCTAACTTTTTCAGGTCTGCATTTAGTGGCACCAAAATGAAACCTATACCTTTATTTAACTAATCAAAATAAGATAAATTGGAAACACAATTGTCCTGGATATGTACTCACAAAGAAAAATCAGGAGTAACAATACGTATGACCAAATACTACCGTTCACCATTACATGATAGTTTTTTTGACATCGCCAAGGAGAATTGTTGTCCTCCATTATGTGACTCTATTTTTTTTCCAAATATTGAAGGTGAATTCTTTCTCCTGCCAATTATTGCACAATATCCTTCTCCAACTCCTAATAGAACTAAATATCTAGTGAAGTTGATACCATTATACGTATCCACACATGGAAATGGACACCTCATAGATTCTGCACCTCAAGCTTACCCCAAACATTTTGGCCAAAAAAGGATGGCCGGTGCAATCAGAGCTATAATAAAAACTTCCTATAGATCACCTAAATATGTAAGCCACTAAAACACCAGTCTGCTATGTGTAGATGGTTTTGGGAGGAAAAGAAATTTAGCAAAAACCAGATGGAAAAAAGTTAATGATTATGCACTGAATTGGAATCAAAATAAATTTTATTGAGAAAAGAAAACTATCTTTGATAATCCATTTTTACATAAATATCTGCAAAATCAATATCCAATAACCCTATCAAAAGTCAGGCATAGGGCAACTTGACAATCACTAATTGCCAGTAGAGCTTTAATTGACGCTAGCATTCTAAAGTGCGTTAGTAAAATATAGATCCATTCAAAATAAATATAGGTGTAACATGTAAACAACTTTCTTCTAGGTTGCCATTCACAGTAACAAAGAGATTCACTTCCGAACAAGCCATATTCCATGCACTGAATCTTAAGTGAAGTCAACATCATACTATGTTCATGACCACATCATGCAAGACTGGAAGGCAAATGACTGGCTTAGAGCTTCAATTTAAATCAAATTGCACATTCAATATTGTTAATATTCATTAAAAAGACGATTCACTCAATTTAATGAAACAAATTGATAATTTTAAGAATTTGAATATCTACATGTATCTTTGCTTCAGTTTGGACGACTGAAGTAAAGCAATTCAATAAATTCTTGTGAAAGTGCTTCGGAAATATTGTCATGGAGACAGTGCCCCAAAAGTTGCAAGATTCCAAACAGATGCATCAACCTTCCGGCGTTTCAGGAAACAAGGGATCCCAAAAGCCTAAAATAAAGACAATATGAAGTATTATATACCCTGCTCTTCATATGAATGAGAATTAGACAATGAGCTAGTCTCTAATTGTATTAACAAGTTTACCATAGCATATGATTTTAAATTCATTCCCTGGTGGCTACAGCCATAAATCATTCCATGAATATATAACTAAAGTACCCAAAAATAACGGGAATTTTCCAATAACTTTTTTATTGATCAATATTTTCCCTCAAAATTTTTATCACCTCCAAAGAAATCCTCCTCCTCCTTGCAACACATTTCTCTAATTGTTTATTCGACTGTTCAAAACATTTTTTTAATTCACTTAAATCGATGTTCTTTACACCTTGTAGCGAATTTTGTTTTGCCTCATCTAAAGTCCCAAAATATTTTCCTCTCATATCCCTTTTCAGTCTGGGAAATAAAAAGAGTCACAAGTGGCAATTTCTGGTGAATAGGGGGGAGTGAACAATTGGCGTCATGCCGTTTTTGTCAAAAACCGCTACATGGACAGCTCGGTGTGGGCGGGTGCATTGTCGTGGTGGAAGAGCCAATCACCTGTGTGCCAAAGATTCGCCCTTTTCTTCCGATAGATATTTCCCCTTAACCTCTGAAAAATATCTAAAAAGTTCAATCGACATCTGTCGATTCTTGAAATGCGAAAACCAGTCGTAGACACGAGTTTTACTCAGAACACTATCACCATAAGCAGTTATTTGAGCATCACTAGAGTTTCTGCAGGAATTTTCCCCACCAAAAGTGAAAACTTCACAGCCGCGCGTTGCTCCCGGCAGTCAGCCATTACACGTTTTCGCTAAATAGGATAAAGCTGGTAAACCGAAAGAAATCCCATGAACAAACGGAGGCACTCAGAGCGACCAGGATTCGTACACTGACTCAGGATATATCATTGCTTGTAAAACCATTAACAGGAAAAACCGATCCCTCACTCAGCCACCCCCCACCGCACTATTCCCCGTTACTTTTGGGACCCCCTTGTACAGCAGACTCAAAATTATCCTGGGGCAGATTGCCTATTCATGCATAAGTATCACACTTCTTTGATGTTTCCCTTGATCTTTATAAAACTTCAACTCAGATGCAAAAACACCAGGTTTATTGCATTTTAATAAAAGTCTACGCAGAGCTTATAATTTATATTAGAATTCCCTTGATAAAATGTGATTATTTCATGTTTACTTGGTCGTCCATGCTAGCATTACAGAAGAAAATGATCAGTGGGGAAAAAACTCTTGATTAAATTTAGAAGATTCTTCAACAGTTAATCAATCATATATTTAAAACAATGTTATCTAGAATCTTTAAAAGTATTTTAAATTCCACAAATATGACCACAATCACAATCGTGACCTTGCATGCAGTTGAATACGGCCCAAGGGAGCTGGGGATTAATTGTTGCACTCAGGCATGATTGCGCCACGACCAGTCGAGGTCAAAGAAGAGAGGAAGGAAGTAGTGGAAGTGAAGGCAGTGGAAGACAAAAGAAGTAGAGATTGCATGGCACAGAGCTAGGTGCTCACCTGCATAGAGAGTTTGCTAGAGCACATACATATATATGGAGCAGTTAGAATACGATGCCTGTGACATTATTGCTGCTAAAAAAGATTGCAGTTGGGTGAGGAAAATTCTCAATGAGTCCGGAAAGCAATAATAAATAATAGACTATGCATATTAATAGTTATGGCCTAGTCCATATCCATTCAGGCAGCCTAAGAAAATATCTTACCTTCATAGTCTCCGATTTTGTTGAATTTAGCATATGTCAAACTTAAGGACAAAGTAAGTAATACGACATTTTTATTTTTGTCCAAAAAAATTTTTGGCCCGAGATACATTCCACCGAACATGGACCCGCAGGTACTATTTTTCACTTGTGATTTTGGACAAAATACTAAAATGCTCATATCTCAGGAATGCTTCAAGATATTTTGCTAATTTCTGTTTTATTTGAAAGATAATAATTTTGTGATTAAATTCATACCTTTGATTTGAAAATTTGTGCCCACATTTTTTTGCTGCAATTTTTTTTTTTTTTTATTAAAAAAAATTTTTTCTCAAAAATGCCAATCCTAAAAATTTTTATTTTTTTACTGTTCATCAATACCATTGAGCACTACAATCCCTGAAAAGGAGAACTTCCACTTTTCAGTTTTAGAGGTTTTATAAACAATTCAAAAAATTTCCATGCATTACGCAAGTTTCCATTACCACATTCTCAGATCACAACACAAAATCACAATCTCTAGTCTAACTTTAATTTTTTTTATTCTTCTTAACTATGAGCGACAGGCACAAATTAAAAAACTATTAATGGCTTTCAAATTGTATGTGCAAGTTAAAAATATACAGCTTCCAAGGCATACTTCTCTGAACTCTGCTTAGAACTGAATTTAACAATAGGGTGGTTTCCTATTATTTTTTTATTGCCTAAATCGAAAGAATATTATTCCTGGAGTACGTATTTCATGCTCGTAGATTTTTAAATGACGATATATATTTTTTGCGATTAAATGAAAAGTGAAAAATTTCAAGCACGGGAAAATGCAACGGGTAAGTATGAATGCCGGGAAAAAGTCCGTGTGACGTCGTTCTGGTTCCCGCTGCAGCAACTTAGGTGACCCTGGGGCGAGGCTCTGAGCGCTGATGCGGTGCAGGATGCTAGTAGGTAGCATAGTACCATGCTAGCTGGTAGCGCTTGGCTTAAGTAAGGATTATTAATACCTTATCAAACGAAGAAAACTTTCCGACCTTAGCCAGTTTTAATAGGTGATTACTAAGACATGTTTCCCTGAGCTCTGTGCCTCATGCATGCATTGGTAACCTCAGACGATGGAAAACTCCTATCTACTCGTATAGTGTGCAATATAAGTTCGCCCGTCAATTTGAATCCAGAAATGTGTCTTCTGAATTCCTTTCACAGGGTTAGTTTAGTTTGACCATACTTTTATTTTCTGCTGGCGGAATTCTTCAACTTCCTCTTTGGACTAAACTTTCTTAACAGGACTAAAACCAATTTCTGTAGCTGACTGATTCAGGATATATAGTTCTTCCACTGCAATTAAAAATCTGTATCACACACAACATGAGAGGCTTCTTGTTCACATATTGCCATTTATTGATACAGTGTTAAAGCATTGTGAACGTAAAAATTCGTTACTGGAAACATTTTCACTTTGAAACAGTCTTTTAAAATGAGCACTCTTATTTCCAACCTGAAACAAGTCTGTCTTTTTGCTAGTCTTATACATATAACACTCTTTTGTGGATATGTAAATAGTCCGCACTCTTCACTCTCCTATGGCCCCAGTCAGAAGACATTTCAAGTAGTCTTTTCCACGAACACCACAACTCGGTCAGTCAGCAGAATTCTCAAAAAGTTACACAGGTACTGTTAACCAAAAATTTCTTAACTGCTCTATTTGTTTGCCTGTTGACAACTCAACTGTAAGTTCATGTGTCCTCCCTGTTATATGCTCGGTCAAAAATATATGATTTTCTGGTTTATTTCAGATTGTTATAGAGTGTTCCGTACATTATTTAATTATATGGAAGGTTCCACGTTGTCCATAGAGGTTTTCTGAAAGTAATTGGAAGCTTCCACATTGTTCTAGAGTGTTTTGTTAGACTCTGGAATTATTTTCAATTTTGTTGATTGTTGTAGTGTTCTATAATGATCTGTAAGTATCTGGAAGCTTCCATTTTGCTCTAGAAGTTTAGGTTACATTAATTATTATTATATATATATAACTCCTGAATTATTTGGATTGTTCTAAATTGTTCTAGAAGATTCTGTTAAGTTTTTGAATCAAATTTCCAAATCATTAACGATCTTCAGCAATAATGTGGACTATTCTTGATGATTCTCAATGACATGATTCAATATCAAAGGAAGATACTGATGCCATTGAACTAATTTTTAGTTCATTGAATAGGGCAGTTTCCCACCATTAATGTATTCTTAATATACAAATATTTGGTTTTAGAAATAACCGGTTTAGACAAATGGCAAGGGTCAATTTCATCCTCATTTGAAAAAGGCCAGATTGGCGCCCATGCGATGCCACTCCACGTGATGTCACATGGACCTAGTTTCTATACAAGTACAGTGGAACCTCGTTAAAGCGAATACGGGCTATAGCGAGACCCCCGCTATTACGAGAGATAGACGATGCACCGTCAATTGACCCTATGATAAGCGTGTAAAAAATTCGTTTTAACGAGACCCTTTCGGTGTTGGCTCTCGCCATAGCGAGGGTTTCACCGCCGGAAGACTTTCATGAAGACTCCTTAACCTCTGTAATTGCTAGCCGTCTGTTAGAAATGAAGTTAATGGAGTGCTCAGTCTCAAATTTATGTGGTAAACTGTCGTTCGATAAATATAATGATTGACGAAACAATGCTTTGCATGATTTTTATTCAGCGCGGCGCTTATAAATTGTTTGAATAGTTAGTCGTTATTTGAGTAAGGAAATTTAGTGATGCAAAAAAACATCGCCTTTCGTCTGGATTTATGCTTACGTTTATCGGATAGATGTTTATCTGTCGCCGCACCACTCCTGTTCCTGTATATCTGTTCGCAACAGGTATATTGGCTATTATTTGCTCCACCTCCGGTAAAGCGACAATTCGCTATAGCGAGTGTTTATTAGTGCACCGTGGGGTGTCGTTATATCGAGGTTGCACTGTAGATAGGAGTTTTCCATCGTCTGAGGTTACCAATGCATGCATGAGGCACAGAGCTCAGGGAAACATGTCTTAGTAATCACCTATTAAAACTGGCTAAGGTCGGAAAGTTTTCTTCGTTTGATAAGGTATTAATAATCCTTACTTAAGCCAAGCGCTACCAGCTAGCATGGTACTATGCTACCTACTAGCATCCTGCACCGCATCAGCGCTCAGAGCCTCGCCCCAGGGTCACCTAAGTTGCTGCAGCGGGAACCAGAACGACGTCACACGGACTTTTTCCCGGCATTCATACTTACCCGTTGCATTTTCCCGTGCTTGAAATTTTTCACTTTTCATTTAATCGCAAAAAATATATATCGTCATTTAAAAATCTACGAGCATGAAATACGTACTCCAGGAATAATATTCTTTCGATTTAGGCAATAAAAAAATAATAGGAAACCACCCTATTGTTAAATTCAGTTCTAAGCAGAGTTCAGAGAAGTATGCCTTGGAAGCTGTATATTTTTAACTTGCACATACAATTTGAAAGCCATTAATAGTTTTTTAATTTGTGCCTGTCGCTCTTAGTTAAGAAGAATAAAAAAAACCTCTAAAACTGAAAAGTGGAAGTTCTCCTTTTCAGGGATTGTAGTGCTCAATGGTATTGATGAACAGTAAAAAAATAAAAATTTTTAGGATTGGCATTTTTGAGAAAAAAATTTTTTTAATAAAAAAAAAAAAAAAAAAAATTGCAGCAAAAAAATGTGGGCACAAATTTTCAAATCAAAGGTATGAATTTAATCACAAAATTATTATCTTTCAAATAAAACAGAAATTAGCAAAATATCTTGAAGCATTCCTGAGATATGAGCATTTTAGTATTTTGTCCAAAATCCCAAGTGAAAAATAGTACCTGCGGGTCCATGTTCGGTGGAATGTATCTCGGGCCAAAAATTTTTTTGGACAAAAATAAAAATGACGTATTACTTACTTTGTCCTTAAGTTTGACATATGCTAAATTCAACAAAATCGGAGACTATGAAGGTAACCCCCCTGCCTGAATCGATATGGACTGGGCCTTATATATCGTTTCATTTTCGAAAATTATGAACACTACGAGAAATTTAAGTGAAAGTTTGGATTAACAGTGTTTTATAAATATTTGCGCCACCTCTACCCATCACTTGGATAACTGTGAGTTTACTGCGCGCTCAAATGTACGACTAAACTCTGTTCATTTCATCTTTGTGGGTGAGCTGGCGTGGCCAAAGCAAGGGGGAGAGTGATGGGAGGGAAAGTATCTCTCGACACGTGACATTCCCTTGCACCAATCAGCAGACAGCAGGGGTGGCCAAGGGTTTCGGAAATTCAGTTGCTCTCAGACCTCCGTCGAGTTAACATAGTGAATCTGCTCATGGAGCAGTGTTGCCAAACATCACACGCTCTCCTTGTATGTCTTTATGTATGCCTTTCGCTAATGATGCCAGATTCAGCGAGGTAGCTGACAATGTCATGGCCTTCTGTGAAATGATTATCCTCAATACCTTCCAAATGAGTACGTATATTGACTCTACGCCGGGCCCATAATACCTGTGGCCACCCACACATTTTCAGCAACAAATTAGGGCAGCTATATACATTTGACAAAGTTAAGTTTGCTCGTGCTCTTACCCTCTTGGTATTACCCCTACCCCATCAGTGAAGCCCTCCGAGTGTGTCCAAACTCTTATGAAAGCTCACTGGCAAAAGTAAAGTGCACAGATTTTAATAATCTATTAGAGGACAATTCAATCTAAACCACCATAAAATGTCTACCCTAAAACATCTCATCGCAAGTTAAAAACATAAGGACTGACATATGAATGAGTGGAACCCCGCTCCTTCTTATAATCATCATTAGAAAAATGAAATTATTATTACTTATTGTCATCATCATCATTATGCACATGATCTTCACTGTATATGTATTCTCACCACAGCTATTATTATCGAAGATATTGAGCTGTGAATAAAATTCATTTATATATTTACATATATTTACCTTTGGGAGTGCACTTGCGAGGTGAATAGCGGTCACGATGACGAGAGCACTTGTTCACGCGGCCTTTGCGCTCATGGGGGTCAATTTCAATTCCAACAGCATCATAATACTGAGAATACACAATACAAGGTACAATTATTTCACTAACAAGCATTGCACAAGGATTAAGTGGGGATGGCATGGTTCAGTTCTTTGGTTCTCCGTTCCACCAGTTCTCAAGGTTGGAACGGAACAGATGCCAAAAAGAATCAGCACCGAAAATATTTATACTGAACTATATTTGAAAAATTTCCTTGAGGACATTAAACATATCATGTTTTAAACAGAGTGATACTATGTATGTCATCACTGGTGAGTTAACTTGATAGGTATTTAATTTTTGTTACATTTAATAATACCCTAATCAAATCATTGATAGTTTTTTTTAAATTAAGCTGTTGAAATGTAACACTTCGGACTAACGGCTTGCACTGCAGTAAGAATAGAAATACGCAAGCAATTCATGATGACTTACATTTGAGGCAATTGACTCTAGACGGGACAATTAAATGGGCCACATCATGAATCTGTGGTCTGATGAAAATAACTGTTGAAGGGCAGGGGGAAGAGAAGAATGGCCCAGGAAGGCCTCAGGTGAGGTAGGTCGTGAAGGTTGTAAAGCTGGAGGGGTTAAAAATTAGCTGATAGGAAAATTGAGTGGACAGGCATGTCAAACCAATCTTCAGATTTCTTCAGACGAATTGCCCTGGGGAAATAATTCTCTTGGACCAAGAAACAAACAGACTGTTGACTTCAACATTTTCACAGAGAGCTTTTCATGGGAAATTAGAAAGCTGGCTAGCATTATGTTCTGCACAGAGTCTGGAAAGCCAAAGGTCCTAGGTTTGACAGCTTGTGCAACGGAATTCTTTTTCCAATGGCAATTAATGTATTGTTGTTTACATGGCAGACTTGAAATGTAACACAAACTTTGCAAGGGCGTACCCAAGACCATAATTAGGAGGGGTTAAGCCATAGTCTAGGGGGGCAAGCCAAGTTGTGACATTAGTTTACGAGATTATTTCCTTGAAAAAATAGCTGTATTTTAGTTGCATATCTTATACTAATACATATCATTTTTCCTGGTTTTGAAGAAAATTTGCTGAATACTTTCATTTCAATTCAGTACTGATTTTGCTTAAAGACTTTTGCGATATTTGCTTCTGGGGGGGGTGGTGGGTGCCCCCCTTTGCCCTCACTGGGTACGCCCATGAACGTTAGGATTGATGATGGAGAGAATCATAGAGGGAGTACGGGTGAGGGAGTGGGCATTACAGCGTACGTATTACCTTCTTACACGCCTTACACTCCCAGCCTTCTAATTGCATCCGTTCACTTCTCTTTCGAACAGGTGCTTGTTGATGCTTGAACTTAGGGCTGGGACACTTGCGTGGCACTCTGAAATCACACACATATTACGCATAAATGCCCTGGTACACACATTTATTTATTGACTCAGCATGACTCAAAATAAAGTGAAAGATGTTCAATATGAGACACTAAAATCTATAAAATTATGTTTATTATTATACAAAGTATTACACCACATGACACTCCCTAGCTTGTCCTACTGGAATACAATATGACAGGAAAGTATGGCATTTGATCTCGCTAACAAGTGCTCATGGAGTAGTGGTGCAAGCAAGGATAAACTAAAGGGGAAGAGAGGAAATATGTACATGGATGCTGAATGAAGAACAGCAGACATCTGATTACATTTGTGGAAAATCAAAACTGCATCTTAAGGTAATTATGATATTGGTTGTCAAATATGATCAAGGCTCTAATTCTTTGCTATCTTTCAGAATTGATATTTTCTTTATTTAACATAGGATATTTAGTATTTATCCTGGTGCATACGCTGATGTACAGTGAAAACTCCATCATGTATATTGATAAAAAGGACAACATCAGAAAAAGTTCATTAATGTTATTAGCTGTACAAGAGGCCTGGTTCTCATTTTTCTTTGGTGTGATGTACTGTGAAAAATAATGGGTTCATCACAGTGCAGGCAAGCACGTGATGACCATCTGAGGTGAAAACCTAAGTTAAAAAGTTCAATTTTCTATTGATTTCATTTCCATTTCAATTATTATTCCTATCCACAGCATATAGTAATAGGGTTACATATTCATAGATATCCAAAATTGCAATTTATGAAAAAAATGCAGTCCATGGAAAGAAAAGATTAATTTGAGATGAAAAAAACTCAATTTGGCCATTTTCTCATAATTTTGTAATTGTAAAATGCAAAAGTTACTGCCCACTCCTCATAAGTAGGAGATGTCATTTCAGTTCTGGTTTATTAACTTGCTCATGGGGGAATTGCTCATTACAGGAAGGAATCAATCAAAATAGTGAGACCAACATCTAACCACGCTTAAGACAATGTTGGGACGGTGGAGAGCAGTGACACACTCATTAGGAGAACGTGATGCCCTCAAGTTATTTGTGAAAGCATTAAAATTGCTGATTTTTCACCGCGAATAGCTTGAGAAGTAGGCGACCGATCGAATAATGGTAAAACACAGGTCTCTTAACTTTTTCCAGCTCTATTGCAATGGACAAGTAGAAAATAATTGGCCAACAAACCTATTACTTGGGTGTAGAGAATAACTTTTTCATTCAATGGTAACCAGAACAGTAACAGGTAAGTAATTCACTCACCGGTCAAAACTAGAGAGGAAGCCATGAGGATGAGGTCGCACGGCAGCAGCAACAGTGAACGATGCGTGGCCCTCGTGGGGTGGCAGCTCGTTCTCTGAATTCTCGCCACCCCCTCCTTCCTCATCCTCACTCACCTGCTCCTCCTCCCCCATGGGAACAAAATACGTCACCTCGGTATCCGTTGGCATGGGTTGATGCAGTTCTTGCCCCACATGGAGGAGGGCTTTCGACTGGCTGACCCCAACTCCAGCCTTCCTGAAGGTGCCTTTACTCGAGGGACCCACTGCATCACCCCCATTGCCACTTGTGTCAGCATGGCCCTTGGAGGAATTAGGGCTGGGCATTATGATTGACTCGTCGTCTTCCTCCACATTGGTGGCTTTCACCTGAGGGACAAACAACAAAACCGGGCTTGGTTTGTCTTTGGGGGCTGGCATTTCGGCCATTGCAGTGGTGTTGCGACAGCGCAAGAAGGAAGTGTTGGAGGGGGACGGCTTGACTTCCTGAGGCTCACCACCCATCACCCCACGTCTCACCTTGCCAGGTGGAGGGATGGGGCATTTCTCCGACCCCAATCCATCGCCACTGGATGCTCCTTCCTTTGTGCAGGACACTTTGTTTTTGGCCAGCACACACTGAGCAGATCGCATGGGCATCTTTTGCTTCAGTCTGAGCATGGATAAATTGCGCTTTCCCTTTGGTTTAACAGCGAGGCTCAGTCCTTCACCTACATGCCACTGATTCGACACTTTATCGCCTCGCTCCTCCAATTCAGAAGACCCTCCTTCAGGTATCAGGAACGATGGAGATTTGAGATTTTTTGCATTTGGATTTGAACCTGCGGCATTCACACAAGGAGAGAATGAAAACCTCTTTCCTCTTTTCTGGGAATTCAGAACAGGACTGGATTTTTCAATTGAGTGATCGGGGCATTGCTTTTTTTCTGGTGTTTTTAGCATTGTCTTTGTTGAAACATTGAGATTCTCGGTAAGGGGCTCATTATGCCCTCCTTCCTCTGGTAATGGGGAGAATATTTGAGTCTCGAGTAAAGATAAAGGAGGGTTGACCACGCCAATTGAATCACAGGTCACTTGATCACAAATAACTCTTTCACAACTTCCAAAATCAAGTTCTCGGACACATTGAGCTTCAGAGGTGGGAATACCATTTTTCTTGCTGGAACACTCCATTTTCCGGTTCACAGGAGGTCTTGGGATGGCAAAGCCTTTATCTGGCTCCTTCCTGCCTTGAGGATAATTCTCAGAATCCCACTCAAGCCCTGAAGAAAAACAGCTCATATTAAACGATTTATTCATCAAATAATAAGTATGAGCAAACTTCACCCCCTCCACAAATTTTCCATTGAGCTTGCTGCCAATGTAAAATGTTATTTTTATAAGTTATGGTTGATGAGACAGAACTGTTCCATCATGTACTGTTGAATGAAATGTAATTTTCCACTGTTTATCTAAACTTCTTCGTTGAAGCTCGTGCAGGTCATTGTAGCTGTTGATGATGTAACATTCACAGTAATTTTTGAACATCATCAAAAACATCTGCATCAGCCCCAATGATACCCTCGTCAGCTTTGACATGGTGTCACTTTCTAACACTGGCTACCCCACGAGGCTTTGGAGATAAAGAAATGCGACCAGAATTTCAACAGGGACTGTGACTTGAAAATCAGCCACACAGGGGATCCCACCATGAAATCTGATATTGAGTTAAACAAGCAAGATCAATGGAATTTGAGGGATGACTTCTTGTTACAAGAGGGGTCTTTCCACCTCAAATCAATCGTTATGTAAGTAACTGCGCTATTGCCACCATGCAGTTGTGGGTAATCACCACTATGGCAATCTCAAGCGGCAGTCTTGCCGTAACTGTTTACCAAGGTCAACCGACTGTGCATCAATTGTCCATAAAATCTATTTTGGACAAGTACATTGATTGATTGATTTGATTGATTTATTAAGTCACCGTAAGCATTTGCATTATGCATGGCTTTGTCAAGGATGTTACATGTATTACACAATATGAATGGAAAAACAATGCTCAAATAACAAAACAATATAAAAAAATATAAATACATACAGTTTACAATTTTTTTTTTTTTTGTGAACACATTTCAATTACACACTTAAATTTTTTTACATTAAAAAGTCATCCACACTATAGAATAATTTCCTTAAAAGTAGTTTTTTCACGGCACACTTAAATTTAAAGGAACTTTTGATATTTTTTACATAGCTTGGCAATTTATTATACACAATTGAAATGTATCTTGTACCCCAGACTTTTTACTCTCATTATTCCTGCAAATTTTGAGACATAACACTGGCGACAAAGATATTTCATTATTCAGTGCGGCAGCAGTTTTTTAAGTTTGTCCTGCTAAGTTTAATAGGACCCATGACACTGCATGACGACAAAGTGAATAAACTATCCTCTTTAGAGCTGAGAGTGCCAATTATTGGTAATATTGTGTACCAACATGTAGTCAATAGCCTTTAGATAACTATTTAAAACGTCTGGACGCATTATTCTCCTTAGCATAACAACAGAGACAGAACGTATGTTGTCTCTTGTTGAGCTGATAGGTCCCAAAGTCTTAGAAAACATGTCTACTGATGTGATAATTATTGCAGGCCACAGGAATACTGGAATTCTGCGGGGTTTGTAAGATTCACCTTACATCATATACACATGACAAAGGCAGCAGTGTAAAACTGTTACTATTTAAAAAATTAAATAATAATTGTAGAATCAAAAAATATATCCAGATTTTATAAAACCCTTAATGATAAAAGCTGCAATTAGTTCTGGCTGTGTTAGTACATGTTGCTGTGATTAACTTAAAAGAAGGTGTTTACTCCATCAATTGTGAACATAGTGAGCCTTGGCCCAAAAAATAGAAGCAAAATATTGTCCACGCCAGATTTTTATACTTTGACCAAAATTTTGAAAACTACATTAAAGGAAAAGAACAAATATTAGTGATGGTGGATTAGCAATTGGTGAGTAAGTCTAAATGGTGATACCCAACCACACTTATACCCAGGTGTCTGATATGAACAACATAATTTACTGATATACTCTGTAGTGATATAACGTGAAATTCAGTTGAAAAGCAATGGATTACTGATTATGGAAAAAGCATTGAATTGGTCATCTTAAATTGGTTAAAAATTTTGCCTTTTTAAATTATATTCTTCCACATATAGCTTAGAGGAATTTCTTTCACTTTTGGATAAAACAATGGATGATTATCCTCCAGTACCAAAGTTTTTTTTCATAAAATTTACAGATCAAAGTATAAGAGTTGTAGGGTGCTTACAAGGGAAGAAAGCTCTCGCTCACTGTGGGAGCAGACCACATGAATTCTCAGGCTGCCTGAATACTCAGGGAGCCCGCTCGCTATGTAAAAAATTGCAGGTAAGTGGTCGGTACCACATCGATGATGTCAACATCGAAAACACATCGATTTTTGGACCATATAGGAATCAATCAATTTGTTACCATTGACGTTTTATCGAAGACTACTTCGGCTTTGAATTGACGACGATTCGATAACTAATTTCTCACTGGGAATGGTAGAGCTGAGTGAGTGCCATGTGCCAGGGGATTTTGAATCGTCCAGCAACACACCATTGGCCAATTAGAACTAATATTTAAGCTCATGCCAATCACTGAAAAATGCTCAGACAAGTAGCAGCCAAAACGCCACTCAGAGAAAGTGACTTAAGAGCTCACACTCCACCACTTGATAGATTAACAGAATTCCACAGATGTTTTGGTAGCACTCTGAGGGCTCACTCCATCTGAATGTGCCCCTTGATAGGTTTCAAGTGAGACTTTTACATTAGGAACACTTAGGTTGTGTTACCATGAAGGCAAGACAGAGTGCCACGCAAAATTAACATGTCCTATTGCAAATAAGTTGTGTATACAGCTGTGGAATAAGCTGAGAGTGGGAAACAATGAGGGACAGCCCAAAATCAATGCCTCCTCTATGATACTTTGTCACCAAGGAAAAGTGAAATGTTACGGAGTCATTATAGATAAGCTTCTGTAAAAAAGGATAAGTATTAAATAATTATTAGCCCCTAGACTGCAGGGACATTTTTACATATTTTGTTTTTCTGGGATGGCCGGGAAGAGTTGAACGACCCCTACAGTGAGGGAAAGTCCACTTTGGCTCTATCTGCATAGCAATAAAAATTCTGGGAAACTGAAGGATGTATTCGAGCAATGGTCAAATGTTTAAAAACACATTCAGCGAACAAAAGGAATAAAAAGGTTCCCGCAGTCTAAGGGTTAACCGAAGGTAGATCCAAAAACTTCTAGTGGAAGAATTACACTGATAAATCGGCAATTTTTTCTCGGAAATAAATTATGACCACAGAAATAAGTTAATATTTTTTGGCCCCATAGGTACAAAGCATACTACATCATGCTTCTATTCCACCATTAAAAATTAACGGGTAAGTCACTGCTAGTTGCTTATAAATCAAATGTGATGTCAGTAGTATAGGGCTAATAGATAATACAATTACCATCAGAGTATGACTGGATCACCTTCAAGGACTGGCAGTGAGTACATTGAGTGGCCTGGAGGCTGAAATGAAAGAATTTCCCTTTCTCTCAGTTTCATTGGTAACAATCCAAATCTGGGAATCTAGCCCATTGTAAATAAATGTTTGCAGTAAGGAATTTTGCGATGCTAAAATTTTGCAAATACGATATACTTCAAATAAAGAACTAACAACAAAAGCAGTTGATCAAGCTCAATTTCCACTCCAAACCTTAATTCTGTTCTGGCTGGTGTGGTAACATCTCAATAATTTAACAAATACTGACCATTTTGAGACTACATTTTGAAATTATATTCGTATGCATTAAATTTGTTTTAGTAAAGAATTTTTTGGCATTAAAATATTTTAAAATTACATGGGTACAAGAGTTCACCCAAAATTGTCCACGAATTACGATGAGCATGAATAATTATTTAGAATTTCACTTACCAATCCAGTTTCTTTGAAAATTTTTCATTCTCCGATTTCATTTCATTCAATTCGAACGTGAGGGCATCGACTAAATTTTGAGATTCATTCAAACGTTTCTTCAACTCTGAAATGCAAGGACCAGCCAACTTAATAAAACGAAAAGTTTCCAAAACAGACGGATATCATATCGGTCTCTACTTACTCGCAAACTGATAAAATGCTGATTTCAACAAGGCACTGGCTCCAAACAAGTCTAAATCATTGTCCTGACACGTAGACAAAGTTCTCCACTCGAAGAGGGAAAGCCAGAATTTTTTATAAAATTCCTTGTTCTTACTTTGTTTACCCGGAAATCCTTTACTAATGTCTTCCATTATTTATCAAGGTTGATCACTACATCAGAAAAAATCACCTATTCAGTCATGAAACAATTCATTACACTAATAGACGAAGAATCCTAAAGATATACCAACTTCCCGCGTTTTCTTTCTAGGCTGAAGCTTTTGTTTTTGTTTACATTTTCGACCATAGCCAAAAAGGTTTCTCTATGGTCCTTCCGCGACCATTATAATGTTTTTAAATATGGCCACAGGCGGCGCCACTAAGTAACCATATCCACTTTTCAGGAAATACACGGCAGTAAGGCAGTAGAGCCAATAATAATATTAACCACACATATGTTCGTATATTATCATTGATGGACCTTAGATTTTCAGGAAAATATCCCCAAATGAGAGTGTTATAATCCTCTGCAATGTCACCATGTTCCTAGTAGTCACATTTGGTGCGATATTGTTCATCTTGTTTTCCCCAAATTTGCATCAGCAGTTTCGCAGAAGGTTCATAAAAGTATCATACCTCGCTCGGCGAAGATTGGTATCGATTTTGAAGCTTGGAAATTTTAAAACTGCACCCCAGGAAACCAATTTCATGAAAATATCACTTCAAATTTGAATATTGTAAGTTCAATTCAACCTCTGGCCCTTGTTCTCCGTTTCATTATCTTCTTTATGGGCAGCCTAAGGGCCCAGTTTGCTTGGTTAGCAGTGCACAGTGAGTACCTCCAAAGGGTCATTGTCATAAGTCTCATTACCCTCAATGATCAATTGAGGGCTATATATTATATATGGTCAACTGTCAATTTATTCTACAAATAGTCAATACAACAATAACTTTGATGCTATTATATTTACATGGTTGACCTCGAAGTCTCTCATGCCTATTTTACATTTTTTGGAAACGTTTCATAAAATCCATTGACTTTATAAAATATGAGCTTCCATACAGTACAGATACGAATAATATAAAGTCGCAGTCACTGGTTTTGTTGCAAGCAAGATTACTTTTAAAACTACTCAATCTAGTGGAACACTATATACTTTAAGTTGAACTGTGACTGACTGGCCTCTTTTTTTTTGGGGTTGGAATGAGCATGCAGATAATTAATTCATTACAGTTAGACTCTGTGGAGGGGGAGGCCAGGAGGTCCGGACCCCATGAAATATAAAAACACGATTATTTTCCTTCATAAAAGAAAACAAAATATTGAAAAATCATGAATTCACAAAATATTTTTTAACCAATGAAGTTTTAAAATTAGTTGAGAACCCATTACTTAGTGCCCTATTTTTAAAAAAATTTATCCCTTGGTTTTGGACCCCCCCAAATGAAATTCCTGGCTATGCCACCAGCTAGACTCAAAATTAAAAGATGAAAAGCCTTTTAATTGACAGTAAGGGCTGTTAATATATTATGAGTGGTGGAGCTTCTGGTTTGAAGCACCACCACAATGGTTTAGCTACCTTACTGAGGTAATTTCCCAAGGTCCTCGGAAAGGCTGCCAGGGTACAACAGCATAGTGCCAGAAAGGCACTATACTCACATTGACTGCAACAAAAGGACTTCATCCCAAAAGAGACAACCTTCAAAACACACAAAGACCAACTCTGACTTGTGAGACTGTATCTCTCGGCATCAAATAAATTTGATTTGCCTCAACTTGGATTCCTTATGCTGAAATGAGGTTAATTGCCATATATATCCAATCTCATTTTCTAAGACCCTGATCCAATCCCTTCATTATGGAAGCATCCCTTGGGGAGTCAATGTGTCTGCATACTTATGGAAATTCCTATGAACCTTAGTGAAGAAAAAAATAGAGGTCTAGTTGAACATTCATTGGGCTACGCACATAGTATATTTTTTCTAAACTGTAGGGCAGGGGCGCAGCTAGGAATTAAGGCTGGGGGGGGGGTTTAGGCACAACTAATACTGGGGTGTCTGGTGGTGTGGAATACCCACCAGGGTAAGTGGGATGTGCGGGGGCACTCCTTTAGAAAATTTTCAAGATTAAGGGTTCAAAATGGTGAGTTTTACGGCTTTCGGAGGGATATTTTATCAAAATTTACACTATTTTGTAAGTAATATTACCTAATCCAAGTAAGTAAAATGGATTAAACTTTAAAAAATTTCTGAGCTCTAGGGGGGGTTTTATTCCCCCCTCGCTGCGCCACTGCTGTAGGGAATCCCCAGATAGTATATGTATAGTGAAACAGGTTCTAAAAAAATTCATAAACTAATACTTACTAATCAATTCTACTTAAGAACTTGATATGTAGTTCTCTTTTTCTGACATTCTTGTAAAATTGCTGAAGATTCACTTAAAAAATAGTATAAAAATATTTGGTTTACTAAATGTAAGGCAATCATAAAAATCAACAACTCTACCTAAGGAACTGGGATGGGGAGAGGTTAGACAAAGGCTTATTTTTGCTCACATTGACGTGTTGGGAAAAGGGACGTTAGAAATGGACAAACATATGGGTTTACTAAATACATAGGTAGCTGAAAGTTTCTGTAAGTGTTACCAATAATTTTCTAGTCATTGTAGACGTCTCTCTCCAAGTTTGCAACAAAGGCTAAAATTTAATTAATTTAATCACCTAATTTTATAAAATTGATCACTTCTGGATTAGTAAAACTTTAAAAAACCAGAATACATAGATCTACATTTGGCATTGTTTCTTCTTTAATTGTCTTCTTACTCGTACTCCATGGTTACATTCAATTTAATGGCACTTGATCTCAAACATGACACAAAACAGATGCATGTCTGATTCACACAGAGCAAATTGAAGAGTACACGTTATAGTTTTCAAACATGATTTAAGCACTTAAGATGCTGATTTTTTTGTAGCTGTCCATTACAATCATGAGGATTTTCCAGTATTTAAAAATTTTGTAACAGGTGTGCATGTTTTTGACCAAACAGAGTTTACATATTTAGGTCAGGCATAATTTATTAGAGAAAGCAAATTTTGGCATTTTCAAAAATTAAGTTGCTCGCCAAATGGAAAGGATCGTGCACATAGTTTGATTTTTGATATCATGAGAGACATATCAAGGCAATAAAAAAAAGAGCAAAAGACATATTGCACTACCCAGAACACAATAGAATGCTATATCTTTGATATCAAATTTCATTTATCGTGTTTATTTCACCAACATGATATGATAAACCAAATTCATTTCCATTTCGGCAATTACACAACACTGAAGAGATGTACATATTGATTAAATTAAGCAGCACATAGCCATCAATTTATTTCATTCATAAATCCCTTATTATAAATGATGGCAACATACAACACAGGAAAGAAGCAGATAAAGGACACTGTTGCTGTCAGTCATCTGGCTATAGATCACAGTTCAATGACAGTTTTAACACCACAAAAACTGCTTTTTAAGTCTCTTCGTCCACATTTTGGGAAACTATTCATTTCACAACAGCTTCCACTTGTGAGGCAAGTTAACTGACTAGATGTGCATTTTACCTGGAATAAAAAAAATTATATGAGACTGCAATTGATTACTAAAACATATTTGATTCCAATTTTATATCTCACTATGATACATGCATGTATAGCTCCCCAACTTGACCCTCTCTGATCTCACCTCAACAACTTGAAAGTTACCAACAGACAGACAAGTCAGCACCCAACAGGAGCATTGCTTATACAAGTTTCGGTGAAACTTTCACCATTGTATGCCAAAAACAAAGTTCAAATTACACCATTCGTAGATGGACTCATGAACTACCATAGACTATTGTGATTTGGATAATTCAATGTATATCCCACTAATCCTCTCTTTCTCCCCCAACACTGCTACCTTCCTTAGCCCTCGTCTCCTCACCAAACTTAACCCCTCCGTCCCCTCGCTGGTCAGATACCTATCCTTTCAGGAAAAACCCTCGTCCCAAACCAAGGCTGATCCTCCCCCCCCTCCATTCCCTGCTTAACCCCCACGCCAGCCCACTCAACCAATCCACTCCCTACCAATAGATGTCCTTACTGTCGTATTCAGCATGTAAAATAATGTCATATTCAGTATGTAAAGTATAAATATAAGATGCATGTAAGATCAGTCACCTGAAAATGTAACTACGTTACGAAACCCACGCCGTGCCCATATTAATAAAATAGTGAACCTGACAAAGTTTTAATCCTTTATTTCCAATACCTACCAAATCACAACTCTTCTTGTATATTCTTATTCACATTAGATAAGTTATTAAATAAATATCCAAACTATATTTTATGCTCATGTAAAATGATATTGACTTTAATTTTGAAATATTTGTCCAACCCATTCTTATTCCAAAAGTGCATTTATGTAAAAATCTATTTCAGTCTATATAGACACATGGGAAATACACGTTTCCTTCATGCTTCTTCGACATTTAAGCATCACTTCCACCGCTAAGTATTAAAGCATTTCCAGAGAGGGGGATTGGGTGGCAAGGTCTTTACACTCTTCAATTGGCCCTTAACCTTGTAAATGCTGATAAATTTAAAACAAAGATGGGTTCGCGAAAATAAAATTCACTTTGTACATTCTACCCTGGCAATTTATTACCTAACATGGTATATGTTATCATTAAGGCAGCATTGATCATTGAAATCTTGATAATGACTGAAGTGTAGAACCTACGAAGTGAATTTTATTTTCCCTTTTTGTTATTCCTCAAAATTCAGCCAGTAATGCTAAACAAAGACAAGAGTAGGTGAACCACAATTGCTACGTGGAAACATTCCTCTTGACCTGGAATCGAACCATGGAACTCTCCTGGTCACCACACAGACCACAAGCCAACCAATTTTCTAGATTCACATTACAATTCACCCCCGGATCCAGTAGCCTGGAAAGCTAAAGCTCTGTGGTTTGATTCTCCATCCATGGGAATAATGCCCATAGCAATTATAGTGAATTCCATTCACATGGCAGGTTAGATATTATCACAACGATAGTTCGGGGGGCCTTCCTGACTGGAATTGTGACCAACTAGCACACAAAATCTGTGTCACAGGCTTTCTCTGTAAGGTAGACCCAGTAGGTATGGAAGGGTTCTAGATTGGTAGTGTTGGATGGTTGATCAAAGAGATAAAAAACTGACAAGAATGATAAGATCTAGGGAAAATAAGTGAAACATTAACTATTTATATTATATTTCACAAGCAGCATTTCCTAAAGGAAAGCAAATAACTGATTGAAGAGGGTGGGAAAACAGCCAGGAAAAAAAATAATGGATGTTAGAACTAACCTTATTGAATTTAGCTCCAAGCTCTTCCAAACAACTTGTCCCACACTTCTGAAGATTCACGTCCGTGCACAGAGTGGCTGCAGCGAAATTATCATTTCAATTGACACTGGAATGGCACAAGTCTCATTGTTTGCGGGGCACGGATTGAGGGGGTCCCCTTCGTCATTGATTAATTGGTGGGCTGCTCGCCCCCCGCCAGCCCTTCCGTCCCCCGCCCCCTCCGCCCCCCCACGCCCCTCCTCCTCCTTGCCCCCACAGCCGCTGCCGCCACTACCTGCTCCTCCCCCTCCTCCTCCTCTTCCTCTCGGAACTCAAAGTTGTCAAACGGCTGCTCTGACCACTTGAATGGGTCCATGGAGGACGCTGCAGGGGACGCTGCTGACCCCGACGGTGTGTATGGGTGGTGCAAGTGGTGATGGCGGCTTCCTGGCACCCTCTTCTCCCCGTTGTTGCCCGAATTTCCGCCTCCACTGGAGAAAAAGTCGTCGTCGAAGGGGTCCGAGTCACGTGCGAAGATGTTCACCGACTCCGACTTGCGGATGATGGCACCGTTGTTGGCGGTGGTGCCGTCCGACGCCACCCTCGGCCCCTGCTGCCGGTGGTGCGGCCCGCCCTGCCGGCCTGAGGGCCGCTCCCTCGCCGACGGGTGGTGCGGAGGCGTCGTCGCCGCGCCTCCGTGGAAGCCGTGGTGGTGGTGGTGGTGATGGTGGTGTCGGTGGTGCCCGGTGCCGTCCACGGGTGCGGAGAAGGGGCGTTCCCTGGCGGAGGCCTGCTTGGATGGGGGCGGGAAGAGGGCCAGGGGAGTGTCGGGGGCCGCAGGGGGCAGGAACACGTCGTCGCTGCTGCGGCCGTTGTGCGCCAGCGGCGACCGGCGGCTTTCACTCACATCGCTAGACACGCTTGAACCTCCGCCCGGGTGGACGAAGTCGTCCTCGAATGGGGACGACTGCAGCCGGCCTCCGCCGGAGGATCCCCTCGGGGGCGCCGCGCGCGCCGGCCCCGCCTTCCCCTCCTTGCCTCCTCCGCCGCCCCTCTGCCGGCCCCTCCGCTGCCCGCCCCCGCGCGCCGCCGTCCCCCGAGGCCGCTCTTCAGCCGCGCGCCACGCCGCCCCCGACGGCTGCTGCTGCTGCCACCTGGAGGAGGAGGCGGGAGGCTTGTGCTGGGCCGGGCCCGGGGGCGTGGAGGCGGGCGGGGGCCGGCCCCTCCGCCCCCGACCCACCTCCTCCTCTTCCTCCTCCTCGTGGCGATGGTAGTGGGGGCCGCCGTGATGCCTGGGAGGGGGCGCGCTATAAGACGAGCGGGAGCTCTCTCCGCTCGCCGTCCGAGCCCGCCGACCGCGCCTCCTGTCCACCGTGCCGCCGCCCTCCGCCTCCGAGGCCCACCGCGGCGGCAGCGCGTCCGCCCCCGCGGCGTCCCCGCGCCCGTAGTCCTCCTCCGCCTCGTCCTCCTCGTCCCAGGAGCGATAGGAGGAGCGGCTGCCTCTCCACCGCACCACGGCACCACGCCCGCCCTCCCCGCCCCACGCACCGTCCCAGGAGGGGTCCCTCCGGCCCCCAGACGCCCTCCAGCGCCCCCCACCCCCGCCCACCACCACCTCCTCCTCCTCATCTTCCTCCTCCTCCTCTTCGTCCTCCTCGCCCTCCGCATCCCACTCGGCTGATCCCGCCCTCCGCCGACGGCCACGCGCAGACGACGCCCCTCGCCTCCGCCTGGCCTCCGTCCGCCACCCCCTCCCGCCCTCCACCACCTCCTCCTCCACAGCCTCCTCCTCCTCCTCCTCGCCCTCGTACGCGTGCCTCCTGTAGAGGGAGGGCGGCGGCGCGGAGTGGTCGGCGTGGTGCCTGGGCGGCGGCCTCCACTCGTCCTCGTCTTCCTCCTCCTCGCCTTCGTCCTCCTCGTCTCCCCACGTGGACGGCTTGCGACTGCGCAGCGGGGGCGGGCGAGTCCTCCGCGTCGGCCCCTCCCAGCCCCCCCTCCCCACCGGCCTCCGCCCCCAGCCCTCGGCCCCCTCCTCCTCTTCCTCCTCTTCTTCCTCGTCCCAGCAGCGGCGTCGGCCTGCCTCCGCCTCCGCTTCCCGCCCCCACGGAGACACCGGGCCTCCCCTCCTGCCCCCCCTCGCCCTCCTCGGTCCCTCTTCCCCCGCCGCCCTCCTGCCCCCCCGCCCCCTGCCCCTTCGCTTCTTCCCCAACCCTCGCACCGGCGCCCCCTCCTCCTCCGGCCACGAGGCCTCCCTGCTTACGACCCCCTTACCTTCCTCCTCCTTCGGCCTCGCCGCCTCCGCCCTGCCGCCCTCCTCCAACGACCACGACTGGCCTCCCGCCGCCCCCGCCGCCGCCTCCGGCCACCCCCTGTCCTCCGAGGACCAGGGCGAGACCTCCTCGCCGCCACCGCCTCCGCCGCCCTCCTCAAACACGGCCCACCCCGAGTTCTCGCTCCCCTCCTCGTCTCCTGCCTCCCCGTCCTTCCCCGGCGACGCGCCCTCCCCTGGGGACGCCTCCACCGCCTCCTCCTCCTCCGCCGGGGTCTCCGCCTCCGGCTTAGCCTCCTCCAGATCCTCGTCCTCCGCCTCCCCTTCCTCCTCCACTACAGCGTCTCCGCTTTCGGGAACCACGGGTCCATCCGCCGGGGTCTCCGGCCCCTCTTCCTCCTCCTCCTCCTCGGGGGCCTCGCTCGCCTGCCGAGACAGCACCAGCAAGTCCCCCACCTCCTCCGCCCCCTTGTCCGCCGCCCCCTCCTCCTTCTCCTCCTCCTCTCCCATGAGGCAGATCTCCCGCAGGGCGGCGTACTTGTCCACCTGCTCCTGCGCCGCCGCCGCGCCCCGCTCCTCCTCCTCGGCCCCTGCGCCCTCCGCGCCCAAGGGCCTCCTCGCGGACGGAGACGATTCCTCCTCCTCCGCACCCTCCTCCTCCTCCTCTTCCTCCTCCTCCTCTTCCTCCTCTTCTTCCTCCTCCTCTTTGCTGGCGTCCGAGGCCGATGGGTCCACCGTGGGCGGGGAGGGGCCTGCCTGCTCCCCCTGCTGCCCTACTCCCTCCCCCTCCCCTCCGCCGCCTCCCTCCGACTCGATCAGCTCTCGGAAGACGGCATACTTGTCAAATGGCGCCTCTTTGAAAACGTCCTCAGACGACATGCCACTCTCTGCGAAGTTGTCCTCGAACTTGGCCTCAAAGTCAACGGCAAACGGCGCCACCACGGGCTTCTCACCACCCGCCTGGCCCTCACGGCCCCTCACTCGAGTGCCCTCCTGCCCCGCCTTCCGTGCTCGCTGACCCACGCCGCTCTCATCCTCTGCACCGCTCTGGCTTGCCTGCTCCAACAATTAAACACCCTCCTTATTACTAGGATCACGAGCAACACCTTACAGAGCTGTATATAATTTTCAAATCTCACAGAGTTGTTCAGCAAGCACAACAAGTCTACATATAACCACCAAAGTTGATGATCTCCGGAGACATCAATGTGTGAAAAACAGTCTCCTGAAGAATAGGTACAACCTCACATTCAACAAAGCTAAAGAACATTTCACAGCTACATCTAAGTGAGGTGCAGGTTTGAAATTTACCGTGATTTATACCGACTAGAAATGCTTATTCAGACACAGACAGTGCTCAACTTTCAACCCCAAAAACCACTCAGAATTCAAAAAATCCAATCAAGTGGCAAAATCCAAGTTCTTGATTTGGATGGTTCAACTGTCCACGGAGGTTATAGGAGATGGAGCCCTCTGATGACACTCATGAAGCATGTGCTATACATATCATGAGTTTTAACCTTCTGGGATCTCCTAGTTGTCTCTAAGCTAAAAATTTGTTTCAGTGCAGCAATTTTTTTGCTTTTGATAAGTACTTAAAATTAAAATGGAAAGCAGCAGTTAAAAAAGAATGCATAAATAAATGAGCCTGAACACATGATAAAAACATATATAAGTAGATTAAATTTCTTTTAATCCATCTTGCAAGAGAATGCTCACCGTTTCATCCCTGCTCAGTATATCCTCTCCCTCAACTGGTCGCCGACGTCTCGTTGAGGACAGCATCTCCGCCAGCTCCTGCAGTGTCATTGTAGCCACCCTTTCCTGGGGGACACGCAGTGCCGTAGCAATGTCAGCAATGCTCATGCGACCCAGTTCGGCCAGTGTGAGGTCCCTCCTGCCTTGGCCCCCCCTTGCTGCGCCCTCAGCCCCCTGCTGAGGGGAGGGAGTGCTGCGAGGTGGGGGTGGCAGCAGGAGAGGGGGCGGAGTGGCCGGAGCGACTAGGGCCTGAGGCCTCTCCACCATCTCCTGTGGCTGCTCCACAGGCGTCCTCTGCTGCCGGCGTGGTGGTGGGGGCAAGGAGCGCTGGGGCTTCTTGGTCTCGTACTGATTGATGAACTCATACTGTGCTCCTGCATCCTCGTCCATCCTCTGCTGTGCCATCCTTTTGGGGGGCAGGGGGGGAGGACGGCCGTTGGAGGGACGTGGGGGTGGGTCAGGGGGAGAGGGGGAGCGGTGGGCCGCCCTCCTTGCGGCTGCCTGCTGCCGAAGGCGCGGGGAGCGGCTTCGGGAGCGCGGCATGGTGGCCCCCGGTGGTGGCAAAAGCACGCTCTCACCTTTCTCTGGAGGCAGAGACACTCTGAGCAGTCCGTGGGACACTGGGGCTGCTTTTGAGGTCCGGGGTCTCCGCCCCAGGGTGGCCGACATGCCATCAGTGGCTCTCTTACCTCGACGCACCCCAAAATCAGCAAACCCAGTATCAAAGGGGTCGTCATCGAGCCGTGGGAAGATGCCGGCAACATCAGCGTCAGACAAGGAGGCTGAGAGGGGAGGGCCGACGGTGCCCACTGGCCCTCTTGCGTCCTCGTCTGCAAAGGGGTCCGTGTCGGCAAAGGGGTCCTCTGAGGGAGCAGTCATGGGGTGTGGGGGTGTGGCAGGAGGGAAGAGGGGGAGGCCACCGCTAGCAGGAGACACTGCGGCCTTTGGCGGGAAGAAGAGGTCAGGAGCGGGGAAGAGGTGCTCGCCTGGGATGCTGTCCACTTGCTGCTGCTGGTCGAACATGGCGTGGAAGAGGGGAGCAGGCTGAGGTGCTGGGAAGGATGCGGGTGCCACGGGAGGGGGTGCAGGGGTTGTGAGGGGTGCCGGTGCCTCTCCAGGCCCCACTAGGTCCCGCAGAACCTTCTTAGGAGGGTTTTTCAACTCCTGGAAAAAGTCCTTCTTGTCAACATAAGGGCGACTGCGGCCGGTCCCCAGTGGGTCAAGCTCGGTAAACACATCAAACTGTGTGCCCGTTAGGGATGAGGGACCCTCAGATCCACTGCGTTCCAGGGCTGCAGTGCGATCCTGGCTGCAATTGGCCTTCTCCTATGGGGCAAAATTGAGAGAAAAGAAAAAAGATGATAAATTTATAATGGATTGACATTTTATGGGTCATATGAGGTGTCTTTCAGCTACTGGCATTGGTTACCAGTCCCAGCTCACAATTCAAGTTCTTCACCAATTGATTTATTGCCTAGCTTAATTTTCAAGAGTTATGACTTATGAATGATCTTAGTGGAGGAATTATAAAAACTACAAAAATAATTCATCAAGATCTCTCACAATTCTGGTTACATAATCATTATTCCATTTAAGGTAAGCAATATAAATTATCCCAACTTAAGTTTTCTATCTGGTTTTAAAGAAAATTATTTTGGTACAGAATCTTTTGGCTTTGCTTCCGATTCTAGTTCAAAGTTTATGAACCGATGTAACCAGAAACCAAAGGACTGAACTGACCCATTCCTAATAAATTTAGTTTAAAACGGAACAAAGGAATATATGCAGTAACTACTCGCATATATGTAGCGTCAACCCTAAGGATGACTTGATTGATAGGGGTAAATCTCACCCATTACTTAACTCTGGCTATGTCAAATTTAATTTATCAAGGTGGATGTGGTGGAACAGTTCCATCATGCATTGTTGAGTGACTTGCAATTTCCAACTTTTTCAAAACTTAGACAACCAGTTTGATATATGTAGTACCACTTTCACTTCTGAGTGATATATTAGAGCCAACGATGATAAAATGTATAGAAACTGCCGTCTCATTGTTTAGCATTGTTGTATATTGTTTTGAAAAATTGGGATATTGCTTCTCATTCCACAGTACAATACAGCACTTTTACCAATTCTAGGCAGTAGGCTTTTCTAGGACTCCAAACCCAAACAAAGTCAGACAGAAATTTTTAGAACAATTCATTTAAATATGGTTGAATATATATGCACAAATGATTCACCAAATTTGCATGAACTCACATCCAAGTTCCCAACCCACCATGCCACCTCACAATTACCCACAAAGGTAATGTTGGAAGGCAATTGAGTACTCAATCTTTATTTTATACTGAAACTTTTCATTAGAGCTTCAGGGCTAAAATGGAATCATATACATATGTATATTCAAAGTTGAGTGTAGCCAATTTTTTCATGAGCCAACAAGAACATGGTTTCTCCTGATTTCATTAATAAATCTCAAAGTAATATTTTGTCTCTAAAATACATTGAAATATTTATTCATGGCAAATGATATTTATCTACTATGTGTATTCACTTTTTGATGCCCACATACATGCGCATTTTGATGAAAACATACATGGCTGATGGAGTTGTAATAGGGCTGTATGCACTAGTAGTTCTACCTCAAACTTCTCGCTTGTTCAATCAAAAGAGAGTGGTGGCTGTCTTCATTAAACTCTTCCTTTACTATTTTCCTATACTTAGACTGCAATTTGACATAAAGAAAATGTTTCCATAAGCAAAAATCTAGGAGAACAACAAAGAAAATGACAACTACAATATTCCACAGGAAGCAGATACATACCCATTAAACCTTCAATACCTTCCTTTGTAATATATGTGTACGCAAAAGGCTTATTCACAGAGAGCCATTAAGATAAACGTTAGATAGCATTATACAGTACGTCAGGTTGTTTTCCAGCACAGGAGAAGTCCACTCCAAAGCATCATTTTTCATTCAAATCGATTCACAAAGGCTTTTGAGGATAAAGTTGTGGTAGATGATGGGGTCATTAAATTAGACTCACATTCACAATTTCTTAAAAGAAATCAATCAGTGGATGGAAGGGAAACTTAAGTTACCTACCAGAAAAAAAATGACCCTATCCAATCAGCCCTTCTTTCATAATTTAAAAAAACAACAAAAAAAGAGTGAGTTGCTGACCACTTTTCATGAGTTAGTCACTCCTCCAAGTTTGGGCTCATTAACTTATTTGGAGAAAACTGCACATTGGAGGAAGAACTTGCTCACAAATTTGACAATAATGGCAAAGAACGCAGGTCTGATGCGTGAGGCCAAGGAATGGTTGAGAAGTGGTGAACAGCTTTGCAGGAGTCAGTAACCTCGTCAACTTATCTGTGAAAGGGTTATAGCCATTGAGTTTTACCCGCAAATAGCTCGAGAAGTACACGATCGATCAAAAAATGGATGAGCATGCCTCTTAAATTTTTCAAACTTTATTACAAGCAATAATAAAAAAAAATGGTGGAAAAGCCCATTACTAATGTTATCATTCATCCGACTACACACTTGCCATCTAAACTTTCTTTTCCACCATTATGATGATACATAATTAAAGTAAATCCGCATCCCTCACAGTTGTTCGTCCTATTTTGAAATTGGAGCAAGGCACGGCTGGAACACAAAGATAATAATCATTCCCATCACCCCAGATGGGGAGGGTGCAGGAGATTAGATGTGGGAGTCGGAAATGGGAGATGGTTGGAAGATGTTGGTTCCCGTCCCAAAGGCTCTTGTTCCTTGTAAAGGCTATGTATGGCTCTTGTCCCCACTCACAATTCCTATCATGCAATCCAAATCCAACTTATCTTGCCGTGGACTGTTTTTTTATCTTGAAAATCATGCATATACCCAGGGTGGAACTGCTACTAAAATTCACCCAGACCTGGGCTGACAAAGGAGGTTCTTATTTGGTCAATTGATCATTGATTGATCCCACATGAAGGGAAAAATGGAAAATCCATACATTTACTTCCTCAGCTGAACTTAAGAGCATTCTGTTTGACATATTTTGAACCAGTTATTATGGTTAGAGTTAAAAATTTTTGATGTATGTCTCCACATTTAGGGCTGGTCACTTTTTCAAGGAAATCTTGTAAGGCAGGGCAATTTTTATCCATATTTGTATATTGTCTGCAACAGGTATTAGATGGGGCCTATTAATCTCGAATCAGGCAGATAGTGCAAAATCGTGTCAAGTGGCCATTTCCAATTTCCCTAAAATTCTGTGTGAGAAAGAAGTATCCTTGTGATGCATTGAGATAGCTTTATTTAAGCTCAAAACCTAACCCACAGAAAGACGGACTGTGGAAGTTTACATGCATTTAATACTACAGAAGTGCATTTTATTGACTTTGCATAGAGATACTGGATGTAATAATGCCTCAGGTAAACACTACTTATCAATTTTGCATACTGAGCAGAATGAATCTTCATTTCCCCTTCCCTTGAAGTAATGCGAAGTTAGAGGACGAGAAGGAGCACATCAACTGATTTGGTTGAAAACATGCCAGATTTTACAAGAAAGAAAACAAAAAATATTAAATTACTACCTTTTTTCATTTTTTTCAATAGATAGAACAACCTTTAAACTAGCTACTGCAAAAATTTAAAGGAAATAAGAGGTGGCCTTTTTTTTTTAGATATTATGTAATTGTTAAATAATTGCCAACTTTTATTGTTTAAATAATTCCCATTTGTTAGTCTACTGGATGATTGTGCCAAAATATTTTCTTTCACTTCACTGCTCTCTGTGCTTTGGTTTCATACAGTTATTGGTATTTAGGTAATTTTTCATTTTTTGTTTCCTGGCTTGAAGCAGCAATGTTCAAAGTTCCATAAATTTCTGAGGGCTAGGCTATGAGCTTAAATAGAGTTAATATAATCAGTCATACGGATACTTCTTTTACATACATAAGCTTAAAAGAAATTGGTGATGGTCACCTGACACCCCTCTGACTGATTTGAGATGGAAGTCTTCAGTGGTAGGAGGAGAGGTCGATGGGAAGAGTGATCGGGTTGGAAGTTGTTTCCAGTGGTTACCAATGGCCACACAATGACTCATGTTGCTTCAGGTGACAGGCAATCCTGAGATACAACATCCAACCCAACGCAACCCCACGTTTTCTTCCTCCTCCAACACCTAATGTAAATAGCACATAAATATGAATAAAGCAGCCTCACCAGATTCGCTTTAAAAATAACCATCATTAGTAAGGAAACGTTGGGGCCTCCCAAAAAGTAACTTGGAGACATATCCCAAAAGTTTTTAACTACATATAAAGACTAACACCCGTGAAAGTTTAAAAGAATAATTACATTTAATACTTGTCATTGAAGCTCATGGCCAGTCATAGCTATCCACGCACTTTGAGAGCAAGGGGAGGTACACAAACATATTGGTACTTTGCCCAAATCTGCCTCATCAGTTTGTCAAAACCAGCAAGCTAAATTTTTAGAAATGAATTGCGCAAAAAACTTTTACAAGCAAAGATGCACCACAGTGCCAAAATTAAATTGACATGCTGCACAATGATATAACAGGATACTGAAATGTAAACAGGCACTCTCTCAAATTCATGTTACGTGGATAATTATGAGAAAGTTCTATTTTAATTCATAATGGAAGACATGAAATATGATGACCAGGGAAAAATTTTACGTTTACGTATAAACTGGGAGACTTCTAGATGAAATTATTTTTAAAACATAAATAATATGTTTTCATGTAGATAACTGCCATCATCAAATTATTGCCTGACCTCCTAATATTACTGCACTACTCAGTTCATCCTGGTAAAAAATTACAAAATTTCCCACAAGTTGACTCATCAAACAAATGACCTTCTTAAGGAAAATGTGATAAATTAGAGTTCAAAAAATATCATGATTGTGGTACGTTAAATGGAAATATTTGCCAAATAAGACATAGCTTTCAGTGGAAACGTCAGTTTTAACAGCTCCTATCATTTAAATGTTACGGCATCTCATTAAATAGGGATTGGCAGCTCTGAATTTAGACATAGCACACCACACAGTAGCAGAAAATGGTCTCCTAAATAAAATCAAATCGTAACATTGCAAAGCCCAGACAGCTATCCCACGATAAACATTAGAATAACCTGTTGAAATTGACAAGTATTACAGTTCAATTCTGACCTCCACATGGCAGGCAAAGTGGGTTACTTGAATTGAAGGTGAGAATAAAATTTTTGGTTTGGTACATTTGCTTGTTGGAAATTTTTAAGATTTAAATTCTGATACATGAATCTCCCAACTTTTCTCATCACATTGATTTTGATCATTTTATCATATTATTTACTGTATTTAGTTTTCATATGATTAATCCCACAAACCTTATGTCCGGGGTTAATATACTGTATGTGCAGTGGTTAAACAACTGTTTTAACGCTTGCGAGGTAATAAAATTAACACTGGCTTATATAATTATATTTAAAATAACTTTATCCTACTATGTTTTCTATTACTTAGTTAAAATGAGTTTTCCCAATTAACTCTCCATATCTCACTTTAACATTGTTTTACTCATAATATTTTTAAGATTTCCTCTTACCAAAAGTTATTTAGTTGACAAGTTCATACATGAGAAAAAAATCCGTCAATGTTGGTTGCATATAGCTCTACAAGAAGAGCTCATCATTCCTGAGGCAAAAAAGGTAATTTCACTGATCAATTCCTCTATTTGCATAAGCAACCACAGTTGCAGTTACAGTTTGAGACTGGTTCTATCCTAATGCTATGCATATTGAGGAGGAAAATTATAAGGAGTGAAACACAGTTTTCATTGGCCATAAGCCTTGTGACATCAGGGGATGTTCAAGTATTACGTAGGCACTCCTAGAGTAGGGAGGGGACGTGGGTTTGCTTACAAGTTGAGGTGGGGGGGGTCAAAGCATTGCTTATGTAAGATAGGAGGGTCTTACTCTTTAGTTAAGAAAGGAAGAGTAGTCAACTAGAGCATATTGCATACCATAGGAGTGCTTCTGGTCTTCATATTTCAAAATAATATCTCACATATTGAGTATACCAGAGGATGCAAATCATCTAAAGGATGATTACTGAGAATAATATACATAGTATCATCTGGTGGAATGCATCACCTACGAGATTATAATGCCAGTAGAAGAGTGCAATGCATATGGAATCGATCATTGAATACACTGTCACTTAGAGGATTAAAGGGATGAAAGATTGTTTCCAATTTTTTCCAGGCCATAAAGAATGCCCATAATGTATATTGTGTCTCGAGTAACAATTATGTATACTTAATTGATAAATATTTCAATACATTTCGTAAACTAATAAATATAACTAACATACTTAAATAGTATGCTTTTTAAAACAATTCATGTGGAATTGTTAAATGAACATAAAATATATCTTACTTTCCCATACATAAAGCAAATTTAAAAATAAAAAAATCTTACATAAGCAAGTAGGTGGGCTTAAGGCATATAAATGAGACATCCATAGCAGGTTCCCCTCACAAACTTTTCTAATAGACATGATGCATTTCAATGCTGGTGCATCATTACCAAACAACATCGAGACTTGTTGTGTCTTTAACGAAGTTATTGAATAGAGCCGGCAAAGGATCTTTCCTTCATGATGGAATGATTCCACTACATCTCACCTGAAATAACCAGTTTTATTTAAAATGCTAGTTTGGCAAGACAGGGGAACTTGTGGCGAAATGTTTGGCAAATGCATATAATTGCTTAGAAGGGGGTGCTAACGTAATACTTGAATGTTCTCCCTTGGACTAGCCCACCAAATCGTCGCAGGATGTAGGAGAGGGTGGGGTGGGGTTAGGGGAGGGGCGGGGACCTACCTGCTCCCTGCCTGGTGCGCTGTCCGCCCCGACCGATGGGGGGAACACTTCGCCAAATAGATCCTCTGAGCCAAGCGGCCTCTCGAACCACGAAGACTCAGCAGCAACCTTGAGGCCGCTGACCTTGGGGGCCTCTCGGAGGGAAGAGGCGGGGGGAGCCACAGAGGAGGAGGAGGGAGGGGGTGGAAGGGGGGAGGGTCGGGGGATGGCAGTGCTGCCACCTGCAGGAGCAGGCCCTACAAATGAGTCGCCAAAGGGGTCCTCGACAGCCACGGGCAAGACGCTAGGGGGAGAGGAGAGGATGTCGGTTGTGGAGCGCAGCGCAGGGGGAGGGGCGATTGGGGGAGCGGCAGTGGGCGTGGCGGCGCTCGAGGCAAAGGGGTCGTCGGACGGGGTCATCTTCTCCATTTGGTGGATCCCCGCTTGGATGCTGTTCAACTCTATCTCGAGGTCTAGCAGGTCTGCAATCACCTCTGAGGTTTGCTGCTGCTGGTGGTGCAAGGCGTTGGGGTGGCGCGGAGGGGGAGAGATGGCCACCACTGCAGATGATGCGGCTGCATGACGACGGTGGCTGCCCGAAGTTGATGGCGCTCCCAACCGCCCTCCTGATGAACTGCTGCCATTCTCTTGAAGGTCCTCCGCAATCGGCCGCATTGATTTCCCTTGGTCCCCTGAGTCCTGAGCATTTAGAAAACACAAAATTGTAATGGGAGTACAAAAACATCACCACAGAATAGGATTAACTGATTGAGGAAAAAATAAAACATATTTTGGTTGGGTTAAAGTGTTCGAGGTTAATAAAAATAATCCAGGGCATCAGTTCCCTTCCCTATCACATTCTCTTCCATTGAAAATGCCAACAGTCCCATTTATGTCCACACAAATTCACAGATAATCATGTAGTACCCCATGCAGCTCACTGATTTCTTTTACATCTATGTACATAATTGTCACTTTTAAGTCATAAGGATATCACTGGTGACCTCACTTATACGTCAAAAATGATTTATTTATTTTAAAACATTTATTTTTCACCTAAGTAATATTTACCAGTTATATCATTTTGATCTACTATAGATATTGAAATAGTCTTTGTTGCCAAGAATAAGAAGAAATTTTGTCATCACTTAACAATGATATGAGAAATATGATGAGGTCAAAGATTGGTCAGTTACTACTGCTTTAACCAGTGATATTTTATTGGTAAGTATCATTTTTTCATCATTAGAGGTGATATCAATCTTTTATAAATGAATGGATATTTAAATTATGCCACTTGAACATCTCCTAAGGAATGTAGATGCAAAAGTAATATTTTTGATTATAATTATGATATACTCCATAAAAGAGATTTGTTGCTGCTAGTGGTATTCCAGCTTTTGGGAAATAACCCAGGTCATTAGTTCCCAACGTTACTTCTCCATCACATTCCCCTCAATGCATACGCTAATGGTTCTCTTTGTTTCCACTCGCGTGCAAATAGATAGATATGTACATATATGCTTGCCTTTGAATCTGATGAGCACTTGGTGGACGAGTACTTGAGTTGGTGCTGCTGCTCAATGTGCTGCTTGGCCATCTCAATCTCCTTCTTCTTGAGCTCAAACACAACTTGGAAGAGGTCTCTCATGGCAATCACCACCTGCATGCGTGAACACATTGGAAAATCATCAAGGGCCGTCAGGACTCATGCATGCCAAATGATGAACTTCAATTTTAGAGCCAAGAGTGCTTCTGATGTGTATTTCATCATACACCCATTCATGAGTACATACTCTCTCAATGCAGCAAGCTCATTCATACATGCATTATCTTTCCAATCTTTCTTAAAAAAAGTATATTAAGGGTATCTCAATTTTTTCAACATTTATCCCGAGAGATTATTCTGATTCCTAAAAAACTTTGCCAAACTGATTAAATAGAAGAGACTGAGCTCAATTTATTTAACATTCCAGTACCTATAATTTATAAAAATTATATGTACTGGAATGCATAGCCACACATTTAATCCACACAAGATTTTCCACTATAATTTCCGATCGTAAAATTTCCGATTTTTTAAAAACTTTCTACAAAAGTTACGATGTGGAATCATGTTTTACCTAATGAAAAACTATAACATTTTTTAAAAACTTTTTATTCATGACTATATATGGTACTCACAAATTACATACTACAAAATAAGTATTAAGAGTACCCATTGTTCTCTGACAAATGCCGGAACATCGTTCCAGCTGAAATTAAGAGCTAGGAAAGGATATAAGTGTCCTTTCAAATTATTAACACACACTGTGAGCATTGCTTTAAGTTTCACAAAAATTAATTTTCTCATTAATATTTTTCCAGTTACAGTTAGAAAAAATTGCTTGAATTTTCATAATGGTCTCCACAAGCTCAACAAGCAAAACCTTTCTTAATTACAAGATGACCTCAAGGTAAATGTTGCACTATTTAGTTTAAGTTTTATGCTAGATAAGGTAGGGTGGCCATAAATGTTGTGGCTTAGACCGGGACATCTTACTTCCAAGTTGAAGCTAGAAAACCAATGGCATTCTTCCATGGAAATGGGTTTGTAAAATCAAAAATAAGATTATTAAATGGTGGGATTTGTGGTGGGGAGGTGAGTAGCATGACAGTGGGGACGAAATCTAATGAAGGGGAAGGGACAGTGCACTGTTACTATTGCTGCCACCATGGTCGGCTCCAAGCTGACGACGTTCTTTGATAATATCACTACATATCTGATTATAGTGCGTTGAAGTTACTGAGATACTTATTTATTCCAAAACTCTTACTGCCGTATGGTGTTACACTTTATTTCATAAACTGTTATTATGAAAAACATGATTCCGATAGTTTTTGCTTGAATCTGGGACATTGTACAGAATTTTTGGAAACTGTCCCCCTATGAAAAAATTGTATAAAACTGTTTCAAATTTTTATACATTGCCATGGCAATGTATAAGAATGTAATATATGATTTTACACTTTCCCGGCGAATAACTTTAGAAAAATCTTCTCGGGATCTTCTTTGGCGCTCTTAAATAATCTAACCCGCGCGCAATCCCGAGAAGATTTTTTTATAAGAATGTATAAAAATTTGAAACAGTTTTATACAATTTTTTCATAGGGGTCGGGACACCCTCAAAAGTGCACTGGTCTAAAACAGTACTGTCCAGGCCAAACTGGGACAGGTCACTTCAATGTTGGGAAATACTTCAGCCAAGGTGGAGTTTTATTCTACAGATATAAGGTAAAAAAAATTGTTGAATAATACATGTCACCAAAACATACAAATACCAACCTGTGATGCAGCTTTATCAGTCTTGATTCCAAAGAAGCGGTGCCCAGTGTCAGGAGATCCAAATATGTATCCAAAAGCTCTCGAGTCGGTCATGTCTTGTGCAATGAAGGAGATTTTGTGTACGGGATGGTGGTAGAGGCAATCCTTCAGAAAGAGAGATAATATTGGAGGTCATTCAGGCATTAAAAAAGGCATTACGGACAATTGTGGCATATTGACATGGCAGCTTAGAGTCTGCACTTATTCATCCATTCTCAAATTCTCAGAATTAAAATAAAGGGCTCATTCACCAATTCATTTTATTGTCTATTGTGAAGATGTTTGAAAAATAAAATGACCTGCACTTTTCAGTTTATGGACCCATCACCTACCTCTCATTCTATCTGAGAAAAAAATTGATGCCCTTTACTCTTTTGCCAATACTCTAATGACGTCAAAAACTCATGCCGAACCGTTCACAGAGTAGCAGAAGGAGTAATTGAGTAATAGTAACTCAGTTACTGGTAACGACTACATTTCGGTGATTTTGTAACTTTAATTGTAACGTTTGAAAAAATAAATATTTATTGTACTCTACTCATTGCTTTCTGGAAGCAATATTCACTTTCCCATTATGACTGCACCAACTGACGTATGCCAAGAAATTTGTTTGGACTGGCACATACTTATGTGCATAACACTCCTAAACCACCAACCAAGAGTAATTTGCTAAAACTGTATTTAAAGGAAACTTTCAAAAGATCCTCCTGAAAGAATCTTGTAAGCAGTTATCAAGAGGTTTTACATAATGGTTATCACTCTTCTGAGCAACTCCTTCCTTAAATGAAAGTTCCTCCATGAAAAGGCCCATTAATGAAGCAAAAATCTCGGATATTCACCAACTCATGAAAGGTATGAGGCAACTTTGGTATTTGTTATTTAAAATTCATTATAAAATTGTTGAATATTGAAGATTTATTTAAACAGATGTTTTTCATCTACTGAATTTTTAAATTGATTTGCGATTTTGGTTCTGGGTGAATGATCTCATTTACTGCTAAATAATCATACAGACAAGTAAAAGATACACTTTACAGAAAGATACATAAATTATTCATTATCCTTACAGCCAGCAGAACATGCCTAAAAACCAAAATTATATAAGAAGAGAGTTTTAGCAAGTACTAAATCATTACATTATATGTCTTAACTGGAAACAATTGAAAACATGAAGAAGAAGAACACGTTAACCCTTCAGCTAAGGGAGCTTGATCGCATGCTGAGGTTCCCAGACTCCTCCTACTCAAACTATGTTCCTCCAATGGAAGAGACATCTAGCTCTCATTACCTCGTTAAAAAACTGAGCATCAAAATGCCTATGATAGCCATAATACCATAGCCCATTATACCTATGTATTTGGTGATGTCTCCTCCAAAAGTTTCTATAAGAAATTACTATCCTTGATATTCAATTGACCTTGATTGTTGGCGCATTCAAAAACACCCTCAAATATATGATACCTGCCCCTTCTAAAAGCTAAATAAAATTATGTAAATGGTTATAAAGTTTTGAACAAGTTTTCTCCTCAATCAAAGTTATATTAAAATAATTTTTCTTGGATTATTACTTATTAGTATAGGATGCATTAATAGCTGGAATTAAACTTAACCTGTTTCAGCAAATGATTTTAATAACTAATCAAGCACTGCAGCAATAATTAAATGAATGATGAAGATCAAATGGATGCATTGTGTGAGTAATACGATAGTTGTATGAAGGGTAGGAGAGAGGACTAGTCTTTTGAAATCCCTGGGCAGGAGACAGGACATTTTAATTGGTCACATAATGACGCACATGAGGTAAATGAAAATCATCGTCGTAGGACAGGTGGAAGGGAAGAACAGCGGAGGCAGGCCCCGGGATGAGATGCATAGAGCATGCGATAAAGGGTGTGAAGCTGAAGAATTGCGCACGAGTTATAAGACTAGCCGATAGAAGAATTGAACGGAAAGCTGTGTCAAACTAACCTAAGGATTGATGGCCATTGATGAAGACGTAATTGAATATAACTATCTTAAAATTTTGATTCCACTTGCCTTTACCCCGCTGAAATTTCACAATCTGAAAATCTGAATGGCCCTCCCCTCCTCCCTAGTTTTGATCCTGGCTATGCCTTAGTTTGAGATCTATCGCAATTTTGCAATGGCATTGGATATCTTATCTCTCTAAAAGATTGATACCATCAGCACTGATTTTGCACACACTTCTTAAAATTTCAAGTTTTGCAAATGTTGTTTTCACTCACATAATACGTCATCAATAATTTTAGTCTACTCCTTATTCTCTAACAAGAAACATTTCCCAGCACAGCAAAACACACTGATGCTCTTTAAACTGATTCCTAGCGCTCAATTTATGCCAACTCAACATACGATGGAATATACTTCATGATGGGAATGGATTAATCTCGCTAGGCAAAGGTCCACGGTACATTCTACGCCTATGTTATCACTTGTGTTAGCTGGGTCAGAATGCATTGAAAGGAAATTATGAAAGGAACGCGAATGTGACCACCGACTGGATGGAGAATGCACATTTTCGGAGTGAACAGGAGGGGAATCACTCACTCCGGTCTTGTCGTCGCGCAGGCGCAATCCATCGATGGCGACGCACACTGCAATGCGCTGCTTGTGCTCCCCAGCTGCTCGCACGGCCATCTTGAGGTCGGCCAGGGCCTCCTGGCACATCCGCTCCCCTCTCGCTTCCCCCACCTCCAGGATCCCAATCAGCTTGGCTCGGAAACTGACTCCATCTCCAAGGAAGCGCGAGGGCTCATTCTTGTCTGAGGAAATAAAAGGTGCCTTTCAAAAGAAAGATTCTTCTGCTGTGCACGTGGGTGTAGCTGGGGGCTAGAGGCTCATGACCCACCAGAACTTAAGGGCACTCAATTTTGTGAGAATATCCACCAATGGTTACCAATATCCATTAGAATTTACGTGCAACCTGGGGCACTGAGTGGGAATTCTATGGATATTTATCGGTTTGCCCATTTAAATTTTAATGTAAACAATTATCATGACTCTAAGGATAACAGTAAGAATTTTCTTGTAACTGCTTCCACTGGATCGTGAAAGTCACTGTCTAAGGTTTCCGGCTAAAATTTTTGCAACCATGATATAGGAAAATAAATTCACTTTGTACATTCCACACTAAATATTTATTAAACATCAACCAAGGGTTTGATGTATTATATGGTTGTTACTTTGGATATTCTACAGATCTTCACAAGTGGGAACTTCAGATATTGGTTGGATATCATGAAAGTTGTATCCTAACATTGACTGAATGTTGCAAGGATGCCGAATACTTGGGAAGGCTTGTGAAAAATTTGGTAAAAAAAATCTTGAATTTCAAAAGTATAAAAAAATGCCTTCAGAAATTAGGCTTAATACATATAAGTTCTTATAAGGCTAAATTTTAAAAAAATTCAGCGTAGAAATGGTCCCTCTTGAAGTGGGAATAGGTCCAATATTTGGCTAGGGTTGACAATTGGGATTTTTGGTTTTACTGAGTTGTAGCTGTATAAAAGACAAGTCTTCAACCTTAAGACATCTCACACTCAATAGCTTTTAATGATTATCACAAATATAATATATTAATGGAAACTATCTCAGACAAATAAAATTAACGAACAATATATAACTACTTGTGAAAAGAGTTAAAAAGAGTTTTTAAAGTTTTGAATGAAATATCAATAAAATCATTAATACTGACCATATTAAAATTTTATGCTTATTTATATTTCCTTTATAAGTGAAAGGTATATTTCTTTTCCTACAGTCAAAGTTTATTCGACCCAATGCTTCATTCTTTATCATGGAATGCATCATTATGACTCCTTCCATGTCATGGTATCTGAGATATAGCAATAACAACAACCACACATTTTTCTAGATGGAATCAAGATGAAAGGAACAGAGCTTGAGATACTCACAAAAATAAAAATGCAAATGAAACATATTCATCCGAGAATTACCAATAAAAATCAAGAACAAAACATGGCAAGATGAGGATGTTTTACTCATAAGATAATTGGAATAAATATGTATAAATGAAGAATTGCTGTGCAGCCAACAGTGATGAGGAAAAATGATTCAAGGAGAGGATTCATCACAAGCCAGAGTCTGAGGCAAATTACATTAAGAAATACCTTCTCAGTTTGTGGGTTAATGAAATAATTACTGTTGCAGTGTTCTAATGGGGCCCAATAGGACAGGGCCCCTCCATGAAATGCATGTAAATAAAGAAAGAATTAAATGCTGCAATTTGAATTACATAGGTAGTTTGATGAATCACGCACAAGGGCATGGACATGACATGCGGTGACACTCTGCCTTGAAAATTAAAATTTGCATGAACTATCGTGGGGTGAGGGGATGGAGAAGGCCTGAGCCACCCTCCAGAATGAGGATTCCATTCTATCAATGAGATCAACTTGATTGAATGAAATTTTGGATGTAGCTGTCAAACTTCTTCCATACAAAGGTATATTTATTTGAAGTTTTCTGCAGAGGGGAAATTGGCTTCGAAATGGACTTCAGACAATGAATGGGTAGAGCCAACTAAAGGTCAAAGCCATGGAAGTGGTCCATCTATGAGAATTCCCACTACTTTTGGTGTGGAGAAAGTTCAAATTTGTGGCATAAAGTACAAACCCTTGGGTTCATATTCATGGACTCCCATTCCATGGTAAATCATAAAAAATCTATGGGTGGTACCCCAAGAAATTTCCACCTGATTTTACATCACTACATTATGGAGTGTTCTCTATGCTGTAATTTAGCTATAAATACTAAACCATTTCAGAGTATGTAGTCTTCCAAGTGTCATTAACCCTGCTCTGTCAAATACAATAAAAAATACTGGAAGAAAGCCATCAATTAATGTGGTCTACTTTGAATGCATTTTGCATTATGTTGATTTTGAGTGGGTATCAATCTAAATTTAGCACTGATGTATTGAGTAACCACTTTCTACTATGACTTCAGAAAAGAATCACATGCATTAATCTTTGAACTTATTCAAGAAGCTAAATATGTACAGCATATTCATTCAAACAAATGAAGAAGAATATATCTAATTAAAAATTCACACATAATAACACAAGACATTTTTGCCAAGACAAAAATTGACTACTGACCAAATATTGCCACTGATCGTGGAATCAAAAGTCATTTGACCTTTCCAGGATACACTCTAGAAGTCAAATAAAAATGTTGATGGACCAGCAGAATCTTCATTAAGTGCAACGATAAATGTTTCCCACCTCGAACCAACAACCTGGAGTTTGGGAAGGAATTAAGGAACAAGGGTCTTCATGTCAAAGGCACAACAAGATCCTCAGCGTGAGGATAGCTTTGGGGAAGGAGAAGAGATCCTCACACCATTATAGGGGAGGCTTGAGCTACCACTTAAGAATCCACATGTTTTCTGTGCTTTCAGATAGAGAATATCTCCTTACGTGAATAGAGGTCCATTGATCTTTTCAAAATGATGGAATAGGTTACATTGGAATTACGACCAGTTGAAAGAACTCTAAGTGAGATTAATTAACACAAATTCCAAAGCCCTCTGTATATACTAAGTCTACACTACTTCTATAGCTAGAAAAAAGGCACACTTAACAATCCTTATGATTCTTCCGTCATCGTATGCAGTACAAAACATGACTATGAATTACTACTGCTTCTCCTGAGGGCAATAAATTAACCATTTGAGAGAGGGCTGAAAGTATAAGTATATTTTTCCCATAGTTGTCCATACACACGTACATGTATGAAAAATGTGTTTAGGATATTTTCATACAAGTTCCAGGAGTGTTTATGAGCTTCCTGTAGCACAATAAAGCAAACCCACTATGGTTCATAGGTAGTATATTTCTATAGTTCCAGAGAACTCTCACGCTGTCTTTTGCTTTGTAATGTCTAATGGGACATCATACTGATAGCTACTTACACTTGCATGGGCTTGTCTTCTTCCTTAAGGTTTGCATTCCACTGAGATAAGACTTCAAAATCCTAGACTTAGAGACTTGTGAGGGGATTATGATCAACGAGACCATATAAATGTCCTAAGGGGGGCACGCCGGTGACCGCGGCGGAAGGTTAGGCCTCCGCGAACCGCCGGCGTGCCCTGGAACTCCGCCCGCGACCCCTCAGCCCAGGCGAGCGGCAGCCCCGCTCGCGGCACGGGCGCCGCTCCGCCGCCGCTGCATCACCACCACGGAGCAGCAGCGCCCCTCGGCGGCGACACGCGGTTTCGCTCACGTGTGCTCGACTCCCCTGCGCTCAGAAGAGTCGAGGAGGCCATGGTGGCAGGCAGGGCGGACGGCGTATCGATCAAACGGGGATGGAATCGCTCGGGGACCGCGTGGTCGGACGGGGGAAGTACCATCGAAGAACCGCCGAGGACTGCGGTGGCCGCGGAGTGAAGCGGCCTCTATCTCGAAGCAAATCATCATCAGCTCAGACACCACTAAACACGGTGCGCACGCGAGGGCACGTCCGAGAGAGAGTCACGACAGGTCGCACGGTGCACTTCTAATAACGACATCGATCACCTCGTGTCGCTCACAGATAACCACGATCGTCAAGTCATGTGATGAGGTAGATTAAACACTATCAGCGGACGTCTACATGGCGGCAGTATCCTATTCTTCGCCGATAACGTCGTCGTCACTGAGAGCAGTCATGGACGTGGAGTTCCTCCGGTGAAACGAAAGCCTAACTACCAACCCTTTTAGAGAAAGGCTACTAAATGTCCGTATCCCGGAGAAGGTCCCCGTTGGATTTCAGAAAACGCTTCTCGGCCACGACCATCCGAGAGGAGGGGAGGGGTTGAGTAAAGGATTCCCCCTCCATCGCCGTATCCTCAATCAATAATAAACCCCGCCTTCCCGAAGCGGCGGCGGCGGTCGGGCGGGCGCCATGTTGGTCGCGCAGTCGCGAAGCAACGGATCAACGACCGACGCGACCTCTCACGGAGTTACCTTCACTCACGGATCTTTAGTATCTTCGGTTAGCGAATGTACACATAAACAGCGCAGCCAGTCTTTGATTAAATACCCAGACCAGAGAATACCTTCTCATACAGATTCCGTAGTCGAAAACAGCAATAGTGTGAGAGAAATAGAGGAATTGAACGGCAACCACACTATGAATGGGTTTTCATCATGAATAATTTATTTCTTGAAATTTATCGTCTATTGAAGTCAGTTGATCGTATTCAAGCGAAGATTTCAAGACTTTTTCCCAGAGAAATAGGAGAAAACGATTGTGTGGACGGTTCGTCCAAGGAGAGCGATATTTGTGTTTTGGAGGATATTTACAAGGAGCGTTAACGGTATGAATAGTTGTGAACAGGTGTTTCGGGCAAAAAAGAAGGCACATCTAAAGCCGGCTTCAAATTCCGCAGCACTAACCATCGTAGTAGAACTAGGGGAGGTTTAAAAGGAACAGCCAGTGATTTCTGCAACAATTGAAAATATGGTAGTCATGGGAGGCTATAATAATTTCATTTTGGTGGCTCCACAATGCAAGTTAGTTTTATCAGCTCCACAAGCAATGTTTGAAAATAATTTCAGAATATCACAGAGCCATTTGTCTATGCAACCAGACGAATTTTTGCTGAGTAGCATTGCATACAAGTAAGACGCCGCGGGTATTAGTGAACCCCCCTCAAAAAACTACCTAGAATCCACCCCTGTCTCAAACGCACCCCGTGACGAATGAATAACACATCGCAATAACGATGTAATAAATACAGTCAGATAGCTCTGAATAATAGCTGAACTGAGCTATAAACACGAGCGCAACTCAGGTCTTTCATAAGGCCAAACAATCGGTGTGTCCACCTCCTTTTTCAAACTGTCGATTGTGATAGAGTTTGAAAAAAAAAGACCTGTACTTTTCCGTTTTTCCATTCGCCGCCTATTTATCGAGCTATGCGTTACGAATAATTAACGGTCTTCACCATTCCACCGATAAATGATGAGGTCACAAACTGCGGCCAAGCGGGTCATCGGCGTCTCAGCTAACCCACTGCATCATGTTTACACTCTAGTGAACGATTCCTTCCTTCAAAGAGCTATTCTCTCCGGACCATTAAATGAGAGAAAACTCTGATTACGTCAACTAGGCCAATTTATCTGTATTGCGGTAGATTTGTAAATAAATAGCTCCCAACCTATTCCTACGAATTCTATCCATCATCAATGCGACACCCAGAGAGAAATTGCGTGCATCAGTTGGCATGTAGGTAGACCAAAAGCAAAAAATAACCTCTTAAATGCAGCATAAACGAGCTGCTGGTTTTTATGAAACGGGTACCTCCCTTTGGATCTTTCAAAGCGCCCACATGCACTGTTTCTTATTTTGTGAAAGGTTTTCTGAATGTTTTAGATACCTAAGCATGTGTAGTGTGTATTTATTGCGTTATTTATTTTGTAACCTGTGAATTTCCTCCTATGCTGACTTTTATTATGATGTTCATTAACTAATATGACTGACTGTATTCTATAACTTTTCAGGCCGATGGAATGCGAATAAATATTATTATCCCTTCATTCGATATCTTCTGTCGATATTAAATACCTCTATCGTGTTTTTAGAAGATTTTTAATATACTTAGGGCCACTCTCTCCAGAAGTTCGTGTGGCGCCAACGTTAATTTATCGATATCGATCTAAATTTTGAAGCATTTTGGAGAGGCATTCTTAATCTGGTAAAACCCTCTACAACGCCAGGGATGCTACAAAAAACAATTACCAAGGCGTTGATGCGGATGAGGTTACATTCACTCTAATGGAGGATATGAAAACAAAGACGAAGGATAATAGGACACAAATAAAACCAATTCTCAGGCTTCATTTTAAGGAACCACAAGGTTAAAACATTTGGAAATCATTCCACGGATATTTCTTTATTTGCTGACTTATTCAGCTCTTCACATTTATTCACAGTAATGATGACCGGTAGTAAAGAGCTGAGGCCTCTACTGCTAAAAAATCATTACGTAAAATATGACAGCTAGAAATTATTTCCATACAGAACAATTGGAGGCAAAGGAATGATTAACGGAGCTCTGAAAATGGAATTTTCAATGCTAAGAAAAAAGTTGAAATTATGAATCACGTAAGACAAATTTCGTTCTTTATCCAGGAAGCTATTCTGATTAATTACACACAACAGCAGGAAAGTGGATATGCACATGAGGAAAACTAACCTCTTCGGACTACATTCAGTGATGGTGATCTTAACTTAAATCGAGAAGGTCGTCATACTTTTATCCAAACAATTTCTACTTCTCCAAATCCGCCCGTTTTTTATCCATCCCTCATACAGCGTCTTCTCACCATCCCTCGCTCTTAAACCAAACGTTAGTAGGAAAATTGAGGGTAGAGCTCACCTCAAATTAACCCACAAGCGTGAGAATAGCGCACATATTTAGATACGGGGTACAGTTTCCGTGAAAATGCCTTGGTAGTTCAAGATGTGGGATTCGTAATACCAGGATTTGAATCCCAATCAAGACAAATGATTTTCCTCTCAGTAATTTCTGCTTTCTATGCGCACTTGCGGGAGACTCCTTAAAGGTACGTTCCTTGAACAATATCTTACAGGTTAATTGCTTGCGGCACCTTTTTCTGGGCTGGACCTTTCCTTGGAGCATTTTCACCAAGGAATGAGCGAGGGCTTCAACGGGGCTTTGAAGCCCAGACCTTAAGTGCTGTGAGGCCCCTTCAAAGCGCGAATAATACGACGAGGCGAGGAGATTCCACGCCTACCCATTGAGCGAATATCCGTGAGGCACATCCTGCGAAGGCGGCATTCCGCCAAGCCGAAATGTACGCCCACCTGCGTGCCTTCCAGGATACATACGGATCCGACGTCCGCATCAACGGATAATTTTTTTAAATCATCGATAGTAGATAATTAGGAGATCAAAAAACAAGAAAGACTGAAATCAGCAGACGAAAAATAATGGAATCTCAATATGCCATTAAGGAACAAGTTATATGCGTAAATTCAAAAATAGGGTGGTTTCCTTTTATTTTTTTATTGCCTAAATCGAAAGATTATTACTCCTGGAGTACGCATTTCACGCTTTTAGATTTTAAATGACGATATCTATTTTTCGCGATTTAATTAAAAGTGAAAAATTTCAAGCGCGCGAAAACGCGACGGCTAAGTATGAATGCCGGGAAAAGCCCGTGTGACGTCATTCTGGTTCCCGCTGCCGCAAAGTGAGGTGACCTTGGGGCGAGGACATGTGCACCGCTAGGCGCAGGCTGCTAGCAGGTAGCAGAGTACCCTGCTAGTAGGTAGCGCTTGGCTTAAATAAGGATTATCAATACCTTATCAAACGAGGGAAACTTTCCGACCATAGCCAGTATTAATAGATGACTATTAAGACATGTTTCCCGAGCTCTGTGCCTCATGCATACATTTGTAATCTCAGACGATGTTAAACTTTTATCTACTCGTATAGAAACTGGGTCCCTGTGACGTCACGTGGAGTGGCATCGCATGGGCACCAATCTGGCCTTTTTCAAATGCGGTTAAAATTTACCATTGCCATTCGCCTAAACTGGGATTTCTAAAACCAAATAATTTGTATATTATGAATACACTAATGGTGGGTAACAAATCGCAATCAATGCCTTTCATTTTCTTTGATGAAGGAAACTACCCTATTAGATTACATAAAAAAAATTATTCGGCCGGTGTTGGAGTGACGAGGTGAGTCAGATCCAGAAGAAACTCAAAATCAATTTAAGATAGCTGAGGAGAGGCACATAGCCACGGAGATTCAGCACCCCCTCAACCCAAAGTTTTTTCCCTAGGCGCAATCGTCCCCTTAGGAGACAACAACCCCAGGGGCACCTAAACTCTGACTTCCATTTATTAAAAATTGAGGACTGAGAAAAGGGTATCTGAATTGAAAATTTCTCAAAATAAGATAAGTCTGGCTGAGGACAGAGGAAGGTGGACGAATGCGTGGATGTGTACACTCACTCGCTCGAGGGTGAACAATGAAGTTTTTACACCACTCCTCCTTGCCACAGAATTTATGTCAATCACCCTGACATTGAACCATAGTGTTGTAGACACCATCTTCTTCCCAATGGAGAGCATTGTCAGTGCACTTAGCATTTCCTGTGATACTGAGATATGGTATATGATGCGTATTGTAAGTAAGTTACATATTAATTCGGTATTTAATTGGGTGGCATTAGGAAAACTTGAAACACATCTACAAGTACGAAATATTCCCAAGTGGACAAATAACATGAACTCATCTTCTCTCACACACACAGTGGAATGTGTCTATTACCCACCTTTCGAAAAAAACTCCTGGTAGAGCAAAACATTGCTTAAATGTGGGATCATTTTCTCTTACAAACATAGATGTTACTTATATACAGTCTCCGTTCATCAATTGGCATATTCAGTCCAGGTCCATGTTTTCATGGCAACATAAGCAATGTCCCAACTCAAGATTACTTAATGCTAAGGCTCAAAATATTGGACTGAATATTTGGAATGTCCAAATTTAACCCTTCCTCTTTCAGCTAAGCAACTTATCCATTGAACTAACAAGCTTCATACCATCATTACTTATACATATGATTCTGTACCTATCTCCTAAAATATCTCATGGCTCCTTAAAGAAATCATCTAAGATAATAGGACATAACTTTTCAGTTTAGTTTATACTAGTGGAATAAGGTTTAAGAGTAATAAAATATATTTCCCTTAAAATCCCGAAGTTTGGACATAGTTTCCCTTCCCATCATTTCACCACCACCATACTGTGAAAATCTTACCAGTAAATGCAATAAAATGGACATCCTTAAGATATAGGTGTTATTCCGTGCATATCAAATATTGGATACTTTCCTTTGAACCATACCTCCCATAATAAATACACAAATCATAATATTAGTTCAAATTTCAAAATGTTAAAAATCATAATAGAAAAGAAATCATTTCACAAACAAAAAGTAAAAATGTATGTCAAACTTTTGTTGAAAGCATTAGGGAAAAATCAGAGGATTGGTTTGATAAAGTTGTCTAATCCATTCTCCAATCAGCCAATCTCTTAACACTTCTGAAATTCTCTTGTTTTACACCCATCATCACCTGCTCTGTGTACCTCTTCCATGAGCTACCTCTGACATTATTCCACTGCTATTGACTGCAACCTTACTTCTGTATGTTGCCCAGCAAAAAATAGCACAGTGCAAATAACATAATGTAACAGTCATTGGAAAAATTTGACGTTGCAACTAAGACCATTATCAATATATAAGTTGATATTGAACTAACTCTGAAAGTTTTTTTCCTACAAAACTAATCACGTAAGTTTAATTAACCTATTAATTATAATAAGTTTCACTGAAAATTTTTAAATATCCCTAATTGATACATACCATATATGTATTGTATATTTCATAATGACTGCCCTGACACTTGATTTTTGGCTTGGTGAGTTGAGTTTGAGTCAAGATGCACTAAACAGAGCATTACGGATAAAAATTTCAAAGCTCAAAAGCAATCTGTACCTCGAGGGCCACGATAATGATCAGGAAGCTAAAACAAATAAATACAACAATATTTGACAATTCTAGCGAGGAGCACCTGAAACTCATTTATTGGTACAAACCCATTGTCTCAGATAAGACGAGTATATGTACTGCTTTTGTGAAAAGAATAAGACGTGAAGAATAGCAATCACTATGTTTACCAACCGAACTCTGATTGGTCTGAGCTTGGACCAATTTGAAAAGAGAAAGACAGCTGACTTTGCATGCTGCATTTACCAACGTGGATTGAAACTTATTGATCCTTACCCATCTGATTAAGCCATCCTTCCATTTGCCTTGCTCTCATGTGTTTACATCTCGCTGAGCATCTCTCCACCAAGTCTGGATAATCTTTTTTCTTAACCCTTCCATGCCGGTGCAGGGTAACTCAGTTACCCTAAATTATGTATATTGTATAATTTTTTATCTTATTCATTTTACCCCTTTGATATTTTTTATATTTGAGCTCAACCACTTTGTTGTTATTTAGGCGATGAATGATTTTTTTCACATTTAAATTGTTTTTGAAAACTTCAATTAATATAGCTGTTGGCAGGAAGAAAAAAAACTATATGCGTGCAAGGATAAAAGTTGAATGCAATAAATTTTATTATATTATAACTTCAACAACACCAATATTCTACATGAAGGCACCTTTTGTACTCGTTTTTTCATAGCACGTTAGTCAATGCACAGTTACGATATTAAAATATGAAAGATTCCTGCCATTTTGTACAAAATCAATGTAAAACCTAAATGTAGCTTCCAATGTATTTGTAAATTATACAAAACAAGATATTATTTTATTAAAAAAAGAGCCACGGCATTGAATTACAGGAAAGACTAAAATACAGGATGTAATTTATGAATTACAAATGAGGTACCTGAGATACTCCTGTATCGTTAAGTGCCATAGTCATTATTTTAAGTTTTATAGGCACAGCCACGGAAGGGTTAATATGGAATTAGAGACAATTGTTAGGCCATTATATGAGAGAGATGAATAGCAATGCAGAACTGAGCAGAGTCAACTCAATGCGTTTACCATTCAAACCGGCCTCCATGGGTTTGAGCCAAGATTTCAGACTAGCTTTGAAAGTATGTTCACTCACCCCACTTTCTGAGACAGCTTTTGACAGCTTTTTATTTATCACCTCAGGCCAGGTGCGCAGCTAGGAATTAAGGCTGGGGGGGGGGGGGGGGGGGCGGTGCAACTAATACTGGGGTGTGTGGGAGCATGGAATACCCACCAGGATAAGTGGAAGGTGTGAGATTAATAAATTGCAGAATTTTAAGACAAACGGTTCAAAATGGTGAGTTTTACAGTTTTCTGAGGGATATTTAATTAATCCTTACACTATTCTACATATTAGTAATAACAATCCAATTAAGTAAAATGGATTAGACATAAAAATTTCTATAAGATCTTGGGGGGAGGTTTTTAACCCCCAAAACCACCCTCGCTGTGCCACTGCCTCAGGCTACACAGGCTCAGTTGGTAAGCATAGTGAATATTTTCAGACTCCTTCAGCAAAAAATGACCTACTAGAAACTCTTTCCAAATCATTTAATAACACAAAACATATTTATAATCTAATTAAAATGTTACACTAGTTTTTCATCTAGCGAAAATAAATACCAAAAAATATAGAGAAAAAACTCGAAGGCTTTGCCCGGACAAAGGCATTTTGGGATATCATAGGGAAACACTTTCAATTTTTGGGTTTAACCCTGAGAGGAAAATGCAGGCATCTGAATCTATATACAACCTAGCAAGCCACTTCGATATACGTGTGACAGAGGGTGTTAGGACGCTAACAAAAAAATTTAGCAAAAATGGTGCATAGTGGAGATATTTGGCTAATGAGTTAATTCAAGTTTTTATTCCTTATTATTAAATTATTATCCTATTGAAGTCCTTAAATGGTAGGGGCAAAATGAATATTTATACCTATTAGTTCAGCAAAATATCTCTCATCAGCCTATTGTTTATGTTGAACCAATAAATATAGTGAGACTGAAAGGTGTCTCTTCTTGATTGTCCGAGCAATATAAGCCTAGCACATAGCGTTCAAGTTGCTAGTAGCTCCAACTCTAATTCATCTAAAAGCTATGAAACACTTTGATTGTAGCAGTTTTAGACATATCGTGCAGCTTTCCTTTGTATTCAGTTAAGTTCATGTTAATAAGTCTTTCTGCACTAGGTACCATAAGCTTGCCATGCACTCATGGTGTGGCATAACGTGTAACATCTCTCTTTCACGTTTTCATGCATAAACTTTGCATACACAGTAGCGCAAGCAAAACTGTTTTCAACAGAACACCATTCAGCAGCAGAATGGACTCAAGAAAAGATTGCCATTGAAAGTACTGTTTTAGAAAAGGAAATGACTGATTTCATCAACTTTGAGAGGGAATATTTCTGAAAACAAATATCTGAAGTAAATGAAGCTTTATCACTCCATACAGAACTAAATATACTTTACAAAATGAAAGCCTAGACTCCGTTCATTTTATCTTTGTGGGTGAGCTAGTGAATCTAAAGCAAGTGAGAGAGATTCTTGACAAATGACTCTGCCTTTGTTGATCATAAATAGTAGGCGTGGCCTAGTGCCTCAGAAATTAAGTCACTCTCCGACCACCATCATATTAAAATCGTGAATCTGCTCATAGAGCAGTGTTGCTAAAGCTCACGCCTTCTCCTTGTGTGTCTTTAAGTGTGCCATTCACCAAAGTTACCACATTCAGCGAGGTAGCTGACAATGTCATGGGCTTCTGCAAAGGGTTTATCCTCAACACCTTCCAAATGAGTATGTATATTGACTCTACGCCGGGCCCATAATACCTGTGGCCACCCACACGTTTTCAGCAACAAATTAGGGCAGCTATATACATTTGACAAAGTTAAGTTTGCTCCTGCTCTTTCTCTCTTGGTACTACCCCTACCCCATCAGTGAAGCCATCCAATATTCTCCAGGCCCCCACGAAAGCTCACCCGCAAACATGCAGTGAATAGAATGTAGTAAACTTATCTCGCCCATAAATTGCAATTCAAAAAATTCCAATTGAAAATGAAAAAAAAAACCTCGACTTGATTGTCCATGAACATATGGGCCATGTCTGATACCAATCCAGAATGTATCAGCTGCAAAATGGATTTCATAGCTGAGGATCTCCAGCCATTGATTAGGCTCATACATCAAAGACATATGCTGGCATCTGTCTGGTTCCAAAGTCTATAAGCAGGTGACTAATAAACATCTAACAAGCCGATGATGCACAATAATTTAAGGAAATATGTACATAATTACTGGCTTTGCCAGCAGCATACCTTCACAAAGTTACCCTCAAATACACATGTTGTTCAAAAATTCCACGCAGGAAACAAGAGTACCTGAGGAAAAATTCGGAAATGATTTTTCCTTTTTGGAATTTTTGCACTTAATTTTCTCTCATGGGTAGCTCCATAAAGATAGACTTCTAGGGAGTACTCATTTAATAGCGTCTATGGTAGATGTGGACCCGCCAACACCGAAAATGATTCCATACTGCGGTGCCTTTGCTAACTCTGATGAAAACCAGATGTTTATCTCCTAAATTATATTGGGTACCAGAATAAATACTCAACATTGAATCTTGGCTTTAAGCTCCTTAATCCTTATGATCCAATTTTTTGTTGCAAGAGACCGATAACTGTAACGAATCACACTGTAACTAGAAATTTGCTTTGGGGAGGGCCTGGGTGTATGCGAGCCCCTTATACTGGTTATTTGCAGTCAATTTGTTTGCACAACAACACTTGAGCTTAAAATTTCATTTATAATACTGAAAGTTGAAGTCCTGGTTTGTTACAACTAAAATGGCCACAGTTCTTACGGCTCGGTTTCCATAGATATTTAATTCAGAAATCCACTTGGTTATAGAAAAAATGAAAAACATCAGGCCTCTGGTGCCATTCCCTAATATCTACGGAAAATCGTAGTAATTTTCCTCCCTCTTAGGATATTTTTTTTTCTTTTCCGTAGATACATTAAATCATGGTTTTGGTAGAAGAAGGACCCGCCTGCCTCTGTGACAGTGTAGGATTCCTTATCCCTACCCTTCCACATCTATCCTATCCCACAAGGCGTCATCGGGCTCCTATCGCGGTGGCGCCTCCTTCCTTGTCCTCCCCCTTTCATGGTGCAGGAATTAAAAAAAAAAGCTTAAAACCCAGCCCGGGAGTGTAACCCTGCAAGCCCACCTATGGGTCTTGATTCTCTTGCCATTCCCTAATAACATTTCATTTTGAAAAAATTCTTTAGCAATGCTGGATAAATACAATCTTATTTGCCTTTGGATATTTTTAATGCATCTCCAGCTGGAAATTTCCGCGTAGATTCCTAAAAAAATTTTTTTTTTTTCAACTTCAGACCACGTTGCTTTCAACAAATATGTATGTATTTTTAGCATTGTGGCTAAAACAAGGATGTAGTGCTCTTGGTGAGAATATAGGTGACCATGGGCTAGTTCCTGGGCGTTTCCTGGCTGGATGAGTCATGGGCAATCACCATTTGGGAAAAAATTCTGCCATGTGGACACTGCACTCCAATGCCATTGATAAAGGGAAGCTTGGGACCAAAGGGTTTCCGGATTTCTGGTCTTCATGGCATATTTTGTTAATTAATTAATTTATAAATGCATTCAGGCTCTTGTGCTCGATATTTGAGATCCCTACGTGTCCCTGCCTAGGTTGTTAGCACATGTTCACAGTGTGTGCTAATTTCCTACTCGTCCCAGAACAAGGCTCGGAGAGTGGTGCCACAAGGTGGCGAGTCATGATACTATGCAGAGGAATTTTCAAACATTCCGGCTATCCAGGTTTCTGGATTTGAGGTCCTCAACTGTAGTACTGTTGGCACCCAAGTCGGGTCTACAGTGAATACCCTAGCAAAGTTCTGCTTTCACATCTGGACTGTGGTACTATGGGCACTAATCATGCGCTCTTATGGCAGTGTACAATACCCTCTTGAGGCAACAAAACTCCATAGAGAAATAATATACCTTGGTGGCTTGACACACTCAAACCAACAAATACAAAGGCATACCTAGACTGCATTGTCAAAATACACACAAGGACACTCACCCTCATCACAGCATGTCATCTCTTATGTAAGCTACTGAGAAACTAGAACTTCATGCCTATCATCCCCTCATATGCATGCATATTTCATCCCATGAATATATTTGTCTGAAGTTTATATTTAAGACAACTTAGGTATTCGTGCCAACCATCGTGTTTGTCATGAGGCAATTTCAAAACCTTTCACGTAAATGGGGATGAAACTAACCTATTAACATCCCTGTTTAGTTAAAACATGGGTTTAGGATTCTTGACAGGCTGTGACTTCTTGAAATCCTCATGCTCTACAGAAGTGCCATCCTTGTGGAAATCCAAGGGCATTACTTGTGGCACCATCAATTAATTTAGAATTATAGCTTCTAATCATCTAGCTTGGAACTACTAGAATTGTTTACTGTTGTAAATCATTAAACCGGATTAAAGTTTAAGTACAAAGCAGAAGCAATACTGCAGCACCAGTTGGCTCCTAATTTAACTTGATTTTGATTACCTTAACATTTTACATAATTAAGTTAATGAAAGCAACTCTTAAACTTCCATAGTTTCACAAAAACATTAAAAAAAAAAAAATACAAGATCACAAAAGTGATCAGTCTATCCTCAGTACAGGATCCCCAAACATCACCTCTGATCACAGATTCATATGGGTACATAAAATTCTGGTAAATAGGTATAAAAATGAAATACATTACAGCTACTGTCATGGGGTCTACACCAATTAACTTCTCAATGCAACTTAAAGAAGTAAAATGTCATAAGACCATTGGTTTTAGTGTTAATGCTCTCATTTAAAGCAAAGTTTTCCAATGGTTGAAATAATCCCATGGATAATGTATCCCTTCTGCATTACAGTTAATTCACCTCAGCTAGTAAGATAAATAAAGAGACAAGTATGTAACACATGCACCTAATCATCCTTACAATAAAACTCAGGGTTTTCCTGAATAAGATTGAGTTCTTTACCAAGAAAGCTTAGAATTCCTAGACGGGAATCAACTGTACAAGTGCCCAGGTAGACAACTAAGTCAAATGGCACAAAAGATGGAAAACTTGATGGCCATTTTGGTATACTACTCCTAGCTCAGAGATATTCAATCAGTATGAATGGAAGCTCTCCTCAACACCATTTAATGTAAATAAGGATTACTATTCGCCCAAATGATGGATATGATGAAAACAAATAGTTACAAAATTCTCTGCTGATGTAGGGAGCACAGCAATAATGAAGAGAATTTTTCAAAATATGAAGATTTTGCTTTCGTATGAAACCATTGACACTTGTTTTTAAACTTCTGTTAGTTTCTACCATACAGTCCTGAGTTAAATATTATTGAACATAAGACTTTATTGATCATTAACTACCACTGATATTAATCAAATCTAAATTACATAATGTCCCACTCAAAAATTTACACCCCTCTACTTAAAAATAGTGACAGAGAATGAGGTTAAGAATGTAAGAAAATATGCAAGCAATAAGCTTTTATACTGCGAGAACCACTCATAGCCCCCATGAGTGGGAAATTATTAGTAACAACATTCTCAAATAAAATACTCTCATAGGAACATACAGCCTAACATAACAAGTTTAACTTCATAAAGAAGTCCCTACGAAATGTGTTTTAATCGACTCAGCCAACAATTACATATGTACTGGATTTGCTGACTTCATCAATTCTAATTACCAATGTATTAAAAAAGAGAAGGAAATGAGGGATATGTAAAAGGAAAATAAGAAAAGAACAAAACAGAGGCATGCTAAATATATATTTAAAACTTTTAAGTCCATAGTATTACAAAAATATCAGGCATTACATGCAAATTGAATGTGAATACAACTTAGTGAAATTGTAAATAACGCTATGAGATGCAATATTACACAGCAAAAGCATGATCTGCAAGTTAATTATACATGCACGGAACAATGTTGTGCATTTAAGCAAAATAATTATAACACTAGAAACAAAGTAAATTGTGTTTCACTTCGTAAGCCTACGTCTCAATATGGGATGGAAATAAAATGAAATTATGTAAGCAAATACAGTGAATCTACTGAATTACTGTACTCATGACGAATAAATAATTTTAATTCCTAGCGACTGTGAATGCATGATGAAGTTTATTTTATACAATTGTAATAATTCAAATATTGAACTGACTCGGACTACTTAATTACATCTTTTCTCCTAATCATACCTCTCTCCGCAGATCTCTTAGGGGACGTTAAAGTTCTGAAACCCATTTTAAGAATCATTCTTCCCCCGCTTCCTCTCATGGATTCCACCTCATCTTGGTAGTACCCGTCCATTATTTAAGATCTCCTTGTATTCCGACTCTCTCTTCCTCGGAGGCACTCGCTGTCATACTCTCTGCTTATTTCTCCTCGATAAACATTATTACAGCCGTCTCTACAAAATAAAAATCTACAATGTGATAAAAGTTTACATTAAATGCAAAAAAATATAATCAATGGGTAATAAATACCTAGGAACTGCGGACACAAATACAAAAAAACAATATACTACGATGTTGAACTACTTCACCTCATATTGCCAATGAATTAGTACCTTGATCACAGATACGATCCGATCCACGCACACATTGCCTTCCATTTGAATGTATAATGATCACTATCCATTTCGAACAAACATGATTAAATAACTCGGAAACCCTAATTTTACTTGTAATATATTACCTCCGGAAAGACATAATCCAACAACTGTCGCTCATGGCTAGCAGCTGCATTGACAAATGAGCTACGCTAACCGTAAGATTCAATAAAATTCATGCATTCTTATTGGTGGACGCTGTGGATTGGCAACGAAGAGTGGAAATTTAAACTTGGCTAAAGTTGCTCAAAGGCGTCCACGATGACATTTATAGTACCTCCGTTTCCTTATAATTTTCCCATTGAAGATTTAAAAAGTTAAAATTTAATTAAAAGACTATCATGCAATCAAACATTAATTTGATAAGACTTCATTGCTTCAAACTTTATTTTTTTGTAATTCGTTGTCTCGAGCGTGCCTTCATAGAATCGACTCAACGATGAAAAAAAAACTTTGTAATTCCACTGGAATTTATTAAGATGAAATTATGTAAGCAAATACAGTGAATCTACTACATTGCTTTAATGATGAAGAATAAATAATTTAAATTCCTGGCGACTGTGAGTGCACGATAAAGTTAATTTTATGCAACCATATTAATTCAAACATTGAACTGACTCCGATACTATGTATACCTACATTTGCTAATAGCTCGTCTGCAATTCGCATCTAATATTGACGTACCACTTCGAAACCTATGTGGTTCAGTAATAAATTCTGGTGAAATACATAGGTTCATACTTTTCATTTCATAAAATAATTATTAAAAATAATTATTCAATGTTTTTGACTGGGATCGCCAAAACACAGCTCGAAACAATAGAAGTTTATTGAATAATTGCTTCATTATATGCAAAGGAATTTTGGAGCAAATACTTTGTCCAACTTTTGCAGTCACTACTTTCTAGCAGATAATACAAAAATGAGATGTTAATCTCTGTTCTTAGGGCACAAAATATTCATGTTCTCTTCAAAGAGATATTTTAATAATGATCTGTACCAGTGGCACAGCGAAGGGGGGGTGGGGGGGGTTTGGGGGATTAAACTCCCCCCAAGGCTCAGAGAAATTTTTAAGGTAAGTCCATTTTACTTTATTGCATAAATATTACTTATAGAATAGTGTAAGGATTTATGAAATATCCCTCAAAAAGCCGTAATACTCACTATTTTGAACCATTTATCCTAATTTTTATTTTTGGGGAGGGCCCCCGCACCTCCCGCTTATCCTGGTGGGTATTGATCCATACCCCCAGACACCCCAATTATAGTTGTGCCTAAAACCTCTCCTAGCCTTAATTCCTAGCAGCACCCCTGATCTGTACCCATAATATTTATGAGTAAAGGACTATCTTAAGGATAATATTCCTCTTCAACAAAGACAAAATGTAATCCTGCTGAAGATCAAGGGATGCATGGAGAAAAATAGTTTTGGTAGAACATATCAGAAAAACAGTGTTAAGGGGAAACAATGAGCAGCAACCTTAAACCAGAATGGATACCACGGGAAGCAAACTTCATTGACCTTTAAAATGTCCCCTGCAAAATAATAAAATTCCTGATTGGAGGGAATGCCACCAAAAACAACAGCCAGGACCTATTTGCCCTGTGTGGAGGAAAATGATTGAGGTTCTAAAAAAAATTTGTTTAAAGATAAACTTTGGTGTTACTGAGCAATGGCTAGAACTACACACCAGAATGATAGGTAATGCTATCCTGAAATTGATACTCTATGGATAGTGAATTTTCTAAATTTGGTGAAGATAGGTGGATAATTAAGCATTCGATATAACCCGACCATAGCCGACGTAAGTACCTGAGGTGCCCTTTGCAAAGTGCTCAAGCAGGCATCTAAAAAATCCCTGCTACCACTGAGATTTGAATCTGGACCCGAAGGGTTGGGAGCTCTAGTCTCCAACCTGATTCCCTAAAAATATTCTTGTGAAAGTACGAATAGTTTCATGCCATTGATTGCTTCATTTTTAGCTACAGATCCAAGTATTTTAAGATTGCAATGTATGTATTATTAGAAAAATCATGCCCATTGATTCAAAATCATAGGTTGGAAACGACAGCTTTCACATCCAAATTTCTCATCACTCCTGAAACTGTCCATCATTAGTGTTGCATAATAATTTCTTTTGAGTTTTGCAATATTGATTGATTATATGTTATTTGCTGGAGATACTGAATCTACTCTTCAAAGCACCATGACAAGACTTTTTTTCTCTTAATTACTCAAAAATATCTTCATCGTAGATGCATCAAAAATTTTCAAACAATAAATACAGTTATGTAGTATACCTTTAGGTATACCAACTGCATTATTGTTCACACACACATGAATAAAATATAATCAACAAATCATATGGGATTGAAAATACATCAACATTATTTTATTGATTAAAATACAGAAAAACTGTCATTGGGTATTTAAGCTAAATCTAAATAGACTTCAAATACATCAGTTACACATTCTGTAATAAAAGATTTTATGTTATGGATCATTATTAACAAAATCAGTCATACATTTTTTAAGAACAAACTATTACTTTCTTCCGCATATTTTGATGGGAACCAGTTCATCCTGTCTAGCTTCAGCAGTTACTCACAAGGGGAATCATTATGAGGGACTCAATAAATAGGAATTAAACTTGAGCAATTGTTCTGTATTCAAAGATTTTAGAGTAAATGATCAACAGGTAGGGAAAGAGAACACTGAGAGGTATCAACAGGTAAATATAACACTGTTTAAACTGTGGCTTTTAATTTGGACTTGGAACAATTTCTGTAATAAGATAAGAGGTGCCTCACCTGAATTTCCCTCAGAGAAAAATTCTGTGTTTATTGAAAATCTAACCATCAACAAATTGAAAACATCAAGTATAAACACTTTCATGCACATTTAGTCAAATTATATACAAATCTACTCAAAAAAATGAACCTATACTTTCAATTTTGACAAATTTACTTAATCACCTCTCACAATTGCAGACATATTAATTGTATATTTGATTGAGAAAGTCTGTTGCTTATTTAGAATGCATTTTAGAGGAAATAAGACTGATTATATCACCTGTGCATTGAAATAAAAATTTTCAAAGACTTGTAATACTATAGAAAAATTGACTTTTCTGAAGCGTTGCAACAGATTTAAAAGGATTAGTACTGTTGACCATGGAAAAAATAAAAATTGTAGAGTTCAAAAAGATACTGCTAAAGCAATTAAGATTGAAATACATATGCATTTCTGGATAGAAATAATGGAAATAATGATGGCCATACGCTTGCTGGATAGGAAAGAACATCACTTTTCCCTACAGAAATCGCAATTTTCATAAGTTGAAAAATTCTAATAATTTCTTCTTTGCTAAGGCCTTGGAACATGACTACAGAAGCCACAATCACTCAGATCTTATGATAAATTATCCTTCATAAAAAAACGAATAAAACAATATTTGGAAAGCTTTCCATATGAGAAAACGAAAATGATGGGAATACTTGGAGGGCATGCTCCAAAGGCAAATGAGACATTAAACTCATAACTCAATGTTTGGTTCCTGATTAATTTAAATCATGATATTTTGCAATATACTGACATATCATCCAGGTCTAGAATCCTGTTTACACACAAGAACATCTGTCATTCTTCTCGGGTTCTATTTGTTTGGACAAAGGAAAAAATATAAAGCTGCATGGACATTTCATGTTCACGCTCAAACTAGAATACTGTCTGTCAATAGGTCGCAACTGAGTGTCCTTCAGACCAAAAATATTTTCTTTATTCCACCTTCATCCTCTTCTACACAGGTTATATGCACCAAGCCAGTTGATGCAGAAGATGATCACACACACAAGCTGAAGTTAGCAGCTGGCCAGTGTCACGGAATGCCAGGATGAGGGAGTAGACGCCCTCTAGCCCTGCCGGTACGATGGCCGTTCCTCATAATCGTCATCCTCATAGCTGTCTTGTGATCTCTGCTGTACCAATGGCCTCCTCTGCTGTAGCGGAATGTTCACTTCCTCAGGAGAGTGGAACACCTGGTTGTTGCTTCGGTACGGCTGTTGAACCAGCCTCACCACCTGCTGGGGACGCAAAACTTGCTGCTGTGGCCTCTTTGCTTGCGGTGCAGGCAACCTTTGACTTTGAGGTGAGTTGAACACGAGCGGCTGTTGCACATCATCCTCATCACGATCATAGTTCTCAGGGTAATAGCGATCGGCATACCTAAAGGATTGGAGATAGAGACATTTATTTATCTATTTAAAATATTCTTCAAGTAAAGCAGTAGTGACAATTTAGGGTGAAACATGTAAAAAAAACATCAAATGGACAAAATACGATAGCAATATAAAAATAAAATGATGAAGAAATCAGAGAGGAGAGTAAATATTTAATGAGCTGTCGGGTGAGACATAGCATAGCATGGTGAAATTGATGCATGATAAATAACATAGATTGATGGAGTAAGGGAGTGGATTTAAAAGGGCGGGGAGGCAAAAGAAGATAGATTGTGCGAAACACAGCTCGCGCTCTTTCTTCAAGACGTTATAAAATATGGTGAATCGAAAAGACAAGCTGACGCACTATTTCTAGATTTTAAGAAAGCTTTCGACACGGTACTTCACAACAAACTTTATACAAATTACAGTCATGCGGATTAAACGAAACAGTTGTAAACTGGATACACGAATTTCTCGGTGATCGTGAACAAAAAGTAGTTCTTGACGGAATTAGCTCTGATGTTGTAAAAGTTACATCAGGTGTTCCACAAGGAAGCGTAATCGGCCCCATGTTGTTCATTATAGGTATACATTAATGATCTCTGCTCCCGCATTAGCAGTAAAATACGTTTATTTGCTGACGACACTCTCATCTATCTCGAAATTAGTGATCCCTCTGACTATGAAATTCTATCATCGGACTTAAACAACGTTCATTTGTGGAGCCAAGAGTGGGGACTCGAACTTAATCTGAGCAAATGCATGATGGTACATTTTTTACAGCATTCGTCCAACTATAACCATGCTAATTCTGTGGATGTTATTAACATAAAGGGCAATGAAGTTCGAACCCAAATATGTAAACCTTTTCCACCCTAGAGCACAGCAGATAGAGCTACCAAAAGTCGGAGGGATCATATCCTATCTAAAAGTTGAATAAACGAGTTTTTTTTCCAATTGAACGTGGTGGTCCGCTGTCTTGTATGGTTGACTACCCACTGCATCTAAGAAAATTTTGCCATTTGCCATTTCAATGGTTTGCTTATACCATGTATTTTTCAAGTAATATTACTAGCATCATTACGGTGAGCCTACCAAACAAAATGAATGAGGGATTTCATGGAAAATACATGTAACTTCTACGTGCATACATATATAATCATATTATTTAACTGTTAAGGACTGTTTTGATACCACAGAGGATAATGTGCCAAGACAATAAAATGTTCCATCCATCTCACCTGAGAGTGACATTTGGCTTGGTCTGGGCCTCCTCTGCATTCAGTGGTCTGTAGAGGTAATCATTGACAAAGTGGTACTGGGACGATTTCTTGCAGATGTTGTCGTGGCTGGGAGGCATGCAGATGAGGTGCACCTGGTGGAAGCTGAAACCCTCGGGGCAAATCCACGAGTGGCGGGCACCGCCCTGGCAGTAATGGAACACCTCACACTGGAGGCCCTCGTCAGCGTAGTAACCAGTCCCTCGTCCTGAGCAGTCAAATTTGGAGAGGGGCAGCAGCTCCGTCAGGCGGTCAGGCTTGTCCAGCTCCTCTTCATCCTCGGGCAGCTCATCTACCAACTGCTCCCGTGTCACTGACTGTCGTCCCCTAGAACCCCCTCCTCCTTGCTGCTGATGCTGCGGCCGTCGTGTCGAAGACACCGGCTGTTTGATGCAGGAGTGAATGAAAGAGAAAAAAATACATGCACTTTTATTTCCTTTTCCTAGTTCTTCTTGGAGGAGACGATAAGGGGACTTTGACTGAAAATTTTTATACGACTGTTTGTAGTGGGCTTTAAGTCTTTGGTGGCTTCAGTATGTCCGTATCTCTTTAATTTTATTGGGGAGCGTGGTAGAGCACTCGGCTGCGGACCAAAGGGTGCCAAGTTCAAATCTTGGGTGAATCCCTCAGACACATCCCAAAATCAAAATCCTCAAAGGGCGGGAAGTTAGCCCAGGGAAGGGAACTGCCACCCCCCTAACCTGAATGTGTGATATTCACAAATCTATGGCTAAGTCTGGTGGATGATCTACCCTCACCTCTTGAAATCAACCAGTCAAATTCATAGATAATTTATTTTATTCCTTTTACTTTACAATAAAACATTGTTTTTGAATCCATATTTATATTGTATAGTTATTATCTTTTTCTTTTCATGCCTCACCTCTTGTATAAATTCACTTCTTGTCACTCGCTCATTTTTCTATTTCTCTTTCTTTTCCCCTTCCTTCTTTCTTTCACTTTGATTGTTATAAATTTTAAATTTTTAGTTCAATCAAGTTTTCAACAAGCTTTAATGTAAACAAATTTGATATAATTTTCAATCATTCTTCTTCGATTTGACCCAGACAAGACTCAAACAACGAAGCGAGTTAATAAAAGCGTTGTATAAAATACCATGTTGTGGGATTTTGGATTTTCTATTGATTCATGGCTTCAATGTTTCATTCCCTCTAAATAATACTGGTGACACTGATGGTCTTTCTCAAGCCTTAATATGTATACCTCCTCAATAATGTTCCTCCCCTTTCCATAAATGAAATGATAGAAAAATCTATGGAATAATTCGCCGAACTCTACAGCACGACACAGTACTCCCAACTCCTCTTTCTTGCCCATCCATATCCCTTCCCCTTAAATAACTGCCTGCCACGTCACAACTAATGATGATTTTTATACCTGTAATGATTTAAGTGAAAATCACTGTATCCATCCAAGTAGGCTGGGCATGGCCAGAACCAGGAGTTTTGTCAGGAGGGTGGAAAAAAAAACAATTTACCGCCCCCATCCCCTGATCTCCTCCAGTTCCCACCCTCCTACTTCCCTCAGCCCTAAAATATAATACATCTGTGGGCTATTTTTTCGAGAATCGGTGGTTGAAATTGCGCACCGCATATTTGATTATTAATATTTTTGTTTAATAATTTATAAATTAAGAATTATTATTAAAAAATTAATTGGAAAATTAAATTACTTTTTAAAATAAACTTATCAAATTTCGTTGCCCCCTGAAATCTGCCGCCCGGGGCATGTGCCCCCTCTGCCCCAACCTAGTTGCGGCCCTGAGTCCAGGACTGGTGATGGAAACCAAACAAGATATTCTAGCGAGGCGAGGCCCCTTCCCTAAGAGGCGTTTCTCACTCAGATGCAGAGAAGTGTCTCCTCACCTGTGGGGAGGCGGGGGCGGGGCGTGGGGTGGGCAAGAAGGCCGTGGACGGGATGTGAGCGGCCGTGGGCCTGGGCCTTGGGGTCTGCTGCTGTTGGATGGAGGGCTGGGGGGACACGGGGCGCACCGTCAGCAGCTGTGGGGCCGACGTGGGTCCCTCCTGGCGGTACGCCTGCTGCGGCACGAACTGGAAGGAGAGCTGCGGGCCCGCGGGCCTCAGGGGGCCTTGGGAGGGGACGGGACGCGGCGAGAGGCCGAACTGCTGCGGGGCCCCCAGGTGATGGGCCTGCCTGCGGAAGCGGCCCTCGCCCTGCGCTGCGGCCGCGAACACCACCAGCAGGGCCCACAAAGGCCCCATATTCATCCTGGAAAAATGAGAGAAAATGCTCAAGTGAGCCCACTCATTCCTCAGATAATAATGCACACAATTTCCTAAAGTATTATCGATTCTGATAGCTTGAAAGATAGATGATCGACGGTGCTACTATTCGTGCGTGGGTAAATATATATTTTCCGTTGTAATAACGGAAGTTATTATATTTCATGAAGCGCCACATCTGGGGTAATGAAATCACGACGTAGGCCAGATAATCGTACGGCGTTTATCAAATTGCATGCAAAAGCCGGTAGTTCGCGATCAGGGGCGGATTAAGGTCATTGTTTTGTGGAGGAGGATTGGTTCTTCACTTTCCGAGGCTCCTTGGTGGTATGCAATACCTTTTTTTCGAGATAATGCTTTCTAGGTCTCATATACGCAGTCAAATGCCTTTTACACACTCAACGATTATTTTTTATCATTTTTTTAGGCTGGTGAAATAAATACTTTCGCCAGCTTAGAGGCACCGTAAAGATTACCATCTTTTAAATTTATCCTGAAGTTACGGGAAGGGGGACGGGGAGGATGTGGAGGGCCCCCTCCTTCAATCGCCACCGTTCGCAGCCCACACCGTTACTTTCCCATGTAAGAGCTCGAACGGGCTTACGGAAGCGGGGTTGTTCTCGGAGAGGGTGCGTCGGTTGACGGGAACCGCAGGAGGGGATATCCGATTACTGGCTGATCGCGCGCACCGCGACCTTCGACAAATGAAATGCACACCGCGTTGCCGCATTCGACACCATCGAGTTTTAGGTTCTCCTATTTGTAATGATGTTTCTTGTGCGTGCGTCTATTTTTACCGTACCAGAAGTCAATCTTGGTCTTATTATGAAGCCCTTAGGTGTTTCTATTCATTGAAATAACCATTATTCCCTATGTCTATGAGGAGCGATCAACATTTCTGAGGTACATCTCTCCCTAAGGTATGTATTTAGCTTTCAAATGGATACTTAGAATTAATTTGATGGTATTTTAGACTGTGCATCTTTCTCAATTATGTCTTCCCTGTATTTTTACAATTCACTCCAGTATTTTTACTATTTATGTTTCAGAGTTCACCCTTAATTACGGTTTGTTTTCTTTTATTTTTATTAATTATTATTCGCCACAAGTCCACGACTTCTACAAGGGTAATTATTTCATTATACTATCGCCTTTATGTGGCACAAATCCGCACTTGGAACTATTCTTTGAATGGATTAATTATTAAGAAAAGCACCCCGGATTGCGGGGACATATGGAAGGAATCATCGCGAGTTAGTGAATGGGAACTAGTCCGAAATACTATGGTGGATTCCAACGCCAGTTTCTTGTGTAACGATAATGTATTTTGAATTAATGGATTTAAATATCATAAGTCTGCCACTTCAACCAACCTCGCGATGGTGCGATACGGTATCACTATATCAATATAATTTTGTGATATACCACTGACGGTATGAACACCTCCGTGCTCCAGTACAATTGCAGTGTGATTATGTGCCGTGTTCTTGTGCAATGTAGTGTGTGTTGTTTCGTGTTGAATATTAATTTCTCTATTTTCGAGTAATCATATTGTTTAATATATTTTATATGGAGCTGCTAGAGACTCGGAGGCTGCGCGCTAGGCTTAGATTGCTTGAGCACTTGAGAACGGATATCTTTAAGAGCGGCACGGAGAATATCATAGCAACTCTGACGTACCATACATGCTTACACTATGTTTGTATCATAATGTATTGTGTCCTCTGGGCAAATAAATATTATTACTATTATTATTAGAACACCATTATATTCCCTGGTCCGACAGAAACGATAAACTAAGAGAGATAATTTGCCGAACGGATAGGTATGAGAATCCGTTTTTCTCCCGAGCAATAAAGGGCTCTAATAAATGCTAGGCGGAACTTGGTGAGAGAATTTCCTTTTCATTGGTTAACGATGGTGTTTTAACACTTCTATTGAGGAGGCTTGTGGGGTAGCATATGGATGTAGATATACCACTACAGGGGCGCAGCTAGGAATTAAGGCTAGGTTTAGGTGCAACTAATACCGGGCTGAGTGAGGCATGGAATACCCACCAGGATAGGCGGTATGTGCGAGATAAATAAATTGCATAATTTTAAGATTAAAGGTTCAAATTGGTGAGTTTTACGGCTTTCTGAGGGATATTTTATTAGTCCTTACACTGTTCTATTAATAATATCAATCCAATTAAGTAAAATGGATTAAACTTAAAAATTTCTCTGAGCTCTGGGGGTGGTTTTATCCCCCAAAACCCCCTCGCTGCGCCACTGCACCAGTATTCGCATTGTTTACTCAATTGCTGATTGATTATGATTATTTCTTATCTTAGTCATGTGATTAATTTTTAATCTTGAAAAAAATAGTCGAAAAAAATATTCGAAAATATCTTGAATTCACGAAATCAACTAGAAAAAATACCAATACGGTATGATAAGATTTATAAATAAATTGAAAAGAAATCAATCAAAAACAAGCAATCAATGAAAATCAAATGTCATTTTATAAAAAATTGTCAAACTGCAATTTATCACGGGATCGCGAGTGATGCAGGATCTTTATTCTAAGGCGATGTTTAAGTAAAATAAATCTTCGCATTGTTGAATAATGCTGATCATGACACGCCGTATGGGCAGCTAACTCCTTTGCGGGTGTGCATAAGTAAGTGGAGGTGGTCTTCGCCAGCAGGTGGGCCCTCGCTCAAGATGAAGAGAGGAGAAAGCGGCCTAATAAGACGCTCTCTCATCACCATCGCACTTGGCTCCCTTCGGACGGCTGCGATTCGGATGGAGAGGAGGGGGGGGGGGCGAAAGATGTTGCCCACAACGGAGGAACAACGCTGTCCCCTCGAAAAACGCCAGAGAAGATGGAACTCCTCAAATCCCATATGCCATCCTTCTGTCAGAACGTCTGATACAAGCCAATTTCCATCTCATATTCACGATCCCCTTATCTCTTCTTTCTCTCAATCATTAGCCATTTCCATCCGTCTACCTCGCCCATTACTCTTTGTTATTGAGCCCAAGCAGAGTGAAACTGAAAATGTTGGACCTTTTATAAATTCTGATTTATATACATTGCCCTTGCATGTCTGAGATTGAGAATTAAATTCGCAGAAGAAAATCATATAAATTATCGTAATACGCTGTGCGATTTTCACATGGTATGTGTGTGTTTGTTATAGCTATCTATTGCAGTGGCGGATACATATGGGAGGGGCAGGAGGCACACCCCCCCTAGCAGGGACATATTGCCAAACATTGCAGAACCACAATTGTAACTTTTTTATGCTATACTATGGCATCGTCTTGTATATGTGCATAATTACTTTAATCAAAACTTTCTTAAAGCTTGCATGTGACTTGATTATTTTTTATTGAGATAAAATTAAAGGTAACTCAAGAAATCTTTTGCACCCCCCCCCCCCGTTTTTCCTGTACCCACTATTATTCTATTGATGTACTCGTCGACTTTTTGTCATTATGAGTTATCCATGGTATATTTTTTTAAAAGTTTTAATTACCTTTACAAGATTGTTTTCTACTTAAATGTGAATTCCCGCTTCAAATGTTTATATATTCACTGTGCAGAAGATAAGTTTATGTTTTTTCATCGAATTTTTATAAGAGGCAATGCTACCGCAGAGTAAATTTTTAATTTCTGTTAAATAATAATAGTATTTAGAAATGAAATAAATATTTTCTTCTCTCTTCCACTCTTCTCTTTTGCTCTCTGTTTGAGTTAAAAATATTCTTCTTGGGTTTAAAATTTACATAATATATTTTAGCCCGATTTTTCATTTTCCTTTTGGCGCCATATATGCTATTTTTCAAGAATATCGTTTATACCGATTTTCTTTTTTTCTATTTTTCTTCCACTCGGTTGACTTTCAGAGAATTTTGCGTGGAAGAAATACATAGTCATAAATCGCATAAGAATATTTAAAAAGAAAGATTGGTCGTCTCATAGCACAGCATAGAATAAGTAACTAGACACAAGTAACAAGAAATAAACAAGTTAAGTACGCAATCGTGCAAACGGGTGCAAATATACATCGAGGATAGAGGTCGCAATGAAATAATTGTTTCGATTAGCCGGGATTCGAAGACGGATTTCCCCATTGACCATAAGGTATGCACATTGTTACACCACAGTCTAATACTCACCTTGCCAGAAGATGGCTGTGACTGGTAGCATACCTGACCGGCAATCTGAAGATCTGGCTTCGTATCCCGGCTATGCCAAATGGTTTTTTTCACGGCGAATTTCATCGTACATAAACATTAATTAAAACTTTCATAATAATACAAATGGAGTGGATGGTGTGGTGGGGATACGTCTAAGGCCGAATCTTGGCGGCGTCGCTGACGAGTTGAATTGATGGAGCTGCGGGGGGTGGGGGGGCAAGACAGCGGCGAAAGCACCCTTCCATATTGTGCTCCATTTCTCTCCCACGACAAGGCGCGCGGGATGTGGGCGGGGACGGTCCCCCGGGGAGGGCGACCCGGAACGGCGCTCGAGGAAAGTGAAATTGTCCGTCTCCTCGCTTTCATCCGTGCCACGCCCCACGCACCACCCCCCAGGTCTGCTTTCGCCCCCTCAGTCAGTTTCACCCGCCTCGGGGCAGGAGGAGTTGTGTGTGCACGCGGAAGACCGCCAACCGGCTCTCGGGGCGGAAGCGAAGTGCCCCGTCGTCGCGAGGAGCGGCCGCGACTGCGGTTTGCGGGCCACCGCACGGGGAAACGTCATCATTACAGTCGCTATTGAGTCATCCCATCCAGATGATTGGCTAATCAGTTCAAAGCCCTGCTCTGGCAACGAAGAACTGAGCGGGTGTGCCCCCCTCGTAATTTGTGGAAAATTAGAAATCTTTAATGTTCCAACGAATAAAACGTTTTATTTCATCAGTTAAAAAAATGTTAAAACATAATTCATGATCATCTATTAGTCACAGGTCTAAGCATATCATTTCACAGAACCGTTATTGCGGAGAGGTGTTGCCGTTATTGCCAAGGCCCCACGGAAATTTATGTAACCCCCCTCCCTAAACAACGACCTTAATTCGACCTGGTGTTCTATTATTCTGCACGAAAACTTAAGGTAAAAATACTTCTAAGAGAGTATTGCACAGTGACTGAATACATTAATTAGTTTAAATTTGTAGAAAGAAGATACTCGACGCCAGGATTATCGGGATCAACAACGCTAATGAAAGCCATTTTAAGGTATTCAATATTATATGCAGGGAACTTGTTTAGCGACAATTACATGTATGAATGCATTGACATGTCGCTAAACAATAAAGACCATAGATATTTACAGTGGAGAAAGTGAAATTTTGATGGTTAAAACGTAATAGTGAAATCAGAATTGAGGAATTCAGGGGATTTTTTAAATGTCGTTAATCGTAGCAGTTTGTTTTGCTCAAATTTTAGCTCGTACGCACTCAGAAGTTTAGAGCGCATGGCGGAGACTTCAATGATAGAGTACCAGTTGGGGTCGGTGCAGAGGTCAGAGGGTGCGGGAAGAGAGATATTCCTAGATCAGAGGTGCATTTCGAAATCTAAGAACTGACATTTCTCTCCGGTTCCATAAAAAAAGGTTTTATCCGATATTTGTTAAAATTTGCTGAAAAATAGCCATGCATAAGGCGGCATCTTTAATACAGGGCGAGCATATGGGCGGACACACTTCATTCGTGAACTTAATGAAATGAAAAAGAAGGCTGGGAAATTCCTCAAAAACTACCACGAGAGAACAGGGAGCGAATACGGCTTTTACATGAATCAGAACGGGAGCCGCAAGAGACGCAAACGATTAAATAAGATAGATATATTTCCAAATGGATAGGTACGGGAAATCGATTATCTATCATTCCACTTATGGATCGGGATAGTATGGTGGATAGAGTGTTGGCTTCCCAACCCATGGTCAGCATTCAAGACTAGGGGAAGCTGGAGATTTTTCTCGGAATGCGCGACCCCTGATGTTATGATCTGTGGAGGTCACTACCAGCACAGCACTCCATCCGTCGGATGGGATATTAATCCGTGGTCCCAATGGCGCCTTTCGTTAATATCAGGCTGATGCCGACGCCGGGCTTCTCTCCACTCTTCCTTTTCTACCCCTCCCCACGACGCAAATTATCTAAGCTGTCGACCGCCTACTCCAAATACCATACCGTACCGAAAAGGAACTTGGTATGAATGGCATGCGGGAGCCAGTAATCAAATCACCATGGCGCACCTTCTTTCATTTAATCGCAAATGGGTGCTGTACGAACACCCCCAGCCTATGTAGATGCAGAAGAATGCATCCTCCCAAAATCTAACCGAGAGAGTCTTCATCTTTCCAAGTGGCCATCCGCATCTGAAAGCGGCCAAGGTCACCATCCATCCACGAGAGGCGCCACCGTCAAAGGGAGGGGAGCGGGGTGAAAGCGGGCGAGCGGGACACGAACCCGGAACCCAAGAGAGGAGGAGGGGGTGTAGAAAGTGTAACGACCGCTCTGGTTAGGCGCCAGCGGCGGGTGAGACACAACAACAGGTGGAGAGAAAGAGGGAGAGAGTCATTCACAACTCCCACTCGAACAGAGGTAGAGAGAGAGAGAGAGAGAGTTCCTTGCCGTGGTCCATCGCAGCCTCTCCCGCACCACCTGTCGCGCGAGGAGGGAGGCAGTCTTTAAAGGGGAGGAAACAATCCCCTCCCCTCTCACGCACTGATTGTCATCCCCGCCGCCTTTCACCCAATACTCAGAGCGCGGAACAATACACACCCCTGTATTGTTAGGCTAAAGCCAGCTGCGCTTAAATACGGCACAGAGAAACAAATCAGAAATCGATATACATTAGGATTAACGATATAATCAGCTTCACAGCTTCTGGGCTAACAAAAAAAAAGAAAATAGCCCGAATTGGATGTAATCTATCACTTTTCTGCAGAATTATGGCTGGAAACTGCATCACAACGAGGGATTGGAATTGAGTTGCTTCTTAGCCACATCGATTTCTTTCGCAAAGTTAAATTCTCAATTTCATACATTGTGCACGTTATTTTTCATTCCGAGCTGACTTCTTCCACAATCATCGGTTAAACGTAGCAAAACGCGGATTCAAAGCGAATGATAAGAAAGTCGACGACAGTGCGCGCAAGAAAGTTTATCGTTTTCCCGCTATTCAAAATCGATCTAGCCCCATGATCATTTTCGCACTAATTTCAACCGAGATAATATCCGTGATAATTATTAAAATGAGCGGCACCATTGACGTACAAGGCACTGTAGCCTAACGCTAAGAGCTCTGTAGAGATAATTTTGTTGTCATGTTGCTCTATTAATTGGTCTTTAGATTGATTGAGCAACTAAGAGCAGATATCTTTTAAAGTCGTCCGGCCGCATCCGTATTTTTCCAATTTTCGATTCGTCGCCTGCTCTTCGAGAAATTCGCGGCAAAAAAATCGACGGTATCGGCCCTTTCTTTGACAAGTTGATGACGTTAAAAACCCATTTCAGCGAGTGGCTGCAACCCTGCCGCGGGCTCGGTATCATTTGGTTCGTTATTGTTTACGTAACTGCGAGTGATCCACTCCCTCAATGCGCATTTATCCCTAAACGAGTAAATGAACCTGAACGCAAATGACGGCACCAACTCATGAAAAGTTGGTGACAACTTTCGTGCTTTTTTATTTCTAACTTATGGGAGAATGTTTGAGTCATAACTCATGTATCTAATACTTAAAAAATAAATACGTTTTCGGGTGTGAGAGAACGACCCTATTCTACGTGAATAATTTAATTCTCAGTTCCGTGATATTACCCATACTCAGTACGTGGTATAGCTCAAGCTTCGTGGTCAAACTTTTGCCGGGAAAGCGCCACCCGCTCTTTCAATTATTTTGTTTTTTTTTTTCAGCGCGCAAGGCGGCGGAAGAGAAAATGGTAACTCTTGGTTCTCGGCACTCCGTCGTACGATTTCGCCGCCGCCGCGGCGCCAAAAAACGCTAACAATGGTCGAATTGCCGTCGACGACGAGAAAGTTCTCTAGCAGCATCGAGGTAGGGATGAGCGCATGCCCGTAACTAGGGCAACGGAGGCTGAGGGGCGCAATTACCGCGACCGTGCCCGGGGAGTCTCCGCCGTTCCCTGGGAGACATCGCGCCCAGTGGTCAAACAACTGAGCAGCGGAGCCCCCTACCAAAAATCTTCCTCTGTGTATTCGGGGGTAAGACTCACTGTTGGACAGACAGGGCCGGCCCGAGGTACAAGCTAACTACGCAGTACAGTGAGGCCTGGATAGCGCCGGAGCGTATGAAAATACTGTAAACCAATGGGGCACCCAAAAATTTTCAAACGTAAGAAATATCATCAGATCAATAATATCGAAATTGAAGTGCATGAAAAATTACGCTCGTAAATACTGATGGGTACTTTCATTCAATTTAGCGAATTTTTCATTCAATAATAGATCACCATGTTAAACTATTAAATCGAACGAATCGTTTTATATGATTTCATATCACCAGGGTAAAATAACATTGAATTTATGCATGCATCAGATTCAACGCCAATAAATTCAATTTTTTACATATGCTCTTACACCTCATATGACTCACGGTATGGGTTAAAATATTCATAAAAATTGTGAAAACAAAGAACGAAGTCTGAAAAAGAACGAACGTTTTTTCCTCATTTGCCCTCGCCCGTGAGGTATGTAGATGCCATAAGTTCTCCGCAGGGGAAGAGCTAAAGCACTCGCCGCCAATTCGGAGGCTCCTGATTCGACTCTAGGCCTACGAAAATTATTATTTCACTTCCGAATCTTTGAACTTACAATTAGCGCGCAGCAGCTGGGAACTCCGAGGAAGGTACACCGCTGGCCAATCCTGCGGTTTTATCCTAAAAGCTTTTCACTCGGCGAATAACGGTGAGTGCGACACTAATAATTAATAAAAATGAGGAGCCAAAGAGGGTATAGCACTTGACTACCGAGCGAAGAGACCCAGATTCAAATCCCGGGTGATGACTGCAGACAAATATCCAAACAAATATCCTCGAAGTTAGCGGTGGCCCAGGGAAAGGAACTGCTCCTCCTCCCCCCAACCCCGAAAATTTCACATGCCTAAAACCTATCGCACACGCCTGTGGTGAGCTCTATCCCCACCAACCATAGGGTTGGATCACGGAGCGTGCAAGGGGTCCGGGACTCACCTGGATGGGCGAGCGGAGGAACTGTGCCTCGTCACGGCGCTGTCGTCGTCGGAAGGGCGCCTTGTCCTGGATTGAATAAACGCACACCAAGAGAGGAACACCGGGGGCAAATGCACACTCGAATGGATTATCACAGGGAAGAAGGGCGCACTCTGGGAGCCGTGTGTTTCTCTTTCTCTCTGAGGGGCTCGCGGTCGCTGGTTCTCACTTTTCTTTTGCCGGAGGATGCTTGGCCAGCCTCTATATATACGTGTTCCCGCAAAAGGGGGAGGCGTTTCCCCGCCTCGCTATTCCCCAGCACCTGGGCAGAGGGGAGAGGGGGTGAAGGGTAAAAATGTGTTGTGCACCAACCCCCTCCGACCAACCGCCCCCCCCTCCTCCTCTAACAACGCGCAATCTCGTTGCCTCGCGACCGGAATAAGGGGGGGGGGTAAGAGGGTGTGCGAACGAAAGTAGGGGATGCTAAACTATTACCCATTTCGCAGTGGTACTCGTCTTTGGTAATAGGGCATTTCCACGAAAATTTCAACTTTTTCTCTCAAATTTATATTTAGGCTGGAGATATTATATCTTGATAAATCGACAGCTAAACGATTTAATTTTATGAAATCAGTATTTGAAACGCTATTCAGAGCCTTATTAAAAGTTTGCAGACTATACTTCGATTGAAAGAGTTTTGAAGATGTTTGAAATCATTACACTTACGAGGTTGACCTGGAAGTTATTCCGTCACATGTTAATTTTGGGCATATTTAGAAGGTATTTCGATAATTTATTTTGGTTCTGTACATAAAATCACGTTCATAAATGTTTTTGATCATGCTTAGTTAAAAGTATTGAATTTTTTGTATTATACAATTTTATTGAAATATTCTAATGCATAGTTTTCCCTCAAGGTAATTCCGTCACAAATGGACTTGTCCAATAACTACTGAGCAATCAGTTTTGTCTTTATTCAGAAATAGATTGTCGGACTTGTCGTCGAGAATCATTAGATCTTTTTGGCGATTCTGTTCGCCTCAACTGCTCTCTTTTCTAATAAAATCCAACACTAAGGTTCTGAATGCAGACAAAACTAATTGCACAGTAATTATGACCAAAGCACTCCATCAAAACGAGAGATCTATTAAGTGAAACTTAAAAATTAAGTCGTACCAAAATAAACTATTATCCTTCGGCGAGATTAACGAAATATCCCGTGATTAAAAGAAACGTAAGAGAGTTAGTGGTGGCTCATTGCATATTGGTCTGAATGACCCTATTTATCGCACAAAATTTGATTTTTGAAGCATTGCAGATCTTTTCAAATTTGATTGTGTAATGGAGAAAACATGTCCAAATAGATATGAAAAATTAGATTTTATTTTCTTAAGCATTCTCATAAGCATCCGCAGAAATGTTTAAATTCCAGAGATTTCCCCAGCCATGCTGTCACCCTCTCCAGTGTCAAAGTTTTCAATGATTTGCATACCACTTCAAATTCACCAAGTCCTATATTTCCTTATTTCCCAAGCCTTGTTTTCCATTATAAAGAAAAAAAGTACATAATGTATTTTTTTCAAATAGCAATATTAAATACAAAAATAAAATGACGGAAGAAATTTATACATTCTCATTTTTGATTTGATGCATATTTTTTCACCCCTGCGCTGACGATCTACCTCAATAAATTGGTTTCTTGTAATGTCGGTAGGATGTTCCAACAAAAGTTAGCTGCATATAGGAATATTATCAAGAATTAGGCAAGAAAATGCCAGCACATATTACCACAGCTCCGCGCCGATAAATTAAAATGTTAATTGAAAATAAGTATTTGATTATTTTACAGTGCCTTTCAGTCGATGAAAAAATTTACATTATCGTATGACGGACGAGCCATAATTGCTTAGCAAGTAGTTATCTCTCAACTTTCATATGTTTACGTAAATTTATTTTATGTTCCAATCAGTTAACCGGTTTATTATTCACTTTTTTAAATTCCTTGAGACATTCATGTCATTCGGGGTCGCCCTTTGCCCTTCTTCCTGCCCACTGCCCACTTGCCCTTCGACGATTGCTTTCATCAGGCCATCCTGCCTCATAATGTGACCTATTCAGTTGTCTCATCTTCTTCTTAGGGTTGTTCAAAGATTTCTCTTTTTCTCCACTCTTCTCAGTACTTCCTCATTATTTACTCGATGATCGATCCCTTTTATCTCCATCATTCCTATCGGGCAACAAATTTCGAACGTCCCCACACCTGACTTCTCTGCCTTTTTCGTCATCCATTCCTCTCCGCCTTGAAGAATCACACTCCAGATGGAAGTTCTGATAAATTGTTCTCATGTCTCCACGCTTGAAAAATCCTGCTGCAAGTGGATTCTTCTTTTCATGGAATACTCTCTTTACCTGGGGTATTCAGTTGATAATCTCTTTCTTGCGTCTTACGTCGTAGGTTACTCTACTTCCCAAATAAATGTATCCATTCACCTCCCTTTGATTTTATTGCCATATTTTAATGTTAGCCTTGACTCCTTCTTTTCTACTGCACACTAGTATCTCAGTTTTCTTCTCATAACTTTTCAACTAATATGAAAGTGCGAGGTCCCAAAATTGAGGAAATAGATTGGTACAACTACTTGGGGAGCACGTTAGAGGAAAACAGATACATCCGTAAATATATCAGGGGTAGAATTAGCATAGGAGGAGTTCATGAATGTAAAACAGCTGATGAGAGGATCGCTAGGTATGAGATTGAAGGAAATATTTGGGAAGGGTCCGATGTGGGGTGCAACGCTTTATGGTGTGGAAACGTGGATGTTGGAAGAGGAGGACGAGAGGATACTGGAAGCGTTCGAAATTGGTGTGGAGGAGGTTGGAGAAGGTGGAAGTGGACGGAGGGGAGGAGGAACGACGACGTGCCGGGCATGGTGGGTTCAGGAGAGAAAACTTCTAGATGAAATGCGGCGGGGCAGTGGGTTTGGATGGATGGAGCACCGGTTGGGGAGTGGATCCTGAAAACAGTGTTAGAGGGAAGAAATTTAGGTAAACGAGGGAAAATAGTAGGATTTTAGACAGACTGAAAGGAGATGGGTCTTGTTGTGAACTGGTGAGGGAACTCTCTGTTTGGAGGGAGGGGGGACGGGGGATTGGAATAATGCTCATTGTAAACATACTTAGACCGTACATGAATCGCTAGGAAAAATTCCACTGCACTGACCACGTTCCTGAATGGTATTGCCATTGGGACTCAGGAACCTGAATAGAGTAACGGTCTGCGCAGTGGCCCTGAAGGACAAAGGTTCGCGATTCGATTCCCGGTTCAGGGGAATTTTTTCTGCCGGCAATTGATGACTATTTCATCACCGTTCACGCGGCAGGCTTCGAAATATTACACATATCTTGACCAATATAATACTTTAATAATGATAACAACAACAAAATTAGCTTCATTGCTCTTAGGCGATTATAAAAAAAATGACGCATACTGGATGCTATTTTTCATTCTTCTCAAGAAATGGCAACAAAATGCTGCACACACTACGTTGTAATAGAGTGAAGTTGTCCCTAAAGTACCTGATGTCTTCTTTGGCGCTTATTTCTCTGTTCCATTATTATATCCACCCTAATTTTCATTTTTAGACCTCGGCTACCACGGATCATTGTTTGAGTTAACAACACTGGGAATAAAGTGTAGGAAAAAAATGATTGCACGGCATGTTTAAAATATTTAATGTAGGGAATGGAAGGAGGGGAAGGAAGATCATAGGGTGTAGAGAAGGAATGAAAAGGAACAAGAACCACAATGAATAGAAGATGGAAGTCCGTAATGGAAAGGAAGACGGCAGGAATAATTCGTAAATGCTTCATGTAAATCTTCCACGGCTAGTAGAGCATTTCAAGAATAATAATAATCTGCCTTCGCTATCCTTCCGAGCTCACTGGATCGCATGTTTCCGCTGTCCTTAGAGAGAGCCGCGGGTGACTTGTGCGGCCGACTCAACTGGTGACTTCAACGCTCGAGACGGTGGGGGGTGGGGCTAGAGGAACATATCCAGCGCAGCTGACACGAAATCACTCCGCGACATTCACTTATTTGCCGACCACCGGAATACTTTTTCGTTGCAGATGCAGTCCCTGCGATTTGTATGAATTCGCAGCCGAGAGTATGGTTAAGGAGTGAGGGTGTTGGATGAGGGAATGACGACGCCCTCTGACCACTTCTGCACGATTAAGACTTGGCCGCTGATGCCAAAGAATCTCCGAGTTCGTCCGTCTGATCTCAGCACCATCAAAAAGCGTTTTCCCTCCGCTGAAAACTATTGCTTCGGTTTATTGTCTTTGAGAATAACGTTTGAAGCAAAAAAAACTAGCCGTTCTACTACTGTTAGCTGGAAGTTTAATTAAATTGTCCCCGCTGAGCTAACTTTCACTGCAGTCTTTCCGAAATAGAAGTTCCTCAGCATATTCATATTACTCACAGCCATTAACCCGCTTGGCTTACTATATGGAGCTTGTCGGGGACCTTGCCGGAATGAAGCGGGGTGGGGGTGAGTTCGTTGGCTGGTTCGCTCCGCGCGCCATCTGGGTCGAGCAAACACGCACTCTCCGGAACAAATCCTCCCAGGCAGCACGGACATTGACAGATTTCAGCCTGATGCACACCGTGAAATTAAACGCGCTGCGGACAGCTAACTAGCGCACATTATTCGCGGTTTTCATACCGGACACTTGAGGAGAGGTCATGAACGCGATCACTCGAGTTACGTACAATGGGTTCGTTCGTTCTCGACTCGAAGTCGCAATTCAATGAAAGAAATCGGAATATATGTATGAGGGAAAGACGAATCACGACGAGAAGATAAAAAAGCTTTTCTATTTAACCGTCCTCTCGTAAATTAAAAATAAATGAAAAACAAAACAGGGATAAAGGCCACCACCTGCATAACGCATGGAAAAGGATTTTTCAACCACTAACCAATGGGAGACGAGCAATGAGAGATGGACAACCACCGACCAATTAGAGAGCAGCAGTGGGATGAAGAGGCCTATATAAGGCGAAACATTTTCCGAGTTACTTCACCTTCGACCTGAAGACGCTGACTGCAATGTCAGCGAAACTGTTGTCGCCAAAACACAACGGACGCGGTGAAAACCCGAAGAGAATGCAGAGATCATCTAATCAACGCCGCGAGAATCTTCGAACCTACAAAAGTAGCCACCCACTATTCATGAGGTGGTGACGTCATTAGAGTTCTAAGCGAAATATTTCTCACCTGCCAAGTTGATGGCAATAAAATTTACAATAATTGCCATGAGAAAACATTTCCATGGGCCACGAGTCGAATCGTGGACCTTTGGATCTGGGGGCCACTGTGCACACCACTACACAGTACACAATCCAGGTTTCTTGATTCCCATTGCAATTGTGCCGAGGTCCATGGTGCTAGATGTGAGGCCCTTGCGGTCCATCCAACATGCCAAAGAATGGGAATACTGGCTTCAAAGAAGCCACTACCAATCGTGGCATTAAAGCCGTGGGTGGCGATAAGTGTAATATATTTCTAACCTTCCGGGTTAACGTAGGTTAAAATTCACCATTATAATGGAAAAAGGAACTCCCCACGTGAGAATTGAATCACGGATTTTTGGCCTTCCATTGTCATCATCTAGTGCCATGAGCACCGGTGAATTGCCATGGGAGGTAAGACATCTGAATATCGTAGTAGTGGCCCGGAAAGCAAGAAGTCCGCTTACGGTCAGGCGGAGTTGTTTTCCCAAAGCAATTAATATGTACTTGAGTTCCGATTCATTTACTCGCTCAGGGTGAACTTTCAATGAGGAGGGAATAAATCGCTCACAAGAGTATGTAGATCACAAAGAACCATTCGAGGCCTAAGACGGACGATAAATGGCTGAAAAGCGGCGAACCAGTCGACATGAGTTCGTCGCGTCATGAAATCTTCGGCGAAAGGGTTACAAGCCATCGATTTTTCGTCGGGAATAGCTTTTTGATATGAACTAAGGAACGAAAAAAGGAAATATCTATATTGGTAGTCATCTCATTCGATATGATCGTCTATTTTTTTCAATCTTTATAAAAATCGACAATGAAGAAAATTGAGCGAACGAGCCCAATTCGGTGGGTAGGAAGGAAAGATCGAGTTGCGACGAGAAAATGTCCCTTCTTCCCCATTCATCTTACCTCTCGCAACCAAGAGAAGGCGAAAGTTGCCCGCCACTAATAGCAAACCACCGCAAGCGCTGTATTCAAAGTGTAGTGAGCCGCCCCTTGGCTGCCTTGATATCTTTAATCCCTTGCGCTGTAATGACGAGTGTATCTCGTCACGAACTTTCGATGCAAAACTGCGCAATGACGAGTGTAGCTCGTCATCGGATTTTAATAATTTAAGCACTACTTATAGGAACAATATAATTACTGATAATGCTTAACAATGTCAAAACATACATAGTATATATAAATAATTCATATTTAATGAAACATGAGGCATTGGAAGGATTAAAATGATTTCATTCGAGTAGCGATAGCTTTTTACTCCATGTTTAATAATCACATTTTCATTCGCGGTTCAACGTTGATTAAGAATTACAAAATATCATTTCACTACCTACCATGTAAAAGATAACCACAGAAAAAAATAAATACAGAAAAGGAGCATGATATTCGGAAAATTAATCGAAGTGGAAGGGGTTAAGGAGATTATATTTCCATTCCATTTTTGTATCCACGACATCCGCAGATTTCTTCTTCAATGATTAACGGCAAGGGGACTAGATAGAGGATGCTACAGTCCGTTACGAATCAGATCCATTTAGGTAGCTAAACAGAGAGAGCATTTTAATCTGTTTCCAAATACGTTACCCATAAGGTATGTGGTATGAGAAAAGAGCGTAAAAAATAACTGCGGCACTAAGTGATCATATATTTTCACACCAATTAAAAATCGAAAAAAGCTCAACTAACGTGTATTTAAGTTCTCTTAAGTTTCTATTTAATAAAAAAAGGTTTCGCACCACTTTTATCAATGAATGTCGCCGTTGCCCAAAGGGTACTGTAATGCCATGCTAAACACAGAAAACGATTAATTTCCTACTAGTTTAATCTATAAACCGCCCATAATACCTTATACCCAATCTTTTAGAGTGGGAGCTTCCAGATCTAACAGCGATTTTCAACAACAGGTCGTAAGAGATTTCAACAGATTTTTCGGGTAGGGCGTCAAACCATCCCCATGTATATGTTGCGAATAGGGATAATATAAAGGGATCGGTTGAAGCACGATACATGAATTCGAAACTAATGAAGTGGGGATCACATATTAGAAATATTTTTGGCAGAGCCTCAAATGGGATAGGTTTCGTCAAAACTATCGTGGAAAAGGTTTTCGTATGAATGATATTTGCTACTTTTCACTCATCATGACACACCTTGAATGCGTGTAGAGTATATGGATTTGAATCGCGAACAGATAGGGTTACACAGTAGGGCGGATCGCAAAAATCGATTTTTTTCAAATCCATCTGGCCCAACGAAAAAAAGTTGTGGGACCGATCAAAAATAAGGCCTGAAAAATTTGAGACCTGTACGTGAACCCCTGACCCTCGCTCAAATGCAATTTAGGGGGGGATGGTCAAAATTCGAAAAATATAATATTTTATGGTCATTCCCTATAGATTTTGCCGAGTTACTGCCCTTTTAGGGCAAAAATTTCGTGCATTTTGACGTATCTGCCACCGTTTAGCCACAAAATGCCTAATTTGAGTCCGCGTCCGCGAAGAAAATATTCCAACGCCCACGCAGCGTCGCGGATACCAGAGCCGCAGGCCGATCCCTTCCCCTCCACGCTCGCTTCTCCCCCTCCCACGCCTCGAATACAGCAAAATTCATCCCGCGCATGCTGCTAGGAGGTCGTTTATCTTTCATAATATAAATCAGAAGATGGTAGACGGTAAAAAACGATGCGTAGTGAGACGACTTATCCCTTCTTTGGCGCCTCGTCGGCGTTAAACAAATCGATGTTACCAACTTTTAGAGAAGTGATGAAATAATTTTATACCTGCGCGCGCAGGAAAGGAGACTACGGTCTTGAAGACGCCTCTCGAGTGGCTATGATGGTTTGGGAACTTAGGTTATGCACTTCTATTCCGGTATTGTCCGACAGCTGTGACTACATGAATGAATAAGGGTGAAGGCCGCCGGCGTACCCTCCCCGCTCCCCTCACGAACGCCCCAGATGCAGCAAAATTCACACCAAGTGCGTCTTTCTTCGGTAGTCTTACTAATATTTGATTTATCAGCATCGTCCAGTGAGGAACAATCACGAAGGAATTATTCAATTACCTGCTTTCCAGTCTGTATTTCTTATGTTATTGTCATTCCTTGTCTTTTGCTGCTGTCAACAAAGTTTTGGTAAATTCTTTCGCGAATCTCTCGTCCGTATGTATGATAAAAGGAATATTGAAATTTAAATTTGAACTTTCATCAATAGATTTTTAAATTCCACAGCACTAAGCTCGGATATAGCCGAAGGATATAATTTTAGACCTGCGCACGCAGGAAAGGAGACTACGGTCTATGAAGACGCCTCTCGAGTGGCTATGAAGGTGTGCGAACTATGGTGACGCGCTTCTCTTCCATTATGAATGTGACTAAATAGATGTAGCGGTACCACAGGAAGTACTAAAACTTACGGAAAATCTAATACTACTAATAGGCCAAAAGTAGGGTTTTATTGAATTATAAGACTCAAACAATTTTAAAGGAACATTTTAAATTATGCGATATTTTTGCGTGTAAGTGCATGGAGGAGCATAAGGTTCCCCCAATGAGAAGTATTTTGAGAGACAATCTGACGAAAAGAAAGATGATGGCTGCTGGATTGAAACCTAAAGAAACTCGACAACTTAGGAAAAAAGGGAATCGTAGGCGAGCGTTGAGTCATCATCGTCAATTCTTGCACGGGAAAATAGTATCAAAAGTTGTCTTCATCAATTCATCCGAAGAAAATAAAAATGGCGAGAAATTAGCCGATTTGTATCTCTACTTTCCTCATGAAATAAACATTGAGGACTATAACCTCAAATTGGAACATCTTCGGGGAAAATGCGTCTGCCAACTGTGATAGAGGTAAATGCAAGAACCAAGCAACAGCAATGATCGTTCCCGCAACTTTAGCTGACGCAAAAGTCATAACTTCGTAAGATATATCAAAGCTAGTGTACCGGAATTACTTACGTAGACAGAAGAAGATGCTAATTACTGTGAATAAGAAAAGAGAGGTGTCATCAAAGGGTCTCATTTTATTGGCATGAAAGACTATACTCTTGTCTGATGAAAAAAGGGAAGAGGACTTATCAATACAAGTTTATAGGGGAATGTGTGATGTTAGTTGAAGAAACAGGGTCCCACTTTTGGAGGTTTGCCTCCTCCGTCGGAGGATTAGCAAAAGTTATAAAATCTGCGATTATCGATTCCTTTCCGAGTGAAAATTAGATACACAGAATTAAAAAGGATTTGATTATGATGGTACCAAGCGAATACCGCCCAAGAAGGAGGCATCATCCCTTTGCTATAAGCATAATTCCAACATCCCTTGCAGTGTGGGTAGACTCTTCTCGGGATTCCCACCGGGTTAATTTTTCCATTATGGCCAACATTTCAAGCTCCGACTGGGGGCTCATCCTAAGAGATAAATTTTGTTGAACCCCAAAAGAGTTTACCCACATCATTCGCCGGGAAAGCATCAAATCGTATTTCATCCCTTACAGTGGTCTATTTGCTAATTGCACTACGTTGACTTGGATTTGCGACAAAAACGTTGGGAGGGTAATCTAGGTACCCAATATACGTTTCCGCAAGGATGCGTTTGGCGACCAATCCGAGATATTTTTTAATTGCTGGATTTTAATATCGACGTAAAGTACTACCCGCTGGTGATATATTGGAGAGAGACTCCGGTTCCTTCTGCTATATCCGAGCTTAGCGCTGTGGAATTTAAAAATCTATTGATGAAAGTTCAAATTTAAATTTCAATATTCCTTTTATCATACATACGGACGAGAGATTCGCGAAAGAATTTACCAAAACTTTGTTGACAGCAGCAAAAGACAAGGAATGACAATAACATAAGAAATACAGACTGGAAAGCAGGTAATTGAATAATTCCTTCGTGATTGTTCCTCACTGGACGATGCTGATAAATCAAATATTAGTAAGACTACCGAAGAAAGACGCACTTGGTGTGAATTTTGCTGCATCTGGGGCGTTCGTGAGGGGAGCGGGGAGGGTACGCCGGCGGCCTTCACCCTTATTCATTCATGTAGTCACAGCTGTCGGACAATACCGGAATAGAAGTGCATAACCTAAGTTCCCAAACCATCATAGCCACTCGAGAGGCGTCTTCAAGACCGTAGTCTCCTTTCCTGCGCGCGCAGGTATAAAATTATTTCATCACTTCTCTAAAAGTTGGTAACATCGATTTGTTTAACGCCGACGAGGCGCCAAAGAAGGGATAAGTCGTCTCACTACGCATCGTTTTTTACCGTCTACCATCTTCTGATTTATATTATGAAAGATAAACGACCTCCTAGCAGCATGCGCGGGATGAATTTTGCTGTATTCGAGGCGTGGGAGGGGGAGAAGCGAGCGTGGAGGGGAAGGGATCGGCCTGCGGCTCTGGTATCCGCGACGCTGCGTGGGCGTTGGAATATTTTCTTCGCGGACGCGGACTCAAATTAGGCATTTTGTGGCTAAACGGTGGCAGATACGTCAAAATGCACGAAATTTTTGCCCTAAAAGGGCAGTAACTCGGCAAAATCTATAGGGAATGACCATAAAATATTATATTTTTCGAATTTTGACCATCCCCCCCTAAATTGCATTTGAGCGAGGGTCAGGGGTTCACGTACAGGTCTCAAATTTTTCAGGCCTTATTTTTGATCGGTCCCACAACTTTTTTTCGTTGGGCCAGATGGATTTGAAAAAAATCGATTTTTGCGATCCGCCCTATTACACAGCCTTTACAAGGATTCGGCCGGGAGCCGTTAGAGACTCGAAGGCTGCGTGCTAGGCTTAGCTATTTAGAAAAGACATATTTCAAAGCGAAAAGGAGAAAATCATCTTCTAAACTCACTATGTTTCTCGGTCTGACAGAACAATAAAATAAGGGAGATATTTTTCCGATCATATAGGTAAAGGAATTAATTTTCGCCTGAAAAATTAAGGGACTTGAATAAGAGGAAGGTTGGACTCCGTAGTTTTGTCAATCCAACGCACCCTGATAAGTAAATGGCATTTTTCCTGACATTCCCCTCCACACGCCTTTTGATGCGGCTCAAGGGATAGGTTTTAGATGTAGTTGCAGTCTCCTCCTCACGCTTGCTAAGGTCCTCGGGTGATTGGATTGGGATTCGGAATAAAGGAAAGCATGGATAGGGGTAGAATTGGGCGGGGGGTTGCATGTCGGGGGAGAGGTGGGGAGGAAGGGTGCCTTACTACGGAAGGCCAGGATGCCAGATGCTCCACATTGCACACGGTGACCCTGTAAGTGCATCAGCAATATGTTGAGAGCGCGTTATCCATTCTTTCGCGAATGTAACCCACGGAATTGTTGCAGGGATAAAAAAACAAACATATGTTGTTTTCATCAGGTAAACTGAAACAAGTAGGGAACTGTACTACCTGAAGGACACTGCCCTGTCCAGTTTCGAATATAGGGGTTAGAACCGCCGCCCCGTCAAACATTTATGAAAAAATTGAATATATGGTGCTATGTTTTTAAATAATATTATAATTTAAAAAATTAAAAACGGCGTTTTCTCGCCAACTAGAAAGAAGAAAATAAATTTCTCTGTCCATAGCTGAGTTTCGATATGAATTGTTACTCAAATGGTGACATACTTTATGATAATCATTACGACCTTACGACTTAATGATTATCATAAAGTATGTCACCATTTGAGTAACAATTCATATCGAAACTCAGCGAAACGACCTAAACAAAAACGTTGGGTGCATGTAAGGTTACACATTTATAGTGTTTGCAATAAATATGAATTTGGATTATTATCATTTACAGTTGGGTTTTCCATCGCTATGTAATTCGATAGTATCTGCTACTAATTGATACTAGTCACTATTATTAAGATTATTTAAAATTCAGTTTATATTGAATGAGAGGGTAATGCTCAGTGCTTAACATCTGAACGTGTTAGAAATTAGTACCCAACGAATTGATTGATTAATGCTAATATTCAAGAAGTCGTCATTTTTATGTTTAAGTATTCAGCAATTATGCATGAATGTGTTATTACCTGACACGAAATGTTTGAAGATTTAATATCCGAGCGTTTTTGATTCTGTTTTAGTTCTCAAAGATCAGTAAAGTCTTCAACTATGCGAATTGTTGATTTTAGATAAGACTATGGGTGGTAAATCAAATCGCAATTTAGTAAGTATTTTTAAGAGTAATGTCACCTATTGCAAGTACTAAATGTAATGTTACATGCGCCTTACGTTTTTCGTTTTGGTCGTAATGATTGTCATAAAGTATCTCACCATTTGAGTAACAATTCATATCGAAACTCAGCTATGGACAGAGAAATTTATTTTCTTCTTTCTAGTTGGCGAGAAAAACGTTGTTTTTATTTTTTTAATTTATAATATTATTTTCTTCTTTTTAGCTTTATTTTTCTTTTCTTCTTCCTTTCTCTCTCTTCCCTTATGTCACTAACACTCAACTAACTAATAATTTATAGCTTTGAATTCACTAAAGCAAGTTATTTCATTTATATGATTTTTAAATTGGGTTTCATAAAATTTGAATTTTTCATAATTTTTCTGTAAAATGCGCTCGTATATTGCACAAAATTCAACATGTCACACAAAAATCGCTGAAATGTGATTGCAGCGCCACCGGAGGCAAAATGTGGAATTAATTTTCCATACAAAATTAATGTTGTAAATATTTTTTTTAGCCTAGCCAGAAGCATGAGCGTAGAAATATGCATTGTCTTCAAGATCTGAGCTAGATGTAAAGTTTCAATGCTCTAGCTAGTCGTTAAGTGTGTTAAAATTGAGTTACAAACAGACAGACACGAAAATAAGTTAAGAAAAACGTTGTAATAAAATTGACATTCATCACCCCGAAAACAGCAATATTTTACCTTAAATCTGAGGGATACAACAAATAACGATGACGGACACAAACATTAATGCCCTTGTAAGGGGTAACTCACCCGGGTGGAACTCGAACCCGCGACCTTCGGTTTGGAATGCTAGAGCGGTTTTTCGCTGCCGTTACGGTGTCTCTTTAAATGACTGTTTTCATGTCATCGCCTTAAAAAACAACGTCTGAAAACAATTGGTGAATACATCACAGCCGCTTCTCAATGCATTCCTGTCTCTGACGCATTATCGCGGCGAGGTTTTGCAGACCATCAAAGGTATTCAATACTCCTACCCCTTCATCCCCTAAACAACGACCTAAATCCGCCCCTGACCCCGTCCGTCAGTTTTTAAGAGAATTGGTGGGAAAAAACTAACAATGCCACTAAAATATTGTATTAGAATTAGATGGAGTAGGGACGAAACCGATAACGTATATTTTCAAGAAAAATTAAAATGTCCGCATCATAAATTAGAGATGAAAGATTTCAATTTTACATTGTGGACAAAATTTGTTTGTCTATTAATGCTGAATATTGCTCCAGTTTATATCAAGACTTTAGATTAAGTAAAAATGTGCTGATGAGCCGTATAGCGCAAGCGACCAACGAAGCAGCTACAAGAGGAGATGACGTCATGGTCGGCGGCGGGAGGGCGGGCCATTATTGCGCTGTAGAGCAAGGGCACGTGGTCTGCGATCGCTTCCATTTCACCTGATCGGCGCGGCAGAAGGTATTCGGAGCGAGCACTTTCTCTTTCGGATGGAGGGAGGAAGAAAGAAAGCGAAGACCCCAATCTCTCACGCGAGACAGGCAGGCAGGCTGCGACACACGGAGCGCGTATGTGTTTTGTTCGAGCCAGGGCGACTTCGCCTCACGTCGCCGTGCAATGGTACCTGCCAGATGACGAACGTGCGCGCTAAATACAATCAAAAAGATTCATTTGCTTCAAAACGAAAAAGAAGATCCCACAAAACAGGATCCTTGAGACGGCCTCCAGGTTGTGTCGTCACCCACACATCGCACATTAAAATGGGTGTTAAAAAAGTCGACGAAGCTATTATCAGGGCTGTTAGTAAAAATATATACATTCCCGGCGATGCATATGCGGATTTAGAGTGGGGGGCATGTGCCCCTCCAAACGCTTAATAAATAGACAAGATTTTAAGTACGGTTATCATTACGTTAGTGTTGTTTTGTGTATTACGGATCCTCAATCATTTTACTTAATATTAATAACTTTCATATTAAAATATAGAATATTTCGTACAGCAACTGTTGTATGTCGTTTTAAATCTCAAATGTAAGAAGACCGATTGCTTATGAGACCGTTCTGCTCCCCCTCCCTAAGGAAAAAATCTTGGATCCGCCTTTGTGGCGATGTGAGCTAACAAATGCTAACTTTTAAATGCTATTCTTCGCAATTTCAGGTACTGTCCTGTAAAATATTGGATAGAAGTGAATCGAGCTACACTCATCGCGGGTATTTTTGAAAAACCGATTAAAAAGCGACCAAAGTAAGAACAGGAATCAGCCCCCTCGATGAAGTTCCCTTGGATGCATCTCTCAACCCCCTCTCCTGTCTGCTAATCCATTCATATTTACTCGCTTATATCTTCGCTTTCACATTTTTAATTCTTTTTCCTGTATAACTTTTTTTCGGAGTCTTCCTTTATTTATCAGCCCGCCTTTTTGTCCTTCCACTATTGTCTTCATCAGTCTACCGTGCCTCATAGTATGACCAACAATATTGTCCCACCTTATTCTTAGGATTTTGGAAGACTTCCCTTTCCGCCAACTCTTTTTACTCACTACTTCGTACTACAAACTCTATACAACCATTTTCTCTATATCGTTCTTAGTAACACATTTAAAACGATTCAACTATATCTGCTGTTGTCAACCACGCCTCGCTGCATTAAAAAAAAAACATGCTACATACATCATGCATCTGATGAATTTTTTCCTTAATGCCATGCTTACAATCTCACGTCAGCTGTAAGTAACTTCATCACTCGGTAGAATGCCTTCGCCTGTTTTATTCTCCTGACCATTTCTTTCCTGCGTAGGACATAGCTGGTTACTCGGTAACATAGGAAAACTCTTACATCTCTCCAAGGTGCTTTTGGGACCGTTTTTGCACCACTTCTGCTCCTCAGAGAAATCGAGCTTCATTTACTACCATTGCTTTCCTTAGTTACGCGCCGCAAATATTTCGCTTGTTTGTAAATATGTGTTCATATCGAAGGCAAGATCTAAAAATATACCGGGTTATTATATATTTATCTTTTTTATTTATTTATATGGCTTGCAATAAATTTAATCGTGAGATTTAATTGCTTCCTAGCCCCCGGAGTTCCTGTTGGTTTGTATTTTGCGAATTACAAGCCTTACACTCATTGTCAGACGAATTATCCGTGTTTCATAGTTACGATTATTGCATCAACATTATGTTGTGTATGCATACCATCTGTAAATTGGGTTTGTGATTACTTCTGTGCATGAAATAGTGCATTGCGGTCTTTTCTGAAGTAGATAAGTATTTAAGGTTTATATGTATTGATTCGCTCTAATTTTAAATGCATTTTCGTGAGGTTGTTCATATTTTATGTTTTGTGAAGCGATTGTGACAACATCTTCATCGAAACGGAGATTTAATTTTATTACTGCGATGTGATACTGCCCAAAATGTGTCGATGAAAATACTTCGGTGAATATTCAACTTTTCGGTAGTGGTATTACTGTGGCCGTCGCCTTAGGCATTGTTTCTCTCGAATGAGTATACAAAGGTATACAATCGTGAGACGAGTGATATCATACGAGTTTTGATTCAGATTTGCGAATAATGGTGCAATTATTCTAAGGTTTTTGTGCTCACAACGGCGATTTGTGAATGATATAAGTTAGTCATAGCATCCAAATTGCTAATTAGATGAAACTCAAGGGTGGAGGATCAAATCTGTACCGTGAATTACTTTCTAACACGGTGAGGTTATAATCGGTAACGAGGAGTTGGGTAATGCAAGTTCAACATGTAACAGTAAGGCCTTGCACAGGGGGAGGGTGGAAACAGATGTATCGTGTGACTGTGTACGAATGGATATTTGTACGAATTATATTAGATTAGATTGTACGAATGGATGCAATTTTCGTACGAAGGTTTTGTTTGTGATAATAAATACTTCGTCATTGGAAATCCTTTACTCTGATAAATAAAAGTATTACCACTCCAATTGATCCAATTACTCCGGATTGTAGAAATAGAGCTACCGAATACACGCGAAAGAGATATTCTTTCAATAATGTCATCACTCTTTGTTTTTGGTGATATCTTTCTGTTGTGACTATTGGCATCTTATTAGGAATAATAAGGAATTACTATTAAAAATAACTTATGACGAAAGTTGAATGCAGTTGAGCGGTTGAAATCCATCATTACGAAATTCAGCGCCAAATTATTGGAGCTAACCTATAAGGCACCATTGAGAACACATATGATTATGATTCACTTTTTTCGTCGCTTGGCTTTCTCCGGGGTGAAATTAAGCTCAAGCAAAGTTCCTTTCATTGTTCTACTATTTCTTGTGATTGCTCTAGAATAGCAGGAACATAATTAATGGCCGGAAAACCTTACATTTTGAAACACTCCTGTAGATCTTGCAGCATCAGTGCCTGACAATAGTATCTCTGAGTATTTGAATCGAATAATGGCGTAAATCATCGTTAAAACTTTCGCGGGTGCTCGTCATTATGAATAAAAACTTTTGGGTTATGTCGCCGCGTCAATTCTTGGGTGGCCCCAACGTTTCCTGACCGATGCTGGTCGCTTTCTCAAGGGATTCTGAAGAGTTGGGAGGTCAACCGAATTCCTTGCCAGACCTGTGGGAAGAACTATATCGGCGAAATAGGCAGATCAGTCAAAACACGCATAGAGAAGCAGGAGAGAGCGATACGACTGGGGCAGTCAACAAAGTCCGCGGTAGCCGAACACGCAGCGCTTGGACACACAATCGACCTCAAGGAAGCCAAAATCCTTGCCGAAGTAAAAGGTTTTAAACAGAGACTCGTCAGAGAAGCCATTGAAATATCAAAAGAAGAGAAGAACAATTGCAATAGGGACACCGGCATTAAAATTAACCGTACTTGGCAACCCGTAGTGAGAAAAAACAATCAACAACCCATTCCTCCAACCTCCCGCTCCCCTCCCCCCACCACCTGACACTTATAAAAGAACTTAAATTCCTACCTCTTCAGAATCCCTTGAAAAAGCGACCAGCATCGGTTGGGAAACGTTGGGGCCACCCAAGAATTGACGCGGCGACATAGCCCAAAAGTTTTTATTCATAACGGATAATGGCGATTATATGGGGGCCGGATTGCAGTTCAAAGTCCCATCCAATGAGTCCATCTAATCAATCCTCCCACCCCAGCCCGAAGGTCCGAAGAAATAAGACATCCACCTGGAATTTCAGGGCTAAGGAGTTGAGGATTTATAGTATCAATAAACAGTGAATTTAAAACAAAATCATAAATAGTGCTCGCGGCGCTCATCAACGTAGTTTTTATGACTCGGCCAGAATTTTAAATATCTGTGGGGGTTCTCGCTGATGAGTCGAGCCACCGAGTAATTACAGCTTGAGGAGCAAAAAGAGGAGCGTGATAGCCTAGTGGGTTGGCTACTAATCTAAGGGTCCCGGGTTCAAACCCTGAGTGATGCCTTCAGACACCTCAAATCAAAATCAACTATGAATCCGCGTGGTCAATCGCAAGAAGCGGGGAGATTTCGCGTGGGGGCATCAATATTAGCCTCCAGAGCACTGGGATCGCGTGATTTTCACTGACGAGAGCGAGTAAAACATATTCTGCTCCGATATTCGCCAAATGGTGTGGCGACAGAAAAATACTAAACTTAATTTCAAGAACTTGAAAGACACTGTGAAGCATGGGCGTGGGTCTGTGATGGTGTGGGGGTACATACGGTCGTCTGGAGTGGGTTATTTTCATTTTAAGCAAGGGATCGTGGACCACAAGGTGTACATCAACATGCTGAGGCAGAATTCTTCAGTTGAAGCTGAAAAAACGGGATTGGGAAACACATTTATATTTCAATAGGACAATGATCCCCAACAATCGGCAAAGAATATGAAGCTATGGATCGTGTATAAAGCTCCCAAACAGTTGAATACCCCTACACAATCACCAGACCTCAATCTGATAGGGCATCTGTGGAGTATCCTGGAGACACAAATAAAGAAAGGCATACATAAAACAAGAGTGACCTAAAGTCTGCGTTACTAGAAGAACGGTCCATTCAATGCCAAATCGCCTTCAGGCAGTCCTAAAAGCCAAAGCAAACGCCTCAAAATACTGAATATTGCGCAGCTACATTTTGCCTTATATCTTTATTTAATATAAAAAGATCAGGTGTCCGGATACTTTTTGCGCGACACAGTTGAAGTTGTATTTCTTTTTTGTTTTAAGTTTCAAAAGTTTACATTTCGATGCTAAAGTTGCAGTGAATGCATTAATAAGAAGCGAGGCATGGACATTGACGGAGAAGTCAAGGGTAGAAGCATTCGAAATGTGTTGATACCAAAGAATGAAAGAGATAATATGGATCGACCGAGTACATAACGAGGAAGTGCTAAGAAATGAGAAGTCTGACAAAAACCCTGAGAAGAAGAAGAAGAAGTGATAACTCAATGGGCCATGATAGCCCGATGAAAACATATTAGTAAGCCACGGGTAATTTACCACAAATGTTTTCATATCACTACACGACCGGATCCATACATTTTTTATTGTCTTCAGATCAAGGGCAAGCAAAATACATTGAAACCGGTGGTGAGGTGAAATTTAAGTGTTCGTGGAATATTGTCCGTGTCTTTAATTTACTAATATACTAGAAGTCCACCATATTAAGCCCGCATTAACTCTCTATAGTAATGAAGACCATCCTTGACGGATATGCGGACAGGAAGAAAGGTTAAGGAAGACCATGAACGAGTTTTATAGGACTTGTTCGGATTCAATAGAGAAGAAATAAATGCGTAGATGTGTATGAAAAGGTCAGTTGAGGGGAGATAGGGGTGGGGAGTAGCGTTCAAATCAACGCTGGGATTTTTGACTAGCGACGATTAATGACGAGGAATGGAAAAAATGCGACCCTTCGCGTCCCTTGGGAAATCGGCCGAGAGGACTCGCTCCAATACTCATCCCAAAAGAAAAGACGACCACCGAACGATGAAATATCCTAATATGGACTCGCATTAATGGAATGAAAGCGGAAAGAAGACGTGTGGAGAGGAATTTTTGGCTGCCTCCAATACCCATTTGATGAGTCTTACTTCCAAAGTAAAAATGTAGGGGGAGGGGGTAAGGTGTGGCTAATTTCTTTATTTTATATGAATTCCACCTGTTAAAATATTATATCTGGATATGAAACTATAAAAATTAATAACTCGTATTAATTGGGCGAGATTGAGACTATAAAGTCCCATCTTATATCTAAACCCTCGTCATACATTAAATATTTGCAGATGAATACATGGTCAAGCTACTCTTGAAAGCAAATTATAACAAAGGAGAGAGAAGAATGCTTAAAAAATGCATAATGAACAAAGTTACATTTACCAAGCGTAAAAAGATGGGAACAAACGTCGAGAGAACCTAAGGAGTATTGATTCTCGTCCTAATTGGAAAACTCCCACAGCAGGAAAACGCCCACGCAAGAACGGTAAATCTGCGAAAACCTACTGAGAAAGAGCTGTGTGATAAAAAAACAGGTCGATCCTTTTTTACCATTTAGAAGTCACTCAAGTGCACGATTTGCATGTGCAATCAGAGACGAGAGAGTATTTCTTCAATGGGTTACAATTGAAAGTTTGGTTCACAGGTAAACTGCATTAGGCGAGATTAGGTGGAACAACATGATGAATGAACTAAAGAATGAACTTTTTCGTAGGGACCAATTTTATTGCGAAAATAAAATTCTCATTTCAATAGATAGAAACGACATCAGATCATTTTCGTAATTAAAAAAGTGGAAAGTACCAATTAAAAAAAATTTAATTCAAAGACTCAAACACGAAAAAGATATTACGTTCGAGCAAACGCTTTCCAGATATGACTTAGTTTTGTGTGCACGCAGCCGCGCGGCCCACCCTAGTGGCCGTGATTTTCCCAGCAAAGAAACGAGGGAGGAATTTTCCATGGACAACATCGGCAACATTTTAATTATTCGATCAAATGCCAGGCCCCAAACGTATCTCTTATTTACTCATATTAGCGTCATTCGTTTTCATAAATTTTCCACACGAATAAATCCTCGACATCACTTAAATTTATCTGGGAAATTACAAAAAAGCATAGCTGACTAATATAAAAATGGCATTTTATGGTACTAGGAGGAGGCGAGCTACAGCTAAGGTCAAGGGTGTATTTGCGTTAAGGTCAAGGGGGGGGTAGGGAAGGAAGGGTGGATAGAAAACCCGGCGACATTAGTCTTATCAAAAGGCGCCAAGAGGACCACGGCTTAACGTCCCACACGACGGACGGAGAGCTGCACTTTAAGTATACCCTCCACTAAGCACGCAAGCAGGAACCGGGAATTATGTGAAAAATTTCTGGCACCGCCGGGTTTGAACCCAGGCCCTTAGGGGGGGAGCCATCACACTGCCCACCACACCATCCCAAACCCCATCCATAGCTGGGATGGATGGAGAGCTCACCCCAAACTAAGCCTCAGACGCGTGTATTCATGGTGAGAGGGGGGCAGCAGTTCTTTTCCCTGGGCAAGATCGTAATTAGAGGATTTTATCAAGGGTGTCCATTGCCTCCACCTTAGATTTGAACCCAGCACCCTTGGATCAACAGTCAAAAGAGCTCTACCCACTAGAGTTCTCGCAAAGTGTCGAGATACCTGAATGAGAGCGTTGCATTTCAGTAGCTGATAGATCGGTTTTAGTGAAATAAAATGGAAGTGTAAGGAAATATATTTCTACGTCTGTCAGAAACTCATCCTCACATTCAATATTATACTCTCCGGTTTTACACGAAAGAAGGATACCATTTGTGGCACTCTGAAAACGGTAGCTCCACTTAGGACACTAATTTTTCAAGAATGTCTCCATTTATTAAAATAAAATTGACACAATGAAGTAACGGACATTAGTAAATTAATAACGCAGAGAAGAAAGTTATAATACATATAATATAATAATAATATATACAGTTTGTAGATGTGTTAGCGTCATAACTTCTTGTTAAAGAAAACCCTGCTGCATTTTTCAATAGATTATCACGGTTACTTCCCGGGGAAAATCTGGGGAACGCGGGGGGGGAGAGGAGCTTTATGGGGTGTGCCATAAAGATCTTCCTACCCGCCCTCTCCCCCCACATCCTCCTCATTTCCCCTTCGCCGCCTCCTCGCCCTTCCGTCAGCCACGCCCTCGCCACAGCCACGCCTTCCGCCGCAGACTCCCGTGAGTGCATACTTCCACAACGGACCAGCACCGGAGAGAGCGCGATTAAGGAACAATGCGTTCCATACACTCACTCTCACTCTTTCGTGACACACACACACACGCCCGTGATTTGGATCTTTTGAGGCCGTCTTCAGAGAGCCATTGCGTCACTCAGCAGAGTGCCAAATGTATTGGTTCATTGCTATTCGAGTACCCCAATGAATTAACTGGGTCATATTCACCAATCGTCGGTTAACTATCACGAGGCTGCTTTCACGCAGTTTCCAGCCCTCCACTCCCTTCACCAGCCAAACGGACAATTTCTTCGCGCTTGCTATGGTGTGGTATTTGGATGAAGTGATCGACAGCTGAGGTCATTTGCCCCGAGAGGGAGGGAATTAAGGGTGGAGGAAAACCCGGCGTCTCAACTGGCCTACTCTCAAGGAAAGGCGCCAAGGGGACCGCAGCTTAACGTCCCGTCCGACGGACATGGTTTCCTGAATTCGACGCTAAGAATACGAGGCATTATTAATTTTCCTGTAACTGGGGCGAACAGACTAATAGAAATACATGACAGTAGTTGACATCCGTTGAAAAAAATGTAGTAGAGTCAGGGTCGGCTTTAGAATTAGAAAGCTCTTTTAATTGATGTGCTATACTTGAAGTGCCCTTCACAGAACACTCAAGCAGGGATCGGTCACTATTTGAAAAATCTCCGCCGTTGCGGAGATTGGAACCCAAGCTAACAGGGTGGAAAGCCTACATGCTGGTCACCGAAGTCCCAATCCCCTCCTTCGCACATATTCATTTTCATCAACAGGCTCAATGCGGGAGTGGGACAATAAGTGAAGGCATTGTAATTAAAACTCTAATACCCTAGTGGCACCAAGAGGATTATATCTATATATTTTTAAGATTTCGAAATACATCGCTATACAGATTTGCAAATATGTATATTAAACATATTTCATACATGTCTGATGATCCATGGTCCTTGATGTATACCAGAATCTTTAAAATATACAAATAATATCCTTACGGCGTAACCAGGGATCATCAGGCATGTAGAAGATATGTATAATATACATATATACGACGAGTTATACGTACGTATTTAATCTATATAAAATCCATATTATGACAGCAGATATAATACGTATAATATCTAGATATTATCTGCGTGGTAGAGGACATTTGCATGCATTTTATACAGATATAATATGTATACAGTGTATACTATGATACGTATTAAATCTAAATGTAATGCTTTTAGTGCTACAAGGGATATTATTTTACAAATACGTTTAATTGCTCAAAACATAGTTTGAAGCAAAGAAACGGCACAGAGGAGGCTCCAGTCCGTCACGTACAAGTCTCACTTATGTTGTCATTTTGGGAACATAAAAATCAATTTTCAAAACTGCCCGAAGCGCAGCGATGAGTGCAAAGCGATCCATATATCCTCAATACATGCAATATAATATTAGCGCTCGCGAAGAATGATAACATCGAAAAGCTTGGAAATTTGAAGAGGTTACATCATCGCGAATGAAAATTTCGCTCAACAGCCGTAATTATTGTTCATTTTCCCGCGAAGGAGTTGTGGGCGAGCAGGGAATGTTGAAATGCGATCCAGAGGGAAGAATGGTTGGTTGGTTGGTGGGCGGGGCAGTGGGAGGAAGAGTTTACATATGTACAGTGTGATGAAAGGGAGTATGCCTCATTGTGAGCTATCGAAGAGGCAAGTCCAAGCTCGGAGTGGAGACGGTCGGAATGATTCGAAAATATTCAGTGCGAACTTATCCTAGCAGTAGAAATCATTCAATCATAACTATTCCTCGTGAGATTAACCCCTTCCACTTAAATTAATTTCCTGAATGTCGTTCTCCTATCCTCAATTTATTATTTTTGATTCTTTTTAAAAGAAATGGTAGACATTGAAATGATATTTTGTGGTTTTTAATCGGCGTAGAACAATGAAATAAAAAGTAATCATCATTTCATATGGTGAAGTATCTAGTTACGTGCATCGAGAACACAGCTATCGCTACTCGCATAATATTATTTGATTAGTTCCAATACATCATATTTCATGAAATACCAGTTATTCATGTTATTCATTAACATTGTTAAACTCTCAAAATTTTGATATTTTTGCCCTAAAATTGTGTTAAAATTATGAAAATCCGATGACGAGCTACACCCTTCATTGCATGAAGTTCACGACGAGCTGGACTCGTCATTTCAGCGCGAGGGGTTAAGATTGTCCTCCCGTCAGCGACACGAGCAGCGACCTTTGTACAAATATTCATGCTGTCTTGAAAATGTTTTCAAACAGCTCTTTGTAATCCGTTAAGGCCAATCGTCCAATCCTCTACCGCAAACGCACATTGGTAATTTTTATTTACAGACTTAATACGTGGGTAAATCACTAAGGAATGTACATATTTTTGTGATATATACAAAGGTATTTTGAAACGTTTAATTGTAATTGATCACGCACACATCAGATGCATTACTAGGGCCAAATCTTCGTCAGCGACTCAAAACGTTTTCATGATGATTCATACGCAGATTGATCTGGACCAATATCGCCACACGCCTAATGAGTAACGCTGGGCTTGCACAACCCGAAATCAACTCGAAGCCACGTCAGGAATGGATTCCTCAGGAGAAAAAAATAAACACAGTGAGAATAAAAATAGTTGCGAATCAAGTCTTTCAGGTCACCGAAGAATATATACGTACCATCGGTTTCGTAGAGACGTACGTAGACACCCAAGAGTCCCACTTAACTGATGGGGCTGGGTCGTGAAAACTTGCGAGGTTGGCACATAAAGCGACCTGCATCCCTCACTCGTATTCCACCAGGAGCCGACGAGGACGGAGGTGGACGCGACCTAGCTACCGAAGCTGGAGTCAAACTCCAGGCGCATGAGCCCAATCAGAATTAAGTTAAGCGGATGGAATGAATTGAGGTAACTCACGTCTACGCTCACGAAGGGCCGTCGGAGTGTTTTCTTTCGGGATCCGAGGCGAGGTTTTTCCGATCTTAAGATTCATATTTGAACTCACCGTTTATCTCTTTCTAATACGCCGCTCCGTGGCCGAGTAGGTCTATACTATGCGCAGTAGTTGCGGTGAAGTTGTGGGTGGGTAGGGTATCGAAATCATAATACTTTTTTCAATTTTTAAAAGAGACATCCTGAACATCAACATAATCTATGCTGATGACTCAAGAAAAAATGAGTACTGAATTTTTTAAACGACCGAAATTATTTAACTAAAAGTAGCCTCCGAGCTATCCGCATTACAAATGTTTTAACATCAAATTAACTACGGAACGGTATTGCAGGAAAAAAACGAAAATTCCAAAACGCGTACTCCAGCGAAAGCAATTAATACAACGTAATAGGCACTTTCAGTGTAATTCGCCCAGCTATGGAATAAGCGTTGAAAAGAATCAACCGAAAGTCAGTCTATAAAATATTAAATCAAGTTCACACACACTTAACACACTTACTTAATACACTTAATGATTAATCCACATGGTATAGACGCACGAATGTGTGAATGATGAAGAGCTGTGAGTATTATCGCATAGTGATGTAGCTACTCCTACTCTTTTGCTTTATGAAGACTCGGGTACTAAACTCGTTGATTATGTAGCATACAATCTAAATTACTTAAAACTCTTCATAATTCACACATTCGCGCTTTTCTCCCATGTTTTCTATCGTTCTTCATTCCTTAGGACTTCTATCTTTAAGACAACTGCCTTTATGGTGACCTTTTGAAATAGAAACCCACTTTGTTCCAAATGATTGTGGATCCTTCATTCTAGGGCTAGCCATGAATTTATTTGCGCACATACTACTATTCGAATCAAAATTAAAAATGAACGCGAGAGAAAACAAGAAAAGTAATGCTACCAAAATCATATGAAAATATTAAAAGGTATGGTTTTATAAGCGTTCAAACTGAAGACTATACTTTTGGTAGGGAGAGAAAGAAGTTCGCCCCAGCATTATTTCCTTCGTTTCATAACCGCTAACATCTCCCACCATATGAAAGTATTTTCGCTCTCATTCATCAAGACCCTTTTAAAAGAATCACGGGACTTTTGAACCAAAATAGTAATGGTTTCTGAAGCACTGTGTGACACAATTAGAGAAAAGAATATTTCATAAATTGACAGTTTAGAAATACCAAAGAAGAAAACAATATCATTTCAGTGAAGCATTTCCCACTAACTCTGACATGAATATATGTATTTGAATAAATGGAATCAGCGGCGTAGCCAAGAATTTTGTTTCGGGGGTGGGGGGGGGGGTGGGATCAAAAAACAAGGGGGTCCGGAGGATAATTTTTCAATAACAGGGTACCGAGTGAAGGGTTTTAACTAATTTTAACAGTTTTTATAATCGAAAAAATTGACTTGTCAAAGATATATTTTGTAAATTCATGATTTTTCAATATTATATCCTTTATTATTTAATTTGTCTAGTTTTAATGATTAAACAAAAGGGCAATCTTTCTTTACAATGGAATAATAATTTATCACTTGCGACTTTCCCCTGCTCCATGGTTAATTTATTTTTTTATGTCTCAATATTTCGGGGGAGGTGAATTTGGCCCACCTGAATCCACCTCCTTACGCCACTGAATGCAATAGTTACTAACCCATCTTCCGGCAAGAAGTGGAATTTAATATATAACTCTTTAAGCGCCGTTACTGCATCTATTTCCGCGATAAACTAAACGACTGATCTGAAGATTTTTGTGGGATTTTCGAAGACACCGTCGTCATTAGACATTAAACAACGCGGTGTTATCCCAGAAAACATGATTGTATCAACTATTCATCGTAGGATCACCGCGGAAGCCTTCGCAAGAAAAGCTGTATATTATAAAAAATAAATACATGTGGCTTTTGGCGAATCAGCTAATACCTTTAGACTTAACATAAATACCAGGAATAGAAGGATCAACAACTTTCTTTCTATTCCTGCGTTTATGGATTTCCACCAAGTTACGCCCGCTACTATTAATTAACATTAATACACGGTGAGTGAAAATATTGTTTTTATTGTTAGTACTGTCATCAAGAGCGATTTTTCGCCGACTCGTAGTGAAAGAAAATCATTTTAGCTCATTCATTCCCTCATCATCAAAAGAAGAACAATATTGAACATTACGAAACATGCTTAAAAATCAGTATCCGGCGTAAAAGGATGGAGGATGCGAATGGTTTTTACCATTCAGAGAACATGATAATCATTAAAACGCATATTTTGTCCATCCATCCAATCCTACATTGAACTGAGTTCAACTCAAAACAATGGAATTTAGCAAAAGGCGAAAGGCCATACTACCGATACCACCGCGGGCCAGCAGATCTGGCGCCGCAACAATACTTTCGTTCGCCTTGGCAACCGGTAAAACGTAGCCGTACGGTGACATTTTATCAATTGGATTTTCCAAGCGATACAGAGCGGATGCGATAGCATATTGTGGTGTTATAAACGAAGTTTAAACGCACTGGTTACAGTATAAAACAGCTACAGTGAATAATACATCAATCATTTGAGTAGCAAAGGAAGAAAATAGTCATCTCGCCGGGATTTGCAGTGAGCTACAGCCGGCGGAGTTCCAACTTCGACCAGCAGAGTTCGATAATAAATCCTGAAAATAAGATACTGCATTTATTTCCTGCTACTGAATCTCATACTCGATTCCATTCAGTGGATTTTGAGTTGATACGAAAGAGCAGATCTCGCCATCTATATTTTCCGCCACGTACATCATGGAACGGATTTTAAAAAGAGTTGCATCGAGCATCTCTGGAAGTGTGCTGGGCAACAGCCTGGAGGAGAGGCTGGATTATGAGTATATTGTCCACCTGGAGCACATTCAACATAACTTGAATGGAATGCCCAACGAGCATTTCCATACAGATTCTTTCACGGTGAAGAAATAATCAGGAGAGGTAAGAATATTTGTATCTTCGTGTATTTTCGGCTAATTACTATCAAATCTCCTTTGAGTGTAATTCGTACACATAGTCGTTAAAATTCTCAGAAAATAAAAATATTTTCTAACAATTTCTAACACATTATGAAATCAATTTAATGACCCTACTGTAGTAAAAATAGTTGTAATTCGATCGATAATCATAGTTTTTAAATTTCTAGTTCTTCGTCACAAAAAATGGGGGAAACAACGTGATTAAAAGCACCGCAACTTTCCTTTCAGTTAGTGTGGGGACCACTATTAGTATAATGACCAGATGGAAATAAATTGGTTTCTTCTCATTTTATCCCTGGCAACTTAAGAAAAACACCATAGTCGGCTCATGCATCCCACCTAAATATATCACTAAGTATATCAGTTAAGTGGGACTATGGGGTGCCTCCATACTTTTGAAAACGATAGTACATACCTGTTAATTCAGGTCATTAATATTTCATTGTTGGCGTTTGTATCTTTCTTCAAAACACGTTTCGTTGCATGGGCGAGGGGATAGTGATCTCCCCAATTAAAATTGTCGTCATTCATGATGGTCTCCATAGCATCACGTTTTGTTCGAGGAAAATCTTTGTCCTTCAGAAATAAGCTGGTCCTCCTATCATTGCAATTCATTATGTGCGTGGGGCCCGTCCACCTGTAGCCTGTGTTTCAGCAGTTTTCTGCTTGGAACCATGGAAACTATAAAATTTGAAGTTATTTTTTCTGCTTAACCTTTCGGAGGATACTGAATGGCAGGGTTAATCTTATTTTACAGAAATAAAAATAAAAGTTAACATGTCTCGTGGAGATATTTACCCTTCCATTCTCTCTTGCCAGCAGTTCTTTTGTTCCATATATCAGCGTGGTGCAAGCCACGATTCATGCATAGAGAAATTCATACCAGTTACTTATACATGCATGTGCTTGAGTATTTTTTTACGATGAAATTGATGTGTACTATGCACCCGGTTCATGCGCGTGGGCCGTGCCACCCGAGGCTAAAAAGGCAGCCACCTCCTCCGACATAAGAGCAACAGAATGGAGCCACGGAAAAACGGTATGTGCAAGCAGTCGTGTGGGAAGTAGCATCGTACGGGACAGAGACTGGGAAAATCGGAAAAGCTGACCAGAAAAGACTTGAAGCATAGTGACCTGGTGGTGTTGGGAAATTCTGAAGATCAAATGAACGCATAGGGAGAGAAACGACGAAGTGAACCGAAGTGTAGGAGAAGAAAGGGAAAAATAAAGATGTCTAATCCTAAAAAAAAAAAAACTATACGGAAAGCACATTACACCTGGAGTCACCCAATCGGACCTATTACGTGATCTTAGAGGTCCTCAAAAAACATCTTTTCCTTAAAGACTCAGGGAAAGGAACCTTTTCTCCTCTCAACCCACAGGGCGCGTCATTCACACGCCTTTGATTTATTCTGGGTTGCCCTCTATCCTCATTATCCTCATTTTTTACCTTATAAAATGAACGGAAAGGATGAGAAATGAGCCGAAGTATAGGAGAAGAAATGGAACTCGTCGGCCTCTGTGGCGGCGGGTTAGAGTCCTCTCCTGCCAAGCTGAAGGTCGCGGGTTCGAGTTCCGCCTGGGTAGATCACCCCTGCCCAGGGAATGGATGTCGGTTCTTGTCTATCGTCGCTATGTTCTACCCCACCGATATAGAGGCCAATCAGTGCTGTTTTCGGGGTTAAGAAAATAAATAAATAAACTGTGGTGGACCATGCGTCAGTGAAGGGTCCATGGGTGCATTAGGGCAGGAGACAGGAGAGACAATGATTACGAGAGGAATATAGCATTATAGGAAAAGTCCCCCGGGGAAGACCCAGAGAATATTAATCAATGCCAATAAAGAAGGACAAAGGAAGAAGAAAATCGGGGATCTACAGCTTTGGAGAGTGATAAATGTAGTTAGACGCAGTATTCCAATCTTAGCGTTTACTAATATTGCTATCAAATGAAACTGTTCCCATATGTTCATGCTGGAGAAATCTCTCCAAACATCTTCACGCTGAGGTGGCAAAAGTGGTTACACGGAAATGTTAAAATAATGATGACTGAAACCTTAGCGACATTCGCGAAGTCTTTGGAGTGTCCAAGAGATGACCCACTCTATAACTCATGTCGCCGATTCTTTCCAACTTCCTCGTCTCACACCGCATCATTCTGGTATTTCAGGAAGGGAATTCGAAAAATGAACGTCCTCTCCAAAATTTCATAAGTCGCAGGTCTCGCATACACGACGCTTACGCGCTCCCTCCCTCCCTGACCCCCACCACCTCTTTATCCGGTTTTTTCATCTTCCCCTCTTTCACTCTCTATTCCGTTCACTTTCTTCTTCAGCCCTTCCCATCTCTTCCCACTCCCCTCACTTTCACCCACTCCAGTTAAACACAGCATAAATTGAATTCACTACACACCATTTGAACCTTGAAGATGATGTAGGAGTCGATCTGACAGTGAGGACGGAGGACAGTATCGATGTTTTGTTGGCAACTAGATGGCATCCGGCGTTACCCGGGAAGGGTGCCTCGTTATGCCACTTTTATTAGGAGCGAATCGTAATACCCGGCAAAAGTTGCGTACCCGGGTGGGTATTACAGATATGATTTTTTTTCAAAATCGGTTAATATCTTCTGTTCGCCATTTCGTCTTGAAATTTCGAAATTTTTTTAACGAAAAAGTTAAAAATGTAAATAATTTAAATTTTGTTATTAGCATGCACTCATTTTTTCAAATGGTGTATGACATTGGTCGCGTTCAGCAGACTCAACAGTTGCGGAACCGGTGAGACCTTTTCTGCTGAACGCCCTCTGGTAGCTCACCGGTGTCACTGATCAGACGCCATTTTTTCCACCGGAGAAAATCAACGATCACCGGTGGAACATGTTGAGAAGCAATATGGCTGCGCCCAGTGCCAGTACGTGTTCTGCTGCCGTTGTTGCTAAAATATATTCATACGAAGGTATGACTTACGAAATTATGGATACCGAAGAAGTACAAATAAAACTGGCTTCAGGTTTGTCATCTGCTAATTAAAGGAATTTGTTACTTAAGTCGTTCATTTGAATTATACGTATAAATTGTAGCCGAGTCATGAATTCTAAGATTCTCAAGAGTTGAAATTCATTCTATGCTGAGAATCTTCTCTCCTGTTTCCCTTGGTTTTCTCAATTAGTGAATTTTTTCTCGGCTTTATTTATAAAAAAACAGGCGTGAACGGATGCGAATTAACATATTGCTTGTGATCGTGAGAAAAGTTCATATGAAGTCACTTCATTGTGAGATTGGAACGTCTGTATTAACAATTAAGAACACTTTGACGTAAATAAAGCATGTACGATTACTAACAGCTATTTCCGTTTTCTGGCTCATGACATCTTATTTTGTTGGTAATTTCATCATCGTTTATCATGAGACATTCGTGAAGCAACTATTTGTTGTTAAGTCCAATATTTGTGAGGTATCGGATAACTTGTATGAATTATTTAAATTGCAAATGTCATTTTTACAGATTCAGAATTTTTTATTAATTACATGAAAAAAAAACATCCCAGAATTTCCGGTAGTGAATTCTGCTAGTAAGTATTTCATTAATTAATTCATTTCTTGGCATTATTGTGGAAATAAATAGCCACAAAGGCCCTGATTCAAATTTGGGTTGTAAAATACATTCATGGAATCTTATTCTACCTTCCACGGTTAATATTCATTGTAGATCATAATGATCATTATAGTTACATTAGCTTCAGTTAAATTATTAGCTAAATTTTGCAGGTTTATGTGAACCCCATGTTGAGATCAATTGTGAGAGAAATGAAACCCTACCTGAAACCTTTGCATGGAACCCTTCCCTAAACAAACTCCTGCTCCATGAGTACCTGGCAAGAAAAGATAAATTCAGAAATCCAAAAATTAAGAAGAGGTTGTTGTGGAGAGATATTGTTTCTGTTTTCAAAGAAAAGGGGTACAATGTTTCAGAAGACGTTTTAGATTCAAAAATGAGGAACATGAAGAAAACGTATAAAACCATTAAAAATAGCAAGGCATCAACTGGAAGGGAGAGAATAAGTTGGAGTCACTACGAAGCGATGGAAGAAATATTCAATGATGATAAAAATGTAAACCCTGGATATACTGTATCGTCTTTTCTGCCTGCTATTCCCGGCACAAGTTCCATAGAACCCCCTCCTCCTACCTCATCAAACTCTTCCCCCGTGCAGCCTTCTCCTTCCACTTCTACTACCCATGTATCTGCAGATGCATTAGCTAATCAGATGGAAGACCTACCTGAGCTTTGCGAAAAAGCTATGAGAGGCAGAAAGTTATACGGTCTGAGGAAGCAACAGTTGCAAGTTGAAAAAGACCACATAGAAGCAATCAATAAGTTGACCAGGGCTATAGAGGAGTCCAACGAAATACAGAGGGAGAGAAATAGAATTCTCCAATCACTTGTTGATAAATAATTGGCCGTATTTAAATTGCAAATAATTTGTAAATCATTATTTTCAGTTATAAATGTTATTGAATTTATTTTTATTGGTATAGAGAGAAAAAAATGCTACTCGGCAGCTTCTTTATAAATATTTGAACTGAAATCATAATAAATATTGTCAAAGAATGGCCATAATATTATTTCTTTTGGCAACTGCCTCTGGTAGATTTCCTTCATTCTCATTTCTTACATCATGATTTCCAATTACATCTTCATCTATGTTTTCAGTATGAACATCAATTTCACCTCTTAGTATAAGAAAGTTGTGTAGAACACAAGATGCTGCTATTATGTCACTACCAAAATCTATATCCTGTACATCTAAATATGTTAGGCGCCGAAATTTATTTTTTAGGAATCCAAAGGCCCTCTCTATAGCTGCTCTAAATGCACTTAATTTTGTATTATAATTTGTTTGGCGTGGGCTCAGGTGTCCTGTATCCCGAAATGGTGTCATCAAGTTGAGGAGCAAAGGGTAAGCCGAGTCTTCAATTAAATGCAAGTCTTGAGGCAATAGTGGATTTGCATCACTGGTAAGATGGTCATATAAAGGACTCAGCCTGAAGACATTAGCATCATGCATTCGCCCTGGCAGTCCAATAAAAACATCCAAAAATAATGTTCGATGGTCACAAACACCTGGAAAATTCAGTAGAAATGTGTCAAACTCCAAATCAAAAATCCTCTGCAAGTAATAAGGTGTCATATCAAGTGCTCGAATAGAATACTGTGAAAATATTTTTTGAGCTATAATAAGGTACCTTGCAAAATCACTGAATGTGTTCCTTTACGATTGTAATAATCGTTTGCATTTTGTGGTGGTTGCCTACATTGTATATGACAACCATCTATAGCTGCCACTACTCCTGGGAAGCCATTAGATTTTACTCTAAATGCCTGAAATGAACATAACTGTCAGATTGAAGTTCGAACTTGAGAATTTCCTGTACTCCACTCACTCTATCAAGGAAATATTCTTCCTTTTTTTAATTACAAATTTATACTGAGATAAGGTAGCACTGGATTGATTTAACGACTTACATTGGCATTATCAAGGAGAGTCCTACGTTCTGGCCACTTAATGTAATTTGGAATTAAATGATTTAGGATCCTTACAATCTCCCTAAGGACATAATGGCATGAGCTCTTGGCAACACCAAATCTGTCGCCTACTGCCAAAAAACTCTCCTGTTTAGCCAAGATCCACACCGTCACCATAACTTTCTTTGGCAATTCAATTAGCCTATTTCTGTTTCCGTTCATGGCATTGCCGATTACATTCACCAATTCCTAAAATATAATATTTCAAATCATTCTCTTAATGCTGGTATGAAACACGACTGTTGTATAACGCAGGCTGCTTATTGAGATTTAATAACCCGAAAAATCATCCATGACAAATTAAAGAGCATTATAATTTTATAAAACGTTTACTAATTTACCTGAAAACTTGCCCTAGACATACGGAAATGCTCTTGAAACAGATCGTCCTGAAAACGAGGGACTATCCTTTCATAATAATTTTCATTCCGCGGCCTATTTCTTCTGCGGCGTACGGCTAAGGGATTTCTCCTTAAGAATCCCGCCTCACGATGAATTAAGCCGAACAAATTGTTCATAATATCATCGTCTCCTGCTATTATAATTGCCAGCGCTTCTACTGGAATCGCATTACCGCCCATTTTGAATTGTTTCTGCTATTTAGTCACGTGACCAATCACTGCTCGGCAACCGTTCAGCAGGTCGCTCACCGGTGAGGGATCTCTTGATCCCGGTGAGTATCTGCTGAACGCGACCGTTGGTCTTTCCTTGCGCTTTCGATTCGCTCCTAAAAAAAGTGGCAAAACGAGGCTCCCTAAAGGGTAGTACCCAGAGAAGTGGGACATTTTGAGCTTGGAATTCATGGTCACATGGCAGGATTATTAGGTAATTTAAAGTAGGTGTGATGATGGTATACGTATGTAAATGCAAACAATGGAAAAAACGATTTACGCATATCGCGCAAGGGATCAGATCATACCCCACAACATTGATCATAATGTGTGTCCGTACGTGCGCAGACCAAAAACGTCGAGTGAACGCATACACCAGCACTGAGGTTAGCACAAAGAATAATAGCAGTAATAGAATAATAGTAGAATCCTCCTGAGTTATATTTTCCCTTTGAGCGTGTCAAGAGGTGTGACTAACCGGCAGGGTGCCCAATAACAGAAATAGGGTGGTTTCCTATTATATTTTTATTGCCTAAATCGAAAGATTATTACTCCTGGAGTACGCATTTCACGCTTTTAGATTTTTAAATGACGATATCTACTTTTCGCGATTAAATGAAAAGCGAACATTTTCAAGCGCGCGAAAACACGACGGCTAAGTATGAATGCTGGGAACGTGTGACGTCATTCTGGTTTCCGCTGTCGCCGTGTGAGGTGACCTTGGGACGAGGCTTTGAACGCTGACATTATGCAGGCTGCTAGCAGGTAGCAGAGTACCCTGCTAACAGGTAGCGCTTGGCTTAAATAAGGATTATTAATACCCTATCAAACGAAGGAAACTTTCCGACCTCAGGCAGTTTTAATAGGTGATTATTAAGACATGTTTCCCTAAGGTTTGTGCTTCATGCATGCATTGGTAATCTCAGACGATGTAAAACTCCTATCTACTCGTATAGAAACTAGGTCCCTGTGAAAGGTATTTGGTCACTCAAATATTTCTGTCTACACATCGGTAGGCATGAATTCTCGCAGTCATTACGAAGCATTGCCCATTTTAGTATTGAATTTGAGGTAAACTAGACAGAAGACTAAGTTTATTTTTTAAATCAGATTTATGACAAATATTGAATCATCTTTGACTCCAAAAATGAAAATATCACGTAACAATTAATTTTAATCGCAAACATTACATCATTTATTAAAAAACGCATTATTTTAACAGTCTGATATTAACAATACACAAATGTTGCCCTTTATATTAGAGAAACCTCAAAATATGCGTAATTATGTTTCATATAACACACTAATATTAACTAATGCAGTGTTGGAAAGTGTTTTCGCTTAAAAAAGGAGTACCGATTGTTGCTCTCATTTTTATAGCGTTATGCTTTCCGCCGAAATAGTGCGTCACGACGCCGCAAAGTGGTTCCGAATAAAAAAAAAGTGGCCCCAGTTAATACGATGTCATTATCAAGCAAAAATTTGATTTGAAGGTTAATATCGATATTTCTGATCCACTGATTCCGAATTTAAAGTTATTTTTTCCTTTCCCTGGAGTAATTAATAATTATGCTTTTGTTCAAACAATCATTCCTAAAATCCTATTTGAATTTCAGAGAGACGCGCGGTACTTAATACCGATCTTATATTGGTATTAATCTGCTCAGCACTCCTGGGCTCTTCAGATTATGATTCGCTTCGGGTTCCACATTGCAAAGGGACTTATTCCCTGTGAAAGCCTCCTATGTTGAGGCCGTAAATCCCGTCACGGGACCGCGTTCTTTTGTTCCTTCGGAGGAAGATCTTCTCTTTGTCCGGTTCCGGCGCAGGGTCTTCTGTATTTGTCCCAGGGCCGGACAGGGAATTCTGCTATCCGTCGCAGCTCCGGAAACTTTGACTTCGCGACCTCCTGGAAATATTTCTGTGTATGGGAACGAAGAGTCTCCTCCAGCGGCTCCATCCGCGCTATGGCCATAGGGCGTCATTATGCGGTGTCCATCCGAGACAAAGGGCAACCCGAAGCGATCTTCTCTCTGCTACTTCCAGGATATGCTGAGCAGATTTGCTTGCAAGACCAATCCATGCTGGTGCTGCGTATGAAATAATGGGCCGGATTATGGTCTTATGAAGATGCACTCTTCTGTGTTGCGGGAGATGGAATTTAAGTTAATTGTCACAAGCATTATATATCCGATAAAACGGAACTAGATTTAAGCATTAATCTTATAAATACTACCGTTTGTTTTCGAAAAGCGCAGAAGGCCGCTTCTAACCGTCCTCCCCAATGGCACTCAAACAACTTATGCTGTCGATCACACCCTCCAAATGCCATGCAACTAGCCATGAGTGAAATAGCAACAGGACGTGAAGGCTGGGTGTGTGTGGGGGAGGCTAAGGAGATATCAAAGAGATATTCCTTCGCTGAAATGTTTGCTAGATACGTAACAAGCCATACACTATTAGGGCGTTCACAAGGTATATGGGAAATTTTTATTTCATAATATATGACGGAGGATCCCTCTCCAAGTTCCGTTATGGTCTACAAATTATATTAAATATAATGAAAAGTACTTGCCTATTTCCACACTCATACGGTATTTCCGATACTGCCAAGGAAATCCTACAAGATAATCCTTGAAAATGGCATTTTGTGCTAAAACCTGGAATAAATAAAGAGTGGAAATGGAAAGTACTTTTCATTATGATAAATATCAAAGATGTCTACCAAATTATGCCCGAAACTGTATCTTTTAACTAAAAATTATAATGCCAAAGTACTAACTCAACAAATTTACGCTAACAGCTGCCTAAAGAAGGATAGAGTTTGGAAATAATGCTATTTTAGCAAAAAATTGAAGTTTTCCCCCCTTAACAGTAAACAACAATGTCGCATTAACGTAAAATTTATGCCATCAATGAGGAAATTATACTACCGTCAAGTTTTTTTCAGCGCTCACTTTTCATAAAACTGACAGATTTGACTGCATTTAGGTTTTTTTCGGAAAGGCGGTTGTGGGCGAGTTGATGAACCTCCAGAATAACTTCAAATGCTTAGTACCAAAATTAATTTACGCGTGGTTTGCCAATATTGTTTTCCCATTAAAGAAATCGATTAATTTTTGATGGTAAACTCATGTTTGTTTAAAACAGTTTATGGTTCATATTTATTTAATGTCAGCCATTTTTAGAGGTTTTTAAGGTTCCCGAAAAAAATCTAAATTGTCCCATAGGATCCAAATTTCCAAGTCTTATTCTCATTCGAAAGATATGTGCCGAGAAAAATTTCAACGTTACGTTATTCCCCATGAATTTAGATGGATAGCAATTCCAGAGATGCATCTCAATTTGACCAGATGCGCCATTTATTGGCATCACTTGGGGAGGGCGTGTCAAGCATTCCTTCGTTTCCAAGTCAGTGGCTACGATAGCAGTCAAGTCAGACGTGTAAACAAGCCTTTGGAGACATTTACGAGAAGAGTTGGAGGGGAAGAGCCTCTCACGTGCAGCGTCGAACTCCGAATGAGTATGATGAGTGGGTGGGAGGCGGGAACAGCTGTTGTCGAACAGTCGAGAGTCCTGCCTTTCATCCACGTAAGAGAGAAAGAAAGAAAGAAAGAAAGAAAGAGGGAAATGAAGCCCATCAATCCATCGGAGGGGGGGGGGGAGAGAGAGGAGGTGACCCACTGGCACGGATGCGCGAGAAAGCTCCCATGATGTATCTCTTGTCCGCGGCGAGGGGAAGTGGAGGCCGTTACACATTTATATTTACACTTTGCTTCTATCACGTCATGTTACGCTCAATATAGACAGTTGATGGCTCATCAGCCATCGTCCGTAAAGGTCTAATATGCCTAAGGGTCCGAGGTTGGGTGCTTTTTTCAGGTCGTATACTTCCACAGAGGTTTCTGGAGAGTGCATTAAAGCCAATATGTAGAAAAAAATGATTCAGCGGCTAACGGAAAATTATCTTCTCAGACATGGGGCATTTACGAAACAAAATATGCGTTCTCGACGCCATCTATCGTTATTCGACCGAATCAAAAGCCAAATGCCGCACAAAACGTATGGAAATTGAACTGAGTTATTTCTTCGCCAATTAGATATCTTTTCCGGAAATTATATCTTAATTCTATATGGTATCTACATTGTTTTTCATCTTGGGTGCTCTATTTCATGACCCAAGGTTAGAGCTAACAATGCACGGATTAAAGGCGCATGAAAAAAATGACTATGACACTGCGCACTTCAAGTTTCACACAATTGTTTCCGTCAATTCAAATCGACGAGACCCAACGCTAATTGCTCCTTACGGATCATTTATAGATATTTTTTCTGTAAATGGCCTTTAAATCATAAAACTGAAGCCATCAGAGGCCTGTTTACCGCGTTAGCTGTGTTTCCCGCAAGCGTGCGTGTCAAATAAGTCGTCAATTTTGCCGAGGGTGTCAAAGAATTCAGACGGAACTTTTCAGTTGTGTATCTGATCAAAATGAAGGATAATTTTTGCCTGTGGGAAGCATTTAAAATATTCGTACTTTTAGGTTGCACACTCTGCTTCCTCTCTTCGCGAATGTTTTGAAAAGGGATTTTCGTATTGTGATTAAGATAAGGTATCAAAATAAAAAAAAATTAAAAAACGTCGCGTAAGTTGCCACCCATGAATTAGTTCCTTCATTCAAAGTTTAAGACTAAACGGTATGGTATTTGGAGGAGGCGACCGACGGCTGAGGTCATTTGCGCCATGAGGAAAGGGGAAGGAAGGAAGGGTGGAGAGAAACCCGGCGTCGGCATAAGCCTGCTCTTAACGAAAGGCGCCAAGGGGACCACGGCTTAACGTCCCATCCGACGGACGGAGTGTTGCGCTTGAAATGTCCTCCACACAGCACTCAAGCAGGGGTCGGGCATTAAGATTAAGCCTGAATCACAAAATCACGTATTCCGTCCCTCAGAATGATAATTCCAGCGATATGTTTTCCGGGAAAAGAGTTCTATCGCTCATTGGCCCATCATTTTCTGAATAACACGATCATTCCCACCGTCCCTCTTTTCATCGCTTATTCCCTCACTTTCCATACTTACAAATGTTATTTAATTAAAAGTCAAGCCTGGAGTTACAATCGTTGCTTGCGGCCAAGCGTGTCCTGATTGGCTGAAAGGGGATACCAGTGATGGTTTCAGCGTCGGAAAAAGGGGTGGGATTTCCATCCCTGAAAATGATTGCGGGAAACAGTCATTTTTCCGCCATCATTTGAGCCATGGAAGGGGAAAAATAAATGATCGAATGATTCGGGCTTTCTTAATTCATTTAGAGAGAACCGCTTATTGAGCAAATTTCCCGAGGAAGAGTTCTACCGAAAATCACGGATGGCTCGCGGGTTATTCTCGTGAGGGTCAGGAATCGAAGTGGAGACTTTAACGCCCACGCACGCTAAGAAGGCGGAGGGGAGAGAGAGGAAGGGAGGCCGACGCCGCGATGAGAGCCCGCCGACACCAGCTCTTTAGGGGAAGGGATGGGAGGATGTCAACGAGGAGCTGCCGTCATTAGGGCGGCGCGTCGAGACGGGGGCTGCAGCTAGACGAAACCGAATATGCTGTCCCTAGATAAATGGAAGATGACACTATAAAAAAGAATGAGCCAGAGATTTTTCCCCCGTGGCATCACGAGAAAATACGGGAGGCGTTCGAGACGTGGGCATGGAGAAAAATGAAGTAGATTAAGTGGTCAGAGAGGAGGAGGAACGACGAAGTGCTGGACATGGTGGGTGAGGAGTGGCAGCTTCTAGATGATATACGGAGGAGAAAGGCGGTATGGATGGAGCGAGTACTGAGCGGGGAGGGGATGTTGAAAACAGTGTTAGAGGTTTGAATGTTGACTAAACGGGGTAGGGGAAGAAAGATAATAGGATTTTTAGATAGAATGAAAGAGAATAAGCCTTATTGTGGATCGAAGAGCGAATTCCAAGCTGGTATGGGAGCTAGGACGAGATTATCAGCTACATGCACCTTGTAAACCGTCCTTAAACGGGAGAATGGTTTGATAAAAATAGCTCGAATGGTAAGCGACGATTGAGCCCGCAGACAGAAAATTCGAACGCCAAATTGATTAAATTATTTATACATTTTTTTAAATAATTGGAATTTGGAATTCCTACATTCAAGTGGATCAATTTTTATATCAAATTAATTATTCCAAGAAGACGTCGCGTCGGTTTAAAAAATGGAAAAATACGGATGTATTTACTTTTTAATCTATTTCTAATCGAGAGTTTAAAAAAACTGCCGAGCGAGTACATTCAAAGATGTAGCGTGCACGGGGAGGTCGCCGACCCGCCGCGTGGGAGCCAGAGCGAGGCACTCATTGCGAACATCCCTCCCTCCATTGTCACACACGTGCAAAAGCCTCTTCCCTCTCCGCCCTGATTCGCACCACTGCCGCACCACCCATTCATTATTGGCGCCCCTCTCGCATCGCCAGACGGCCGCAAAAAAGGTAAAACTAACCGAGATTAAGGAGGACAAATGGGCTCGTCATCGAATTATCTTTAAGCGTACACTATATTGGAGTAAGTAAATTAATTTAAAAGAGACTCATGGGCCATTCGGTTAAAATTCGTGCAGATCCTCCCGAATCCACATCTACATAATACCCCGCAAGCCGCCTAAAAGGCGTGTGGCAGGGGGGGTTAGGACACCAGCCGTCTACGCATAAATAATGAAGTGTTCTACGAAGTCGGGACTAGCATTTATTAAAGTCCTTTATGGGTCGTGGGAAAAACAAATCCCCATATCTATCCGTTTGGCAAAACATCTCATTTAATTTATAGCTTCTATCGGACCTGAATATTGCGGATCACCATCGATATCTCTATATCAATATCGGGATTTTTCTCAAAATATATAATAATATATTGAAGACCTCTAGGACTCCTATAGACCCATTTAAATGCGCGGTGGGTGACAAAACATTCAGAGACACACTTGAGGATCCCCTTTTGTAATATCCGTGGCTCTACCCTTAGATTCGCGAGCGGGGACTTTTGCAAACCCGTTTAAATGCTCGGAGGGTGACAGCATATTTTTCGACCGCATGGGGAATCCCCTATTGAAATATCCGTGGATTGAATGAAGGCTTCTTTGAGAGGTGCCGTCGAGGAATGAAGCGAAATGGGAAAAGAGAATGCAAATGGCATTGGAGAAGGAGAAAGCCGAATGCGCCGCCCTTGTCAGATTTCTCCAGATTTCCGAAAGAGGGCGGCATTTGAAGATTTTTGACAGCGGAAAAGCGTCATGCGCCAGCGGACAAAGAGACAGAAAGTGTGACAAATGAGGCAGCAGAGAAATCCTCTCGGAATGAAGGCAGTGGCAGCATGCCGTAGAGGCAAATGGGGAGCGCGCGCGGAGACTTGAACGCCCGAATGGGTGCGGCCGCTCGAGGAATCATCCCGCCAAAGTCACTTTCCCCCTCAACACTAAATGTAAACAAGGGCAGTCGCCAAGGCGGCGGCCAACAGCTGAGGCCGACACTGCAACGGACGAAACGTAATTCAAGAAATTAGTTTTACGCACAACAAATCAAATAAAAATATCCCCTTTTTAAAGATATATGCGACCTAAGGTATACAGTTTGTTACCAGATAATATAGAGGTGAATAACTTTAGAAAAAAAAATACATTTCTCCGGTTGACAACGGAATGGCTACTGTCGCAGATAAGTGTAGAACGTGTACTTAATATTTTACCAAAATAATGTTTTTTGTATTTATCGCATCCGTATTTAGCTCATTGTAAAATATTTTGTCATAATTACCGTAATGCTCCTCTAAAAAATAAGAAGCTAAGAATAACTTAGGAAAGTAGTCTCAACGCAGATTTAAAAAGTTTTCACTGCACCGAAGAAGTAAAACATTGTTATTATTATTATTTAAAATGCATTCAAAGACAGAATGGTAATTGAAATTAGTAGAAAATGAAAGACTTACTCATGGGGTGCAAATAATCGGTCCTGGTCATTGTGTATGATTCTCCCCCCGTAACCCTCATAAACATATTTCATTACAATCCTGGTATCTCTCCTTTTCCGTGAGTTTCAAATGTAACGGATATAAAATTACTAATCTAAATTAAGTGCATCAAAAAAATACCGTCGTAATCAACCTTACAGAGCCATACGGAATCACGTGATCTGGGTTTCTACCATGTAAACTATGGTCGCATGCATTTCAAAAGCCTTCCGTTTTACCCGCAAAATTACGCGCGCCCCGTCAAAAAAAGAATCTCCAAAACTGGGTTGGCACCACTTCCGCTCCTAAAAGAAATTTGAATTTCTTCATTGTTGTATGTTTTCTAAGCCACAAACATGAGGATAGAAGTGCAAGCTTTATTACGTGAGAAAGTAATGCTGCCGTTCCGCACTAACCCGATCCGGTTTTTTTTTGGATAATTTTTCCACCGATAGTACAGTGGCGGAAAAAATAAACGCAAAGCTAATTGCCGCCAGAAAGCGGCCAGTTCGGGAATTGCGTGAACCTTCCAAAACTTTGTCCTGGTAATGATCTCATACAATCAGGAATTATAAAAAACTATATGCCCCTTATGCCGGAGAAATAATCATATCCAACGCATTATGATAATAAGCAAGCAAGATCCAACTACGAGTTCTTCCTTATATTCTCAGAAGTATGCTTCGCACAGGTCTCACCTTGAATGGAGTTCCCACTCGTGGGGATATCGGTGAACACGGCCGACTATTGGGAATTATAACTGCCTAAGGGCTCAATCGTTCCGGTGGTGCAGTGGGTAAAGTATCATGCAACAAGCCAGAGATTCTATGGATCAAGTCTCAGTGACGGATGATGTGATGATTCCAACACACTGCAAATTTTTCTTCAAAAAGTCTTCTCGACCTCCGATCTCCAGATCGGAAGCCATTCTCTCCAGGCCGGAACAGCGAGTCTTGTTTCCCCGGGCGAGGAGACTCCTTCAGAAAGTGGGTGCGAATGATTGGCTACCGTGGGTCGGACCTCTCAATCGTTCCAAATCCCTGTCCCTATCACGTCGACAGCCGTGGATTCTGCAAAAACGCGTCGGTGTCCTGACTGGAACTTGATAACACGCCGGAATTCGCGGCTTTATATAGATCGACAGGGGGTGCCGCTGTGATTTGATTGGTCCTCCCATCAATCTCGGGTGTATGGTTGTGCATCGTCCAATCAGGGAGCTGCAATTTCAAAAATCGATTTCCTGGTTTTTCCCAAGTGAGCGATTCCAAAATAACGGATGTTCTAGAATGTTCTCAACGATACGGGACATGATAACTGTTTCCAAGTGAATGCCATTGTATTTTTGTGGAGTATTTAAAAATTTTATTGCATTAAGTGTGTATTTATTCATGCTTACAGACTATTTACATGATGTACTAGTCGGTGATACGGTGGATTCACATGTTTTTAATGCAGAATTTCGTAATCCAATAATTAATTAGTTTATTTTTGAAGTCGGTCGAAATAAGAGCACTGATAGATAGAGGCGTCTTCGAAATGGAAATTCAAGATGGATGCCTGCACTACGACTCACATGCAAGTATCATAAAAGTGAACAGCAAATGGCATTGCATTGATCAACTTTCCTTCATTAAAAAAGATGATGGCCCTTTAGCGTCATATTTTATATAAGGTCACTCGTAGATATTGAGCAGAATTTGATTCTGGCCTCATTATCACCGAGTGAACAGATACGGGCCATACTGAGGAAACAACTTGATGTATCACCAAAATATTTCCATGGATTACTAAGGAGGATCTGAAATAAGAACAAAATTTATGGATATAAACGTAATATGCGAATCGCGGTGGTGCAATGCATGAGGTGGGGCGCGCTATTAAAACATTATAGTGGCTTGGATGAAGTAATATGAAGGTAGCGGAAGCCATATTGAAATACCTCGTTTGTGGTGTTTACTTTATGTTTGCATGTTAAGTTTGCTGTCCATTTTGCTCAAATCCGAGGCGTGAGTGGGTGCCAAATTCCATTAAAATGTTCACAAAATGAAAACGCAATCAATGAGAGTTCGAAAAGACTCGAGAGTCAACGATACTTCGCTTCTACCGAGCATGCATCCTGCCGGTAGCGACTTACGCGTCTCCTGTGCGGTCATCAGCAGCGCCAACCCACGTACAAAGACTGCAAGCTATTCAGAATGCCAGCCTACGCTGCAATACGAACAAAACACAATATGAGAGCATCACCAGCATGCACGAAAGCTCGAACGTGAAAACGCTAATGGAACTTCTAACCGAAAGGACTAAGACATTCTACGAGACTGCAACGGAGTCGAAATACGAAGAAATCCAGCAACTGAGGAACATCACGGTCGGACCTCGTGATAAATACATGCAACGGATCGCCAGCGAAATTCTATATTAAAAAACAAATGTGAATCCACCTCTTCACCGACTGGTACATTACGTAAATAGTCTATAAGCATGAATAAATACACACTTAATGCATTAAAATTATTAAATACTCCACAAAAATACAATGGCATTCACTTGGAAACAGTTTTCATGTCCCGTAGCATTGAGAACATTCTAGAACATCCATCATTTTGGAATCGCTCACTTGGGAAAAACCAGGAAATCGATTTTTGAAATTGCAGCTCCCTGATTGGACGATGCATAACCATACACCCGAGATTGATGGGAGGACCAATCAAATCACAGCGGCACCCCCTGTCGATCTATATAAGGCCGCGAATTCCGGCGTGTCATCAAGTTCCAGTCAGGACACCGACGCGTTTTTGCAGAATCAACGGCTGACGACGTGATAGGGACAGGGATTTGGAACGATTGAGAGGTCCGACCCACGGTAGCCAATCATTCGCACCCACTTTCCGAAGGAGTCTCCTCGCCCGGGGAAACAAGACTCGCTGTTCCGGCCTGGAGAGAATGGCTTTCCGATCTGGAGATCGGAAGTCGAGAAGACTTCGGCTGGTACACAAAGACCCCCTCAGTCGCCACCGACCAGTGGTTCGGCCTGGCTGAGGGCCCCGAAAAGCACACACCCCTGACCATTGCACGCCTTTTGCACTCTTAAGGCAGGTCAGGGCTTCGACTTCAGAACACCGTCCCACACAGACAATGGCGTGGCCTGGCTAACCGAGTCCCCGGTTCTCACACGCTGGGGCAGAATTGGGTCGTTGTTCCGCACTCTCTTGCGGGGGAGTGCTCCAATAAGCACACAGTTGGGTTGGGGGGTAGTGGGGATAGGTCATGCGTGAAAATCGCAAATGCGATATATACCTATGCGATGTGCACCGATAAAAGCGGCATAGATGCATTGACTGGACTTATATGATATTTTTACGCAAATTTGCCTCTCGACGGCAAAATTCGTACATTTCGTGCCCAGCCCAGTTTAAATGCTCCGCCGACAATCACCGCTTAAAGCATGTGAGCGACTGGCCAGCTGCTAGTTGTCTGCGACTCTACGTGGCCGCGAACTACAAGTGGGCGCGGGCAAGCTACACCTCCGCCACTATATGTCTTAATCCTTAATTTATTATTGTTCTACAACATATTTATTTGTAATATTCTGCATTTTGTCATATAACTGTGTTTCACTACATTTTATCGTTATCTACCTCATTATGACAATAAAAAAATAGACGCTACAAAATGCGATAAACTGTAATTTAAAGTGCGATAAATTAAAATGAAATTGCGATTTTCACGTATCTCTAGTCATGAGGAAGGTACACTAACGTCTGGCGAACGAAACGCTTGTGTTTTCGAAAAAACCGTAGCTCTCCATGTAATTTACAAAAATACGTAATCTAAATATTCACTAATGTAATACATGGAAATTTTTAAAGCTTGTGATTATGTCGGCTTCCGTCATCTCCTTTAAAATTATGCCGAATTCCCAGCCTAATTCACTTTTCAAAGATAAAATCTTATCCAATGTGTAAGTAAAAACCTTTAAAACATTAGTTAAGAATGAACAATACGTTGTGTTTTTAATCACATTCTATATATTTGTAGTATAGTCTCTCAAAAAAAACTGTCGATCAATCCTTAAATATTTATCCTTCACTTCCAATATCTGAACAACCTTTTATCTTTGCAAGCCAAAAGGAAAAACGGTCTATCTAGTTTACTTCAATCCTACCCAACCTTTTGCAGAAGATATAGAATAATAAATGCTTATTGAATCCGAAGTTGACTTTGAATTTAACTGAAAATGCGTACAAGGGTATACTAATATCAAGTCACAGTAATTAAATGAATTATTTAGAATATGTTATGAGGTTGTCCACCGATACTAGTTAGAAAAGGTATAATAATAGACTATATTCTTTAACACGGAGAACCAGAACAATACCTTATAGAGAAATGACAAGCTGTTCATGAACTCTGTGAATAATATATAACCTCCTGTCAAAATTGGTTGCTACCGCCTCTGAAAATATAGTCTTATGCAACGATCTCTTCACTCTCTAATATCAAATCTCACAACAAATGATTTCTATGAATAAATGAAACTGGTGATAATATTGATAATGTTACAATGAATCCTAAACCAAATAAAAATTTAAAAGCGATGGGTTAAACGCATAATCTTCAAACCATAAGCCCAGTAAAATATAAAAAAACACAGGCATGTCACCTCCCAAATCAGTTTTACTTACTCATCAGTTTAACTAATACCTACTGTTAAAGAGTCAAAAACTTGAGTCCCATTCAACTAGCTCTACGACCGGCATTTAAATCATTGAAAAGGTATTCGTCTAAAAATACAAGCTTACTATACAAATAACAAGGGAACGGAACCATCAAATTAAGGAAGATAAAGAAAAAGTTAAGCTCATTAGCCTGAATTAGTTTAATGAAAAATGCGCGAGGGCGTAGACGCTGAATTCTAGTAATCATTTTTATTGTCACATAACGTTTACATTACATGTGGCTTACGCTTCAATAATTTGGAAACTCGTCACTAAGTAGCAACAGAAGTATCTCTATGCAAAATGTATGTCCAAATATCTCATTAGGATTACATGCGTAAAAAGAAGACATTTCCATCACGATGAATTCGGTGAATTTGCTTACTAATGAAATGAAAATACATTGACTTTTCCAATATTCATGCAGTTACCTACACAAGTATATTCTCTACACAAAACAGAAAATATCTTAATTTGCTCTATCTTCACAAAACAGTTAGCCTCGCCATCTAGGAACACCCCAACTGTCATCGATCTATTACCTACAGTTACTGCGAAACATTGCGGCCTAGCGAGAGCTTAAGGTGGATTATGGTGGTTGTCCCCTCAGAGGAGAGAATGTTAGAGGGATCCATTTCCCTCTCAAATGAAGGCCTACGCCGCAAGCCTTTCAAACAGACGCGTTAGGCTGGAGGGTTTATATTTCAAATTATAGTTACATTAAAATTTCCCGAGATCAGAGAAAAGTGCCAAAATTAATTGCATTTCCTTTCCCTTCATATCCCGTGAAAAACAGATGACTGATCGTGCAAATTCTTGGCTTCACTCGAGTATAAATCAAATCTCATCTGTTTTAAGAATATAATCCCTATTTTGTTGACGCCAACTGACCTACGACAAATGGTGGATTAAAAAATAATATTATAATTGAGTATCACTGCATATGCTACGGCTGTGCTTTCGCGGGCACGATTCATATAATTAATTCAGTCCTTGGTACTCAATATTTTCGCCATTTCCCTCTCCTCACTGGGGATTACTCGTGAGTTCATGTCGGCACCATCGCAAGTAATACTGAATCTTCTGCGAGCAGTATGAAATATGGGAAATAGACAGCGGTGCCGTTCAGAAAAAAATATTAGATAGAAAGCATTCAATTGTACCATAGCTACATAACGCAAAGAAATATACACACAATGTAATTTGTTACAACGATATGCCGGTTTTCTCGTGAAAGCAAGTGCACGTATGCATTTAAAAATACGTATTAAGATGCGATAACTATTACTGTTACCTTTGACATGGAGACATTTTCCCACTTTTCAAGGGAATGAAGGCACATTCTGAAATTCAGCGTCCGTTAAGTAGGATATTCCTCTTCCATAACTCCCACTGTACCGAGAAACACTTTATCACGCCATTCCCACAATAGCATCCCACACGTTCGCCATCGAATGCCCTTTCAACACTGTAATCATGCACTGATCAAGATATTTCATAGTTGAGATTGTTGCCCACTGGTTATAGAGCATTTCACTTCTTCACAATCCGCAGCGAAATATTCCCGTGCACTTCACGCACAAGTCACTGGAATCACTGGTAAAATATTATTGGAACTAGGCAACTACTTAACGTGGGGGAAAAGGAACGCGATTCACAAGTAACAGAAATCAACATTCTCCTAGCATGGTCATCGAGCAACTGAGCTAACATATCAGTTCCTTAGTGCCTATTCAAAATTGAACCCATGGTCGGCTCTCAATTACGTCAAGCCGATGGGCAAAGAAACGACCTCTTGCGGTTAAAGCATGACATCGGTTATCTATTTTTCCGTCTTAAACATAATGAAATCGCTTAGTCTTCTTCCCACGCTCTTTTATTTCGATGGACGTAGGTTTCAGAACATTTCAAGGTTCAGTCTAAAACGTGTCACTTTCTTCAATACCCATAAACATATCGCTACTTCTTTCAGTAACAAAGTATATTAATTTTAAAGGAATTCAAACCAATCCAACTGATAATATGAAAAATTATCTCCTCTTATAAAACATTTGCTTTCAGTATTGGTAATTTATTCAAGTTAAAAATAACAAGTTCTTCCTCAAATTATATCTTATTCTCAGGCTGGGAGGAAGTGGTGACGTGCAATATGTAGACACTACTTGTACTCTGAATACACCAATATTTAGTCAGTAACTGCTATTACACAAACTAAATTTGAAAAATTACTGAAAATAATTCGCCGCCAACACAGGTGAACGCGAGCACGGGTGGTAACCATGGGGCTAACGATATAGTAATATTGACATTCGCGTATATATTTACATATTTTTCACAAGACGATGTGGAGAAAAAAGTATTGGAGAATCGTCCTCTAAATACTCCGAAAATTTTATTTGTATTATTTTTACTGTAAAAGGTTTACCAGACGACTCAGACGTTTCCTTCTCTTCCTCGCGCAATGGGTTACTCGCAGAAAAACCCTCAATTCCTCTCCGCTTTCTTCGGTGGTGGAAATGTTTGGTTGGGGACGGGGTTCACGGGCCCTTCCTATCTCTGAAATCAGGGCTTCGGGCTCTTGGCGAGTGTAAAAGAGTCAAGTTGCACCTTTTCTACAACCCGATCAAGTCAAATCGATCCCCAGTAAACACGGAACATGTAAGCAATAGACGAAGGTCGACTCCGGAAAATTACGCAGACGGCTGCGCCGGGTTTGTGGATCGACTTTTGGAAGTGGTTGTACATGATTCTTGGATGATAACCTATTTACACATTTCAATGGGCGAGGGGACGATGTTAGAGTTTCGGGGCAGATTTTAATGGATTTGTGAGGGAGGGTGTTTTTCACCGGCGAAGGGTTTCGTAGATTCACTGGGAATGAGGGAAGTGATTCACGATGATGTACACTTGCGACAGGTGGGAGGTAGAGTAATGTGCAGGAGTGAGTAAAATGGGAACATATGATATTTCCGCAATTTTAAATGAATGGGGTAATTCAGGATTTCCAACGATTCGAAAAAATCAAGTTTCATTTCATGAGAAACATTGAGGCAACGGAATGTTAAGCTTGCCCTTAAATTTTCCGACAAAATGTGCATTACCCATACATTTTTTTAAAAACATTTCATTAATATTGTGGAACTGGTGTTTCTTCGTAGTCTAAGAAATATTTTACTGTGGGCGTATGGTGCCGTTTATTTAGGCCAAACTTTTAGCTTGTAATGACTTTTGACACTCAACATGGGTTTAGAAATATAAATAGGGAAAATTGAATACGGCTTTTTGCGGGGGAATTTCGCGTCAGAAATGCGGTTATATGACAGTATTGTTAATTTGCATACTTATTTATAAAATCAACTTATCTGGTGATGATTTTTGTTGTTACATGTTCAAAAGACTTGGTTACCAACCAAAATGTAGCAAATAAAAATGAGTTGCTCATTACCTTTACCTATCACTTTCTCCGTTTTCTGGCTGAATTTCCAATATTCTCTATTCAATGAAGAGGCACGATATAGTTTTTCGATAATCGCGAGAATAATAGTGTTTGTTCGAATCTTGGAATTAGCAAAAATATATCCCCTGTAAGCCGCCGAATGCTTACTGAAACATTTTTCTCATTACAGCAGACGATTTCTTTTTCACTTTCTTATTAATTTCGTGATTGTTGCTTAATTGAAATGTGTATTAATGATGGAATGGTGAATAAGTCTACGCAAACAAAATTAAAGTAAATGAGTTTGATTGAGGGATTTAATACGTTTCGGAAAACTATTCTAACCCAAAAGAGAGAAGACAGGCAAATGACTGCATAGTACAGCAGATGTGCTTTAGAGATGAAGGGAATTATGCAGTATTTGATAAATAAAGCTAGCATCAAAGATTGAATTAGATTTTTTTAAAATTCCACTAGAATAAGAGGAAATTGATTCATGAATCAATAGATTGATTATGCCTGAAATTCACGATGAAAATATATTTATGTCCTTGAGATGTATCGACGTTTGGCTAGGAAAATATTAATTGTGATTCTATTATCACGGAAAATTCATAAAAAACGGGTCATTCTCTCCTTTTTACTCAATCATAGAGTTGATTTCCTTTCCACCTATTCAAATTTATGTGATCTTTGCGGTTTTCTAAATAACATGGCAATACATGAATATCATAATTAATACTTTTCTGATTATAAATTTATGCCAGTTTACAGCATTAAAACAATCAAAGCTGAGTTTAGATACATCTATTTCAATAAACATCTAATTTTCAATTACTGTTCATATTAAAATATGCGTTCGTAGAAATCATCATGCATTACCCACTATCCAACGAAATGATTGTGCACTTAGGAAGTCTCAATGCCCAATATGCCGGCTGTGTTGACGACTGATGTCCCGACGAGATGTTCATCTTTTTCATTATTATATTAAAATGTACTTAGCTGCAGAGGCTGATTTGAATAGGGAAGAGGGGGGGGGGCTACATCTACATAATACCCTGCAAGCCGCCTAATAGGCGTGTGGCAGGGGGTGTTAGGACACCAGCTTTTTACAACTGAAAAGAAATAAAAACGGGGCAGTCGTGGGACTGGCCGTCAGAAGTGAAAACTGAAATAATTATTATGCATTTATTTTTTATATAGATTTAATACAATAAAATAACTAATTTTTCCAGTGATACTCATTTTTCAACAAAAATTGAAATTATTTTTTTCAGAAAACTGTTTATTATTAATTATATATTAAAAATACGATGTTTATGAATAGAAATTAACATCATTTATAAATTAAATTATAATATGCTTTTATTTAATATGCTTTAACCCTATAATAATTCACTATGCATATAAAAGAAACTGCCTTAAATTGTACTGACCTGTATTTTTATAGCGTGTACACTCTTCTCTACGTTCATGCACGAGCTCTTTGTATTTTATGAACTAATACAATAAACACTATAGATTTTTATTCTCAATTTTAATATTTTTTAAACAAAAAGACTTTAACAGTCTATATATTAACAATATATTAACAAAATGTATATATTACTCTCTATTAACAGTCTACAAAATAATACGCACTGTATAGAAAAAGTACATATGCACAATAAAGAACTAGAACCAGACAGATGCCAGTATTCAGTATGAAAAAGTATAGCGGTGACGCAACCTATACCATAGTATACACTATATATATGTATATCTCGCTGTAGCGATCGCGGTGTCGGGTCGGTGACGCTCACACGATTTCTATGCCAAAGTGGTTAACGCCGCTAAAGGAGTTTTCACACAAAAATGAAGTGCTCTAACGAGGTTGGGACTAGCGTTTATTGAAGTCCTTTATGGTACGGGGGAAAAACAAATTCCCATATCTATCCGTTCGACAAAACATCTCTCGTAATTTATCGCTTCTATCGGACCTGGACATATAGTGTGGCTCTAATATTATGTTCTCTGTGTCGCTCTTAAAGATATCCATTCTCAATTTTTTCAAGTAATCTAAACCTAGCGCGCATCCTCCAAGTCTCCAGCGGCTCCCACAGCCTAATTCGCTAAAAATCTGGGTAACACTATCGGTACGTCCGTAGCAGTTTTTGACGAAACGCGCAGCCTTCTTTTGAATTTTATTTAGTTCGCGGATTAAGTCTTTCTGCACCGGATCCCATACGCTCGCTGCATATTCAAGGTGCTGTCGGACGACGCCGCCAGAGTATCCACGGACCATTTCTCAGTGACGCATGATGTGATGATTCACACACGCTGGAAATTTATCTGATCTTAACACTTCGCAAAACATTTCACGAGATCTAGAGGATGTTACACGGTTATTTAATTCTTCTATTTGTTGATATTCAACTCCTATATTGCATAACCAATGAGGCAGATTACTGTGGAGTGAATTTTGACCACCTTCTCCGCGTCGAAATCAGAAGTTCCTTCGGTCCTTCACCGACCACCTCCCTCCTCTATACCACGGTGGCCCTCACGCTTTCAATGACTCTAAATAACATATGCAAAGACCTTTTTCAAGATCTACGGTAAACACCCGTATGCCTTAAAAAATAAGCGAAGACACTGCCGCCGACGTATACAACTGCCTGCCCACAGTTATGTATAGCAATGCCTTCATCGCAGAAGGCCGATGGTAGGGTTTTTTGGGTCATCTTTTTTTACAAATGATTTTGTTGTAAACGTCTTATAAAAGTGGCAACACCCCGATATGTTTAAGGAGGGGAAAAGTTTAGTGGTGAAACACAAATGACCAATTAGTCCATGGATGTGGCTATTAATGAATGCCATTAGAAATCCATTTCTTTTCAATATATCATGATGGGAAATTATGCGTATTTAACATGTTTTGAATTCAAAATTTTTCTTATTGACACCAAAATTCTATAAATATTGAGGTTCGGATCGTTTGTCTTTGTACTTCTTTCACGATGGTCATTAAGGATAATTCCTTTCCCCCTTCCAAGATTTACCACTTACGGGCAATGATGTCCCTTATCTATGGCTTTATAATATGACGATGCATAACGGCGTCTTAAGGTGTTATGCATAAATTTTTGGCCTTGCAAAAATGTTCAAATGGGAATGTGGTTTCCGCTGAAAACATTGAACCACTAAAGATAAGAATCTATTAATTTTTCAGACTGGAAAAACAGCATTCCCTCGTGGTTTATGAAATTAACTTTACTAGCTCTTGTCCGGATGGGCGTTATGGTAAAGAAACACACACCAAAGGTGTGACATTAATTAAAGGACAACAGCGGATAATTCCCAAGTATTGCACTCTGAACGTATTACATAACAGTGCCATATCGGAATCCATTAATAAACAGTGAAAGCGAGAAATAACAGTCGCAGCTGTACTGTCAGGCCAACTTTATTGGTGAAATTAACGCAATTAATGAATTTGATTCCCAGACAAGGACTTAAATAAGCTTATATTCCATGTGATATTTGTTCCCTCATATAATTAGCAACAAATGCGATTAACAGCTACCAATCACACTGAACTTTTAATCCGAAATGATTCATCCTAAAATACAAATACTCTGAATACTGAAAATGACAAGACATAATTTTACTCAAACTTTAGATTTTTAGACAAAAACAGCAAAGCAAAGGTTTAATCATCAGAAGTAGGCAGGTCCGCACCAACGAAACGGGCGATTCAAATCGCGCCGAGAAAAACCGAGACACAATTGGAATGTGGAATAGCATGAAAACTCATGTGATGGGCAGACCCAAATCTAATTGGGGTGGGGTTTCTCACGATATTAACAAGTCCACTTATACGGTATTAACAAACGGTAAATAATCGTTCTCTAAAACTGCGGATACTCTGAAAATTACTGCAGTCCTCTAAACATGCCAAAATTAGAGCGTAAATTCATGGAAAGGGATCAAAGAAAATTAAAATAAGGCATCAAAGAAACAATTAAAAAGTATCCATAGAGAATTGATAACCAATGTTTGCTGCATGTCAAGCCATGCATACCAAGGGTCTTTATTAAGTAACATTAGCATCTGTTTCACGATAAAAAACATTAATTATTAGAACCTAAATAATTGAACCCAATGGTCCTCAGAAAAAGATTGTATGCATGCGAAGAAAACTACGTTGGATGGCTGGTATAGTTTTCTAGGACAACGGAAACTAACGAATACAAGCACCAAGAATCTCAACAAACGAATTCCTGAATGACGCCAATGCTGATTCAGCAGCACTTGATTTAAATACCGGTAGGTAACTTATATTGCATGCGAGGAGTAAACTAGAATAATGATTGGTACGGTTTTTTGAGACCTACGGCGTAACTTAAGGCATGAAATTTTTGTACAACCCCTCGGTCGAAGTCGAATCCCTGACCTGCCTTAAGAGTGCAAAAGGCGTGCAATGGTCAGGGGTGTGTGCTTTTCGGGGCCCTCAGCCAGGCCGAACCACTGGTTGGTGGCGACTGAGGGCGTCTTTGTGTACCAGCCGAAGTCTTCTCGACTTCCGATCTCCAGATCGGAAGCCATTCTCTCCAGGCCGGAACAGCGAGTCTTGTTTCCCCGGGCGAGGAGACTCCTTCGGAAAGTGGGTGCGAATGATTGGCTACCGTGGGTCGGACCTCTCAATCGTTCCAAATCCCTGTCCCTATCACGCAGACAGCCGTTGATTCTGCAAAAACGCGTCGGTGTCCTGACTGGAACTTGATGACACGCCGGAATTCGCGGCTTTATATAGGTCGACAGGGGGCGCCGCTGTGAATTGATTGGTCCTCCCATCAATCTCTGGTGTGTCGCTGTGCATCGTCAAATCACGGAGCTGCAATTTCAAAAATCGATTTCCTGGTTTTTCCCAACTGAGCGATCCCAAAATGATGGATGTTCTAGAATGTTCTCAATGCTACGGGACATATTCCAGCGTATGAGCCATAGCTAACGTCCACTCCGGCAACATTCGTAGTTAAAACCAAATGTTTGGAAAGATGTATTCTAGAGTGTAGATCCTCCAAAGGCACCATTTTGCAACGCATCTCACTTCCACATAACTCCCCCTAACCCCGAAAATATTTCACGCGGAAAGCGATAGTTCCATAGTAACTACTTACAGACAGTCCCAATTACCCATTACTTTACACCGCAGTCATATTGTTATATCCTACCATTCTGATAATATGAGGCTAATAAAGGAAACCCGCCCTTTTTTTCCGTCGAATTGCCAAAAAATGATGAAGGTATAACTTAAATCCAATAATAAATTAGTTTATTTTTGAAGTCGGTCGAAATAAGAGCACTGATAGAAAGAGGCGTCTTCGAAACGGAAATTCAAGATGGACGCCTGCACTACGACTCACATGCAAGTATCATAAAAGTGAACAGGAAATGGCATTGCATTGATCAACTTTCCGTCATTAAAAAAGATGATGGCCCTTAAGCGTCATATTTTATATAAGGTCACTCGTAGAAATTGAACAGAATTTGATTCTGGCCTCATTATCACAGAGTGGACAGATACGAGTCATACTGAGGAAACAAGTTGATGTTTCACCAAAATATATCACTGGATTACTAAGGAGGATCTGAAATAAGAACAAAATTTTATGGATATAAACGTCGCGCGAATCACGGTGGTGCCATGCATGAGGTGGGGCGCGCTATTCAAACATTAGAGGGGCTTGGATGTAGTAATATGAAGGTAGCGGAAGCCATATTGAAATATCTCGTTTTTGGTGTTTCCTTTAGGCTTGCATGTTAAGTTTGCTGACCATTTTGCTAAAATCCGAGGTGTGTGTGGGTGCCCAATTCCATCAAAATGTTCACAGCATGAAAAGCCTATCAATGAGAATTCGAAAAGACTCGAGAGTCAACGATACTGCGCTTCTACCGCGCATGCATCCTGCCGGTAGCGACTTAGACGTCTCCTGTGCGGTCATCAGCATCGCCAACCCACGTACAAAGACTGCAAGCTATTCAGAATGACAGCACACGCTGCATCAGAACTAAACACAATACGAGAGAACCACCAGCAAGCACGAAAGCTCGAACCTGGAAACGCTAATGGAACTTCTAACCGAGAGGACTAAGACATTCTACGAGACTGCAACGGAGTCGTAGTATGAAGAAATCCAGCGACTCGGGAACATCATGGTCGGACCTCGTGATAAACACATGCGACGGATCGCCAATACAAGGGAAGAGGACTGCCTGCCCGAAAAAAGACGGGCAACACCACGAAACTTAAACCCCAACAAGAAGAATCGAAAACAGCTAAGTCGCAAGAAAGGGAATCTCTACACACTACGACTCAAGATTTACTCATTTCCGCCCAGAAATCGTTTTTCTACAGCTTGTGAAGATATTTTGGTTTGTTCCTGCTATTTAAATCCATTATATTTTTTTCTTTATTCAGATCCTCTTTATCTTTTGCTGCCATAAAAGGTACTGCCACCCCCAAACCTCATTACACGAAGTTCACACGCCTGTGGTCTAATTCGAATTAACTCTACCCTCAAAAAACAAAACCGACGTTCGTGTTAAATCGCTGAGTGAGTAGCCTCTTGCAACAATTAACATAACATTTGAGGGAAAGACAGAATTATAGAGAAAGAGTGATGGAACTTAAGTAATATAATTACATCATGCAAAACAAATTTTATGTTTTTCATCTAGGGACGACAAGTATTAAATTTGAAATAGAAAAACAAGTAAATCTCTCTTCCCCTCGACTAATTATGCAAAGCAGTTGAATAAATTTCATTCATGGCATTAAAATTCAAAATAAACAAGGCCAGGGGAGTACACGGTATCTGGCATACGATACGACGAAGGCTTTCCCTCGAAACAGTTCAAAATATTCTTCACTACATTTTGGCAAGACACATACGAAATTCTATATTAAAAAACAAATGTGAATCCACCTCTTCACCGACTGGTACATTGCGTAAAAAGTCTGCAAGCATGAATAAATACACGCTTAAAGCATTAAAATTTTTAAATACTCCACAAATATACAATGGCATTCACTTGGAAATAGTTTTCATGTCCCGTTGCGTTGATAACATTCAAGAACATCCAGGGTCGCCGACTTATAAAAAATACTGGGGGGCCCATATCGGGGGTCTTACCCCGGAAAGAGGTTAAATTCAAAGTGTGTCTCAGCACCGTAACACTATCATAATTCACACCACTTGTTTTCAGTTAACCTGCTTACTACCTTAAAATTATTTGTTTTAGCACATTATTGAATGCATTTTAACAGGTATCTATCGTCAAACATGGGAAAATACCAATATATTTTTGGGATTTTCCCAAAGCATAATATAACTTAATTATTTTCTTGAATTATTGAAGGGGCCCAGCCCCCCCTAACGAATCTTGGAGGGGGCTCGGGCCCCCTCAGGCCCCATGGAGTCGGCGCCACTGAGAACATCCATCATGTTGGAATCGCTCAGTTGGGAAAAACCAGGAAATCGATTTTTGAAATTGCAGCTCCCTGATTGGACGATGCACAACCATACACCCGAGATTGATGGGAGGACCAATCAAATCACAGCGGCGCCCCCTGTCGATCTATATAAAGCCGCGAATTCCGGCGTGTCATCAAGTTCCAGTCAGGACACCAACGCGTTTTTGCAGAATCAACGGCTGACGACGTGATAGGGACAGGGATTTGGAACGATTGAGAGGTCCGACCCACGGTAGCCGATCATTCGCACCCACTTTCCGAAGGAGTCTCCTCGCCCGGGGAAGCAAGACTCGTTGTTCCGGCCTGGAGAGAATGGCTTTCCGATCTGGAGATCGGAAGTCGAGAAGACTTCGGCTGGTACACAAAGACCCCCTCAGTCGCCACCGACCAGTGGTTCGGCCTGGATGAGGGCCCCGAAAAGCACACACCCCTGACCATTGCACGCCTTTTGCACTCTTAAGGCAGGTCAGGGCTTCGACTTCAGAACACCGTCCCGCTCAGACAATGGCGTGGCCTGGCTAACCGAGTCCCCGGTTCTCACACGCTGGGGCAGAATTGGGTCGTTGTTCCGCACTCTCTTGCGGGGGAGTGCTCCAATAGGCACACTGGGGTTGGGCGGAAGGGAGGTAGTGCGGATAGGTCATGATGCAGGTAACACTAATGTCTGGCGAACGAAACGCTTGTGTTCTCGAAGAAACCGTAGCTCTCCATGTAATTTACAAAAATACGTAATCTAAATATTCACTAATGTAATACATGGAAATTTTTAAAGCTTGTGATTATGTCGGCTTCCGTCATCTCCTTTAAAATTATGCCGAATTCCCAGCCTAATTCACTTTTCAAAGATAAAATCTTATCCAATGTGTAAGTAAAAACCTTTAAAACATTAGTTAAGAATGAACAATACGTTGTGTTTTTAATCACATTCTATATATTTGTAGTAAAGTCTCTCGAAAAAACTGTCGACCAATCCTTAAATATTTATCCTTCACTTCCAATATCTGAAGAACCTTTTATCTTTGCCAGCCAAACGGAAAAACGGTCTATCTAGTTTACTACAATCCTACCTTACCTTTTGCAGAAGGTATAGAATAATAAATGCTTATTGAATCACGAGGTTGACTTTGAATTTAACTGAAAATGCGTACAAGGGTATACTAATATCAAGTCGCAGTAATTAAATGAATTATTTAGAATAAAAGATGAGGTTGTACACCGATACTACTTAGAAGAGGTATAATTTAACACGAAGAACCAGAACAATACCTTATAAAGAAATGTAAACTGTTAACGAAATCTGTTGTTAATATATAAAACCTCCTGTCAAAATTGATTGCTACCGCCCATGAAAATATTGTCTTGCATATCGATCTCTTCACACCCTGATTTTAATGCTCACAAAAATTGATTCCTTGCATAAATGCGATTGGTGATAAGATTGATAATGTTACATTCATTCATCACTCGAGTAAAAAATTAAAAGCGATGGGTTAAACGCATAATCTTCAAACCATTAAGCCCAGTAAAATATAAAGAAACACAGGCATGTCACCTCCGAAATCATTTTTTACCTAACAAATACTTTAGTCACATTAAACTTGCTCTACGACCGGCATTTAAATCATTGCAAAGGTATTCCTTTAAAAATACAAGCTTACTATACAAATAACAAGGGAACGGAACCATCAAATTAAGGAAGATAAAGAAAAAGTTAAGTTCATTAGCCTGAATTAGTTTAATGAAAAATGCGCGAGTGCGTAGACGCTGTATTCTAGTAATAGTTTTTATTGTCACTTAACATTTACATTGTATGTGGCTTACGCTTCAATAATTTGGAAACTCGTCACTAAGTAGCAACAGAAGTATCTCTATGCAAAATGTCAATGTGTCCAAATATCTCATAAGGATTAAATGCGTAAAAATAACATTTCCATCACGATGAATTTGGTGAATTTGCTTACTAATGAAATGAAAACCCATTGACTTTTCCAATGTTCATGCAGTTACCTACACAAGTATATTCTCTACACAAAACAGAAAATATCTTGGTTTGCTTTATCTTCACAAAACAGTTAGCCTCGCCATCTAGGAACACCCCAACTGTCATCGATCTATTACCTACAGTTACTGCGAAACATTGCGGCCTAGCGAGAGCTTAAGGTGGATTATGGTGGTTGTCCCCTCAGAGGAGAGAATGTTAGAGGGATCCATTTCCCTCTCAAATGAAGGCCTACGCCGCAAGCCTTTCAAATAGACGCGTTAGGCTGGAGGGTTTATATTTCAAATTATAGTTACATAAAAATTACCAGAGATAAGAGAAAAGTGCCAAAATAAACGCATTTCCTATCCCTTCAGATGGAGAGCAAAGACTCATTCCTAAAATACCCGTGAAAAACAGATGACTGATCGGGCAAATTCCTGGCTTCACTCGGGTATAAATCAAATCTCATATGTTTTAAGAATATAATCCCTATTTTGTTGACGCCAACTGACCTACGACAAATGGTGGATTAAAAAATAATATTATAATTGAGTATCACTGCATATGCTACGGCTGTGCCTTCGCGGGCACGATTCAATTAATTAATTCAGTCCATGGGACTCAATATTTTCGCCATTTCCCTCTCCTCACTGGGGATTACTCGTGAGTTCATGTCGGCACCATCGCAAGTAATACTGAATCTTCTGCGAGCAGTATGAAATATGGGAAATAGACAGCGGTGCCGTTCAGAAAAAAATATTAGATAGAAAACATTCAATTTTACCATAGCTACATAACGCAAAGAAATATACACACAATGTAATTTATTACTACGATATGCCGGCTTTCTCGTGAACGCAAATGCACGTATGCATTTAAAAATACGTACTAAGATGCGATAACTATTAGTGTTACCTTTGACATGGAGACATTTTCCCACTTTTCAAGGGAATGAAGGTACATTCTGAATTTCGTCGTCCGTTAAGTAGGATATTCCTCTTCCATAACTCCCACTGTACCGAGAAACACTTTATCACACCATTCCCACAATAGCATCCCACACGTTCGCCATCGAATGCCCTTTCAACACTGTAATCATGCACTGATCAAGATATTTCATAGTTGAGATTGTTGCCCATTGGTTATAGAGCATTTCACTTCTTCACAATCCGCAGCGAAATATTCCCGTGCACTACACGCACAAGTCACTGGAATCACTGGTAAAAGATTATTGGAACTAGGCAACTACTTAACGTGGCGGAAAAGGAACGCGATTCACAAGTAACAGAAATCAACATTCTCCTAGCATGGTCATCGAGCAACTGAGCTAACATATCAGTTCCTTAGTGCCTATTCAAAATTGAACCCATGGTCGGCTCTCAATTACGTCAAGCCGATGGGCAAAGAAACGACCTCTTGCGGTTAAAGCATGACATCGGTTATCTATTTTTCCGTCTTAAACATAATGAAATCGCTTAGTCTTCTTCCCACGCTCTTTTATTTCGATGGACGTAGGTTTCAGAACATTTCAAGGTTCTGTCACTGTCTAAAGTCGGCTCCTACGGCCAGCGCGAGCAACAACGTTTTCTTAGCTCGCACTTCGCGTACTGCCTATGCCTTTTGTGCCTTGATAGATCCAGTTTGACTCACTCTCACCGCCCGCTTATGTCTTACAGTGGTATTCTTTACAATTCCTGATGTCATCGCGACTTCCCCGACTCCTGTTGGAGAAAACAAAGAGAAGCATAGGTTCCCAGCTATGCAATTCTCAACCAGGTAGTAGTCTGAGATAGATGGTGTAAGTCGTCTGGCGTGTCCTAAAAAATACCTAGGCGTATCTGAGTCGCTACGCACATATAAGGAAGAAAGGGAAATCGTTATTTACGTACGAGGGGATTCTTAAAGTTTCCTGCAAAATTACTTTCTAGATCAGGGGTCTTCAATTTACTAGGCCACGAGGACCACATTCCGAATTCCGAATCGCCCCTTGGGCCGGATAGCTAATTTGCCGATTACTTAAGTATACGATATTCGATAATTGAAACGAGTACGCGGGCAGGATTAAAGACCTCCGCGTGCCAGATCCGGCCCGCGGGCCGTATTTTGGAGACCCTTGTTCTAGATTACGGCTTTAACTCATGAATGTGAAACACCATCAATGCATATCGTTCTATTTTTAAGTATTTTAGACACACATTAACGGAACTCTGATAGGCATATTCATTATTGCTAGAGCATTTTATTAGGATATATATTATCCCTTATATCAGTTTTCCACTTGTTTGTTTGTATGAGAAATCAAAAACACTTATGTGCACTAAATTTTTATCTTTACTTCAGTATGATATTTATTCCATTGGTACTAACATTTCCCCAAGCAAATATTTAATTAATGCGCAATATATTCCAGGTATCAGTAAGTTATTAACCCAGATCATCATGTACATCTAAAGTTCGAATGTCTAAATAGCTGTTATAAATATATTTCCGATCGTTGATTATCTATCACAAGCACTGATTATGGGACTTTTTTTGGTCTGTTTCTGAATAAATGGTCAATTCACTATCATTATGCAACTAAGATGTTGCTCGAACAATTTTTCTTAAGAAAATGGTCAACAATACTAACATTTGAGCATTAATCAGAAACAAAAGGACACCACTGCCAAAGCTGCACTGTGGTCTAAAACGTGTCATTTTCTTCAATACCCATAAACATATCGCTATTTCTTTCAGTAACAAAGTATATTAATTTTAAAGAAATTCAAACCAATCCAACTGATAGTATGAAAAATTATCTCCTCTAATAAAACATTTGCTTTCAGTATTGGTAATTTATTCAAGGTAAAAATAACAAGTTCTTCCGCACATTATATCTTCATTTCTATTCTCAGGCTAGGAGGAAGTGGTGACGTGCAATATGTAGACACTACTTGTATTCTGAATACACCAAAATTTAGTTAATAACTGCTATTACACAAACTAAATTACTGAAAATAATTCGCCGCCAACACAGGTGAAAGCGAGCACGGGTGGTAACTATGGGGCTAACGATATAGTAATATTGACATTGGCGTATATAGTTACGTATTTTTCACAAGACGATGTGGAGAAAAAAGTATTGGAGAATCGTCCTCTAATTACTCCGAAAATTTTATTTGTATTATTTTTACTGTAAAAGGTTTACCAGACGACTCAGACGTTTCCTTCTCTTCCTCGCGCAATGGGTTACTCGCAGAAAAACCTTCAATTCCTCTCCGCTTTCTTCGGTGGTGGAAATGTTTGGTTGGGGACGGGGTTCAGGGGCCCTTCGTATTTACACATTTCAATGGGCGAGGGGACGATGTTAGAGTTTCGGGGCAGATTTTAATGGATTTGGGAGGGAGGGTTTTTTTCACCGGCGAAGGGTTTCGTAGATTCACTGGGAATGAGGGAAGTGATTCACGATGATGTACACATGCGACAGGTGGGAGGTAGAGTAATGTGCAGGAGTGAGTAAAATGGGAACATATGATATTTCCGCAATTTTAAATGAATGGGGTAATTCAGGATTTCCAACGATTCGAAAAAATCAAGTTTCATTTCATGAGAAACATTGAGGCAACGGAATGTTAAGTTTGCCCTTAAATTTTCCGACAAAATGTGCATTACCCTAACATTTTTTTTAAAAACATTTCATTAATATTGTGGAACTGGTGTTTCTTCGTAGTCTAAGAAATATTTTACTGTGGGCGTATGGTGCCGTTTATTTTGGCCAAACTTTTAGCTTGTAATGACTTTTGACACTCAACATGGGTTTAGAAATATAAATAGGGAAAATTGAATACGGCTTTTTGCGGGGGAATTTCGCGTCAGAAATGCGGTTATATGACAGTATTGTTAATTTGCATACTTATTTATAAAATCAACTTATCTGGTGATGATTTTTGTTGTTACATGTTCAAAAGACTTGGTTACCAACCAAAATGTAGCAAATAAAAATGAGTTGCTCATTACCTTTACCTATCACTTTCTCCGTTTTCTGGCTGAATTTCCAATATTCTCTAGTCAATGAAGAGGCACGATATAGTTTTTCGATAATCGCGAGAATAATAGTGTTTGTTCGAATCTTGCAATTAGCAAAAATATATCCCCTGTAAGCCGCCAAATGCTTACTGAAACATTTTTCTCATTACAGCAGACGATTTCTTTTTCACTTTCTTATTAATTTCGTGATTGTTGCTTAATTGAAATGTGTATTAATGATGGAATGGTGCATCAGTCTACGCAAACAAAATTAAAGTAAATGAGTTTGATTGAGGGATTTAATACGTTTCGGAAAACTATTCGAACCGAAAAGCGAGAAGACAGGCAAATGACTGCATAGTACAGCACATGTGCTTTAGAGATGAAGGGAATTGTGCAGTATTTGATAAATAAAGATATCATCAAAGATTGAATTAGATTTTTAAAAATTCCGCTAGAATAAGAGGAAATTGATTCAAGAATCAATAGATTGATTATGCCTGAAATTCACGAGGAAAATATATTTATGTCCTTGAGATGTATCGACGTTTGGCTAGGAAAATATTAATTGTGATTCTATTATCACGGAAAATTCATAAAAAACGGGTCATTCTCTCCTTTTTACTCAATCATAGAGTTGATTTCCAGTAATTTCCTTTCCACCTATTCAAATTTCTGTGATCTTTGCGGTTTTCTAAATAACATGGCAATACATGAATATCATAATTAATACTTTTGTGATTATAAATTTATATCAGTTTGCAACATTAAAGCAATTACAGCTGAGTTAAGTTACATCTATTTCAATAAACATCTAATTTTCAATTACTGTTCATATTAAAATATGCGTTCGTAGAAATCATCATGCATTATACTTTACCCACTACACCAACGAAATGATTGTGCCCTTAGGACGTCTCGATGCCCAATATATCGGCTGTGTTGACGACTGATGCCCGGACGAGTGTAAACTTCATTCTAGGGGAGATGTGGGCGAAGTATACTCCGGAAAATATGGGGAAGAATTCGTAGCTGGATCTTTTGCGCGTTGTCATAATGCGAGGGATATGTTTATTTCTTCAGTGTAAGGAGGCATACAGCTTTTAAAATTCCCGGTTGTATGAGAGCATTACGAGGGCAAAATTTAGGAAGACGAACGTCTTCCAAGTAGTCCCTGGACTGGCTGCTTTCAGACGCCAATGAGCTTCGCGCTAATTTTTTTCCGCCACCGTACATGCATATCTGTTACACATCATATTAGTATTTTCCGCTATTTCCATACATGTTCATCTTTTTCATTATTATATTACAATGTACTAAGCTGCAGAGGCTGATTTGAATAGGGAAGAGAGGGGGGCTACATCTACTTAATACCCCGCAAGCCGCCTAAAAGACGTGTGGGAGGAGGTGCTAGGACACCAGCCGTCTACAGCTAAATAGAATGAAGTGCTCTAACGAAGTTGGGACTGGCGTTTATTGAAGTCCGTTCAGTTCGGGTTCGTTCTGGTTCGGGGGAAAAACGAATTCCCATATCTATCCGTTCGGCAAAACATCTCTCTTAATTTATCGCTTCTATCGGACCTGGAAATATGGGGTGGCTCTAATATTATGTTCTCTGTGTCGCTCTTAAAGATATCCATTCTCAATTTTTCAAGTAATCTGAGCCTAGCGCGCATCCTCCGAGTCTCCAGCGGCCCCCAGCCTAATTCGCTAAACATCTGGGTAACACTGTCTGTATGCCCGTAGCTGATTTTGACGAAACGCGCAGCCTTCCTTTGTATTTTATTCAGATCGCGGATTATGTCTTTCTGCACCGGATCCCATACGCTCGCTGCATATTCAAGGTGCGGTCGGACGAGTGCGAAATAGCACCTATCTTTTACTTTCTCATCCGAAAACCTTCCCACAATACGCTTGACGAATCCTATTTTCTTCAGGGCTATGCCGAAAATATTCTTTATATATGTTCCTCACGTGAGGATTGTAACTCCCAGGTACTTCACTTCGTCAGTTGCCTTTATGTTAATACCATCCACTGCATAAACATGGTTAGAGTTGGACGAATTCCGCAAGAAATATACCGCCATGCATTTGCTCAGATTAAGTTCGAGTCCCCACTCTTGGCTCCACAAATGAACGTTGTTTAAGTCAGATGATAGAATTTCATAGTCAGAGTGATCACTAATTTCGAGATAGATGAGAGTGTCGTCAGCAAATAAACGTATTTTCCTGCTAATGCGGGAGCAGAGATCATTAATGTATATAATGAATTAGAGGGAGCCCGTTACGCTTCCTTGTGGAACACCTGATGTAACTTTTACACATCAGAGCTAATTCCGTCAAGAACTACTTTTTGTTCACGATCACTGAGAAAGTCGTGTATCCAGTTTACAACTGTTTCGTTTAATCCGCATGACTGTAATTTGTATAAAAGTTTGCTGTGAGGTACGGTGTCGAAATCTTTCTTAAAATCTAGAAATAGTGCGTCAACTTGTTTTTTCGATTCACCAGATTTTATTAGGTTAAGTGGGGGTCAACCTACCAGCAGTAGAGGGGGTCCGCAAAAAATTACAATTCTATCAAGTGTAATTTGAATGCCCAAGGGGAGAGCTACAGCCCCTTTATCCCCCCTATAGATCCGCCGCTGCTTAGCTGTGACAAATCATTTTGTTATATGTGACTTTTTTATTGTTTTCATGGATAATATTTAATCAACGAAGTAAATATCTGTAAATATTTGGCAATTAGTTCGATGACGAGGGATTCGATGAGAGAGGGGAGTTTATCCTCTCAATTTTGCCCCATTAAAGACGCTTTAGCATTATCACCAAGTGTTTAAGAATTATTGACCACTTTTTTTATCCATATTAATTTCAAGAAGTTCTTGAGCGTACGAAATTCCATTTTTAGTTTCCACAGTTACCGATGTGCAATTAAAAATGTTGTTGTTCCATTAATTGTGATATAACCCTGAGCCTCTGGTAGGTTTGTAATTAATCGGGTCTTTTAAAATAATATTTCAAACTAACTCTAAGCGTGGAACTTTATTTTGCGTGATGTATTTCTAAACTAACTTTTCAGTTTTTTTTGGTAAATCAGCCGCGATGAAGTTTTATTAAGAAAGCAATACGTTGGACAGGCGATTTATTTGACCAATTCATCCAGCACTAAAGAATTTCACAAAATATAAATCATTATTTCGCTGAGGATAGCTCTCGATCGTATTTACTTTGATTGTGCGAGGAGGCGGAGCGAACTCACTGGGTCACGTCTAGAGGTGCGGGCGTGCAGTCGGGTGAAAGGGATGGTCGAGGAAGACCTTGAAAGTGAGTGAGTTGGGTGCTCATCTCAATCGAACGAAAGCCGAGCGAAAGTCATTTGTTTTCCACTTTCTCGGAGGAATCAAGGCGTGGCGTACGCATTTCTAAGCCATATCGCTCGTAATAGGCGATGCTGCGTCGGTCTCTCTGAGTCCATCGACCTTGAAGTTGGAAACGTGAAACAGCTTTCCACAAAACTGCTCCGTCAAGTCCATGGATCCACAAAAATCAACGGGTTCGGACTGTTGCGGTGGCTAGAGTATATAGACCTCCTATATCGAGGGCCCGGGTTCAAATTTCGACGGTGGTCGACACCTCAGCTAGAGATCCCTGCTGGAGTGGTTTGTGGATGGCTCATTAAGTAACGCACCCCGTTCATCGCTTGGGACGTTAACCTGTGATCCCCTTGGCATATTTTTACTGCTACATCAACATTCCACCCCGCAAACCGCCTCATTAGGCGCGAAGAGGGTATAAGGACACCAGCCTTTTAACGAATAAAAAGGAAATGCTTTAATAAAGTTCCGCCTGGCATTTATTAAAAGTTCTTCACTGTTTGAGGGAAAAAAAGAATTGCCATACCTATCCGTTGGGAAAATATCTCTCGTAATTCATCGTTTCGCTCGGACCTGGAAACATAGCGGGGTTCTAATATGAAGTTCTCTTAGTCGCGGTGAAAGATATCCATTCTCAATTGCTCAAGCAATCTAAACCTAGCGCGCAGCCTCCGAGTCTCTAGCAGCTTCCAACCTAATTCGTGTTGAAGCTGTCTAACGCTCTCTGTACGCAGTTTTTGACGAATCGCGCAGATTCCCTTTGTATTTTATTAAGGTCGCGGATTAAATCTTTCTCCACTGGATCCCATATACTCGCTAAATATTTAAGGTGTGGCCTGGCGAGTGAGACATTGCACCTTTCTTTTACTTTCTCGTCCGAAAATCTTCCCACAACACGCTTTAGGAATTCTTCTTCAGGGCTCTAACAAAAATATTTCTAACATGTATTCCCCACGATAGGTTCGAAGTTATTGTAGCTCCCACACACTTCACTTCATCGGTCGCCCTTATGTTGACGCCATCCACAACGTAGGTATACATGGGGATAGTTAGACAACCAACGCAAGAAAAAGAGAGCTGACTCATTCCGACGCCGGGTTTCTCTCCGTCAGTCCTTCCTGTGACCATAGATGTCGGTTTCCTTCCCGTTATATACCAACCCACACATTGACAGAATTACACCTGCATACAGCCCAGCAGGCCCTCCATCCCCCAAAGTCGTGAGGCGGAATATGTCAGGACAACAGCCGTTAATACTAGGATCGGGGTTGTATGGCTACCTAGACGGACCCCGCATTCTGACGGGTGGTAATTATTTTAAATACTTCTTCGTTTGTGTCAAAATCACTTAATAACTTCATTAATATAACCTCCTTTTTCTTCATTTATCAATACAACAGAGTATATTTTTACAAAATATTTCACAATAAAAAATTTAAAATGAACAGCGTCGCTCCTGCTTCCCTTGCTCTGACCTATCACACGGCACACGGTATGGCAGATACGCTGCTTATTTCCATTCAAAATTTAATTCGGAATGCGTTGTGCATATGTGTACTAACTAAAACACTTAAATGGCCAGACGTAATATAGAGTAGTGATTTCCTGAAGAAAACACGCGTTTCCGTTACAAATAAAATAGAAACGCCTAATCCGTCATTTTGACGGATGTTGGAATTTTCCATACGTACCAGAAAAAATTAAGACGACAGAAAAAAATTGTAGCCGATAAAATTAAGTAATTAGAGGATACCCGTAACGGGTGTCGTCCATCTAGCCGTAAAGAGGACGCATGGGTAGGTCCCTCTCGACCGCTTGTTATCATGGACGGATTACTCGCGTAAAAACTCTCCTGCAAATCACTGGGATTATGACCCCGTTCAAAATTTGCCCGTTACTCGAATTTGAAAATTTGACCTCAGAATTTTCTCAGATACATATTTTTCACATTTGAAACACTGGAATGAGTTAAAAGAAGTCTATTCTATGTTCTATGAATTTTTCAAGATGATAGCGTAAGTTTTAAAAGAGAAATACCTCACCAAATAAAATAAACTCCTTTAGAGAGAGAGGTCGAGAGGGAAGGAAGATAATTTCCTTCCAACTTCAATTGACGTTTGGATGTCCTCTCTTCGGTCGCATTCATTTAGTAGCTCGACTTGATCATTTTGAAGACTATAAGATGAAATGGCAGAGCAGTTCAATATAAAAGATGATTCATACCAGCTAAAGGTTTGATGAACAGAAACAAAGATCCTCACTCGAGGGTGCCGTGTCCGTAAGAATGCGAATCATCCTAATTCGCCGTAGAAAGTGGACAAAAAGATGACTTTCGAGCAGCTTTCATTGGATCCGGTGCCACCGCGAGCCACCGCCCGTGAAGACCACCATACCATACCTTACCCCTCCCACCTCGAGAGTGGGAAAGTTAACAACAGATCAAGGTTAAGGAAAAAATCTGGTGGAGCTGCTAATTGGCAGAAATGGACTTCAGAAGTGTATGTCCAAAAGCCGACCAAATTAGAAATTAATCAAGTCTCTGGAACCGGTGTTTCGGTTGGCAAGGCAACCATAATTTAATACGTACGAGGAGCGTTTTTTTTAAAGCAAGTAACGTTTTTAAACATAAAAAACTGTAAACTTTTTGTAACAATTTTATTTTTACATAAAAGCCCACACTTCAAACTACTTGATCCTCCATTCAGTCCCTACCTAGAGCCAAATGACTAGCACGTTTTTTTTTCATTCGTAGAAATACCTATGTAGGAGGTCAGCGCCATTATGACGATGAAAGCGTAAAAACGACAGTTTTGTAGAGTGTGGGCTTTTGTGTAAAAATAAAATGGTTACAAAACATTTACTGTTTTATTCATATTTCAAAACGGTACTTATATAGTGCCAAAATTAAAAATTTAAGTATGCGAATTTGACAACGAATTTCACCACGACATCCTATCAAAAGCTTTACGTCAGAACCACTTCAGCACTTGGCGACATATACAACAGGTGAATTACATCGGGAGTGGACACAAAGGCTTTTCCTGTGCTAAAAAAAACTTTCGAAATCGAGATTACATATAAATTGGGAAAAATAGATAAATACTAGAGTTTCATAAGATTTCAAGAAAAATTAGACCATCGAATATAGGGCAAAAATCTAAATCCAAAATTGCAAAAATAAAAAATGAACAAAGAATCTTTCCGAAGTCTTGAAATGATTTATTATTCAGATGAAGTTGGAATAGACATATTTTGAAACCAACAAGCACCAAATGAAACATTTACATGCATCATTAGGAGATGTTCGGGAATAAAACCGTCCAATTTAGGAGGGCTGAGGTGCACCAATCTCAGGATCGTATTGCTAAGAATAAATATAAATTATTGATCAGCTTAAGGCTGGATGGAGATACACTGTGGAACTTGGTGACAGGAAACATAACAAAGATACACTGTTGTATGTTCCACAAAAGTTTTAATAACCGACCCAGGTTTCGACAATACACTATACTATACCTTGAAAATGACATAGTGTATTGTCGAAACCTGGGTCGGATATTAAAACTTCTATGGAACATACAACAATGTATCTAAATATAAATTAGTCTAAGAAAAGAATAACCGCAAGTCCATTGATGCGCTATGCATGCAAATAATTCATCGAGTGCTTAAGGGCAGCAAATTAAGGGTTTGTTGACCAATGTGTAAAATAAGCACCTTTTATGGCAAGGAAAAGTGAAAGCAAAGACTACTTTGACGGATGTGAAGGGGAGGGCGCTCTTGATTCATTCATTAATGAATTCCCGCACGTGAGCAGTGACCGAAGTAACGAATGAGTTGAGGATTTTACGTCTCTAAGATGCATGAAGATCATGTTTTAGAAATGAGGTGGGGGCAAGAGAGAAAGTGGATGTTGTTAAGTGATCAAGGCAAGTCCTTAGCGAGCGGGGGGACAGGGGGTGGGTCTGAGTGTTCAAACCCACCCCCCCCCTCCTAAATACTAACGAGATGCGGTTTTAAAGTATTCCCCCTCCGAATGACATCCCCCCGTGAACAGATCCCGGAAATATATTTCCTGGTTACGGCCTTGGGTCAAGGGGGAGTGTCCAGGGGAAGAAGATTCTGCGAACGATTGGCTCGTTCACTCCCGACCCGAAATCCCAATTGAATTCTTCAGGTAAACGAAAAAAACATTCGTTGAAGTGAAAGAAAAAAATCATTCGATTCAACCATTCTCTCATTATTTTTTAAATCATTACGCTGACGGGGCAACATGCGCGTTTTAAGAACGCGCATGTTGCCTCGTCCTATTTTCATGAGTTGGTGACGTCATAAGGACTTTGGTTCATTTAATAGATCATGAAGAGTCTTTCAACGAGGGAAGGAATCATTAACAAGAGAGGAAACAACAACTAACGACGCGGTGCCCATGCACAAGGCCGTTCGAAATGAGTTGGCAACATCATCAACTTACCTGCGATAGGGTCTAAGGCCATCGCGTCGATATTTCGCGGTGATGTTTACCCTTAACAAGTAGGCGATAAAACAGACAAATAGGGTCTCTTTATTATTCTGACTAAATATTGATGGCCATCACCGATAATTAAAGACTTTGGACTTTAGGGGCCAATGCGCATGCAACCACATCAGTGGACATTATTTGATTTAAGACAAAAGATCTCGACTCTACACACTGTGAATAGGAATCTGGTTAGAAGAGCGCTACTAATGGCCCGGTGTTTCACCTAATAACCAGATGATTTTTTCTTATTTGCGGAATATACGGATTTCACAGGGGTAGTTTTTATACATTTGAATTCACGTTACCATTTACTGTGAAAGTTAATTATAGTTATTGGAATTCAACGTCTAATTAAAAAATCTTAGCTAAAGATATTTCAGTTTCGTGCGAGTTGTAACACCCAGGTGGAAACCACTCATGGTGGAAAGTGACCGATTGAAATTTAAAAAAAATAGCGATTCTTTTAAGCGAGAAATATATTGTGTGCAGAATACGATGCATTGCTATTCAAACTATCACACATTTTGTTTGAGTTTTTTAGCGTTGTAAAAAGCAGCCGCATGATTTTCATTTTTACAAATATATATTCAGTCGCGGAATTAACAACTATGCAAATGATTGCAAACCTAAATGGTAAAAGCAAAACACTGCGATCACTTCCAGTCGTTTGAATCATACGGGGTCATCCATCCCGGAAATTCTAGATACGCGATTCCCACTTTTCCGGTAAGAGTAGCCAAACAGCACTTCGATTTTTTTTTAAAGTAAGCAGAGCAATTTTCCTGGAGGCATCAAGAAAAAAATGTTTCCCTTCTAAATACAGATCGTATTACTTTCAATACTGAAACATACAGAGAGACAGATTACATCGCGCTTCGACGGCACTCGGAAGAAATAGAACGATATCATCATCGAGTCTGCTCTCCGGAAGTTACCGCACTCTTTTTTAAAATTGCGCTCTTGGCATAAGATAAAGAAACCTGCCAGATGGACGAGGAAAGATGTTGCGATTGGAAAGTTCCGCGGACGAGTTTGGTAGGAATCTTGTTTGGCCAAGTTCCGCGACACCAGAGGAGGAGGCCGCGCGTTGAAATACGGAGCAGGAAGGAAGGAGTGGATATGCAAGGAGGAGGAAGGCGTCGGCGAGAGAGAGAGAGAGAGTGTGAGCGGGCGATCGGTGGGAACACTTGAGAGAACACTTCTCCCAACAAATTAGCACTTGTCTCCAAGGAGCACTTATTCGGAAAAAGAGACTCGCAGCGCCAGGGGCGCAGCTAGGAATTAATGTTGGGGGGGTTTAGGTGCAACTAATACCGGTGTGTGTGGCGGTAGGGAATACCCACCAGGATAAGCAATAGGTGCGAGATTAATAAATTGCGGAATTTTAAAGATAAATGGTTCAAAATGGTGAGTTTTACGGCTTTCTGAGGGAAATTTTATTAATCCTTACGCTATTATGTTAGTAATATCAATCCGATTAAGTAAAATATATTAAACTTAAAAATTTCTCTGAGCTCTGGGGTGGGGAGGGGTTTTCCCCCAAACCCCCCCCTCGCTGCGCCACTGCACAGCGCTACAATTTAATGCAGCAGAGTGGGCCAGGCACGAAGCAAGAGATTAGCTTCGGGGAGGGCTTGGCTGGAATGCGGATTGCTTACACCGGTAATTTTCTGTCAATAAGCATGCATCGATTAACAATAAATCGATTTACATCACATTTAGTAAGCCGTAAATTTCGTTTACATGATTCTGGAATTAACTGATTGGACTGAATTGAACTTGGCCATAGCTATTATGGATTGGTCTCAATAGGCATTTGATCCCGATAACCTTTTGTAGGCTTTCGCGGTGTGGTGAGGATTCAGCGTGGAGGTTTTCGGGGTTACTATCCCGTAAGATTTGGTCTACGCGGTAGTAACCCCGAAAACCTCAACGCTGGATCCCGGTAACCGATTGTAAAAAAAATATTTGTACTTCGTTCGCTTAGAAAAGCCCCTTCGTATTCGAATAGAAGATATTATTAATTCACCCCCTTATTATTTGAAATTGCCTTAAAAGTTAATTTTTCTGCCACTGTACAGGAGGTGTTTTAAGAGATAGCTTGTCTGCAGGAATATCTGTAGATGGGTATGCGCTCCAGATTGGTGAAATCGATAGGAAATCTTAGCTCCTGTCAGCGAAGTTTAATACTACATCTAATGCAGCATTACGTGCAAGTCTGGTTCGGGAAGGAGTAAACATGTTGTTAATTACCCTCGGATAAAGACTTACAAAGACTTATTCGGATAAAGGCACCCATACTACTGCAATATTAAGATTGATATACATTAGGGTGGGCCGACAAACACATCGATTTTACTCCCAACGTGAAAATATCGAAAAAGTAGTTTTTTACGACTTTTTGAAACTTCGATATAAATGAGGGTGAACCCGCCTTCCCCCAAACCGTGATAGAAAAGATTCATTGCATTTTTTCAAACACGATGTTGAACGCAATCCAGTCAATGCAACTCATTGTAAGAAAATATTAATTTTTTAAACGATTTTTTGAAAGTACGTAAGATGTACGAGCGGAAGATTTGGTCTGCTTTAAATTTTTTTTGTGATCATATAGATAAGTAACAACTTTTCCGAATCCATCCTGACAATTTAGTGTTTTTCGGTCCAACCTATTGTACAGAGCAGGGTTTTGCGTATGGGGTAGACCGGGGCTACAGCTATCACGGGGCTATTTTGATTTAATTAACAAATCACCCACCCACTGAAATTCACCCACTTCAAAAATCCAAAACTTATATAAGTACTGCAGTATAAGTCAATCGCTGGAGTGCAGGCCGAAATGAACAGAAGCTATTATAAGGCCTGTTTAGACGGTACATTAACACGTACGGGTTAATGTACCGTCGATAATGAACGCCAAAATGCACCGTGTAACCACCCAACTTGTGCAAATGCATGCACAGAAAACAGAACCTGTTCTAATTTGGTTCATGCATTCGCACATGTTCCGTTCCGGTCCACAAAAATCATTCACGCAAACAGACATTAACTCGTGCGTGTTAATGCATCATGTAAACAGGCCTTAAGAGTTAATAATGGCGGGTCAATCCTCGAAAAATGTGGAAACAAGAGCTCCAATCAATTTTCAGGTACGCACGTAACTTTCTGCTCATCTGAAATAAGTTTTGACAGCCATACTTTAGAGCATGTCTATAAGTACCTTAAATTTATAGGCGAATCTACAATATAGTAGGAACTTGGAGTTCCCTCTTCAAATCAGAATACGACCCATACCCTTTCATTCTATCTAAAATTCCGATTCTCTTCCTTCCCTCTCCATAGTTTACCCAACATTCCAGCATCCCCTCCCAGCTTAGTACTCGCTCCGTCCATACCTTCTGACTTATTTAGAAGTATCTCACCTAAAAGCTGCTTCTCTTCGACCACCATGTCCAGCACTTCGTCGTTCCTCCTCCTCTCCGTCCATTTTACCTTCTTCATACCCACATTTTGAAGGCATCAAGTCTTATCTCGTCCTGCTTCCTAAGCGTCCGCACCGTCAAGCGTTACACTCGAGATCACAATCTTCACTTCAGGCTTTTCCTGAAATACTTTTATAACGATCCTCTATTTATTTATTTCCTGTTCATGAACGTCTCTCATGCTAACGCATTCCTTTTCCTGAGGTTTAAGCGACCCTTTTAACTAATGATAAAAAGCAAATTGCACGATTTTGCAACATTTAATACCTACCGTCTCTGACGAAAAAGACTTAATTCATTCATACCACCACGAGCCACTAGGCATGAGGTCACCTTCCATGACGGCGCTGCCTATCTATTGAGCACATCTTTCTTCAGATGAGCACTTCCGATCGTGGTTTTTGGGTTTTGCACCGCGTTGCTTGTATGATGTCCGAAGACGACAGTTACGCCGGTAGTACCGCCAGGAGGTATCTTGTTCAGGCCAGAAGTGGAGTTTGTTAAAAGTGAAGTCAACAGAGCTTTATTTGAAGGATACGTAACTTAATACAACATATGCCCAAAGATAACAATGGAATATATACACATAAAAGAGGTTGTCTTTTTGCCTGTCCACTATGCGTTTCCATACGGCTTCACGGATTGCGACCAAAGTTAGTAACAAGGCGCATCTCATTCCCCCAAAGCCCGTGATGCTACTGGTTGTGTCCGACGCGTCCTTTGCGTTGTTTTCACACAACCGTTTGTTACGTCACGTCGCACCACCTCTGCCGTTGGACATCCTGACCAATAGAACCTGTTCTAACCTGTAATAGAACCTGTTGCACATCTTTTGACACGCGCAAAGAGAAAATGTTAAAATCTTAAATGATAGTGAAATCCAAATTCCAAGTTTCCCATCTTGCTGAGTATTATCCTTCCCAAGCAACGCCGGGTGGCCTGCGAGTAAATAATAAAAACAACACAAGCGAAGCTGTCAAGGCTTGCGCCTCGTCAGCATTGTTGGGGTTGAGTCACTGATACACACATGAGCAGTGGCGCAGAGAGGGGAGTTTTGGAGGATAAACCCCCCCACAGCTCACAGAATTTTTTATTTTAATCCATTTTACTTAATTTGATTGATATTAATAACAGAATAGCGTAAGGATCAATAAAATATCCCTCAGAAAGCCATAAAACTCACCATTTATCTTAAATTTCCGCAATTTATTGATCTCGCAACTACGCTTTTCCTGGTGGGTATACCATACCCCCACACCCCCCGGAATTAGTTGCACCTAAACCCCCCCTAGCCTTAATTCCTAGCTGCGCCCATGTACACGGGAGTGTTACGTGCACCACATTTACCGTATAAGCACGTAAAACCTCCGCCATTTGGGTTTTGAGAGTCAAATGCGACTTCAGCCGGATATCGAATCCCAGTCAAAGCGAATGATTTTTTTTCTTTGTGGATTTTTCGCACAATTTGTGCATTGCGGGTGACTCAGTAAAGTTATCACCGTGGCCAGCCCCGGTATACTTAAATTACCAACGATGTTTAGGTCGAAAAAGGACCATTTTTAATCGACAGTAACTTTGAGCTGGCCCTGTTGCCGGATGCCTTGGATGCATCGTGATCTCCTGCAGGCCAAGCATTTGAAATCATGAGTTGTCCAGAGCATCCGGCAACAGGGCAGCCTAGCGGTCAATCAGAGCGCTTGGGTCAAAGTTTCTGTAATTTAAAAATGGTGCATTTTCGACCTAATCATCGTAAGTAATTTTGGTTCCTGCTAGCAGCAGCTATCCAGAGTTGAAATTACATGACACAATTTTTCTCCACCCCGTGAGTACAGAGCAGGGGCGCAGCTAGGAATTAAGGCTGGGGGGGTTTAGGTGCTAGTAATACCGGGGTGTGTGGGGGTATGGAATACCCAACAGGATAAGCAATAGGTGCGAGATTAATAAATTGCGGAATTTTAAGATAAATGGTTCAAAATGGCGAGTTTTACGGCTTCCTGAGGGATATTTTTTATTAATCCTTACACTATTCTATTAACGATATCAATCCAATTAAGTAAAATGGATTAAACTTAAAAATTTCTCTGAGCTCCGGGGAGCTTTTATCCCCCAAACCCCCCCCAGAGCTCAGAGAAATTTTTAAGTTTAATCCATTTTACTTAATGGATTAGTATTACTTACATAATAATGTTACGATTAATCAAATATCTCTCATAAAGCGGTAAAACTAGTCATTTTGAAGCATTTATCTTAAAATTTTCCGAAGGAGGGACCCCTACAACTCCCACCTACCCTGGCGGGTATGCAATACCCCCATACCCCAAAGTATTAGTTGCGCCTAAAACCCCCCCCCAATCTTAATTCTTAGCTGCGCCCCTGGTACAGACCCATTTCGTATTAAACTCCACACCTGACTTGAAGATGATGGCGAGATGGCCCGTGAAACTGCCGTCATCAGAATTCAAACAAAGCGTTGGAATATCGGAAGCCATGATCACATCTACTACCCAACGCGGAAGTCTTCGCAAGAACAAATGAACTTTTTTTTCAAATTCGGTAGCTGACAGTGTGGAGGCTTTCCGATATCGCATTTGGGTCCAGCGATGTTCTCATGGGTAAAACCTAATCTCAGCTCTAAGTATGAACCAACCGTTTCGTCTCCGCTGCTGGAGACTTTCTCAGGGCAATGACATTGTTTTTTTTGTACGTCATTTTAATATCCTCAAGGGTATGGAAGAGTTGAGGGTAAGGGCTTTAAAGAAGTTTCTTTTTCTTCTCGAAAAGACTGGAAACCACGATGACCTTATCGCATGTCCTTGGTCTCTGTTCAAGTCGTTTTAATGTTTTTCTTGACATTCGCCATGAAATTTAAAAACTGTAACAGAGTAGTAGAGGCGTTTTAGTACGTCGATTTTACAAAATCGTGGGGCTGTTTCCACTGTATAGCTTAAGCTCTCAGACGCAGGGGCGCAGCTAGGAATTAAGGCTAGGAGGGGTTTCAGGCGCAACTAATATGTTGGTGTCTGGGGGTATGGCATAACCGCCAGGGTAATTAGGATAAATAGTGAGGGTTACGACTTTCTGAGGGATATTTTATAAATCATTACAACATTCTGTAAGTAATATTAATGAAATTAAGTAAAATGGGTTAAACTTAAAAAAAAAATTCTGAGCTCTGGGGGGGGGGGGGGGGTTTATCCCCCAAAATCCCCCCTCGCTGCGCCACTGCTCCGACGCACTAACCTTAATGCCTTCTCAGCTCCCACAGCTATCGACTAATGTTCTATAAATATACTTTTATCATCCCCCGCCCAAATGAAGGATATCCACTGTGGTTCCTTTATTTGCTTACCACATGCATACCTTTCAACTACTTCCAAGTTTACGATAGCCAGGAACAAAAATGTCGATGAGAGACGTAGTGAAGCAAAGCCTTCTTCCGGAAATGAGATTGCTTTTAGATTCCTTCCCAGCATATCTCCTCCCCACCCTCAGCGCCGTGGTCTCGCAAAACTCCACTTGTCAAGAGCGGCTCTCGACCAACCTTTCCCGTTTCGGCAGTTTCGCACTCGGTGCGCCGAAGGGCGAATGTTGCGTGAAAGTGCGAACGCAGGCGGAGAAAGGGCGCAAGTGTGCGGACGCTGCCCGTCCGACTGGACGGCCCATCGCCATGTTGGGGCGACCGACAATGCCACCGCGGTGATGTCACGTGTGCCAAGTCGGTGGCTTCAGTGGTGTCCATCACTATTCACTTTCAGAGTGAGTCCATCGCGAATGGTCGATCCGATCGTCGCTCACCACCTCGTGCGCCAATCACGATCCATGGCGGTCACAACAATCACGAACCGGCCGCACCTTGAGTATGAAGCGAGCATAAATGATCCACTTCAGAGACTTAACCCGTGAACTTAGAGAATATAAAAGGATACCTGCGCGATTCGTGAAAATTGTGTAGAAAAGGAAAGATGACGAAACATTTTTTAAAAAATTTTTAATTATATTATATCATTTTTTTCTTTTGCATAGAGAGTACAATATGTGCTTTGCAAGCAGAAAAAGATGTCTTATAAAAGATATATTCTTTTTCTTGATATTTAAATTAATTTTTTCTCTTTTGAAATACCGTTTGCAGGGTAATGGAATAATAATTGTCTCGAAAAAGCAAGAACAATTTAAAACCTGTGATTGGAAGAAGGTAAGACGCACGAAAGACACATAGTCGTGAATAATAATTAAGGCAGTGTAATTCGTCAATCCTAGTCACCCAATAGTCTCGTGCGCCAATCACGATCCATGGCGGTCACAACAATAGGGTAGTTTCCTTCATCAAAGAAAGCGAAAGGTCGCCTCACTTGCGGCAGCGGGAACCAGAACGACGTCACACGGAGTTTTCCCAGCATTCATACTTGGCCGTCGCGTTTTCGCGCGCTTGAAAATTTTCACTTTTCATTTAATCGCGAAAAAAAGATATCGTCCTTTGAAAATCTAAAAGCATGAAATACGTACTCCAGGAGTAATAATCTTTCGATTTAGGCAATAATAAAATAATAGGAAACCACCCTATTACGAACCGGCCACACCTTGAGTATGAAGCGAGCACACGTGATCCAGCGCAGAGAATTAATCCGTGAACTTAGAAAATATAAAAGATAGCTGCGCGATTCGTCAAAACTGCCACGGGGGTACGGAAAGCGTTAAGGCCGGGCACGGAATTGCGCGGGTTAAAGCTGCATTAATACCTCATGGTGGCGTGGAATTGCGCGAATGCATGAATGAAATTAGAACAGGGGCTGTTTTGCTAATTCACGTCCACGTTCTAGCAATTCACCACTTTACACGACGCAATTTTGACCGCGCCTTCTCACACACGTCAGATTATGCAAGTACGTGCCCCGTGTTAAAGCGGCCATCATAGTATTTAGTGAATTTTGAGGAGTTTGGTGGCCTAGTGAGTAGAGTGCTTGGCTGCCTATCGAGAGGTCTTGGGTTCAAGCCCCTGGTGCAGCCTTGGGGCACCCGCAAATTAAAATCTTCAAAGAACGAGGTGACCCCAGGGGAAGGAACTGACCCCCCTACCCTGAACATGTGAAGTTCACTCACCTGGGGCCTAATGAAGGATGAGCTCTACCCTCACCTAACAAAACCAACTTTTGGGTTGAATCACTGAATGAGTAATGAAATGTAATACTGTTTGCATCATGCACTCGTCAGACTGTGCAAGTATTAGCCCCGTGTAGCCTGAAACCAAAGTTCAAGGCCAACTCTGATACTTCCAACTAAAATATTATTACAGGAAATCCTAGCCATGTCTTTTGTTATGCAGTTGGTAATGGGAAAGTTACATGCTGAGAAGCTTTCCCTCTGCTCACCCCTACTTTTTTTAGCCAAACCTGCTCACCTGAAAAATTAAACGGAGTCCCAGCATTGACTACTTGTGCCAGGCTAAGGTGACTAAATGTAGTGAATAGATGAAAGCTCACATAAAGGGATTGCTCAATATCCATTACCCAATGGTGAATCTAACAGCCAATCATTAGTTTTCAAAGGTGACAAGTATTTGCCCATATAAATATCCATACCAGATTGATTTACAGATTTAAAAATTGGAGAACTGGAGACAGGTTGTCCACTCTGTAGCAATATAAAAATCCCAGAGACTTCCAGGTTTTTCAAGGGAATTATTCAAGTTTTCAGGCTGATATCCAGTCCAAAACACAAGCTATTTTGGGTCACTAATGCTTAATGGGTGGAGATTGATGACTATCCATCATTTTAAAGCTTCAACACCTTGAGATGATGGAAACTCATCTAAATATGCAAGTCACACCAATTAGATGAGGTTCAATAAACCATCTACTCCTCCAATAAAACTACAGGTCGTGTATCAAAACATTAGGAAAAAAAGAGCTCAGGCATTATCAAATTATCTTGATCTTGATAATTAATACAACTGCGGACACACTAAACTACTTCCTTCAAGAAATGTCAACATTATATGTCCCCAGTTTGTAAGATAATTATACTTGATGATATGCCCCAAATATAAATTGCAGTGGCCTAGAACTGAATTCCATGTCACAAAAGTTTCTATATTTTTCTGGTTTCCTAACAGAAGCTGTAAAAACATGATTAAGTGAAGACAATCATGTAAGCAACTCTTCTCGCAGAAAAATTCTTTAATTCTAAGTCCATGGAAGAAAAGCGTCTGTTCAAAGGACAGAGGAAAAAAGAACAAAAATCTAACAAAAAATGTTATAATTTTTTGCTCTGCTTTCATTGCCTGGCTATCATTCAATGCATTGGACTCATTATTTATCTACATACTGCCAATTTTTCCAGGACACTTGCCAAATTCCCTGAGTTTTTCAAAAAACCAAATCTCCCAGAGCATTCCCAGATTTCCATGTTAGCAGACACCTTGGGTTTTCAGCTTTTGGCACCTCTACTACATATACTGGTTTAAAGTCCTCCGTAGCAGATAGATTTCACTGATAATTGGTTGAAGTTAACCTAGTACTCTCCAGTGCTTGCTCTATAGAAAGAAGATGCTTAAAAAATATATGCATACACCAACCTCCAATAATGCTCATTTCTCCATAGAAACCATCCATCTGTCCTTCATCACTGGAGAAGATTATGGTGTAGCCACCAGTTGGGTTTTAAATGGTAGATCCTCATTTTGATTGGCTAATGATATCTTCAAAGGGTGTATTGAATATGCATGTACTTGCTAAAAACGTATCAGTGCAAGCCTTCAGGCAACCCAACATCTTCTGAAAGATGCAGCCCATTTCAACCTATTTGGAATGGAATTCAAACATCATATTTAACATGAGTTATAGAAAATATTAACAAAAATTAAACTAAGCAGTTCACAAAAAATTGTTTTCCCTTGGGCTAAAACCTTGTTGCAGTGGAAAGGCTTGCATGTTCCAATGACCCCTAGAGCTGCACTGGCAGTAACAATTCTCTATTACTTTTAGTAGGGACACAGATGCCAAATAGGTCAAAGGGTAAGAGCCCAAAAAATGCTAGTCTGTGCGATATTGTAACGAAAAAAACACTCCTGGGAATGCATGTGGGAAACCCTACCAACTCTCTCTTCCCTGACTTTATACAGTACAGTCAAATGAACCTGAGAAGCTCATCAAATATGACCAGTTTGCAAAAGGTGGGTGTTGTTCAGGCAGCAGAGTCAGCAAATTCCCTGATGTTGTCAACATTCAAAACCCTCACAGCTCAGCAGCAACATCAAAGAAAGAAGATGGCAGCAATGATTGTTGGGACATGGAACTTCATGACAATGATAAGGGTGGATAAGCTATAAAATATGAAAAGGGAAATGGAGAATAGATATATTAGGATTATGCAACGAAAGGTGGAGGGATGGTGGAGACTATTGGAGGGATGGGTATAGGATTACATGCAGTGGTGGGGAGGAAAGACAACGAGGGGTATCAAACGAGAGGCTGGGTAAAAGAGTGGAATGTATAGACCAGGTAAGCGATAGAATTCTTGTGCTATAAATTCAGGTGCAACCCACCAACTATGTGGTGGTTCAACTTTACGCGCCCACTGGCAACCATAGGGAGGGAGAAGTATATGCAGTGTATGAACAGCTTGGAGAAAATAATTAAGGAGTCCTGGGGAAGAAAAATCTATGCAGTTATGATGGGGAACTGGAATACCTCCATTGGGGAAGAGAGGGATGGAAACTAAAAAGGAGAATTTTGATTAGGAACGTGAAACAACTGCTGGGAGAAAACAGTAGACTTTTGTAGGAGGAACAAGTTAGTCATCACAAACGCATGGTTCAATCATCACAGTTTTTCTGTCTTTTCTGGATTATTTCTCTGTTCAATTATTACATCCACCCTCATTTTCATTCTGAGACCTCATCTCCCAAGGTTCAAGGTGTGAGTTGACAAAACTGGGAAGAAATGAGTACGAAAGAAATGTATAATGCACTGCATGTTTAAAATATTTCATGTACATTGAAAATAAACCAAAGCCATGCTAATTTTAACATTATTTTAACCAAACTTTGCACTAATTTTCTCCTAAACTAAGTGCGTTCGACAGATCATTATTCTATGGTCAATTTATTGCTAATTTTTTATAGAGTCTGGCATTAACTCGTCAGGGTAGCCAGAGGAGTCAGAAAGAAATGAATTGCAGTCAGGTCTGCATTGAAAATTGTTAGAAAGGTACTCATTCATGATGAGGGTATAGACATAATTCAATGGAGTGATTCACTCAGACTCCTATGTTGCAATTCATTTTAAGACAGTGAAAAGATATGATGGCAAAAAAGAAATCCTCTGAATTTAGTCACACTGTTGTAAATAAAAAAGCAAGATTTACTGCCCCCGTTTTTCATGAGTTGGTTAGCTAATAGAACTCTGGTCCATTAACTAGGTAGTTGAGGGAGAATCTTTCACTAAGGTGAGGATCACTCTCTCGAGAGCACACAACAATGAACCACACAAGACCCTTGCAGAGGGATGAGGAGCAGGTGAGTAGTGTGCATCCACTCAGCATGAATTCCTTATTTCATCAACTTATCAGTCAAAAGGTTTAATTAAGGCTGCTTATTTTTCGTGGGCTTGAGAAGTAGGCGACAGATCGTAGAATGTAAAAATACACGTCTCTTTATTTTACAAATATTTAGACAATTGACAACAATGAAATATTTAATGACAGGTCTACTCCACTGAAATAATCGCTGTCATGCCATACCCAAGTTGTAGCTGTCTTCAGGGTAGAAGTAACAGAGACCCCATCCTATAGTATGTACCTAACTGACTGGAAAATCACGCGAGGAATAAGGAAATGATATTTTTATGAACAGAGGAAATATTGGAAAATTGGAGAAATAACACTGAACAACTGTAGGGACTTCTCCAAATTCATGGGCAACACTAAAAGACAAGGTTATACCAAGTAACTTGAGACAATATTCAGAGAAATAGTAAAATGTATTAACAAACTTTAAAAATTCATAAAAAATTGGAGATTGCATTTTAATTTTAAACATCTCTCAATAAAAAGATAACAGCAACAATTTTTTCATAGCATGAAATGCATGTAGATTAATCTGATACATATCATCAACATGGAATACTGTTTAAAGCTCATAATTAACAAATTACATGCATAATGCATATGATAGTATATGTATAAGCATTCTTGTACACCTAAACAAGAGGAGATAAATTCATACAAAATTTGAAAAACCCTATACAAAAGTTTAAAGATGATTTAATTAGGTACCTATGCATCAGCAGAAATACTTCTTCAATGAATGCCTGGACTCATAACAGAAAGCTTGCTTTATAATTGCCTTGATATAAGTTCACTTATAAATATAAAGTAGCTTGCATTGATAAACTTAAGTGAGATTCATTCATGGAGTGTGGATTGCCAAGAGAGAAAAAAACAAAAATGGTGGAATGCAAAGAGGAGATAAGGAAGAAACGCGAGTGAGACAACTGCAGCTGCCACAAATAAATACCATGTTGTCCACTTGAGGATGCCACTGCGCACGTTTTGACACATTTGTATGGCTGTGTACACTTGTGCCTGATCACGCAAACACATTTGAGTACATATACACACTATTAAATAATTTACAGATCATTATACAAAGATCTCTTTCCCTCCTATATATAATATAAATGGACATATTCAGCTTTGTGCAGCTTTAATGAGTAAGTGGGACTAGATATTTTGGTTAAACAACGCCTTGAAACCAATACAAGCCACCAGCATATGAATAAAATAAAGCTGATAATAAATAACACTATATACCATGAAAATACCTCACCTGATGCAGCTTCTACTACCAAATATATCCCTTACTTTGGCTAAACACAGTCGAAGGTCAAAATAACCCTTCGGCATCTCTGACACTCCTCAAACTGCACACATACATATTTGGCTGGAATGTACACACACAACAACACAGGTGATGCATAGTGATAGTAGCTCTCCCACACAAAGCTGGCCTCCACCACCCAATCATTTCCTCAAAAAATATAGAAATAAAAGAGCAGCCAACAAAATGACTTTCACTTGAGATCCTGCTATGCAATTGTTCCGAGTTTTAACTAGACAGTAGCAAACAAATGCCTTCAGCTTAAAGCCCCCGACAGTAGGGGGCTGAGGCCCACAAACATAAGAACATGAAAGACACGCAATATAAATTTTGTAGCGTGCGCACATCACAGCCCTTCCACTATCCATACCACAGCTCGTACATACATACACACACTCTTAGGTGAAACATAACAACAACATCGGCACGCACAAGCCGCAGGCAAGATACAAATCAGCCACAAGTGTATCCCCTCCAGACCGTACGCACTGACCCAACTCCTCCCCATGGTAACTCCCGCCAGGCCACCGAACCACAGCGCAATCAAAACAACAACAATGACAGAGAGAGATAGAGGGAGAGAGCAGCAACTCCCGTGTCCAATACAACCGCGCGCACAGCCCAGGAAGCAATAGCTAGAGCGATGTGAGGTTGAGGAACTTAGGGGTTTTGCTGATGCCTCCTTTGGAACCGGCTGCCTCCCAAATCACCACACAACCATCGGCAGACGATGCGTACAGGTGCTGCGAGTCATGAGAATACGCAATGCTGCAAAGAGAAGCCCAGCACATTCAGTCAAACAAGGGAGTCCAACAGCTTGAAATTTGAGAATTTCCTGAGATTACTATGTCTTTAAGGCATGATTTTCATTAGTTGTAACAACCAATATATTCACCACTGGTAACTTCTCGAAAGACATTACTACATTGCGTTGCCACATTCCTGATGAACTGCAAGTGGCTGACATATCACATCTTGAGTCTCACTAGAATTGGCAAGGGAATCAAGGAACCTGGATAGCATAGTGGCCTGGAAAGCCTAAGGTCCATGGCTCCACCCATAGTATTTTTATTCCCACAGCTATTACTGTGAATTACTCTACCATTCACACGGCAGGCTTGAAATATTACACAGTAGACCCAAAATTCTTCAACCAATTTGATTCATCTTTCAAGGCTTCAACTGATGCATTAAATCCAGAGAACACACTTGTAGCAGAGAGGAGGCTGATGGAATATGTGAAGGGTGCAAAGGTGATGGGATATGTGGTGAGGAGTAGGAAGAGGGAACTCGAGGGACGAATTCTGCAATAAGAAACCCATGGAAATGCCATAGCCATAGTGCCATGCCTAATGGGCCAATCAACTATCCACCAAAATATGAAATAATAGATGTGGTTGGAAAGCAAAAATTACCCTTCCTCCACACTAAAGCATCTTATTTCAGCTGAACTCACCTCTGCTCCTGAGCCATTGGAAATTTTAATTGGGACTAGGAAATTCAAAAGGAAACCTGATGAGGTTTATTGAAGTTTTGATCTAGAAGGATACTAGCTAGTTCAAAAAAGTGTGAACATGTTGTTGACGTCCTCGTAGAATCAAAAAGTGCAAATGTACAGAATGCTACATAGATATATGAGTATAGTCAATAAAAATTCATTGCAGTCAAAATTAATTTATGGGAGCAATTTTTTTAGAAGCCATCTCATTAAATATTGACGGAATTAATCAAAATCTTTCCAGACAACATCAAGAAATCATGGAAATCTCATGTGCTCAATCAGATTTATTCACAAGATCACCCTTCAAGGCTTTGGTTGATGGGCACTAGGTGTCATACTCATAGATTTGAATCCTTGAATAGTACCTAAACGTTCATATGAGCACCAGGCATTGGGATGGATTTGATGCATTTTCAAACTACCACAAGGATGGCAGCAACATTCGCAATCATTGCAATGAAAAAAATTCCCCAGAAATGGGAATCAAGGACTCTGGATCGCAGAGTGGAATGCCCATTGGCCCACCCAGAAAGCAGTAGGGTACACGGCCAGGTCCAGGGGAATTTTTCCACATAGAAATTATTGTGATTTGAGCAAGGTAATGCATTACTCACCTGATTATTGGCTTAGTCAGCATATCACAGGCTATTTCCCGAATTAAACATAAGTCCCATGTGCTCCACAGCCTGTAAGGAAAGAGAGAATGTAACACATAAATAAATGAACGCACTTCTTGACCACTTATTCCATAGGAAATGCTATAATTTCTCTTTAGTGTTGGCCAAAATAAGGAATATACTAATTCCCCTTGAACGTTTTGACAATTATACAGTAACCCTCAGCGATTGGACCTAAATTATGAAACTGAAGAGACAATATCAATTATTTATTACTATAGAAAGTACATAAAAATTAAAAATTTCATAACTACTCAGTTCTGACATTGGTCACGTCTGGAAAAGACATGGAATTGTAGCTCCAGATCTGAAACATACTCAGCAGTCCCTCACTTTATGATATCAATCCTGTCAAGTGGACTGATTAAAGTGCATTTTGTCGTACGTTAACCCTGTAATATTTCTGGACAAGGAATAAGTTGAAAAGTATTAGCATAGGTCATTGCTGATACGTTAACATGTATTTCTCTAACAAATTACACATTTAAATATTAAAATTGATGATACTTCCTGTGAGTGGAGACTAAAATAAGCAAAATTTGATATTTTAAAAAGCACTACAGAGATTTTACCCTGAATCTATTATTAGTCGAAACCATCATAAAACAAGGGTCTACTGTACAGAACTTAGGTTCCTGATCTGGAATTTATGGGTAAAAGGAAAAACTGGTTATTTGTTCAACTCCAGTTCCAGATTGTTTCCATGAAAACGATGTTCCATATTGTGCAATTACCGGTCTGAAATTTATTTTATTAAAGATATAGAGATGAAGCCGCTATCTTCAAGTTTCTATCCAAACTCGATTTTTTCAACTTCAATCTCGAACATTCCTTTTTCACTTCCGGCCTATAATAGCGTCATCTGTCCTGTGTGGGAGGCTTTTCTCTAAGGCCGGTAAATGGGCCTCAATCATCAATAAAGCATCTCACTCAGTTGATCTTATTAGAAAATTTAAGGAAAGCCAAATGGTTCCAAGCAGTGATTCCAAAACTTTTATGTGCAACCATTTGTAAATTTTTACTACTACAGTAAACTCTTGATTTTACGAAGCAGGATTTTACGAAGTTTTCGATTATACGAAGTGATATTGCGGTCCCGGTGAAAAGCCTATGCTAAATACATGGCGCTATTCGATTATACGAAGTTTTGATTATACGAAATTTTTTGAATTTACGAACCTCGGCTCGGTCCCTAGTAACAAATGGCATTCGTTTATACGAACTACGGCGAAAAATTTGTCAACAAAACTAGTTACGCCGGCGTAAGTAGCTAAAAAATCAGCGCTTCCAACTGTGGTCCATCAAAAGTGCGAAATCTTAAATGATAATGCAACTTTGGAGAGAAATGGGTCGCCAAAAAACTCACTGTGGGAATTTAGGGGGAGTAGGAGTTCAGTTAAAATATCGCGGCTGACATTATGCCCCTATTTACGTGCCTGTTCGTAAACATAGCATCGACAATAATTCGTAGTTTAACATGTCAGGAAGGTCGCGCGGAGTATTTCGTACACCCCTAATTAACCCTTTGCACTGCTGTGAACGTACTTCGAAGACTACTTGACTACTTTTCGCCGAAGCACTTCGAAGGGTCCCTAATCCGGGACCCTTTCCTCGACGAGCTTACCCTCGCTTGCCCCTGAAACTGGGCTATTTTTTAATGCATTACCTGACGCAACCCTGGGTTTCAAAGGGCAAAGGTGCCGTGGGGGGGAAAAGAGTAAAGTGCGTGTTACTGTGGGGCTGTGCGTCAACCAAACGGGCACGGACAAAATAAGCCCGTTGTCATTGGGAAATTTGAAAGGCCACGGTGCTTAAAACATGTAAAATTGGAAGCCCTCCCCGTTTTTTACCATGCAAATGAAAACAGCTGGATGACCCGAGAAATTTTCCAGCAAACGGTTATACGTCTACAGAGAAAAATTGCTGGAGAGAACAGCAAAATTGTTTTAATAATGGATAATGCCACCGTTCATAAATACGTGGAAGATCTAAAATTGGCTAATGTTGGAGTCCTCTTTTTACCCCCGAACTCGACTAGCAAGTCCCAGCCCTTGGACCAAGGAATTATCCAAGATTTTAAAGTCCTGTACCGGAAGAAGCTTGAGCGGCATTACTTGCGATGGATCGGTATGTATATACATTCATCTATTTTGCTCATGTGCGTTTGGATATCGATTTAGATATTTTTATTCATGATTACCATTCTTTTAAATCTATTTGCTACTTTTATAAATGGGAACAGAAATTAATAACATCCCGAAATGGACGTTGATACATGCAATCCGCGCCATAATATCTTTTCGTGTATATATTGGCCTTTGTGAATGAACAACTTAAATATCTTAAGTATTGGGATCTATTTACCGCCAATTTATATTTCAGGCTTCTCGTAATGAAGACGCACTTCCAAGTCTAACCATGAAATTTCTTCTCACGCGCTTCCCCGTTCTCCCATGCTGGGGTTCTGTCTTTCAAAAGCCTTTGTCCCTTCCCTCCTGCCGCCTTTGGCTGATCTTGCTGACACCCACCTTACGCATCCCAAACCCCTCCTTTCCCAGCATTTCCCATTCACTCCCTCCCTAAGGTGACTGAGCTTGTGTGAGTCGAAAAAAAATACGGCCCCCAAAAGTAGACTGAGGCAGAGCTGAAGGCCATTTCCCCACCCTTCTTTGTCCTGCCCCCTTCACCAGTCCTTGTGATGACCACACTTCTTCCCTCAGGCAATCCCCATCCCACTCTTATTCACCCCACCCACTGGGAACGTTCCCCGATTGTGGAGAAGGGCATGGTTCATCTTTACCTGCAACGGGGGGAAGTTATTAACCGGAGAGAGGCGGAAGAAGTATCTTCCACTATCGGGAAAATGGTGCCGCGCTTATAATTGTCTCTCTTCTTCTCAGCTGACTTTTCAATTGAAATTATTTTCTTTGCTCTTTCCACACTATATTTATTTACGATTATGGCGCGACTATTTTTTAGTGCTAAAACTAAGAAAATCTTTTCTCTATGTCAATGATCCTTTGCCTAACTTTCAATACGGCGGAGAAAGGAACACGAAAACTAAATGAGGTGACGGTACAGGTTTTTGCGTGCCATTTTTTGGGAATTCACGCTAGTGAACCAATACTTAACCACGTTGAGAAATGATAAAACGTCTCTTGTAGGAAAACAATCAATGTGGATAATAACGTTTCTATCTATCTTTCTCCGATACTGTAAGATGTTTCTCCTGTCGTTTTCCGGTTGGAACCTTGCCCCTGTTGGCATAAAAGGAGAGAAACATACTACAGTAAAACTTTGATTTTACGCAGTTGGAGGGACCAAAATATGGGCACTGTGTAAAATCAAAGTGTGTAAAATCAAGAGTTGGTATTGAGGAGGAGTATAGTTTTCAGGATAACACTAGCTCCTTATTGCTCAGAAAATGAAGCCTAGTAATCTTATTTACTCAAAAGCAACACCACAGATGACGTGTTACCTTAAGAGAAACAACTTTGCATTCCTGAACAGTGTTTCGGATGGTTGAACAAAATGGTTGAAATGCTTTCTGACACTAAGATTACTTCTGTTACCCAGGAGAAATTTCGGAATGGTGATACTAAATGGTCGCAGAGAAGCTAATTTTCGAAAATATTCTCATTAGAAGCAGTTTTCAGGATATCCGTTTAACCACCAGCAGATAAACAAAGATTGGAGATTGAAGAAATGAGATACCTGAGGATAGTCATCCAAATTAACCCCATTAACAGGGTGCAAAATTTTGGTAATACATCACAAAGGCTTTACACCCTGTGGGCCTGGGTTCAAGTCCTGGCAGTAGCAGAGACTTATCAGAGATGGCCCTATCCCTACTTGAGTCTAATGTGGAGGGCACTTCCAGTGCACCACTCTGTCCATCAGATGGGAAGTTAAGTCCTGGTCCCTTTTGAGCTTATCATTACAACCTGGCTAATGCCAACATAGGGTACCTATCCCCCCAGCCCTTACTTCATGGCGCTAATGACCCAAGTTGTTGGTTACCTCCAAATAGCATACCATAGATAATACGGAGCACACAGGACCCGGGATATTCGGAAATTCAGATTTTTCCGGTGCTTAGATCACTTTTTTTAAGTGAGCTATTTAAATGACCACGCAACTGCCGTCATGCCGCCCGTGATGAATAAAAAATGACTAATAGTCCTGAAAAATGTTCCTTCTTTATAATTTATATGCATTAAAAAAGCATTTCCCCATGAAATTTTAGCATTAGTAGATTGACTCTTCCGGGAATAGCTTCTCTGTCGGCATTCTTCCGCGAATTCAGCGCCGGGACCTTCGACTCACAAGCCGTGTGACTCAGCTTCACGTAATATTTTGCTTCCCCATATCTGATAACAACACCGGACACTTTTTGTATTTCGATTTAATGGTACTAAGCCATTCCTGAGTTTAAAGGGACTGCCTTATCTCTCACGTCTTGAATTTGAATTCAATGATTACATGACGATTGACGACGCGAGTTATTTTCCGAGGGCATTAACTCCCGTTCCGTTAAAACGCTTGCCACCAGCGGAGTTAAGCTAATAGCTATTTAAGTTCCAACCATGTTTAACTTAAACTGTCTGACAATGAGATACAAGTTGAGTCGGTTCTGATAAGCGCGCAGCGCAAGCAATTTTCCCTCGCCTCCATTTGTCCCGCAGATGTGGGGTTAGCCTGGGAATGAGACAATGCAGGCTGCTTTTACCATCGTGTTGAATCACCATCGACTTACGTCCATACTAGAAGTACGACTATCTTTTCTGGATCACCTTGGAAGCCAAAATTTTGGCACGGGAGTATTTTTAACGACTCGAGTGATCATTTCGCGGTTATATTTCGCAGGGGCGACGGAAAACATAGCGTTGGCAAAATTCTAGAAAGCCTTGCGTTGGGGATAGATATTCCGTAGCTCATAATTGTGGATATAGACAGCGTCGATCAATAAGTCGAATAATAAACGAAAGGTGATAATGTTAATATATCCAGCGATCATGTCTTAATCAAAAGTAGTTACGCATACACGGCGATTGCCGTGTGTTTTAGGTTTCGATATCCTTCTACGGCGAATTTGAACTAAGAGCGACATTCGCGTTCGTAATGGAGCCTGAAATATTACTGAGAGGGCTCACGGGGAAGCAATAATTAGATTCGCGATGTATTTAGTTTCACGCTCAACAGCGCGATGTCATTTCAACGGTTCCTGTATTCATTTTTGCAACTCATTGAGACGAAATAATAACCTAACTGCATATTGATCTAGTCGGATTTTCAAAACAAGCCGAAAGACAACTGCGTAAAATCAAGATTAGCGACCTCTTAGGGGTTGGGGTTATGCTGCACAAAATCGAAAAACTGCGTAAAATCAAGAAAAGATGTAAAATCGAAGTTTCACCATTGCAATTCCCTATGCTTTCCGGCCGGACTTGAGTGCCGCTGCGTAAAAACGAGACTTGATGTAAAATCGAAGTGCGTAAAATCGAAGTTTTACTGTATATGAACAGGTCACCTCACACCCGGTATGAAGAATACAGTCCTGATGAAGAATTAAGTCTTTTATGGCAACGTCTGCGAAGATGTTGGAACACAGTAGTCGGACGGAGAACTCAAACAGAATTTACTTCAAATATTCGCCAGAAGATAATCACATCCTACGTTATTTATGATCGTAATTGAATCTCAGTGAAAATAGAGCACATTCTGCTGAAAATACGAAGTAACTCGAAATATTAACTTACGAAGGTTATTTTGGAAACGGGCTAAGACCCTTGTTTTTCTTTTTTTTCTCGTCACTGAACGATAGAGGGCGACATAAATGGCGGTTAGGCCGGCTGCCGCTAAAATTCCGTGGGTGTCAGAAACAAATATCTATCGTTTGCATACTTAATAGTAGCTATTGGCTCCTAACCACAAATTTATTGCTGTAAATTCTTATAATAAACATTGCAATTCATTATTTGATTACGTTTTCTAAACTGGTCGGGAATTTCTTTAGCGATCGTTGATGTTGAAGTATGAACAAGAAATGGGAATTTTATGGTGGTATAGTTATTTAACGATTTTTCACATCATAAATCGATAGCAAAAAGCCTTTTCTATGAATTATACCGAGAATAACCACCGAAAACATTTAAATAAGACCACTAAAGACAAAAAACGGCGGAAGAAACAAAAACGAACATTTTTTTCGTGACTTATGAAAAAGGTTTGAATTTACGAAACTCGATTTTACGAAGTGCCAATTTTCCGGTCCCACTGACTTCGTAAAATCAAGAGTTTACTGTAATAATTCAAGAATTCATTTTAAGTTGATTTTTTCTACAACCCAAATGTGTATTTCGAGTGTTTTCCGAATGAACAATAAACATATTTTGTACCAACTTTTTCTTAGAAATAACTGAAGAGTTTTTAGGTAAATCAATCTTTCGGTTCAAATTTTGATTCTTTTTCAAAACGTCTATCTTTTTTTATTTTAATTAAAAATCCATTGCCAGAAAAATCGATCGAAATTTTTCCAATCACTAGTCTTGGAGTGAGGTCATGTAATACATGGAATGTTTGCATTTCATGCAAAATTGCATACCAATAGGTTTTCTTTGATGGTAAGTGGTGGGCCAAGTTACGAATGGACGGTCATTTCCTGTGGCACCAAATGTGTGGTGGTCCGGTTCGAGATTAACCAATCAACCAATATGCCCTCAAATGGTGTGGGGGACTAGTGGATGCACCAGTGGGTCATGGTGCAGAGAAAACGTGTTAAATATGTATACGGGATGGAGGAGAGTGGAAAGGAAGGACCGCTGCCGTTGTTACCTGATGATGCCACTGGACAGCCCTGCCACCACTGCATTCACCGAGATGCCCTCTGGAGCCGTTGAGAAGCACAAGGAGGTCACCTGCAGCCCCTTGCCCACTTCCACTCTGCCGAGGGGCCTGGCATTCACCGAGTACAATCGAATGCAGCTGGAGCCCCCTGGCGCATCACTCACGGTTGCTATGTCACCCAGCGTCTCGCTCACGCTCACCAACTTCACCGGCACCCCTTCGCCAGGAATGTCTCGAACGTATGCGAGGCTGCAATGACACCAACATGCTTATTACATCGCAATTCTTCAACAGAAATAAACTACACATTCAGGCCTACACTGAACTATTCTTACTCCCAATGTTACACAGAATTACTCATAATAGTCAAATTTTACTGTGCATATTCTACTTGCAATTTCTTTTTGTTCTAAGAGGATATAGAGGACATGCTGCTTGAGCAATTAATTCTCTTCAAATACATAACTCAAGGCACTGAAATGAATCAAACGGAGAAACAACTTTGCGATTTTCCACACTCTTGTTTCTTCGCAACCCATTCTGATGTACTTGATGTCAATCTCAAGAGCTGTCTTGAAAATGACCTGAAGACGAACGACTTGAAGTATGCTGAAACTAATTTACGAAAAGATATTGTGGAAAATTACAAATTCGTCTCTCTATTTGTAGTGATTAATTTCCACAGCATAAACTCCTTGAATATCAATTTGAACAAAAAGATAACTTATCGTAATGATAAGTAATTTTAATAGTAAAAAAATTTAGTAAACCAAAGTTTCAATGTGGATATGCATCATCATCAGGCCTAGAAAAATAGGAAAGTTAAGGAGTTCTTATAAGTGCTGGTTTGTTTTGTGAATTGTCACACTATTTGGGAGAATAGAAACAGCAATTTGCCATTCAAATTCTTTTTCTTTCTAAAAAAATAAAGAGAAACAAATGTATGTTTATTTACCAGCTATAACTTGAAGGCAACACTTAATTAAATACTGAGCCAACCAGTAACCAACCAACAAAGGTTGGAGCAATCCACATACTTGTTCAGATCCCAGATGATGGCTGTTCCATCTTGCGAGGCTGTGACAACAATGCTGAAGCTTCGGTTGATGCACAGACTGAGCACCCCAGCAGAATGACCTTGGAGGATGACGGGCGGCCTGCCAAAGTCAAGTTGGCCTTTCAGCGGGCTGAAGTTGTACTTGTAAACAACCACCTTTCCAGAGGAGTGGCCAACCCATAGCTGACAGCAATCGGGCACACTGCCACATATCCAAATCTAAAGAGCAAGATGTGAGTCCAATCATTATGAGACATGAAATATCTAAAACTATCACCAAAAATCCACACTAACACTAATATTCCACAATAAATATACATTTATTACACAAATTCCAAAGCAGAAATACCATTTGCCTAGACCAGAATGTGTACTTGTGTGTAGCTCAAAAAAGGCAATTCTTGATTGGAGATTTTGGAGCTCATGAATTAGATAATCGAATGTACGCAGAGTGATGCATCAGGATATTTGGTTAAACTTTTCATGACACACTGTTGTGGGATCCAACTCGTTAAACATAAATAGTGCCTCTTATGGTGAGTGCTAATTTAATTTTCGACAGTTTTTCTTGACAATTATTTTCATTGCACTCAATCCTGCTCACAAGTAAACAATTGGAACGGCTATAAAAGTAAGCATGAGGGAGTGAGGAGGGGGAGAGGATAAACATACCGGGTCAAGATTTGACGAGCGTATCACAGGCCACGGGGGCTGCTCCTTGCGCAGCTTGATGCGCACGATGCCATCTGAGTGACCCCATGTGACAAGGGCTGCTCCCTGCACGCACGGCGTGTTCAGCATTGACATGCCTAGTTTACGTGAAAAGAAAAATAAAATATTCACTCAATGAATTCACACACCTCTGGGTATGTTCATAGTCATGTTACTTTTTCAAAAAAGTATTTTTCAACTCGAAACGTTCTTAATGATCAAGCAATCTCTGAAAAATCTCTACCATTGCCTGGATTGGAACCCAGGCCCACAGAGAGGTGAGCCAGGACTCAAGCCAACCCAACTACATCCAGACTTGGGAAGTATGGAATACGAATAGGTAATGCATTAAAAATGTTTGTTGCCGTTTCCACAGAATTTTAATTAAACAACCAGTTACATCACGCACCCGACATCATCAGGCCTTGATGAAGTCGTCCACGCCACGAAATTAGTCTGAGAATAAAAATTCTAGGGAAAAAGTACCAAATAGTTTGAATACATCACAATGGATTTCCACCAGGATAAGCCTCAAACCACCAAGTTAAAGTATGGAATGTGTTGAGATACTCACTCTTTGACTTTCCATAGCAGAGCAAGATTGAGGTGAGAGGTGCCAAGCCAAAGACATCGTTGGTGATGAGTGGAATGAGGGTGGCCACTGTGTTCCGATGCTGCTGACGCCATACAACCCTGGGAGGAGGGTCGGCTGGTGAACCAACATAGCTGCCCCATTGCAAGCCTCGCACGAATGGCAAGACATTTGGCTGAAAGGATATTGAGAATAATAATAACGATGATAACATCACCTCCTTGGACAAGATAAGTTTATAACAAATAGGGAATTTTACAACTGAGGTTCGGAACAGTCTCCAAAAGAGTATTAAGAGGACCTATGCCTCCCGTTTGACCATTCTTTTCGGTGAAGGAGGATAAATTGCTTAAAACATACTCTATCGATTTGAAATTTTCATGGTAAAAAGAGTAGACCCAGGGTAAAAATTAGCCAATAACTCAAATTCAAAAATGTTACCTTTTACCAAGTAAGTATTTTCCCTGATATAATTTTTTAATATTTGAGATACAGGCAAATGTTGAACATACTCTGCTTACTCTGAAAATTCAAGATCAAAACATAAGTTTAACGGGAGTCATTCATCACAAAAATGGACCAGTCAAGAGGGAGGTATGCTTAAGGAAAAAGGCTCACTTGAGCTGAATTGGGAGTTGAGAAAGCTAACCACTACACCACGACGACTCAATATCAATATATTTGCTCAGCTAGTTTAATATGCAGGAGAGTAACTGGATAAAGGACAACCAAATCAACCTTTGAGTGGGGAAAACTTACCGTGTTGATGGATGAAGCCTTGGAAAGAAGCGTTTGGACGACCATGGGGTGGGCAGATCGAAAGAGCTGTCGTGGAGTCTGTCCATACGTATTGATCATTGTCTCCCACGCCTCTCTCTCCAGGGGATCCAGGATCGATTCCACGTCAAAACCATAGTACGTCTGAAAACAAATGAGATCCACAGAAGTCAAAGAAATGGTAGAGTAATAGGGTTGTTCCCCAAGACCAGTAATCACTATGGGCTTCATTTACTGATAACTTTTTTAAATCAAAGACTGCAATAGAGTTTGCTAAATAACCACAACTTATATTTTAAGGCTTTACATCCGTTGCCTAATTCCTGAGCTATTACGGTCAATAAATTGGAGGCCTTAACCCTTTTGCAGATAAGTTGATGACATATCAAATTCAGGGGTCTTCAATTTACTAGGCCACGAGGGCTACATTCCAAGTTCCGAATCGTCCCGCGGGCCGGATAGCAAATTTACCGATGACTGAAGTGTTCCATTCCAATGTCTACTGAAGTATCCGGTGGCGTATTTCTTATTTATGAACAGTTGAAGGCAACTTTGATGTGTAGTACAGCGCTGCAATGCTCCTAGCGGCGTCTCACAGAGTTAAACGAGCGAGAATCGTGCTCCTTGAAATGAGTGTGCGGGCTGGATCCGGCCTGTGGGCTGTATTTTGGAGACCCCTGATCTAATTCATATCTAGCATGTCACCATGACTGTAATATTGCTCAGTCTTGTGAATGGGAAAACAATACCGACCTCGTGTCAACTACAGTCACACGGTTTGCATGGATGAAGATGCCCAAGGATGGGGTGACTAAGGAAATATATACACAGGGTTAATTATTGAGTGATAATTTCTTTATAAATATTTTTAATTCAAAAGATTCTGCCATCAAGTAATAAGCTTAATTCCTGTTGAATCAAGGTGACCCACTAATTACCAAACGTAAATTGGCCGTATGATAAGTACTCTTTAGAATTTCAGAGATACGAACGTTCGAAAAATTCATGTGTGCCTGAAATTTAATGCATGCAACATTTTATAAAATCATAAAATATTAACAACAAAAAAATTCTGTGTCAGAGTGAATGATGCCATTTATTTAAAAAATTCAGTGCATGGAAGGGAAAAGTTGTGCCATAAAGTATCTTCTTTCACCCATATGTTTTAAACATGAGAGAATGGGTGAAAAAATAAGAAAAACAAAAAAACCTTTAGTACCCCTATGACATGGTATTGACAACATGAAATATAATAAGAGTTTGGGCTCAGTAACACTAGCTGGCGGGACTAGGCCAACCCCCTTCAACTGCCGAGGGGAACAAATTGATTCCCTCTTTGTTAGCTGCTCATACATGCTGTAAGCAACAATGATGTTTCTGAGGAACTACTCCAAACCGGAGAGCCAAAAACTTTAATTTGCAAAAGAAATTACTTCATATTAACCTTCTTCTCTTCAAAATAAAATCTTTCTAGAAGACAGATCAAATTTACGTTGTGTCCTTCTAAGGTAAATTTGACACTTCCGTTCAAAGTAGTCCTGCTTTTACGAATGAACTACAAAATAATAGAAAACCACAAAATAAAATGACTCCAAGGCCCACCATTTCCAAATGGCTTTCATCTCAAATTGAAAAAGACCACATTGATGCCCCTAGCAGTTCTAGCTTTAACTCATTCAAATACATTCATTCAATGATGCAAGGAATCTCTCCTGAGAAAGAACAATGAACCCCAAATGAGAATCAAGCACGACGCCGAAAAGTAGCTGAGAAGCAGCAACTTGCTCGGCAGGAGTCATCAACTTATAAACCATCACATTATTTGCAAATGGATTAAGGCCATCAATTTTTTACTACAAACGGCTGAAAATGTAGGTGACAGATCAAAAAATCGACAAATACATGTCTATTTAATTCTCCAACTCCATTGCTATAGACAATAAAATAAAGTTGGTGAACAAGCCCACTGTCCCATACAAGTAGAAGCCAATGGAGTACACTTGAAGTTTAAATTCTATTTCAAACAAAATACTAATGAAGATGAGAGATGCATGAGGATGAAAGTGGCCTTCATTTTTGAAAACGTAACCAGAATGTTTAAAAGGGTAATGAATTGCCTACACTACCTAGATGAGTGAGCCATATATACATAAAAAATTCTCCATGGCACTATCAGGATTGCCACCCTGGCTTTATAAAATAAAACATATGGAAAAATGGACCCCTGCATGGATTTCTCATAGCAAGCTTTTGTCACTAAATACAGTAAAACCTCTCTTAAACGAAACTCAAGGGACCGAAATTTTGCCGTTTCGTTGATCGGGAGTTCGTTCCCCGGAGGTGATACGCACGTTGCATCATCCCAGGGGCACGGAAATTGAAGCAAGTCTGCATGCGTTATCTTCATTCTACCTTCGTATACTTCAAAACAGTGCTTATTTCTTCAGCTGCAATGCAAATCGCGGGCAATAGACCACATTTAGGAAGCCTCAGTTCGTATTATTCAATCACTTCGCATGCTTTTTCATCAGTTTTCAAAAATGCATGCAACGTAGCGGTGAGTGCGAGGCCATCCCTTTATTCTCAATATTTGAAATAGAGTACATGTATTCGCGAAGTTTACACTGAAAAATTAAGAATTCGATAGATTTGACCATTACTAATACAAAGTTAAAGTAACAGCGCCAATTATAGCTTCATCATGAAATTAAGATCGCTCTACCATAACGGCGCGAGTGCGACTTTCGTCGACCCATTAAAGCTCAGTGGGTGGCAGCATTTCTTTATAGTAGTCGAATCCAGAATACTCCATAGCAATATTTGCGGTCGCGGGCTTCGTAAATAATTCATTGTACTAGCATCATTTCCATCGCATTCCGGATAGACAACTGCCGATAAGAACACATCTTGAAAGGCCCTATGCAGGAGTTCTCGAAGTAAAATACGTCACCATTTTGAAAAATGAGTTTTCGAGAAATTATATTCTGCAACCCTCAGTTCGCTGACTTCGCGGATTATGAAATTTGAGTCTATTCTAGTGAACTCATCAAACGACCCTTCAATATTCATGACTTTTGAGAGACCCTGCCAGGATTCACGGCTTTCGTCATCACTCTCCATCGCGTGGTCGCAGTTGACTGCAAACCGGATTGACAACTCCCGATAAGAAAACAGCTTGGAAGGCCTCATGCAGGAGTTCTTGAAGTAAAATAAGTCACGATAATGATGCTGTTGACTGCAAACCCGGTTTTTGCAAAATAACTAAATATGGTGACAGGTGCGACACGCTTCCAAGCTTTGCAAAGCCCTTGCATTACCTGCAAAATGGTCCTCTTCAATTTCGCCGATCCCTTACATCCATTCGACAAACCAAAAACTCCACAAAAATCCGACGGTAATGCCGCTTTGCCGCAGAAATGACCCCTCGGTCGAGAGGTCGCAACTTAGCTATTGCAGTTGGGGGGAAGAAAATAACACGCACATTTTTTATTGTTAGTCCTATGTTTGGGCCCGTGCAGCGATCGAGGAAGAAATCTACTTTCCCCATGAGTGCATCAACTCCCGCCAACCACTGCTGAATTAATCCCGCTGTCATTCATGAATTTTTGCTGCTACCACAGGGGTGAGGCATCACCATTGGCCCAGTCTAAACATGGCATGTTTAGACTGTCGTCTTCTTCATGCAACAATTGACGGCCGTCGCAAACCTTTTTCTCAGGAGAAAATCAACACCGCTTCACATCACGTTAGGACATCGCTACAATCGCCGACAGACAGACACTGTCCTTTAGTATAAAGCACTCAATTCAAGTAACGTCTAGATCAATGGGAAATGTTGGCTTTCGTGTCTTAAGTGCGAATATTTTTTATCCAAGATTGCGGCAAATGCAAAAGTTTCTCCTATTTTTTAGATGATGTTGAAATAAACAATGTGAATGAAACAAGAGTAACTACTGAGTCATATATTAAAGATAATTAAGAGATGCAAATTTTGGCTTTCATCTTCTAGCGCGCACATTGTATCTTCCGTAATTTAGTTAAATTTTAAAGAAGTTATCCAAGATGGCGGCGAGTGAAAAAAAATGCTTCTCGGAATTTACGCGTTGTAATTCTGTAAAGTATCTTAAACAACCGTCAAAACAATGCGATCGAAGTACATAGCTCTAGATATCATATCTTTGAGCGTGTAAATATTGGGACATTGAGTTATTTACGAAAGTCAGCATTAACATTTTTTGCAATTCGCCGCGAGCCGCGAGTTGGGGTCGGCGGAAACACACGACGGAAGGCTATGGTTACGGTTAATAATGATGATTCTGATTGGCTTATTCAGTGGAAGTCTCTGATTTGCCCTCCAACGCTACGAATATTAAATTATTCATATGAAAATAAAAATTTTACCGTAAAAATTAGTTATTGGGAGGTGAATTTCACTCGATCGCGCCGAAATTTCATTTCGTTGATCGAGAGTTTTCGTAAAAGAGGAGTTCGTTCATCGGGGTTTTTCACTAATGTGTTTACATAGGCAATTGGCCGGACCAATAGCATTTGTTCGTTGAACGGAGTTCTTCGTTTAGCGGGAGTTCGTTAAGGTGAGGTTTTACTGTATGCAGTTTAAGGATTGATTGTTGCCATTGTTCAGCTAAAGTGATTGTATGTACGTGACTTAAGTGGCTATACACTATGACTATTATGCACCTCTGCTGCAAATACAAAATTCCATTATAATAGAGCTTTTTCATAATTTAAAATTAATACTTAGGAATACCAGAATATAATTTAAAAAATTATTAAAATTTGTTAAGAATATGGTAAAAAGCATTTGTTTAAAAAAAGTGCTATCAGAATCATCAAGTTGACATAAAAAATTCTTGTAGATGATTATTTAGGACTAATCACATTTTCATGCAAATACATTTATAAATCATGTATTTCAATTAAGGTTAACCTTCACATATCTAAGGTTGATAGAGACATTAATAAATACTTGACTGAAGTGGACATGTCACTCTTCATGGAAACAAAATTACCTCAAGGAGCCCCATATTGCAATACTCTAAATTTACTCCCATGATATTAAAGATGTATCATTCCATCAAATAAGTTCAAAGCTAAAAGTAAATAAAACAACATTTTGCAAGATGAAACTGCAACAGCTCAAATGAGTTAGATGATATTATTATTATCACCCCACCTCAATTTTTCATTATTTTGTGATTTATTATTTGTGAAGTATTTTTTCTTTACTAGTTGAAAAATATTACAGTGAAACCTCGATCTGTCGTTTTTCAGGGGGATGGATGAAAAGAACGATGAATGCGGGAAAACGATAAATGCGGGAATGTTTGCCCGGGTTGCCTATGTCCCAGGATCCGCTGGATTTTTGCGAATTATGACATTCATTAATGGATTCAAACGAGATTTCAGATGATTTCAGGAATATTATTACTTTATCGAAAAACTTAGGTCATATTGTTGATTCGACTTATCTCTCTTTCTAATATCCTAAGGGAACAAGCCGCCTTGCTAAAAAATTTTTGAACTCAACTCGGAATTTTCACTGCTATTTCACTGTAAACATTCTTATCCATCAAATGCCATTTCAAGTACACGTATTTACGCGAGAAATGTGCGTGTTATGCCTCAAACAACTGATTTCGCCGTCGCAGTGATTGGTTATGAGATGGATCAAGAAGGCCAAAAATAGTTTATTATTGGAAATGTTCCTTTCTAGCAATGAAATTTTTATTATGATTGAGGCAATGTGGCGTTAATCGTCAGCGGCACGCCCACCTGATCCTCGGCTTCATCCCACTTCTTGTTTTCACCTGGGATCTCGCTCTACCCCCCCACCCCTGCCGTGATGTGCTACCGGACAAACCGAGGCGTTCTGCAATATTAACGCATTCTAGCCCGGATTTTTTTCTTCATCATCAATTATTTTGAGTCCATCTTTTAAAGTTCTCACTTGTATCTTCGGAAGGGCCATGGTCCGAAGACGAATAAGAATAAAACTAATAAATATGAAACCGGACTCCATTGAACCCACACGGAAAACACTCGCTAGTTTTAAGTCAACCCACCCCGGAAAGTACGGAACCACTCGTACGAGGTGAAGTTCGGCACTAATGCTATCGCGTACGGCATAGGCAGAGCTTACTGCAGAGGGTGAAGCATGACCATATGACTGCGCAATTAAATTTTTTATCCTATAGAGAAGGCAACTTACCCACTCATTTCTAACAATAAGTAGCGTAGCTCTAGATGAGCAGATGAATTCAGATTGCTAGTCGAGAGAAACAAAATATCCTGAGAAGACATCGCTTCGTTAGCAACTCAGACAAGTGAAACTTGTAGCATAACTCGTAAATTGTAACCAGACTCGTAATTGTTTTCGAAAAAAATCGCATCAACTTCCGTGAAGCTCACTATCAGCTGCGAGGATATCGGTACATATTCGCCAGAAATCACCATCGTATTATTCCAACTATTTCCTTGCTTAAAATGCTTAAATAACGTTAGAAATACGTCGTGTTTGGTATCAATCTTTACTAAATTATGTGCACATCACTAATATCTCAATATAATAAAAGTATAATACCAATTGCCGAAATTCATTTTTAGATACCTTTTGGGCTAATAGGTGATTCATGCAGCAGTTGACCTCCCACCTTTGAAGCGAGTCGGCTAAAAAAAAGTTAGCGGTCGAGAGAGGGGGAGGCGTGAAAAAGGTTTCTTTTGTTCTCGAGTAACTTGATATTTTCTTTCGAAGCTAAGGTCGTCGTAATACGATCCCTGATCGAGCTGGGACCTTTTTTTTCGGAGAAGAAGAAAGCTTCAACCGGGGAGGGGGGATACCGAATCTTGGGAAATGCGCTTATGTAACTATCCCACGGCACTCTGCTTCTCCCTATCGCATTTCAATGTCCTGGGGAAGATTCAAACTATGTGTCTGTCGTAATTAGCCATAAATAACACGTAGTAAACACTTCGTCTCATTTTTATCAAACGATGAATGCGGGAAAATTATTCGACGGGACCGCGATCTTCAAACGATAAATGCGGGAAAACGATACTTCGGGGAACGATAGATGCGGGAAAAAATTACATTGTCTTTATGGAACTTAATTTGGGACCAGGAGCGGCGAACGATGAATGCGGGAAAACGATGAATGCGGGAACGATAAATCGGGGTTCCACTGTATATTTTGATCATTTCACTTTTGATAAGTCTTCTTTCAATGCAATGGGTACCCACTCTGTCATACGATCCTTGGATAAATAAAATGATAATAATTATTATTATTATTACCATGTTACAAAGTAGTTTGTTCCATTGTGGTTCCACTATAATTTTACAATGTCAATAGATTGTGAGGCGGGTGGTAAGAGAGGGGTGGTTGGGAACTCACGGCAGGATGGAAGACATTGATGGCATCCACGGCAGCCCTCCCCGTCTGCTTGTAACCAAAGACAAGGTCGATCCAGTGATGGATGTGCTCCCGTACATGGTCCGACTCCAGCGCCTGACGATTGACCAGCACAAACTTACGTGGGTCACCCTCACACCACGGTGGCAAGTACACATCGTCCACTCTCTCACCACACTGGCGGATGCCAAAGTTGAATCCTGAAGTAGAGAATCAAAAGTTAGGAGAGGGAAATGTGACAGGAGAAGAGGCAATCCATCACAAACGGATAGAAAGTGCAGAGTTGGGTGAATAATGATAAAAAAACCATATAAGGACAATGTAACACATATTTCATTATTTACTGTACGACATGGATCTTCATCATCATAAATCAACAATCCAAAGATAATTTCGAAGCAACTCTCCGCTCCACTGTCTCATCAGGTAACCTTTTCATACTTATATTAGTTCTCTTTTACATCCTTAATAACTCGTCCACGAACTGTTGAAGGAATTTCAATTTTCAACTTTTTTGAATCAATTTACTGAGACATCTAATTTTGATTCACAGAATCATTTAAAAACTTTGAACAAAATATGCACTTGTAGGTGACCTAAAAACATTGGTTTGTCAGTGGTCATTTCCATGAATGATGAAATTCATAAGTATTTCATAAATGCAGATACTACACAAAGCATGCAAACATAATAGGTTTCCAGGAATATTGATCGAAACTTATGAATACAGTCATATCTTTGTTTTAAACATTATGATTCTTTACCCTTCTCTTTTCCACTATCCCAGTGATGATAGTTGGGCCTACAATGAACATTGAACTTAATCAATTGAGTTTTTTTTTCATCTCTCGACCTCTATATATAATGTTCATTATCAATATTATTTTGTCATTAAAAAAACACCAAATTCAGAGTAAAATAATGCCACCCATTGCATATATCTCGACTTATAAGGACTGGAAAATATGAGAGTGAGATACATTCACTTCAAGTCCCGAGTGGCACAAATTGCGGATAACATAAAATCTTGCAGACACACAGGGAGAAGACATCGGGACTTAAGTTAGAAGATGCTACATGGTAGGAAAAATGATGAGTGCAGAATTTACAGGAAAGAAAAATGGAATACCATACCTTCCGAGTTACGAAGAAATTCTGGCAAGAAGAAAAATTCTGGGATTAATTCCTTAACATCGGAGGTTGAATCAGTGCTTGTTAATCTCCAAGTGGTTTGAAGAGAATGGAATGTCCGATCAGGAATGTCAAAGTTTTTATCTGGAAATAAGTGAGATTTAATTATGCAGTACGAAAAAATTGCACAGACTAAAAATGACAATAAAACAAAAAACTGATGACTCTTGACACTAAACAACCTGAGAAAGTCATAAGTTTTAATTTATGACTGAAATTTCGTTCAAAATTAATTTACACACAAGGATGGACTGTTCTAGTATTTTTTCAGATCCTTCATTTTAGGTGTCAGGTCTAGAGATATTTAAAGGCCCATGCTAGATTTTAATAGCCTGATAGAACAAGAATCTATTAAAGAAATCAAGTTTCTTTTGGGCTTAAAACACTAAAACAACGCCACAGTAAGGAATGTGAGAGAGCACTATTATTTATTTATCAGGCTATACAAGCACAAAAATGTGTAAGACAACTATGTACACTGTTTCATAATGAAAAGTGATTTCATGGCTTCGTAATGAAAAAAAAGAAAGCGATTAGGCTTTCTTTACCACTTCACGGACATTAAAGACCCCATTGCACTCCACCTCTACTTTTCAACCACATATTGTCCTTCCTATTGTTTCATAATGCTCCCTAATTTGGCCCATGTCAGCCCTGACTAATCCTTTGCCAAAATATTTAGATATAGAGTCCCAACGTTTACGCAATACGTCCTCTGATGCTGTGCTGTCTTCTCTCTCCTTATCCAACCTGCAGACTTAAAATGGATTTAAAATTAGCACTTCATTTTATCTTAAACTCGACTTCTGACTGCCCTGAACTTCTTTCTCTGTTGAATTTTAGGATTCTAACTTGTTCCATCCGCTCGCTCTCCCTACTCCATCCACCTTTTTCCCATTACCACCCTAACAAAGTGCTCACCTTTCTATCGACGGTCACAGGGAAAAACTTGGTAAGTCATTGAAACCAAATTTTAAAAGGGAGCAATTTCAGGGTTCCCACTCTGACTACATCATAAAATTCACAGTTTTTTCCTGGTTTTCACGGTCTAAATGTAATCAAATTTACGGTTTATAGATAAGGCATTTTAGGCAGAAATATTTATCATGTAACAATCATCAGCTGCACGTTAATTAAAAATGTAACAAACGCAACAGATGTCTTGAATGCAAACGCAGCAATGAAACTGCTACCTCTCATGACGTCAACTATCGTTAGAAAAATTCAGGTCCGGCTAAAGGTTGTGTGTGGGAAAATAGAGAGAGCAGGGTGGCAGGGAAGTGAAGAAGCGCCTGATTTTTTTTCAGGGTCAATTTCTTCCAATCACAGGCTTAAGGCCGATGTGCTGCCATGACACAAGGACCAATTAATAATTGTGCTTTGAAATCACGTGTGCAGGTAAATGCGTGGACAGCGTCTGCACGTGACTCAGCCTTGAAACATGATCCAAAAATCAATTCTTCTTTTAATCTGTCAATCGTAGTCCTACAATCAAGTTTGAGAGATTTTTAAGGTTTTAATGATGAAATCCACGGCTTTTTCTAGGTTTTTTAATGGTAGACGAAATTCACAGCTTATTCACGGGTTTAAGGTTTTCAGAGGTTGAGTGGGAACCCTGAATTTTAAACTTTGAAGACTTCATCGAAAATAGTCCACCCTTTACCATAGTTAGTTTATATATACCACATAGAGTAAGTATGTATATACAGGCGGTCCCCGACTTTCGTACACAATGCGTTCCCGAAAACTTGTACGAAAGTCGAATGTACGAAAGTCGAACCATTGACTTCCATACTAATTAGGGCTTACGTTCCAAAAGAGCGGAATATACGTACTAAAACCTTTTTTTTCACGGAATTCATTTCAATTGACTTAATTTTAATAATATGTTAATAAAACTCCTCAAATCATATAATTTCTTTCGAAAATATGCAGAAAATGCAAATAAAAGTTTAAAAAACAAGAACTCCGTTGGCTATCGAGTGAAACTTCCTCTTGGCGTTTAAGTTGACATTCCACTTATTACGTCCACTATAAATAAAAGGACATATCAAGAAGCATAACAAAATGTATTTGTTGAACCCGCACTCTGGATACCTTTTAATTTTTACACCAAAATTCGATATTTGGCAGGTGACATTCGTGATCGCGTATATTCCGCATGTTATTCAAAAAAGACAAAAGACAAACGGAATTCGGGTGATATTTCGTGCAATATCGTTGCTGAAGGTTTACATGAATTAAACAGCACTCAAACGAAAAAACACAATTAGAAAGAAGGTCTTACTAGTTTTATTGAAAGCTATTCGATGATGTCTAGTCAACTTCTTTTGAAAAATATCTTCAATGAAGGCTTTCTTCTTCTCTTGATAAAGGAGCATATAGCAGGCAGTCTCTCTCCCAAATAAATCACCTAGATTAGAGTCAATTACCAACAATTCCCTTCATTATATACGTTCGTATTGTTCGCATATACTGCCGATACTGCCATTTGAAACAATTGAATGTTGGGATGCGCAATAAACATCGCGGGAATTTTTAAAAAATTACAGACCAGCGTCCGAAAGTCCGAATTTAGCGTACGAAAGTCGAGTAAAAGGTGTCAATTTTGAACGTACGAAAGTGCGAATTGTACGAAAGTCGAGTGTACGAAAGTCGAGTGTACGAAAGTCGAGGACCGCCTGTACTCACTCTATGGTAAAGGTTAGACGATTTTTGATACGTCTTTGAAGTTTAAAATTGCTTCCCTGTAAAATTTGGTTTCAATGACCTGCCAAGTTTTTCCCCGTGACTGTCGATATCTCCTCTCCTCCCTTCCAAACTCACCCACACCCTCCCTCCCTCCATCAATCCTTTCCACTTGTCATGCAAGAATTTTGCAATACAATTGATGTGTACTATTTTCCTCTCTCCTCTGGATTACTTTTTCTTAGTTTTTATACTGGTATTGTATTTTGCCTCATTCATGTTTTGCCAAAACTTTCACTGCAAATTGGCATCACGGCTGTACTTAAAAAATTATTTATATCAAATAAAAAAATAACACTGTTAGCATCAAATGTAAGTTTTCAGTCCCAGATATTTTCACATACTGATTACAGGCATCCCCCGAGTTACGTATGTCTCGACTTACGTAAATCCGTACTTACCTAAGCGATAACCGTATTTCAAATGATTACGTTAATTTTTGAATGCGAGCGCGAAGAAGTAGATATTCGCTCGTACAACCTATGGTAGAAAAAATATCGAATAGTTATTGAGCTTTTTACGTGCTAAAAATAACAAAGTGACCCATTTTTGAAATTCCGCGAAGGAATTTTCATTAATTTCTGTAGAAAAATCGCTTATAAATCCCAAGTCAGCAATCAACATGAAAATTTGCAGTTCTAGCGATGGATGTGGTTGCGCTCATTCCTGTACGATACAACTTGTTATACAGCATGCACACCCGAACTCCGACTTTCAACTATTTAAAAATTGTATCCTTAAGTTTGGACATTTCCATCTGTGGAATTAAAAGAAAATGAAGTTCAAGCAGAAATCTTTATTGTGGAAAAGAATTGTTTAGTACCCACGTAACAGTATTGAAATTTTGAGTGTTGGCAATGAACGCCACGAAAAAGTTAAGAAAAAGTTGACACACGATATTAATTGCGTAATTGTTTACATGTTTCTGGCAGAAAATTTTATTAAGCTGCATTTTCTCGTTCTCTCGTATTGTGTGCAACTATAAATGAATATTGCATCATTAAAAGCTTTTCCCCACTAACTTTGTTGCACGTTAATGACGGAGTTGGCTGAATAAAAGCTCACTTTTAATTAGCTTTGTGCTTTGGAAATACTCTTTTATGTTTCCAGCGAAGTAAATATTCAAATGATGATATTTTCACGTTATTTTATTGAGATATGAGAGAATGAAAGTATGTTTCCGTGCGTGAAAGATTGAGTGTATGTGTGTGTGAATGTATCTAAGAATATAGTAATTTACTGGTATTTTTTTGTGTGTTATTTGCTCGTAATCCTAGACACTCCTCCTCCGTGTATTCACTGTGACAGTGAAACCACCAGATTCATCGATCAACGTAATATATAAAATGCAGAAGATATAATGATTATAGGTAGGTAGACGATGCATTCTTTGAGCCCTTATATCGCAGTATAACATAATGAATCAAATTATTACGGAGGCTTCCACGGTGAGTTGATTGGTGATAGTTTTCCGGGTTGTTGATTCATGTTTTTTGCGGACAAAAAAACATGAATCAACAGGGTGTGAACCCGGAAAACTATCACCATAATGAATCAATTGAAGTATTCAGTTTAGTAATGTAGCGTTGAGATACCGTACTTTCCCGAATCCACGCGATCGGTTAACTCTGAGAATAATATTACGCATTTTGATTGGCAATGCTCGAGATGCAACTCTCAGACTATATTATTGTTTATCGATTTTGTAACTAATAACGTAAGAATACGCGGTAGAGTTCATGAATATTGCAGTGAATTGAATGAAACTTCACCGAGAATTTACCGCGCATTTCTCCGCTGAGAATTTCACTGCGCCGATCGCAATCTCTGAAGCACTAACGCAAAGGTTCGACTTATGCAGAGTCTGCCGGAACGCATCTCTTACGTAACTCGGGGGATGCCTGTATTACTACATTTTTCTCCAAGTAGTTTTCTGCTATGAACCAATAAGTTTGGCTGATGAAAACCGCCAATCTCTTGTAATGTGAAACGAACAATATGTTGTCATCAAAAACAGGAATGAACTCGGAGGCAACTCACCTTGATAATTGAGAAACATTCCAGTGAAGGGTGGCAAGCGAACAAGGAAGTGCAGGACAGTTCCCGAGTTGGAATAGTGTGAGCCATAGTGGTACGGCTCCTGGTTGAGGCTGATGGAGTTGAACACATCTTGCAATTCCTCCTTCAGATACTTTAATATAGAATGGCAAGAACATATGATGACTCGACAACACAAATTGCCACGAGGGATATCTTGAGGATAAATCATCACGATTCAAAACAAATATGTGCCAACAGAAGTGTGAAAATTCCAGGGAAAAAAATCATTTGCTAAGACTGGGATTCACACAGGAAATAGATGCTTCGGTGGTTCAAATGGAGATGGTGCAAATGGGGAAGATCCCAATTCCAATAGCAGTGAAGACAAATTACAATTCTCTCTGGAATTTTTGCCCTTAATGTCAAGGTACAAAGGTGTGGCTAGTCTATTGGTATTTTCTCAAACCTTTAATAACAAAGAAATCATACGAATTTATAGTAAGAATGGGTCGATTCAGTTCTTTGGTTCCTGGTCCCAAATTAAAAATTCAAAGTTCTGGGAACACATTAATTCTGTACTAATTATTCTATCATTCATATAATAGAAATGTATTAATATATAGGGACTAGAGTGTCTATAGTCAAGCATGCAGGTACAAAGTGATCGTTGGATGCTAAACAAAAATATGGATGGTCATTGAAATGGTTGCTTCTTAAATTACTAGTTCCAATATACTATGGAGATGTAACTAATTTTCCCAATGACAGATATTAGCATGGCTAGGCTTTTTTCACAGTACCACAGGGTAAGTCATGCAACTAAGAGTCGTACAATTGAGAGTGACTTCCCAAGGAGATACATGTATTTATGCTGGGCAAATCCACTTTTGCCATTTAACTCGGGTTCCAAAGTATTTCATGAAAATAACTATCACATACTTGGTAACCGAGTGAAATCACTTTTAAGTAAGATATTATTATAGCAATTGTTTAACCCTATAATCAATACTTACATTGTAGTGGCGCACGTAGTGCTGCTCATTTTTCTTCTCTTGCACGGCCATCGGCTTTTTCAAGTTACTACAAATGAAATGGAGTCAATGAAGTCAGGGTGCTTACATCACATCATTCCACAAACAATCATCATGACCTTACTACACACAATCAAATTAAGAAATTAAAGACTGCTGGGTAAAATGAGTAACCTGTATATGGTAATAGGTAGGCTTCTGATGTTAAAATTAATCATTGCACTAGCTCCGTCCTCAGAGTGTGGCTGCAGTACAGTGATAGTAAACAGTGACAATTTGACGTGGCTTCACCCTGATGACTGAGATAGTGTAATGATTAACATGTATACGGGTTTTCCAAATTCTATTCGACAAAAGTTTGGCCCAAGGGATCTCAGTTTTTTTATAAAATTTCTGTATAGGTGTGCATTCATTTGACACTAAATACTCCAAGACCAATAGCATTAAAAAACACTGAGGGATTTGGACATTTCAGTTTTTTTTACGTAAAAGCCCTAATATTCCAAATGTAAAATTTATAGTCAATTCATGCATAGATCTTTCTAAAATATCTAAAAATTTACATTTCTCTACCACAAGATGTTATGGTTCACCCACAAGATATGAATACAGTAGGCTAAGTCCATGACTTTGATAATTGTTCCAAACTGCAGTAATATGATCAATGACTTAAATGATAAACAATCAATGCAACCAATAAGGGCGGTCCTCGACTTTCGTACACTCGACTTTCGTACAATTCGCACTTTCGTACGTTCCAAATTGATACCTTTTACTTGACTTTCGTACCATAAATTCGGACTTTCGAACGTTTGTCTACAAGCAATTTTTTAAAGTCCCACGATGTTTACTGCGCATCTCAACTTTCAAATGTTTCATAAAGCAGTATATGCTGATAATACGAACGTGGGAAGTGTTGGTTTTACTTAAGGCGATTTTTTTGTATCTCCTCAATTTCTCTATTTGAAGTGATGAAAATTGCGTGAAAAATGTAAGACTGAGGAGGTAGACATCAGTGGAAGTAAGCGAAGGTTGCATAAACTGACACCATCGAGCAAAAGTTAAACATTATTACACGTGCCGAAAGTGGGGAATCATTTGCTGCAATCGGACGTTCTTTGAAAATAAGCCGTTCCACAGAGTGCTCGATTGTGAAGGAGAAAGAAAATATTAGAGAACATGTTAGAAATGCTGGGAACATATCGTCGACCATTGTCAGCAGGCGGCGAGGTGTAGTGATGGAAGAGATGGAAAAATCGCTGATAGTTTGGATCGAAGATCAACATCAAAAAAATCTACCTCTTAGCATTGCAGTAATTCAAGCAAAGGCTCGCAGTCTGTATGAGGATTGGAAGCTGCAATTGAGAGAAGAAGATGCTGATACACCCGAATTTCAGGCGAGCAAAGGGTAGTTCGACCGCTTCAAGAAAAGGGCGTGCTAGCACAATGTAAAATTCACAGGTGAATCTGCAAGTGCTAATAAAGAAGCAGCAACAGAATTTGTTTAAGTTTTTTCCGAAATTGTCGAAGAAGAAGGCTATTCTGCTCATCAAATATTTAATGTTGACGAAACGGGATTATTTTGGAAGAAAATGCCTGATAGAACATATTTGGCGAAAGAAGAAAAAGTTGCTCTCGGGCATAAGGCATCCAAGGTCAGGCTCACATTGCTTCTTGGAGGCAATGCATCCGGAGACATGAAGTTAAAGCCGATGGTTGTCTATCACTCGGAAAACCCAAGAGTACTGAAGGGGAAGAACAAGGGATTGCTGCCAGTAATTTGGAAGTAGAATTCAAATGCATGGGTGACCGCAACGATTTTTCAAGATTGGTTTACCAGTTATTTTGTACCAACAGTCAGGCAGTATTGCCAAAAAAATGGTTTACCTTTCAAAATACTGCTAATTTTGGATAATGCTCCGGAACATCTGAAATCATTGCAAGATCTTTAACCCGAAATTAAAATAATGTTCCTGCCTCCGAACACCACGAGCAAAATCCAGCCCATGGATCAAACTGTTATAGCCACTTTCAAGCGGTACTACATGAGGAGAACCATCAGCCAGGCTATCCGAATGACTAAAAAGGAAGATGGACCTACCTTAAAAGAATTCTGGAAAGGTTATAGCATCTGGAACGCAATCAATAATATTAACAAATCTTGGGCAGAAATCAAGGAATCTACTATGATAGGCTACTGGAATAAGTTATGTCCTGAGTTTGCACCAAATTTTAAAAGCTTCGACAAGACACCTGAAGTGGCCACGGAGGAAGTTGTTGAGCTAATGAATCAACTGGGCCTAGACGTAAACACGGAGGACGTAGATGAATTGATTGATTCTCATGGACAGACAATGTCAAACGAAGACCTTATCACCATCCAAGCAGAGGAGGAAAAAGAAAAAGATGATGAACAACCAGAAGATGGTCAGAGTCAACCAGCCCAAACTTTGACGGCGAAGAAAATGAGTGAAGCATTCACTCATCTTGAGAAATTTTTTAACATAATGGAGGAATGTGATCCAAACACGGAGAGAAGTTCACAGGTCCGAAGAGCCGTCGAGAGAGACACTGCTTGCTATAGGCTTTTATATCAAGAGAAAAAGAAAGCTGTAGTTCAGCCTTCATTGCATAGATTTTTTTTTTAATGCTGACTAGACATTTATTATAAAGACATTAATATTGTTATAAACAGATTTAAATACAATTAATATATAAAAGTGATTCCTTCCGATGGTGATTTTTCATTGTGCTGTTTAATTCATGTATGAGATTCACACTAGCAGCAATGATGTTGGACGAAATATCATCCGAATTCCGTATGTCTTTTGTCTTTATTGTAGTGATCACGAGATGCGCTGTGACGAGGTGTTACCAGTGTTACCAGCAGAAGAATTATGATGTAAAAATTTAAAGGCATCAATGAAAGTCAGGGTTCAAAATTGCATTTTGTTTTGCTTCTTTGAATGTTTTGTTTTAGTCATAGAGAAAATTATTTGTGGAATGTCAACTTAATCACCGAGAGGAAGTTTCGGCACTCATCGGAATTCCTGTTTTTTTTAACTTCTATTTACACTTTTCTGCGTATTTTAAAAAGAAATTGCATACTGTGAGGAATGGTATTAATTCATTATTAAAATTAATGCACGAAAATAAAATCTGTGTATAAAATGAGGTTTTAGCATGTATATTTCGCTCTTTTGGAACGTAACCCCTAATTAGTATGGAACTCAATGGTTCGACTTTTGTGCATTTGACTATTGTACACGTTTTCAGGAACGCATTGTGTATGAAAGTCGGGGACCGCCTGTATTTGTTATTTACAATTAAAACTGATTTTTTGGAAATTTTTGGAAGAAGAAAACTGAAAAAAGGGGTTGGCTATGAGCTTGAATACAAACAGAAAATATAAAACTCCTTCTGTATCCTTGCATTAAAATCTGATTATACAGGCAGTCCTCGACTGTCGTTCAATTCACACTTTCGTACGTTCCAAATTGGCACCTTTTACTTGACTTTCATACACTAACTTTGGACTTTCGAATGTTTGTCAGCAAGTAATTTTTGTTGGTATTCCTGCAATGTTTACTCCACATCCCAACATTCAACTGTTTCATATGGCAGTACAGTGGAACCCCGATTTGTCGTTCCCGCATTGATCGTTTTCCCGCATTCATCGTTTTTTTCATCCATCCCCCTGAAAAACGATAGATCGAGGTTCCACTGTATATGCGGACAATACAAACGTATACGATTGAGGGCAGTGTTGCCTTTAATGAAGGTGATTTTTTTTTTGAGAAAGAAACTGCCTGCTACAGGCTCCTTTATCGAGAAAAGAAGAAAGCTGTACTTCAGCCTTCATTGCAGAGATTTTTCAAAAAAGTTGACAAGACACCATGAAACAGCTTTTAATATAATTATAAGTTGCTTGTTTCTGTGTTTCTCCGTTTGAGTGCTGTTTAATCCATGAACGACATTTATACCTTTGGCAACGATATTGCACGAAATATCATCTGAAAACTGTATGTCCTTTGTCTTTTTTGAATTCAAAAAACATTCAAAATATACGTCACCACGAAATACTCTGTGATGAGATGTCACCCGCTGAGGAATTTTGACATAAAAATTTAAAGGTATCAAGAGTGAGAGTTCAACAATGCATTTTGTTATGCTTCTTTATATGTCTTTTTATTTATAGTGGACGTTGTAAGTGGATTGTCAATTTAGAGGAAGTTTCACTCGGTACCCAAAAGAATGTTCCTGTTTTTTTTTAACTTTTACGGCAGACTCCCGATTATCTGGATTGAGTTTCATGCTAATTAGGGGTTAAGTTCCAAAAGAGCAAAATATACATACTAAAACCTTATTTCATGCACGGATTCTATTTTTTATAGACTAATTTTTAATAATAAATTAATAAAGTTCCTCACATTATTTAATTTCTTTTGAAAATAAGCAGAAAATGTGAATACAGTACACTTATCCCGATCATCCAAATGGGCTGATAATGGTGGGGGAGAGATGGAAAATACGGATAACTCAAACTTTCACTTTAATGTCCTGTAATGTCCATAATTTACCTAAAACAAACAATATATTATTATATAAGCAGTTTGTTCTGTTATTTTAGAGTGCTTCCCGGACTAAATGAGAGCTTTCTTTGCAAGTTCGCGACGTTTTTAGCGGCAATAACATGGTTGTACTCATATCATTAATGCTCCATGTAAGGCCTGGTTTCGAGAACCACACATCCATGGCAGTGAGTTCACGGATACAGTAAAGTGGTTTGCCCAAGTGCTTCAAAACCACTGCTCGACGTCGGAAACTACATTCTCAGGCACCACGCCACGTAGTCGCGTCTCGCACAAGTTGCCCAGGTTGCAACTGCTGCGGGACGTGTATCCGTGATTACGGAGTGCGGTTACGCAATGCGAGGCTTGGAAAACAGGAACATGGTGCTCCCGCGAATGCAGCTAGCGCGCGATCGCTTACAAAGGGGATTCTAACGGAAATAATAAGCCCGGTTTTTATCCTAGCATTAATGCCGTGATTCCGATGATTTTGCATCCGATTTCATTTTTTTATAAAGATCGAGGAGAATATTGAGCAACAGTGAAAATCACGCACGGAAAATCCGCAACGGAACGGATAATCTGTGCACGAATAATTGGGAGTTTATTGTGATCCGATTTCCCAGCCATCTTCCATGACTTCCTGTCGCAATTTTTATTTCCCCAATTGCCATGGACCCTGTTTAGTAAAAAATTACTCAAAGACATTTGTTGGACAAGGAATCATATTTTCTTAATTATTAACAACATAACAAGGAGGAAGGCATGCCTACCGATAAACTTTGGTATCCTGCAGATCCAGGGTCTGACTTGTGTAATCAGCTAATATGAATGGGAAGACAGGATACTGCATGAGGTCATTGAAAGACCTGCCAGACATCTTGTTGAGCTGAGTCAGATACTCATAATTTGTGATGAGTCCCTCACGCCACATCTGCATCACACTGCTCAGGTTGTCGCTCGGCAGCTGATTGGGCAGCTGGCACCGTGACAACTCGGCCACAAATGAGTCTCGTTCCTGATGACACAAATAAACGATGATAAAGCTTCAGCAAACATACAAACAGGAGGAGATGACGAGGGGATTAGAAGCAGCACAGGCATAATCACATTATCCTGAACTTTCTACATAACACCATAATAATATTTGTGTTTTTTGGTGAATTTCTCATGTCCATATTTTGAGGTCATAAGTACAATTAAATATTGATAATCACCTTGGTTGATGTCTAAGACAAATGATTCTTCCTTGGGGGAATGTTTTTGAAATTTGATGGGCACTTGCAGATGACTACATGAAGTTATACTACTGGCTATCATCCCCCACAAGGGTGGAATGCCCACAATTGCCAGGAATCCTCACCAGGGCCCCAAGGCCTCTTACCCACATTATACAATTATGCTGACCCGTGAGCCCAAGTGTCTAGTGAAGGGGGTTTTTAACTCAGGAAACTAATATTCAGGTTGTACAAATCTTTGTCTCACAAAAAGTGTGATCCCATAGTTTTTATGAGTGATGAATTACGTTTAGCTTTTTAGGCAGACAAAAATAAAATTGTGGACAAATTTACTCAAACACAAGAACTGACAACACATTACTTTTAAATGTTTAATTGAACTCTTTTGTAGGGATGAGTCGATTCCAAATGTCGATTCTCGATTCCACCGATTCTCGGGCACGGAATCGGAATCGAGAATCGATCGCCTAAAGTCGATTCCGATTCCATCGATTCCAGGAAGATAAATGTTTTGAGCATAGACTATAAGTTTGGGGCACAAAGGCTGCCACACATCTAAGCGGCCGCGGTGTCAGCCTTGCCCGCGCGGAGGATACGCCCGGCACGCGGGTGCTGCGACTAGCATACCTAAGCGGCCTCGGAAACATGAAAATGTCGGCAAGAGCGACAAACCGACGAACCCTGAAATGGCGCGTGATCATGAGCAACTCTAAGAGAAAAAAAAATTGGAAACCTCGGGATCGGGAAGCAATGCATGCGTTTTCCGTTCTTTTATTAGCCGCTGGTCACGGCAAATCAAAGTATTGCGATTATGAATCACATTCGGAGAATTCATCTCGACCACCAATTTTAAAGCATAATAGATCGAAATATATTTTTTTTATTTTCGAATGATATTTGAAGTCTGATGATAATAAAAACGTGCAGAGAGCGAGTTTTCCTGTGAAAAAAGTTTCTTATAAATACGCGCTGAGAGCGGGTTTTTTTATATACGTAACTTTTTTAGAATAACACGCGTCTGCGTCAATAATAAAAAAATTAGACACATTCGCGTTTGTATAGCCCAGTTTCATCAATGCAACCCTTGAGGAAGTTGATACTTGCTTGGCATAAGCCGCCGTGGACTCGACAGGTTGCGTTCGGCCGCCACCGCGCACCCGCCAGGCTGCTCTAGTGTGCATGGACGCAATGAACGCTACATTCTTGTTTAGCCACCGCGGCCAAACGAGAATGTAGCCACCACGGCTATTGTTATTTTTAGGGATGGTCGGATCGGATACCTCGGATCCAAATATACGAGGATATTGCCCTACATCGGATCCAAAGTCGCGGAAGACATCGGATTGGATCCGAAATTTTAAATAATAGATTCAGTGAATGCAACGCCCCATCAGGGTGGAAAGAGTTCCGATTCTCTCTTCGAATGCCTCGTCGCATGCGATTCTTGTCCTACTCATCAACCGTTTTGTTTGAAAGCTCTCGCAGAGGTTGCGAGTAGAATTTCAGCCGTGGCCAGGATTTTCAGCCAGAAAATAAAAAAGGCAAAATACGACTGGCACATAGTGTAACTTCTTCCCAAGAGATTGAACAATCATCGGAGGAATTTCAGCGCCGTAGGATAATAACCACGTCAAAAGTAACTACGTCGCAGATTTCAGAAAACCACCCTCGGCCGTCCACCAGCCCTTGCCTCTGTTGTTTTTTTTTGTATCCGAAATCACACGGTCCAAAAATCATTGTCTTCTAAGGAAAATATCAAATCACACGAAAACAATTGAAGCATGTTTCATCCCTAACTCGCCTCACCAACTGACCTTTTTTGGCCTACCTGCTTCAATTCTGTTTCTAGACGACAAATGCTAGGAGAGTGACTTTTTGGGCCCGAAGATATCTTGATAGCTTCGACAATTAGATGATATGCACGGGATTTAAAAAAGAATTAGACCAAACGAGACGCATTCCTGACGATATTTCTGTTTATTTTTCAGCTCTAATTGATCGCCAATAAGTTTTCTATCTACAATTCTACAATTACACTTTACCGATTGTCCAAACAGCATAATTTTCAAAGAAACAAGCGCAGCATTAACCCCTCAAACAATTAGAGACGGATTGGAAACGCCAACTATATATATATCACGTAGCGCACCCGGCTTCGCTTTGAAGGCAACGACGTCACTGAAGCAAGATCTGATTTCTTCGTCCGACTCCCTCATTTGTAGCCTTGTTGTTTGAAATACGGAGGGAGCGCGCTCCTTCCTCTCCACCTCTCCTTCATGTGCTCCTTCCCAGTGGCGTAGCCATGGGGATGGTCCGGACCTCACCCCCCGAAATATAAAAACACAGTTATTGTCCTTCACAAAAGAAAACAAAATATTGAAAAATCAGGAATTTACAAAATTTTTCTTTAACAAATTAAGTTTTTCGATTATAAAAAGTGTTAAAATTAGTTTAAAACCCATTATTTAGTGCCCGGTTTTTTTTTTTAATTTCCCCCCTGGTTTTGAATCCCCCCCGAACGAAAATCCTGGCTAAGCCACCTCTCCTTTACGTGCTTCTGCTGCCCACTTCTTCCTCATGCTAAGCGGTTGAGCACCTCGTCACACATGACGTTAATGCTGTTTTAAATACTGTTAATTGTGTTGCTAACTGCACAGTTGCAATTCAATTTAATGATACGCCGATAAAAATGTCTTGCGTGTAAACATTTCCACTGAGATAAGGAGAACCAATGAATGCCATGTGCGTGCACTGTGGCGTAAGTTATCCCGAGGATGTGCTAAATCCACCTCACCATACTGAAGCATTTTCGGATGAAACACAAGTCCGTAAGTGATGAGAAAGTAAAATTCGGGGGAAACGTGCATGAGGAAAATTGGAATTAAGTCGATGGCAGGGGGGTACCCAGGAATTTTGTTAAGGGGGGATCCAAAACCAGGGGGAAAATTTTTAAACAACAGGGTACAAAGGAGAGGGTTTCAAACTAATTTTAACGCCCTTCATAATAGAAAAACTTCATTTTTCAAAGATTCATTTTTTTCATTTTTGTAAATTCATGATTTTTAAATATTTTGTTTCCTTTTATGAAGGAAAGTAATTGTGTTTTTTATATTTATATTCCTCTCGCTACACCACTGGTCAGTGGTTCATCCTAAGATTTTTCCTATTTTCATTTCCAAACCCAAGCGTAACAGTATAGGCCCTGAGTGTGTGAATATGTTTTTAAAAAACAACTTGAAAGCCCATAAAATAATTTTTAATTTATAAAAATATTAGAATGTGAATGAAAATCTAAGAAGCATTCCATTGATTGTATGTACCCACAATAAACTTGAATAATGACTTTGTTTAATGGCAGGAATTTGAAAATGCATTTGGATTCGAAAATATCCGATTCGAAAGATCTGGCTCCAAAAATCCTGGATCCGTCCATCCCTAGTTATTTTATTCCATTCAATTCTTAAAGTTTAATGACGGCGATGCTACAGATAAATCAAAATCCCACCAGTTAGAATGAACAAGAATCGATGGAATCGGAATCGAGAATCGGGAATCGATTTGAAGGAATCGAAATTGGAATCGGAATCGAAAAAAAAGTGGAATCGACTCATCCCTACTCTTTTGTTTAAGTCTTAAATAATGCTCATATCTAAATGTTTCATCCCACTCTACGAGGGAGGGTTTGCCTTTTGGGTTCCTAGGATAACCACTTCCCTCAAACGCATTTAAAATTTACACAAACATGTGGCTCAACTCACTTGGGATGAAGCAAAAGCGATGAGGTAGGTCTTGCCATTGATGAGGAATATCTCAAGGGCCCTCTCCTGGAGACGGAATCGGCGGTTATAGACTCCGAGGACGTCCTCAAGTGGCCACACCATGGACGAGGATGACAAGGGGGGGTGGACAGAGTCAGGACCCAAACTGGAACTTGCACGCTTCCTGTCACTGCCTTTACCACTACCGCGTTTCTTGTCAGCCCCTTTGCCACCAGCAGTGCTGCCACCTTCATCCGCCACAAAGTACAGACTGCTCTCCCCAACCAGAATTTCGCCTGGGATTTCCACTGCCGGAGCCACAATGCATGCCGGGCAGTTGTGGCGGATCTTCTCGTCCATCAAGAGGCGCTCAATGAGGACGGAGGAGCCGTGGGGGCGGCAGGACTTCTTCTCTTGCACAAACAGGTAAGACAACGGAGGAGGCTGGCTGAATGCATCTGCAGAGGGAGGAGGACATTCATGACCAAGATGTTAGCATGTCAGAAGAGCATTATGTCAAGGGGATTGATTGGCAAGCATACAGTAGTAACTATGTCAAATACACAAATAAAAAGGCTGCCGCAAGTGAAAAAACAAACAAACACATGTGCTTATATGTAGATTCTAATTAATATGAACAAAGTTATTATGAAGTTCTTGTTTTTACGAAGAAAATCGTTGGTCCTGCTTAAAATTCTAATCCAATCCATAGTAAAAGAAACGTTATTACAAAATTTTCTATATTATGAAATTATGAAACTCCCCAGCGGTTATTAAATTAATTTTATCACGAAGTTCCACCGAGTTACCCAATATTGTAATGCAGTATTGCATTCAGCAGGATAACTACACTTTTCGATGTCTAACTTAGATTTATCAACTAAGAAACAACGTCTAGGCATGCATTTTCTTTGTATGCTGAGGTCTTACTGTATTTGTGCATAATTTCATCATTTTTTTCAACACATAACTATGAAGCTTTCCGCAGCACGACTATATGTACAGGAAATTGAAGAGTGTAGGAATTTTGGCAAGGTAGGTATATTCTTTTGCAATGATTTCTGAAAGATACATTCTTACAAATTTCGTTATTGCAAACAGCCAGTTTTTCGATCCTGTGAACTTCGTAATAACAAGAGTTTACAGTATAAGTTGAAACAAAGAGATAGGAGAGAAACACCCTCCCCCCCTCTTTTCACTTCTCAAGTCCCACCCCTTTCCTCCCATGCACTTGGCGCATGACTAAGCCAAGGATAAACAAGCATCAAAACAAAAAAAATATTGAAAAATTTCAGCATGTTAAATACAATATTAGTCAGTAATGAGCATACTATATGGTGCTGACAGTACTTTAAAATACCCATTATGCATTCAAATAAAAAGAACAGCAGAGTATTCTTCAGCAACAATTTTTGGCACAAATACAATTATAAAAAAAGTACTGCTCTCGGACATCCACTGTCTGCTTTCACAAGGTTTGGACTCTTGATTGAATTAATGCTTCGAAAAGTGTTTGAAAAATAAGTGTTAGAAGAGCAACCATTTTCTTAGTACCAAAAACTGTGCCTTTTTTAATACAAAGCTGAATAAAAAAATACTTAAATTATGATGAGTAGCTTGCAGCATTGAGGAAATGTAAAACTAGGATTCCAGCTCATTTCAATGCAACACATTGAGTATTTATCAACTTTGAACTTAGGTAATGGGGACTTTTCACAAGGAAAAGCACGTAGTGAGAAACTTTCAAGCTCTTGGTGTTAATGGACAACAGGGATGAGGGGGAACTAAAAATAGACACCTGAGCAATCACATACTTTGTCTTGAATGGCATGATATTCCCTTCTTGCCACAATGCTCAACATAAATGTACATTTGATCATGTTCTCTGTAGTCGTCAAGGCCTTACCCAGCTTGTCCTGGTGGTCCTTCATCAGAAACTTCTTCTGAATGGCCAAGTGGCACCTCTGCAGGCGAATTCGCATCCTTCCAGGGCCCTCTGTTGGATCCAGCTGCCACGACCTGCAACACACCCCTCGCATACTTAAATGGTACATAATGGACTGAACGATGAGAACAAAAAATAAGAAAAAAAAACAACTGAATTTCATGATTAGTACAACAACTTTTGCTTTTTAAAGCATCGTCCGAGATATGCCCAAAATACAGGCCTTTACTAAAGTGACTCAATAGCTACCCAGGTTGTGAATACAGGTTGTGCTAGTAGCCTATGGAAAATTTCCTTAGGATTGCCTCACTGAGTTTTTCAAGCATAATATGTAGTGACACTGAAAAAAGGTAAAAATTACCATGAGAAAAGCTGTATAAAAATAACACAGGCCTTGCACCTGATGATGCTGTAAAAGCAAAAAAAGTGGCATTCAACATTTTTAAAATTGGAAGTTGTCTATAGATCATTCCTTGACAACTCTGACTTGACTCTACACCTTTCAGATTCTGTGCACAAGATACACAATATATAAGAAGCACTTTGCAAATATTTTAGTTTCTTTCTGGAATAAATTTAAATATCCATAATAATAATATGAGGCAGATATCAGAACCAATTTTCATAAAATTCTGTAAGGTCATGGTTCAACTGCAGCCCAAGATGGCACGGAATGACTCCTTTTCTCACCCACACTCTCACCAAAGTTTCAACTTGTGTCGAAATTACTAGAGGAAGCCCAAACCCAAGATAGAGGATAAATCAAACCTTGGATATGATTTGGGGAAGAACCAGACTGCTCTTTCGTGGGTGAACTGCCGCACGATATCCTGCCACTTGGTCTTGATTTGAATGTCAGTGCTGTACACCAGCTTCACATGCTCCATGAAAGTCTTCCGCTCCACATTCTGTGCATCCACTACAATCCTCGTGACGTCCAATGCAGACTCTGTTATGCTCTTGGCTAGGCCCTCAAACTTGTGAACACTCCTGCGACACGGATGGAAATGTTGGGATTGGAAATTAATGCACTAAATCATACTCAGTTTTGAGGTTAGGTAAACAAAACATCACTTCAGCTTTACTAGATTGGTATCACGAAGCCAATTATCCAGCCCACTCAAGACTAACCTTACAACACATAAAAAACAGTAGCTAACTCCTTAACAGTTGCAGAATAAATTCTTGTTTTGAAGCAGGATGTGAAGGAGTTTGGTTATCAAATTTAATAACTGAATTGGGTTCCACAAAAACTATTAACTATAATCACCACCTTAGCTCATCAAAAACATATGCTCTCAGCCACATGACAGTGTGTGATTAATATGATTTTTTATTCGTGGCATGAATTTTCCCTGACAGCATGGATGAGATTTCTGGACTTCTCCCTGATTTCCCTCACCCATCCACAATCTCTTGACTTCGCCCTGAATTCTCTGGTCTATAACAACCCTGGATAAAAGAAACAAGCAGGGCTGGGAAAAATACAGCCTGAAGAATATTTGAAATACAAAATACCGCTCCAAATGTATTTGAAATGAAAAATACAAATTATCTCTGACTTGTGTATTTGAAAAAAAACTACAAAATATGTAGTATTTTAAATACCTTTAAAAAAAAAAAAATACATTTGTATGGAAAGTAAGAGATCTTAAAAAAATATAATACCTTGACATGTTATGGATGGTTCCAAATAAGAAGAAAACGATTCTAATGAAAACAGATTATTTCTGAAGCATAATTTTACAGAAGTGTTTTCAGAGCCACTTCAAAAGTATTTTACAAATGTATTTATTATTTTGGAATGAGAAAATACCAAATACCTGTATTTGAAATACCAAATAAAAGTTACAAATGTATTTCAAATATGTATTTTAAAATACTTGTACTTGAAATATTGCCCAGCTGCGGACACAAGAAAGAAGAGCATCAGGGGGCTGAAGCAACTGGCTGGAGAGACATTCAGGGCACCACGCAATACGTACAAGGGATAGAAGAGGGCATGTGAGGGCTCACCTGAGCTGCGCTCCCTCGTTCTGCTTCTGCCACTGCACCCTCTGCTTGTGCATCTCTTCCTGCAAGAGCGACACCTCCTCATCCCACAGGGGATGGCCGGGGCCAATTGGCTGACACGGACCGTTGCCAGGGGTGCCGTTGGCTGCGGGCAGTACGGAGGCTGCCGGAATGCCCAGAGCCTCTGCCCTCTCCGCCACATCCCCCCCTCCGCCGCTGCGTGCGTGGTGGACCACGTCCTGACAGAACACGGTCAGTCTGTGCTCCACCTGGCAATCAAAAGTGACACTTCTTCACATACAGGTTATCACCATGTTTCGGATGACTTAAGTCTACCTGAACCCCCAAGAGAATGATCATACATCAGATTTTTGCATAACTTGGATTCTAATGAGCAGTGAAAGAGGATAATTTTAACATAATCAGTATTTTTCAAAAATGTCTACTGTGTAATTTGAAAAAAATTAGCATGAAAACAACGTCGTACAGAAAGCTAGACAGGAAAAATTCACAATGATAATAAATGCATAGTTATCTAATGCTGTACCTGAGGCTTTTTCAGTTCCACTTTTTACAGTTTTACTTTCGTTCCTGACTTCAGTTCTCGGTTCCAGTCCTTAATTTTGTATTTAACCGCTCAATTTTCGATAGCATACAGAGTGTTTTGCCTGATTAGTTACATTAATTGCAACTTTGAGAAAGTTTTCCTTTTCTTTAGCTGAAACCATACTAAAGTATCATATTTCAATGAGTTCACAGGGTTCAAACAGGTTTTCTCACCATTTGTTTCCGTACCAGTTCTTTTTAGTATCAGTTCCAGTTCCAACCTCAACAAAAGGTGGAATTGAGAACCAAACCAAACAGAGCTTCGTTATATCCATAGTTTGCTTACAGAGAGTAAAGTGCTAAACCTGGGTCTCAGGTGATATGCTAATTTATCATTGTTGGACAATTCACACAAACCACGAGGATACTACAGGCAGCGAAATTATCAAAAAACACCAAAATAATTTTTGTGAGTCCTTTGATTAGTACTGCATAAACTCGTGTAAGAAATGCACCTTTTTTCCCAGAAATTGCAGCCGAAAATGGGGGTGCGTCTCTTTCAGGAATTTCTTACCTGCCCATCGGTAGCAAGTCCAAAGGAGAACTGAAAGGCCTTGGTTTTCAGCGTGAGTCATTCATCTAAAAACCTAGGTCAAAAACAAGCAGGAGGCAGGGGATTTTCTCCCTTGGAGGCATATTTTTACAATGCTCCTGTTTGTGTTTCTAACTCGTAAGTATGCTCATAAGCATCATGCCCTCGCATCAATACCTCAGAGGTGAGCAAAAGATCCCGTGGGGTTTTTCACTAATCCTTCAGTGGGTGCACTAAATTTTCTGCCATGACTGGGCATCCCACAGCATATACATATACCACAAATAGTAATCGCACATCAAAATTAGAGAAAAATGTAGTTTTGAAGGACAATAGCTAGTTAATAGTCAGCATCTGTCTGGCCGAGTAATTTTCATTACGCGAAAGGCCTTATTTTTCCAAAACCATCTTCAGATGCTATCACAAGGATGATAGCAATTGAAAATTATATTGGTGTTAAAACTTGCAGTTTAAAAAATTCACATGAGTGTGTTTAATGTTGGACTCAATGATGGTTAGAGGAAATCAAGTATGTTTCTAATTGAAGACCGCTTGCAAATTCTCTAATCCGGTAAATTAAACACCAAGCCTACAGCACAGAAGCTGAACTTTGCCGTAGGCACCTACTGAAAGATTTCCATTATGCTTCCACTTACGCTAGCATTTCTTAACATGAACATTTATCCCTTAAAGGAGAGATAGAGGGGAAGGAGCGAGCTCACTCAATCTTTCAATCAACAAAGGAGCAAGGGACGAACACATCCGACCTTGCAAGTGACGTCGCTGCTACAAAGAGAAGATGAAAACTCCTTCCACTCCCTCATATAGGACCCTGCTATCACGAAAGCATTCATTTAAAATTTCAGATTCAATTTCTTCAGCAAATTTGGATCCGAAGCATCCAGTGCAGAGAACTATTTGCAGGAATTTGAATCCGAAGTATCCGGTGTAGGGATATTTATCCACGTATATTCAGATCCGATTCGACCATCCCTCATACGCATCACTAGGTTAAGACTACCAGTAATTACCAATTTATCTGCGGGCACCATATCTATCACATTAATTTAGCTGTAAAATGCTGTGTAAATTTTTAGCATTGAAAGTGAAAAATTTGATAATTGTACTATGTCCAGGCATACGTCTGCAACACCTCGCGATGAGAGAAAGAAAAATGGCATAAAAATGATTTTACTTAAGCTCTGACGCTCAAAATAGGGGTGCATGTCTTACACGAGTTAATACGGTAAGTTGCATGCCACATCATTGGCAATCATGTAATAAGTTTTAACTGCCGAGGTAAGTCATATCATAGCTGAATATGATATGCTTGAGAATCTTAACGAAAATAAATGTTGACAACCTGTGTCAATAATTTCATAGGCCTATTCCCTTTTTTTTATTGGTGTGATTTTTGCTGTTTTCAAATTTTTTGATACCTTTCCTTCAAGACTTAATGAAATATTTTGGAGAGCTGAGAGGATGGGCTTCAATGTTTATCCTATTTATCTAATTTTGTGATGTAAAGGAAGTAGAGTTATATTTAGGTGAATTATTCTTGGGTTGGTGACCAGTTTGAAGTCTGCATGATGGATGACCACATTTTGTTGAAGACATACACATCATTGGTCCTGAGGTTGTTAGGAAAGTCTTCCGATGAAAGATAGCCTCCATCACTTATAGGGCCGGACTGACCAGAGTGGGCAGCGGGATGACCCCTCCAGGGCCCCCTACCTGGTGAGGGCCAAGGGCCTGTATCTGTGCATAAAATGCATTTGTGCAGACTTTGCTGGGTCATTCCATGTCAGTTCACCCAGGCATGGCACCCACCGACTCGGATTTTAATGAATTTTTTGTCACTGGCTACTATCACCTATCTAATAACCCATGTAAAATATTTCCACTCTCACTCTCATAGTTTGCAAGATATGAGGAGTCAAAGTTTGAGATGTTTGCTCAGAAGTGGCGCTAGTGGGAGTCAAATTCCAGAGTGCAGGGCACAGGGTAAAAATTCATAACTCAGAAACCACATAATATATTTGAATGAAATTTTGACCCCCTGTCTATCCAAGTGCATAGCTTCCATAGTAATGTCTTTTATTCCCCTTGCATTGTTATGTTAGCCAAAATGATGTCAACAGTGATTAATTAACCGATTTTTTTAGCTCAAAAACATTACTTCATATTTTCAGAATTATCACCAAAAGGCAGAGCAGTTAACTCATCCAATTTTTTTTTAAATTGATGGTTAATATATGCTCCAATATACTGTGAAATAAAAATGGTGGTGTTTTGACTGCCACTATGAGTATTTCAGGTTTTACTTTTTTTTTCTGCCCCCGTGAGAGGGATTTTGGACACGTACTGTAAGATAATAAGTATAAGTGTATCCATACCTTCATGAGGATATATTTGAAAAAATGGGTAAATTCCAGGAAAAAGCATCATTTCACATTTCTGAGCCATTTGGACTCTTTTCCCCTCCGCTGCCACAAGCCAAGTATTGTTATTTAAAAAAATTGTATGAACAAGATCCACATTCACTAGACTACATGTTTGGTCTTAGATTTACTGACCAATATTTCAAATATATCCTCATGAAGGTATGGATACACTTATACTTATTATCTTACAGTACGTGTCCAAAATCCCTCTCACGGGGGCAGAAAAAAAAAGTAAAACCTGAAATACTCATAGTGGCAGTCAAAACACCACCATTTTTATTTCACAGTATATTGGAGCATATATTAACCTTCAATTTAAAAAAAAATTGGATGAGTTAACTGCTCTGCCTTTTGGTGATAATTCTGAAAATATGAAGTAATGTTTTTGAGCTAAAAAAATCGGTTAATTAATCACTGTTGACATCATTTTGGCTAACATAACAATGCAAGGGGAATAAAAGACATTACTATGGAAGCTATGCACTTGGATAGACAGGGGGTCAAAATTTCATTCAAATATATTATGTGGTTTCTGAGTTATGAATTTTTACCCTGTGCCCTGCACTCTGGAATTTGACTCCCACTAGCGCCACTTCTGAGCAAACATCTCAAACTTTGACTCCTCATATCTTGCAAACTATGAGAGTGAGAGTGGAAATATTTTACATGGGTTATTAGATAGGTGATAGTAGCTAGTGACAAAAATTTCATTAAAATCCGAGTCGGTGGGTGTCATTTTGAAAATTTTTGGGTGATTTGACGTGGAATGACCCTGCTGTGCACCTGAGCAACATGAGGGCTAATATCCTTCAAGTTCAAGATACCATCTTGTGTCCATGTTTACTTAGACATCAGAAGAACTAAAAAAAAATGTTCCTTTCAATTTTAAATTAGTGATGGGTCGATTCCAAAATTTTATCGATTCCGATCCCGATTCCGATTCTGACATTTCGATTCCGATTCTACCGATACCGATTCCATCGATTCTGATGCCATAGGCTCCAAGAAAAATACCACTTAATTCCAGGCAACAAGAAAACCACTTTAAAAAATATTACTCTGTGAAAGAGTCAGTTGACAAAAGCATCTTTCATATCATCACTATGTAATTAAAATATAATAGCTAAATTTCAAAACAGAACATACCTGAAAAGTGGTGTTACATGATAGGTATTACTTTAGAATATTGGCACTCATAATATGTCGACCATATCTATGTATCCAAACTACAAGGGAGAGCCCTGAGTACAGAAATTTTCATAGCTGTAATAAAGATTACATATTACGCATATGAATTATGAAATATTTTCCCTTTCAAATTCTCAAGCAGAAAAACCAATTATTCTACATGCTCAGCCAGCAGGTTTTGACGTCTCCATGTTACAGTATTACTGCCTGCAGAAAATTGCCTTTGCTACACACTTGTGTGATTGGGAAAGTACTTTCCTACCAAAATTGCAAGATTTCTGAGACTTTGGAATTTTTATTACAAATTATATCAACGATTTTTTTTGGATCTTGAATCCTCATGGAATTCAAGTGGACGAAGCGAACGAACTATAGAACTAAAACTTTAGTTTTGTAGAGCCAAAAAAATTCTATACTTCTCATATCATTTAATCAACCTTAAAATCTCTTGCTTTTTATGAGTTCAAGAAAGAAACTAAACGCTGCGAATGAATATCACATCGGACGGACGCAGTAATAAAAAGGCTAAAAGAGCCTTGTGGTGTGAAAACTCCCCCTTCCGCGCGACTCACCTCGGCAAAGGTGGAAAGGGAAAAAGGGAATCGGTTGTTGCCTTTCACGGAAACAGTTCATTTTTCTCTCTCCTAAGAATGCTCACTTAATCTCTTCACTTTACTTCAATACCCGAGGCATATTCCTTATGCGTGGGATGGTTCCGAAAAATATCCAATCCTTAGTATTTTCACTCGAGTAATGCGCTGAATGTTCTAGTCGATCTATACATAATCCTTTTTAGCATCCTCAGTTTAGTGTTTGAAGTCAATGAAGACGATTATCCATGCTTTAAATGACGACTAATGTTTTTAAAAACTTGAAAAATCGGCCTCAGTTACTGAGCCTCAGAGTTCCGCGGCGTGTAGCTGAGCCTTGACGCGCGATTGAAAAATCGCTCTTATTTCCTTCGTCGCACTTTTTTTTCCCAAGATTTCTAATAAGTACTCTTTATAAATCTCTACTTTATATTGTGGTTCAAAGTTTCCGAGTTATATTTTTCGTAAACGAAAGATAATATCTACTTTATGTCAAATTTCACGTGAAAAACGGGTCGGCCATTTTGCGTTGTATAACCAGACAGATGAGAGCCAAAATCTTCATAAGTCATTGAAAGTATAGGCTATAAGCACCAGATCAAAGGAATATTGCGTTTTTTATGCCATAAAACTCATACCAACGCAAAACCACTGGATAAATTCAAAGATTTTTTGAGGAAAAACGATATCTCGCGTGGCATTGAAAAATTGGTCATGCTTTGGCCTCTGTATCTCTCTTAAGGTTCGTATTTATTTAAAATGGCATATACATCTCTGTAAGGTAATGATTTAAGAGTATTTACGCTAAGTTTCAAGTCTCTATCCCCAAAAAGGTCATTTTGGACTTTATTCCAGCTTTTTCCGATTTCGGACCAGTGTGCGCCGGGTAGGAAGACGATCGGCCGCCGCGGCTGGCGTAAAGGTATTCAGCGCCCACGTCGACAACTATAGTGTATACAGCAAGCTGAAACTACCAGGCCAAGGCATTAGAATGACTTATAGGCTTTAAAAACTGCATTATTACATGAGTTTCATGATAGTGCTTCCTGTCGGCAGATTCCTGGACCTACTAGCCTCGAAAGCTCTGTAACCTTAACTACTCGACTCGACATTTGTAATGCTACTCGAAACGCTTGAGTCGAGTACCAACTACTCGATCAACTTGAATTTTCGAGTACTCACACATCCCTAAAAGATATGTGTTTTGTTATTACGGTTACGTGGCACGAAAATTCAAATGACTGTTGGAAACGCGGTCGTATATTTTGTTGTTTGAAGTACTACTGGAATTGGAATCGATTTTTCACCTTGGCAAGTACTCGTTTTCGATTCCGGTTCTTGGCCGAGAATCGAGGAATCGAACTGACCCATCACTATTTTAAATAGAATTTTGCAGTTTGAATTCCAAAAATTCTCATGAAAATTTTTTTTTTCACATTTTTAATGGGAAAATTTATCTTCTCAGACCCCTTCACCATGTCTCCGTCAGGATTAGCTGGCACCGCAAAAGCACAAAAAAGTCAACTTTCATAGTTTGGCATGAAGATTAACGACATCACATACATTTGTTTCAATGTATTTTTATAGACTCCCTGAAAATCCTAGTTTTTTCCCATTTCTTGCTAGAAGTGTACTTATAAACAAATTGAAATTACAAATGAATCACATTGTTCCCAGCTTGTCATTATTAGTCACTCTAGCTTCACTCTTCCAGCATGTAAGGGAAGGGAGGGAAGATCTTGAGGAATGTTGTGCGAATCAAGCTACGCATGGCACGGCAGGTGGCAGGATGCATGTTTGCAGGCGCATTTGAGTCAGCATTTTGGCATGAAGTGATAAAAATATGACAAAACGGTTGAAATTTTTAGCACATAGAATTCTATAAGTCATCTTTACCTCAGAAAATGTTTTATCTGGGTCGAAAACCTCAACATTCAAAATAACTGCAATTAGACCCTTTAGGCACGGCTATCCAATGTCGCACGAGCCAGCGGCATTCCTCGTATTTTTCTCATCGGTTCATCATACATTTTGAGACCAGGAATTCTTCAATGGTTAATTTTTGAAATATAAATGCCGTCCTACCACCAGGGCCCTTGAGTGACCACTTCTCCACCAATCATTCAGACTCTAACCAGGGGCCGTATTCTGTAACTCCAAACCGATCGCTGCGGCACCGATTCGTCGGGTGCGACGTCACACCGACTCCCGGTAAGAAGTCGTGCGATTCTGTACGAACCCGATCGGTGCGGCACCGACGTGAGGGCGAGAGATCGTCGGTAGCCGTACCGACAGCAAAAAGGTGTCGGTACGGCCACCGACTAGTGGGTTTCATCAACTCCCCGGTGCGCATTGTACGTTTTATTTTGTTTTTATCTCATCACCGAGTAAATAATAAGGTTTGCTGCAATGTTATCTTTTTCTGCCCCTTCGAATAGGCCTCTATAATTCACTGTGTCAACATCTATATTGATTACCTTGACATAAATATAAGATATTGGTTAATAAACATTAGGTTTGCCACTATATAATGACTTTCTCTCATTTATGTTACCACTTTCACTCGCTTGTAATAGGATTTCTTTCACTCTATCATCATTTATTTGCTCCTTTGACATAAAAAAGATATTTTTGATTAAATATGAGTTTTGCCGCAATGTTATCACTTTATCTCACTCTGAATAGGCAACTATTATTTCACTCAATCATCATTTGGCGTTTCTCTCGGCAAAGAAATAAGATCTTTTTATTTAAGTATGAAGTTTGCCACAACGGTATCAGTTTCTTTCATCTGTAACAGGCAACTATATTTCATTTTATCGTCAGCCATTGATTCCCTTGACGATGAAAGAAGATATTTGTTAATAAGTATGAGGTTTACCGCAATATTATAATTTTCTCTCACTTGGATTGCGCAACTTAAACATATGTATTTCACCCAATCACAATTTCTTTACTTCCTCGTCATTACACTTCTTTTAATTACACCCAGTTCCATATTTTTATAACAATTTCATAACTTGTTCCTCTAATATGACATTTACATTTGCTTTTGAATCCTACGTTCACGTTCCATGGAATTTTCGTCTGCTACGGTGCCAATGGCATAACCTTCCGTTGATAACATTTAGACGGAACTTACTTAATGACAACTATATTACCAAATCATGAATAAATAGCAATATACGGAACCAATATTTAAAAAAAGAAACTACGATCTCAAGGATAGTTTCAATAATTCATTCCAGCAACAACAATCTCCATCACATACAAACTTTATTGTGATGTTGTAATATTGTTTCCTTCGATTCTGTATGTACAGCATTACTACCACACATTATATAAGCATTGTTAACAACTTATTCAATATCTTTTATCTTAATCTAGCAATAAGTCGTAATTTCCGCAAATAAAAAGATTGAGAATGACGACAACAAACTGTGCCAATGAGTCTTCACTTGTTTTTACCCTTCTTTCATTGGTGGAGACACGTTAGATGACTTCTAACTTCGGATATATTCGGATTTTCCCTGTTTGAGAAGGAGGGGGATCCGTACAGACTGGTTTGATACCGACGACCATACTGAATCGCTGAATTAGCCGTCGTCGGTATGGAAACCATCGTCGGTACGGAATGATGTGCTGTCGGTGGGCTGGGAAGGGAAACCGACCGATGCGGTACCGACGAAATACAGAATACGGCCCCAGGTTGAAAACACAAGAATATGTAATTCATCCTAATCATTTACTGGGGAATCCTTAGATCCTAGTTATATTCAGAATAGTTATTCGATTCAGTCAACACAGACACTTCCATTGCAATTTCTTCAGTGAGAGATAATTTTTGACTCCAGGGCTTCAAAAATCAAAACAGCAAAGCGTACCTGGGGGTGTGTCTGTAGAACCATGGCAAGTATTTCGCGTCCGTTGTGCTCCTCACTCAGGGCATACAACGTGTGGATTCTCTGTGCAATGGGCTGGCATGGTGAGAGGAGAAAGGCAAGCAGACGACCCGCCTGTATACGCAGGCAATCTCTGGATGCCCAAGCAAAGTGCCACATGCTACTCTCACCGCTTGCCGAAGAAGAGGACCTTGGGTATTGGGATCCATGCCTGCAAAGTCAAAGGTCATTAGATGTGACCAGGGACGACCACATGCACCAACATTTCAATGTCCCATTTTGATTCTCACCACGTCCCACTGCCAATGATGTTCCTATTTTTGCCTCGGGTTGTTTTCTCCAACACGGTTGCCAAGCCTTGAATGATGAGAGACAGGACAAACCTCGAGAAATTTAATTCACTCTTGCTCACTTCGTAGCGGCCATCAGTGGGCTCTGCAAGGAAAGGAAAATGATGGAAACTGAAATCTTTACCAGGGAAAACAAGTAACAAAATCTAACACAAATGAAGTGTTACCCAAAAAGAACACATGTAAATTGAAACATGAATAGCTATCCGCTTCAGGTGAACTATGCAAAAATACTGCGCAAGTAAAAGACTCCCCACAGCAGACAGAGTTCAAAGGGGCTGAAGTCATCAATGAATTCCCATCAAACCATTGTAGTGGCTGTAGTCGGAAAATAACTCATATTGTCAGTCGTTAGGTAATAATTTCAGTCTAATTTAAAAAGAATGAAGCAAAAGAAGGTAGCCTCTCCTGTTCAAAGATGATTAAGCACCATTGGATGGAATTAAAAAAAAACTAACTGCCATTACAATCAGGAGGGGGAGAATGATGTACAGTGGAACCATGTTAAAGTGAGTATGGGCTATTGCAAGACCCCCGTCATTATAATAGATAGCCAAGGCACCATCAATTGACCCTATGATTAGCATGTAAAAAAAATTTCTTTTTTACAAGGCCCTTTTGGTGTTGGAACTCGCCATAGCAAGAGTTTCCATCACCGGAAAACCATCACCAATAGTCCCTAATCTCAGTAATTGTTGGCGATCTGTTGGAAATGAAGTTGACATGGTGTGCTTAGTCTCAAATTCATGTGTTAAACTGTCATTCGATAAGTGAGTAGTTCATTTTAGTGAAAATATTGTGGCATTAACATTTGCGAATGCTCAATCTTCTTTTGTTCTTTGGGTGGCAGAAAGCAGCCGACAGAATACCCACACTTCCGTGTGTCGCGTGAATATAAAGCATTTGAGAGTAGACAGCATGGCCAAAAAAAGGTAAGATTTAAGTAATATGACGTAACATATAAGTAATTGAAATTAACAAGAGCTATACATATTTGAAGTTTGCATTAAGTGAAGACTTACCAGTGTTGATCAAGAAGTCCACCGACTTCTGCAAAAGCAAGCGGAATCTTTCGTTGATTTCGCTCTTGGGTAAGTCCTTGGAGGGACCAGGTGGTTTGGAGTAGCTCAAGTTGGTATCACTGATGGCATATGGTGAGGAGTAAGCACCGCTCGTCAGGCTGCTACTGCTCAATGTTGTATGGCCCTCCATCAGGTGGCAGTCATCGTAACTGGTGGACAGCACTGTTTCAATGAAGTCTAAGCATGAATTTGCCAGAAGTCCAGAGATGAACACAATCAAGAGACTCTCCAGTGTAGTAATGGCATTCTATCCAGGGATTCAATAATTCAAGGTACAAATGTATCTTTTTATTGCACATTAAAAGGAAGTGGGAGTCTCGGATTACCGTATATCTCCGAATATAGTCCCCCTCTGAATATAGTCCCCCCCCCCCCCAATTTTGAGACCTCAATTTTGGGAAAAAATTTAAAATGCAAAGGAAGGCAATTTTTCTGTGGTTAGCAAGTTAAGATTCTAGAGTCGATAAAAACTATTATTTTCTGTGAAGATTAAGAACAAATCTGTTCACATATTTTCCATCACAACAAAATAACTATACCTAAAACATGTTGTGATCCATTGCATGTATCAGTAATTTATAGTTCCTTAACCAGATGTAATGAAGAAATGAGAAAATTTTTTAAGTATCCAAGGCTATTGTATTTTTTAAACATTCACAAATTATTAATATTTTTGATTTCCAAATGACTACAAACAATGTCAATATATAAGCTTTAACTTAAATCCCATAAACAGTATTGCGTTTGGCCCTGAAACTTCCATAGATCCAGTGTAACACACCCATCAAGTCATCACAAATCCACGTGACCTGAAGAATTTAGGAAATCTAAATAAAATTGTGTTAAATAAATTATAAACATTATGAAAATATTGCCATCAAATGCCTGCTAAGCAAAATAATTAAACTACAGGACTTACAAATATCAAAGTAATAAAATTAAGAAATAAACTTTTTCCAACAAACATTAAAACTAAAAAAAATATTATATCAATTTTCAATGCCTCGTCGCGAATCATTGCATAAGTTACACAAAGAGCTTTTGCTCTGCATTTGCGCACAAATTCGACGATATTTTCCTCTAATTCTTTGAATCTGCCGCATCGAGACCCCCGAAATGACTTCCGCGATGTTCTAGCGCTTTGCAAGCGCTGTGAATACTATGATTTACGGCGTATTCTGCAACGGCTATTTTTAAATTGGCATCGAAACTCCGTCTTTGATGGCCTATAATCTGCCGCAGGATTGATCCTCATCTTTCTACTTGATTCATCACCTCACTGTTGAACGTAAAATTATTTTTAATGAAGAAAATATCGCTGAAATAATTGCAAAACGTTATGTGACGTAATTTATCGATCCTACTTACCCTGGGGAATTGAATATATTCCTCAATAAATTGATCACACTTTCGATGCTGAGTCGCTGGATTCCGATCAAATGAAATAATGCCGGCGCTTCTGGTTTAAAGTCGTCGATTATTGCGCCTTTTCAGAAACAAATGCATCACCTATCGCGCATTCTTGCTCTGTGAAGGCGGTAAAGGCAGTGGTTGTAAACACGAACCGCACGGACGTATAGCAGCTACGGACGCAATGAAATGCTAAATCGTCACGAAAGGTTCACTTTCTCTGTTTATTTTTCGCAATTATTTAAATCGTGTAACTATTAAATGAGCGACGGGTACATATACTATTGATTCAATTCAAGTGTTCGATTGATGTAATGATAGTGTGTGTTTAGTTTTCATTTTAATTATTTACTGTTTTGCGTCATTAAGTGATCAGTGTCGATTGAATCATTCTAACAATACTTTTCCAAGAAAAATTAACGGCTACCTGATGGATTCCGTGAAAACGCATATTCGATATGCTATTTGAATCGGAAGAATCGTATCTTTACAACATTTGTGGTAAAAATTGTCTAAATTTCCGGTAAAATGTGGCAGTACTTACTAATATCTCTGATTATAATCCTCATAAATATACTCAAATAGAAAGACTACGAGAACATTAGCCATTATGCCGTTATTTATAATTTTATGGTCACCTTTAGTATGCTAAACTCGATTACACTCGATTATAGTCCCCCCCCCTTACTTTTCCGCGGCCATTTTTGGAAAAAAAGGGGGGACTATATTCGGAGATATACGGTAATTAACTCATAATAAATAAGAAAAGTCTTGGAACACACGTTATGATATATCTGTGAGGTAAACCTGCATGGGTAGAGCACACACATGCCAAAGTAAACAGGAATTATTTTTAACTCAGACAACAGAAGGCAACCACACAAGAAGACGATGAGATTGCTTAAGTGTGTTTGCTAGTGATCATTGAGTTTGAAAAGAAGCAAAAATGCTAGTGAAAAGCTTGGCTTAAAAAGAGAAAGGAATGCACACCTAAAAGATTATAAACGGAGTTAAGTTCAGATCTAGAAGACAACTTCAATTACTAACAAATGAATGAAGAAGGCACAAAAATACAAATATGACTGATGCTTTCTACTAAAAGAACACAACAGATATAAATAAAAAACAGTACAGGTGTGCAGGAGTAACTCACACCAACACACACTCACGTCCACATGCCTACAAAGGTAAAAAGGAGTGGATTTTGATTCTTCTCTGGTCACCTTCACAGGTTGCCTGCTACAGATTGTTACACATGCTCTCATTTTACCTGTTCAGGTGACCTGTGCAGGCAAGCCCCACTGATATTCGGGAGCATGTGTGCCGGGCTGAACTTAAAAATACAGTGTTATTTGGGGCCTTAAGTCAACAAAATATCTGCATCATAAGTCATCATGTATCACCTGAGGAGAGGGCGGAAGAGATGCTCCTCTGCACTTTGAATTGTGCATGATGCTGATGGTGCTGCTGAGCGACACCCTGTGACGATGCCATCCGAACCTGTATGGCGTCAATTGCCCCATTCAGCACAGCCAGGTGGGCCTCATGCAAAACCTGCACGCACAGCGCCTTTGGTCCACAAGATCCCTTCTCCAGAGATTCAACAAAATTCAGGAGGTGCTGGATATCGTTCATTATCTAACAAAGATAAAAATAAGAGAGAATATTTGATGAAGTAACCGTCGAAATCATACGAGCTAATGTTAATGCTTGAGCGGTTGGGCCTCCTGGTGAAACATAAGCAATTGCTCGGTACAAAGGGTGCACCAACAATAATTTTGAAACATGTTTCTTGAAAGCAACTAATTCCTGCACTTTTTGCGGTCACATTAGTTTGAAATCTATTTTTTTCATTTCTTATTCAATATATTTTTACTGATACATAAATAGAAAAAAATCAGGATTATTTACTTGAAAATTATGTCCAAAAGTAGCTAGATGATATTCTGCAAAATTATATCTTTAGTTTTATGGTTGGAAGGAAATTACTTAGCTTTTCTACACAAAAACACACACTTTATTGCAGACTAGTTTCGGTTACACTGTACCATTTTCAAGACTAGTGATACACATAAGAATTTGCCGGTATATATACTCTGTGGTCGGGTGATTGGAGGGGAAGGGGAGAGGTAAGTGACGGGAAGGGTGACGGTAGGAAGGGATAGGGGAAAAACCAGAGGTAGTTACAAAGAAGAGCGTGGGTTGGCGTCACAAGGATTTTTTGGGGTGTAATAGTGGAATGTCTAGGAGGGGGGAGTGGAAAGGGAAAAGGTGGTCATTAGCAATGGTTTCTTTCCTCTTTAAAATTTTTAAAATTTCCAACTGTTCTCTGATATCCAGCTGTGTTCCTTTTTTGACTCGGTGCAGCAATTCCGGGGTAAAATCCGCTTGGTGACCTTCCTCCCGAAGATGGGTAGCGAATTGGGACATCCCCGTGTTGTTGTAGTAATCGCGCCGGTGTTCCTCCGCTCGTACGGTCAGACTTCTTCCTGTTTGTCCTATGTATTTGGAGTCACAATCACCACACCTTAATTGGTAGACCCCGCTCTTGAGGGCTGAGTCAATGGGGTCTTTGACTGAAGGTAGCATGCTCCTCAGGTTAGAATTATTGTAAAAGGCCGGTTTTATGTTGATTACTTTGAGTAATTTTTCCAATTTAATAGAAGGTTGGCCTAAATATTTTATGCGTCGCCATGACTGTTGATCCGTGGGGGTGGTAGAGTAAATACCTCTGAGTAAGAATTTTCTCTTTTTGCTTTCAAACAAATCGTTGATCAATTTTTCGGTGTAACCATTGGCTATCGTGATTTTTTTGATCGTGGTAATTTCTGAAAGGAGATCTGAGGGTTCTAAAGGGATCGACAAAGCTCTATGCAGCATGCAATGAAAGGCTGACAATTTTTGGGTTATGGCATGCTTGGAAGTTGCGTGGATGACTTGGTCTGTATAAGTTGACTTTCGGTAAATGGAGAACTTATGCTCGCCGTCTTTAATGGAAATATTATATATATATCTATATTGTACCGTATTTGCACGAATCTAAGGCGAACACGATTCTAAGACGACCCCCCCTTTTTTGGAACTCCACTATGGGAAAAAAGTTTTCTAGGGGAAAAAAATCAATGCGCGAATGTTTGGCTATGTTGCCTATGTCCCAGGAAACGCATGATTTTTGGCGCGTGATGAAAGGAATAGTGGTACTTAATCGAGACACTTAGGTCTTATTGTTGATTCGACTAATAGTTTCTTCGGAGGGGCCATGGTCCGAAGACGAATAAAATTAAACTAGTGAAAATGAAACCTGACTTTATTAAACCCACACGGAAAACACTCCGTGGTATGAAGGCAAGCCACCCTGGAAAGTATGTAACCACTCGTATGAGCTATGCTATCGCGTTCGGCGTACACAGAGCATACTGCAGGGGGTGAAGCATGACCATATGACTGCGCCATGAAATTTTTGTCCATTACTTACCCATTACTCTCTAATTAGCGTAGCGTCAGATGGGCGGATGAATTCGGATTGTTAGTAGGGAGGAACAAAATATCCTGAGAAGATATCCCTTCCTCAGTAACTCTGACAAGTGAGACTTATGGTATAACTCGTAAATTGATAACTGATAATAACCTGATATCCTGTTTTCGGAAAAAATGCCGCATTAACTGCCGAGAAGCTCAGCAACGAGGATATCGAGTTTCGCCATAAATCACCTTCGTATTTTTCCAAATAGTTCCTTGCTTAAAAATGCTTAAATAACGTTAGAAATACGTCGTGTTTGGTCTCGTTCTTTTTTGAATTACTAGCACATTGCAAATATTCCAGCCTAATAAAAGTATAATACCAATTGCCGAAATTCATTGTTAAACACCTTTTGAGCTAATACGTTATTGGATGCAGCGGTTGACCTCCAGAAACCGGGAACTTTAACCAAGTAGGCTGAAAAAGGTCAGTGGGTGAGAAAAGGGGGGCGTGAAACGCGTTTCTATTGTTCTCGTGTAACTTGATATTTTTTTCGAAGCTAAGGTCTTCGTAATACGATCCCTGCGCTAGCTGGGACCTTTTGTTTGATTTTGGAAAAGAGGAAAGCGTCAGAGGGGGGAGGCGAGAGATGTATGGAGGTGGATAGCGGATCTTGGGAAATGCGCTTATGCTACTACCCCAAGGCTTTTAGCTTCTCTCAATGGTAATTTCATTTCGTGGGGAATATTTAATCTATGTGCCTGTAGTTATTAGCCATAAATGACACATTGTATTTATTTCGTCTCATTTTCGTCAAAAGATTGATGTGGGAATATTATACGTCGGGACCACGATCTTTACACGATCAATGCGTAAAAACGATACTTTTGAGATGCGGGAAAAAATTACATCGTCTATATGGAACCTTATTTGTGACCAGAAACGGCGAACGATGAATGCAGGAAAATGATCAATACGGGTACGATAGATCGGAGTTCCACTTAATACCTTTTCTTTTGAAAGCGGCAGTGTAATAATTACTTTTCTCTGCCATCGTAATACTCTGAAAGGCACGGAATCACAACTAAATTGATTTCTCTAATCAGAGGCAAATCATGTTGCCATCTTACCGTTGCTCTGAGAAAAATGCGACGACTTTGTAGCAGTTTATGCCACTACGGCATTGAGGCTTTAACGTTACAATTTAGGTAAATTGTAACCGATCACACGAACATTTTGTGAGTTGATCAAGCTTTAACTTGAATGGAGCCGAACCCAGGGTAAAGCAGGCAATCTCGCGGACTCGGCAGAAGTGCACCCGGCGACTGATCGGCACGCGCCGAATCTTTGCCTGCTGCCCAAAAATGAATTTCTTTTTACTTGAACGCAAAATTAAATATGCTAAATTACTGTTAATCTATTTTTGACGTTGATTTTTCGTTGTATTGCAATCAGGTGGCAACCTCAGGTGTCCATAATTTTTCCGGCGTGAATTATGCAACCCGCTTGACGTCAAAAATTTTGCATCCGATTCTAAGACGAACCCTCTTTTCCGCAGGAGTTGCGAGGGCAAAAAACCTCGTCTTAGATTCGTGCAAATACAGTATATATATATAACATTTCCATAATATTTGGTCCTATATTATATATAATATAGATCCAAATAATTTAGAGTGCTGCCCTTTTGTAACTCCATAGTGAACTTGATATTTGAATTTAAACCATTGATAAGGTGTAAAAAAATTTTTATTTAAGAAATATAAAAGAAATTTTTTATTTATTTACAGATTTATTAAAAATTTTAATGATGATAGTAATAATAATTTTATTTTGCAGTGAGTAAAGTAATTCATGGTTTCATCAAAATTTAATGACAGGGCATTACAAAAAAATACAAAGAATCATACCTAAAATACCTAAGTCATAGTTTCACACAGACCAACAACATCATAATATAAAAAGACACAGTTGAACAAGAAATACAATCATATTGAGAATTCTATCACATTGCAGAAGCCTTTCTAGGCAAAATCTTTGACTCTTCTCTCATTTGTAATTGAAGAGTTAATAGTAGAGATGCTGTTGGCAATTTATTGTATACCATTGAGACCTAATGATTAGTTCCTTTTGCAAAAAAAACATGAATATTGACTAGAATGTCTGATTGAATTGGAGTGGGTGTAGAAGTCATGTAGTTCAAGAAGAGTTCAGTAGAAATTTATCCTTGACAAAGAAAACACATGATGAGATGTTAACAGAGAGCATTTTAGCACATTAATTAGAGAGCTACATAATGTTGCTGCACCGACACAAGACTAATGTTCAAAATTTTTTCTCTGAAAATACAACATCACTGAAAAAGCGTCATGGAACAAGATCCTGTTGGATGAAGCCTCAGGCATTGCAAGAACATCTGTACATTATCCACAGCTAATTACAGAGGTAGTCAAGATATCTAAATGGCATTTGAATTTTAATAGGTGTAATGGCTACCGACAGAGCAGCGTGTGGAAAAGATAACTTTCCAAAAGCGTGGATATGGCAATCAACACTTAATAAATTTCTATTTTCTTTTCTATACTTGATTTTTAATGAGTAGGGTTTACTTTTGCTCATATTTTTAATCCAAGAAAGGAAAACTCAAGAAAGGTGCAAGATTGAAGGATACAATGGTTTGGACATGTTTCAAGATGGGATGAGGAGCGTGTGAGGAACAGACTTCTGAATTTGCCAATACAGGGGAAGAGATCGTGGGTAAGGACTCACGGAAGATGGAGGGACTGTATCGAGAATGATTTGTGGGAGAAGTGTTTGAATGAAAGGGATGCCCAGAATCTACTGACTTGGAGGCGAATAATTAAGAACAATGACCCCTAATGGAAGTTAAGCTGCAGAAAAAGAAGAAGATTTCGAATCCAACACGGCAATGGATGCTATTCCAACAGTCTGTGAAATGAAAATGGATAAATCTTATTCAATCTCCTTTCAATTTTCCGAGCCAGAGGGACAAAAATAAAGCATTTATAGGTCACTCCACCCAGCAGTACGCCCGAAAATGGCTTAAGCAGCAGTGCATGAAAACTGAAATTTTCCATAACATTTCCAAACTATCGGATTAGTGACGACTGTAAATGTACCACTCACCTGCATGTTGTGTGCTCCAGTGCTGGACACAGAGTGGGACACAACAGTGACCAGGAACAAGTGGACGTCATTAACGAGGAGATCCAGGTCTGAGTGTTGGGAGGCCATCTTCTCCACAGGATCTTCACATTGCGAGTAAGAGTGGGCGATCGCAACCAACGTCTTGGCCAACGCCTCCAGTAAACCACTTTCCAGAAGTGGCCTCGATGCATGAGGAACCTTTGGTCATAGACAGAGCACACATCTCAACAACATAATTACGGTAAAACTTCTCTAAATTGAAGCTGTAATGTCACATTAAGAGGTAGCACAGACTGGCATTTTTAAATAATATTTTGAATAAGTTTGGCAAAAAAAGTCATTATGTATCCATGAATGGCACAACAACACCCAATACACCCATGTCTCGTATAGCGCAAGGGATGCGTTCCTTGGGGTCTTTGCGCTATACGAATTTGCGTTATACGAGAGCGTTTTAACATAGGGAAGATAGGGATGCGTTCCTGGTAGCATAGGTCTTGGGTATTGAATTTCCTCTAAAACATCTATATTCCCATAAAAAGCCTTAGAAAGCATTATTTCTATAAATATTTATAATTTAAAACATCTTTAAAGATAGTATTCACGCATTCAAAGACTTTTATTCACGTTAAAAAAAATTATTACGTGCTTTCGAAATTCCATCCTGTCGTGCGGGTGGGCTAACATCTGCTATCTCAGGGGATCGTAATGCGTTGCCGGCAGTTGATGATTTTTCAAACTAGTCTAAAAACAACTATTGTGTCACCCAGGCCCTTTTGTCGCTCATCGAAATGACAGGAAAATGCTACTTTAAATGCCATTTCATAGCTAGCGGAGTTTATGAATGATAAATCATTTTAATTTGAAGTCCTCCGAGTCATTAGCAGCTACGTGAAACAGTCTTTAAATGCCTTGAAACCTGACCCAGGTTTTCCTTCCCTGAAAATGAATGAACGAGAATGCATTCTTTTCCAAAAGAATATCGTCTCATCAACACTAAAAACTAGTTGAGGGGGAAAGGAGCCACTTTCAATAACAGCTTGGAGTTCATCAGAAAATGTTGTGGTGGCTGCGCTATCAACACTTGCAGATTCACCTGATATCGCCGCACTGAAAATACCTGCTTGCCGTTTAAATTCTGGAACCAACTGGAGCTTTCACTTAATGTCTCGGAGCGATTACCACTCTCGTCTTTTTGTACTGATTCACCATGAACTTTCCGTATGTGTAGACCGCTTGGTTGAAGTTGGTGCGGCTGAGGTCACTGATATTTTAGCTTCGTCTTTATTCAGAATAAGGCATCGTGAGTTTAAACTTCCGCGCAATATCGCTTTGACGCTCTCCATTTTCAAAGCAATTGACCTCTCTCAAGTCCTCTTCTAGGTTAATGGTTTTTCTTGATAAATTCTTGATTTTTCTACACGCATTCCTATTTTTTGCCATATTCTTTTGGTTTTTACTCTGACGTATGGCTCTATCTAAATCACCTTCTTCTGCTGAACTGTATTCCTGAGACGCAGAAGGGCTATGACTGCGGGGAGGGAACGAAGCCATTGTGTTTGAGACTCTATAGCGGACCCTTTTATGTGTTGATGCTATTCATGCGCAACTCGGTCACCGCTCCATTTCTCCCCCGTGAATACCGATGACCTTGAAGGCTTAAGCGTAGACTCTCTACCTGAAAGTCAATCGCCCGGTAACCTACGACGGCAAAAATACGTCTCAAACCGTATTGCTGAAAAAAAACTCATTTCCACTAGCCCCACGCTTAATTAAGGATCTAAATTATTTATTATCATTCTGTTAAGGAGACGAGATAAAATACTTCGGTAGGCCGGCTATCTGGACCCATTGACGAGTAATACTTTTGGCCATTGCACAGCAATGAATTTCGATTAATATATAAACAAAAAAGAAGATTTGAGGCTAGCAATAATATTAATGTGCGTAAAATGATAGAAATTTCGTGTGTACTTAGCGCAAGTTCACGTTTTATCACGAGAGCGTTTAAGATTTTTGATTAGGCTACACTGCGTTGCAATGTTTTCCCGAGGAACGAATTTGCGCTATATCGAAATTGCGCTATACGAGACATGGGTGTATTCTTATTGACTTGGATTGCTGACTAATGACAATGTTGATGACATAAAGTATTATGTCACCATCCAAATTCCTCTCTAAAAAAAGTCTCCACCTGAGCACTTATGAAATTTAAACACGGCATCAGCTATTCAAGATGAATTTGCTTATACATAATCACATATTTAGGTAAATAAGGAGGCTATTTACCAAATCCAACTCACATATAATTCGAATTATTTCAATTTACTAAAGAAAAATTTACACAGCCTTTTCCCATCATCTATTCACTCTTCTCATACAGGCTCTTTTTTCATCAATGAGGGGAAACAATAGAGACTCAGAGTGGTGACATAATAAGGCTACTTCACGCCCAGGGGCGAACTAGATGCTAGCCCACCCCAAACACTGAAAGGTTCAACGAGTTTCAAGGCTCCATTTTGGTACCCCCACTTTAGGGTACCCACAGAAGTGGTCACCCTAGTGATTCAGAGAGTCAGTTCTCACCTTGGCGTATGTTTCTCGCAGGAAGAGCATGAGATTGTGTGGGAGCAGAGCGTCACCCTTGATGGCCTTGGGCAGGAGGGCAAGGAGTGGAGGGAATGCAGCCAGCTGCAGGCACCCGAGGGAGGTCCGCGCCTGGCCGTCAGCACCCTCACCCTTCACCTTGCCCGTCGCCGCAGATGAGAGCGAGGTCAACAGGTGCTGCTGCTCCACCTGCTCCTCAAGGCTTGCGCTGCAACGCGTCACCAGGGAGATGCACGCAACGACCAGGTCTGGAGTGGCCTCAAACTGCCCTAGCTGATTGGCTAGCAAGTGGAAGCCACGGGCTCGCAGGAAATGATTAGCCTCTTCATCACCAGCACGCAGCAAATAGGCCGAGATGACCTGCAAGGACGACCATGAAAAGAAAACTTTGAGCTCTCAACAAGTATGAATGAATGAATGCATATTTTAATGTTTCTTTACATCCCTCTTGTCTTTAATTCTTACAAACAATCTTAAGGCCTGAGGAATCAGGGATTTTTTCAGTTGAGCAATAAATTGAAAGCAATCTTGGATCTTGAGTGAGATTTGAGCTTGAGATTCATGATTTTCTTCACAGCTCAAGATTTTTTTCATATAGAGGTCTGATTGTTTCTCTTTCTTAATAAAATATATTCTATGCAAACAGTTTGCCATTCATTAGTGGTATCCCCAGGGCATAGACAGTTTCAGCATTTAGAATTTTATGATAAAATTTTAAAGGGTATGAAAAATATTTGAGGGTACCACCAAGAATACAAACTATACAATGTTGAACGGATTAATGAATATATGTTATTATAAAGAAATATAAAATGTCCATGCATTCAGGGAAAAGGCCTAAAGATGAACAAAACACTTGGAGCAGAAAACATCTATGAAATAAAGCCAAGGAAACCCTCTATGACAAAGTAAAAGATAGCTAACCAAAGCTGAAGACTTCCAGAGGACTTTCGTAGGAGTGTGATGATTGTAATACTGAAGACCACAAATACTGAGAAATGTGAGGAGCACTGAACATTGAGCCTAGTGGTCACATGCATTAAAAATACGTGCGCAAATAATAAGCCTAAGGATGGAAAAGAAAATTGAAGATATCCTCTCAGAAAACTAATTTGGATTTAGAGAGATCAGAGGAACCAGGGAAGTAATAGTTAAGAATAATTCGGCTAGATTGGGACTATTTTCATCATTTCACCACTCAGTTGACCATCACTCTGCTGATGACAGCAGTGAAATTCACTATTGATTTGCAATATATTTTTGCTTTCACTTTGCTTAAGGCAGTAATTTTAATAGGAATAACTAAGTTTTATCTCATTTATCAAATTTTAGGCTAAATAGAAAAATAGTTGGCAACTTTGCATGCAATTATTCATTCAGTGATAATGTTAATAATGTAATAACAGAGTACAGTAAATTCCGGTTATTACGCGCCTCACTTTACCGCGGTTTCGGATATACCGCGGGTCTCACCATGTCCCCCGAGATGATTACATTGACCTTTTTTTTGAGGTAGGTAACTTTGTGGCGAATTTTATCTTGGCGTGACTACCGACGCATCGCAACTTCAAGCGACTGTATTAACTCGGTTGGCGACGTATTCCATACATTGTTTCGTAGCCATAAAAAAACTCGGTAATGCCTGATCGGTCATTGTGTCTTGCGAACTCGAGCTGAAAAGTGTGTTGCACGGCCATAATAATTTTCGAGATTCTGGGAGATTGAGATAATTCTCATTCGTACGTTCGCACCGCGGCGCTCAAACCAAGGTAGGTACTCAATGCTCACAGGCTTCGAGCATTTAATAATGAATGGGCTGTTTTACCTTTGTCTTAATATGAATATGAAAATTACTTTTTTACGAAAATTTTCATTGATTTTAGGGTTAAAACGATGTCTGCCAAAAGGAAAACTTACACAATAAAAGAAAAGTTGGGCATAATCGACAGAGTGAAACGCGGTGATTCAAAATCAAGTTTATTCAGGGAGTTTGGTGTTCCTGAAGGAACTATTCGTGGTTGGATGAAAGAAGAAGTTAAATTACGATCATTCGTTGATCAAGTGGATGACGAAATAGGACTTGATAGAAAAAAGGCCAGATTGAGTGCTGCTGGTGATGTGGATGAATGTTTGTTCACGTGGTTTGTTCAGAAGCGCAGTGAAGGTGTTCCATTATCTGGTCCACTTTTACAAGCACAGGCAATTAAATTAAATAAACAAATAGGTGGTGCACATGATTTTGTTGCTTCTGCTGGCTGGCTATCGAGGTGGAAAATTCGCCACGGGGTAGCGCAAGTTAACATGCAAGGAGAATCTCGTTCCAGTGACAGTGAAGCAGCTAGAGAATTCTGTGGGACTTTACGCAAGATGATTGATGAGGGTGAGTACACTGAAGAGCAATTGTATAACTGCGATGAAACCGCTCTCTACTACAGATTGCTTCCAACAAAATCACTTGATATTAAGAAGTCGGCAAATAAATCCGGAATAAAAATGAGCAAAGAAAGAGCGACTTTATTACTGTGCGCGAACAAATCAGGAAGTCACAAGTTAAAACCTCTGTGTATTGGTAAAAATCGAAGTCCTCGGTGCTTCAAGCACGTTAATATGACAGCACTACCCATAAATTACAAAAACAGTCAGAATGCCTGGACGACTCGAGACATTTTTTTATCTTGGTTCAATGAAGATTTTGTTCCGTCGGTTAAGAGCCACTTAAGATCAAAAAAGTTAGAAGAGAAGGATCTACTTCTGTTAGATAACTGTCCGGCCCATCCGTCTTCTGAGCTCTTGATATCGAGGGATGGCAAAATAGTGGCTTCGTTTTTACCAAAAAATACGACAGCTCTTATTCAGCCCATGGATCAAGGGATAATTAGAGCATTTAAAGCCCATTATCGGCGGGAATTGCTCACTAGTGTCATAAATTCAGAACTGCAGGTACAAGAATATCTGAAAACAGTCACCCTGAAGAATATGGCTTATAATATTGGATTGGCATGGAAGAAAATAACTTCAGCTACAATCCTAAATTGCTGGTCAAAGTGCGAGTATACAGCGGGCGATACCATGGAAGACGAAGACGAGTTTTTGGGTTTCACGGAAGAGGACGCACGTGAAGCTTCAGATGTTCTTTCTAATAAACTATTTGTGAGTGATCTCGAGGCCTGGGTTCGCGAAGACGAGGAAACTCCTGTATCTGCTTATAAGAGTGACGAAGAAATTGTGGCTGCAGTCCAGAGCCGCGCAAAAACAGCTGCATCATCGGAAGATGAGAGCGAGAATGGAGAAGACGAATGTGAGGTCGAGATGCCAAAAATTGGCCATTTATTACATAATAATAGTGAATTGATGAATTGATTGGAGGGACAAAGTGATTGCGATAGTATTCATCTGTTGCACTTGCAAAGCATAAAAAATTACGTGACAAAGAAAAGCCATCAACTATCGCGGCAAAAGAAAATATCCGAGTATTTTAGTAACTCCCGTTAAAGTAGAGCGTCTAAATCATAAAATAAATATTTTAATAATGTATTACGCAAATAAATTGGCTATAAAAATTACCTTTAAGGGTTTTTTTTATTGCTTCCCACGTATTTCCCGTTATAACGCGGTTGTCCGATAACGCGGGTGTAAACTATGTCCCCCTAGACCCGCGTTATAACCGAATTTTACTGTATTATGAAAAATAATTTATTTGTAACTGTAAGCGTTACAAAGCAAATAGGTCTGATGTGCTACAATTTTCTTTCCTTTTTTTAGTAGCAATTGCAAATGCATTTCCTCATGCACTCACACCTGATGATGCTGTAATCGTGAAACTATTTGTATTAAAGCCTTCATCAGCTGCCTTTTGTTTTCCTAAGAGCACTGCAAAATCAACAGACACAGAATGCACATTCATTTACCTTGACAACAGCCGTTCTCACTCTCGAATCTGCATGGTTGGCCATGACAAGAAGGGATTCTGCTTGCACCACATAGTTGAGCACCTGATGGCTCATCGAGTCTGGCAAAACGAGCACAGTGTCCCTGAGGAGCAGCAGAAGGCCCTCAATGATGATTGGCTGGGGAGCCACGACATCGCTCACGCTCGGGGTCTGGCCTGAAGAGCCCACTTCGCCAATCTTCCCATCACTCTGCTGCTCCTGCTCCATGCCAGAACTGCTGTCCCCTTCCTGCGACGCATTGGCAAGAAAAGGAAAGTGAGGCACTTGTGTGTGCAGCAGGGAAAATGCATCCATTTCAACACGTGAATACATCTCAGGCTTTGCATAAACTTCAGGGCACACCGACATTTGCTCCCTTGCTCGGCGAGGGGTCAGGCTTCAGGAGGGTGACAATTTGGGGCACCAGTAAGGCAGAAAAGGGCTACGGGGAAGTTTCCACCGATACTCGGCAACGGAATATTGTTAGGTGAAAGCAGAAGAGAGACAAACCAAAACAAATCTCGCTCAATAAAATAAAACAAAAGCAATACGCAAAATTTTCAAACCTAACCAAAACCCCACAGTCAAGGAATCACTTCCTTGGCTTCACTCTGACTGCCAACCCATCTCTGGCTAACTATATGCTTTCCCTCACCTCTGTGCAGGCCACAACCTCCACGGTCACGGAAGGAATCAAATCACAAACAGCGGTTGATACAGCATAAGCAAAGCAATGCACCACAGTAGATAATAAAATATAAATTTGTCAGAAGGTCCCAGCATTTTTTCCGAATATAAGGTGCTTGAGGTTGCCATTATGACACTATTATCTTAATTCACATTCATGCTTTCTCCACAATATTTGATGTTTTAAGATGCAATGCTTACATTATTAATGCAGAAGCTGCACAGTGACTAATTTGCTAATTATTATGTAGGATTCACAGAAATAATTTTGCCTAGCTGCGACATTTTAAAAAAATGCTTCACTGGAATGGGTGTCCAATTGGAGAGAGTAAAAAGATAAAGAGTTCCATTTCTCCCTTCACATACAACTAGCATGATGTTGCTAGTCCTAGTCACACAATGATTCAATACTTTCGATCTATTACTATGTATGTGCTTGGTTTTTTGCCAATGTATTTCAATTGCCATGTCTTGGTGTGTTTTACATCTTGTGCGCATCACCTTTGAAAAAATAAAACATCATCATTACTACAATTATCATGACTCACACTTGATGTCTTTTCCTCTTCCCATTCAGTCTTAATCGGCAACGTCTTTGGCACATCCTTTTCCTCACAATGCTCAAAGTTGACATCACTATCAGAGATGATCTTGTTGTCGTGACTATCCAGTGTCTTGACCAAATTGACAGCATTATCTTGTGAAGCCCCCTTGTCTGGACTGCCAACAAAATTTTCAGAGATGGTCTTAGCCTCTCTAGCTTCCCGATTTTCTTCCCCCATCTTCTCAACAATCATAGGGTTGCGTCCACTGCTGGGTGACACTCCAGACGATCCATCATCTGCTACTTTATTGCTGTCAACAATCAGGTCACAATCAGGAGAGAGGGCTTTCATTGACCCATCCCCTCCGTCCCCAATCTGCTTGATCTGAAATGATGATAATAATAATATAATTTATCGTCCACAGATTGTTACATCCAATTTGAAAATTTTTTTATAAACAGTTTAATGAATGGCAAAGAGTCAGCTTATACAAACACAAGGATAAACACAACTTCTCAATAGAAAAGCCACAAATTAGTAGGTGAATAAATATGAAGAGTGGTCAGCAAACACTTGATTCTCGAAGTTAGATCAAATATTAATGAACATGAGCAGGGTGACAGAGACAATTTATCGATGAATATCAGAATAATTAAGCAGAGCCACTATAGTGGAGGTTCAGTTAAACGAGTACTCATGATTCCCAAAAAATGCCTCGCTATACTTACTCACTCGACTATCTAATGGACAGCTTTTGGAGATATTTTTCCACCCGCCTTAAATTGGAATAAGAATTCACTCTTTGGCAAAATTCCAATCCACTCCACAGTACAACACTAGGATTTCTTCAATTTTTCCACTTTTCAGATAAGACAACACATTTTTCGACTTTGTGCAGCTGGTATGGCAGAAGATGTTAAACGGACCTATACCAGCTTTACTACAGAAACATGGCGGACACATGCCAACTCTACGGCCATATTATATTTTCTTATAATATTGTGTTATGAACACCTGGAGTATGCTCCTATACGGAAGTGAGGCATGGACAATGACCGCAGCGGAGAAAGCAAGGATAGAGGCCTTTGAAATGTGGTGCTACAGAAGAATGATGAAAATTAAATGGATCGACCGAGTTAGTAACGAGGAAGTCCTTAGAAGGGTAGGAGAGAAGAGAAGCCTCATGAAAACCTTAATAAGAAGACGGAACAACCTTATAGGCCACATCTTGAGACATGATGGCCTGAGGAAGACAATCGTCGAAGGACAAGTGGAAGGCAAGAATGGAAAAGGAAGACCCCGAATAAAATATATGGAACAAGTAAAGAGAGATGTGAAAAGATTAGCTGATAGGAGAACAGAGTGGAGAGCAGCGTCAAACCAATCCTAGGATTGTTGACCAGTGATGATGATGATGATGATGAACACTAACTACACTGTGATGCTAAAAACGTTTTTAAACATAAGATTTGTATTTAAAAGCCTCATATAAAAAACTTGTCACCTTATTTTTCAAATGAGAGCTTTCAAAATTTTCATCTATGAATATGATGTTTCAGTTAAATTACATGCATTTGTTCATGTTCAAACTCAGATGACATTTGAAAATAGAGTTTCAAAATTAAAGTGGGATTAGATTTGACTAGGATTTCTGATTTTGAATGCATTAACAATGTACGCACCGTAACATGGTACATCAAAATTGAAGTTCCGCATCCACACATTCCATCCTTTATTCGCTTTAAAAGAAACAACTGCTGATCAGTCAGCAGCATACTTCTGAAGAGTCACCGACAGGTGCACTGTCAGTGCAAAAATTCAACATAAAAGAAACAAAGAGGTTTGTTTGCACCAATGGAGGTAGGGATTGCCGTTACCTGAAGATTAGCGAGGGCCTTGCTCAGCTTCTGAGGGTCCACCGGCTGAGCCAAATGAGTCTCCTTCTCACTCCATCCCTCCCTCGCTGACAACCCACTCGCAGGCTCTGTCTTCAGTCCATGATTCAGTCGATAGATTGCTGAAAATTTCAATACAGAAGAAGGATACAGATGCAGAAGAAGGCAAATACAATACAGGAGGGTTTTGAAAACGGCATATGATGGCCAAATGCAGATGTGCCCACCGCACAGTAAAAGTAACATTTTGGAAGCACAAAATACAGTTCTTTACTCTGACCAAAAATTGCAATTGGTTAGAAGAATCCAGGAGCAGGTGGAAGGGAAAGATAAGCTATGACAAATAAAAAAATCTTCCTCATTCAGTCATTCTCTTGTAAAATAGTTGATAAGTAGATAACAAATCAAGAAAGGGAAAAATGGGACTCTTTTTTTTTTTTCTTATTTCATCAAAGTTGAAAATAAAATAAAATTGGTGAACAAGCCCATTCCCAAATTGCAACGTTTTCAAGGGCCTTAGGACACCCTGTCACCTCCCACACGCCCTCACCTGCCGTATTCACAGCCGAAACACTGCTTGCGACAGTCGTCTGAGGCATCGAGCTTCCCCTTCCTCCCCCGGCATTTGCAGGGATGCTGCCATTGGTGGCTGTTGGCGCTTTGGGTGATGGCAGGAAGTAGAATGAGGAGCGAGCGTGGGACACAAAGGTGGCGCTCGCCCTGTGCACCAGGATGAGGAAATCGGACAGCGCTACAATGTGGGAGAACTCGGGAGGTGCCCCCATCAGGGAGCGGATCACCTCAACGAGCGAGCAGCACACAGACGGCGAGCCCAAGGAACATGGCGAGTCGTCGAGCAGGAAGCGCTCCTGTTACGAATGATCAAAGAGAATAACCCTTGAACAAACACCTAGGTACCCCAATAGAAAATAATCAAAACATTTTTGCCTCAAAAACTATTCCTTCTTGAGCTCCCAGAACCTTTTCATTTAGCATTTTAACAAAATAAAGATACCTCTAATACTCAGTTAACATGATGATTGAGAATTTGTCAGGAGTTTGTAAAGGCTGAAATATACTCATTGAATTTTATCCCTCATATCTATGACAAATTTCTACAAAATTATACCTTAATTAATTTTGTTCCTCCTTACCTTGCAAAAGAGCAATATTGCCTCCACCATGCCAACGCGATTCAGTTGTGCTGCATTGAACTCTCTGTGTGGGTGGTCATCTCGAAGCAAGGTCAACAATATTCCAAAGAACAAACCAAGGCCACACTCATCATCGTCAGGTACGGATCCACCTCGTGACGCTTTGGCAGCCTGTATTTGCTCCTGGCTGTAACGCTCCCACCCTCTCCACGCCTGCAGGATGGCCACCATGAGAACAGGCTGCGTGATGATAGCGTTCGACTGCGACACTATGTGAAACTTGCATGAAGCTGAGTGGTAATGGAGGACCGACTTGTCGCAGCTGGCATCCAACAGCACCTGATTATTGAAACATAAAAATAACCAAATCAACAATTACAATAGATAAAAATGACAGCACTTACTCAAATAGATGTAACCTCCTCAGCAAACCACAACATAAACGCACACGCCACCACACTAAATAACTTGGTAGAACTTATGCTAACATGAAAGATATGTGAAGGATAAAGTTTGTGGATAAGTGTCCAGCGGTTATATTTATGACAGCAATTATATCAAGAGAAGCAATTGAACAGTTGAAAACACTCAACCAATAAGGGACAAACAAAATAATAAGAGATGTGCGAATAGTATCCGCGAATACTCGAATATCTCGAATACTAGAAAGTATTCGATATTCGAGGTCTCCAATAGTTATGCGAAAAGTACCGCCTCGAATACTTTGAATTTCGCATCGTACACTGTCGCACGCACGTCGTTGGTAGTTGACTCGGAAAAATGTACAGAACTCTAGTCTTTTAGTGCATGCAGCGCCGTTATAGGCAAGTTGACGAACTACATCAAATTCGCGGGTCAGAGCAGTGAAAAGAGTTCGACGTGGGGAACCTAAATTGATCCGGGTGAAAAAATCCGAAAATCCCCGGTTTCTCCCACCAAGAAACTCCAGGGCCGTAGGATAGTAACATCGGCGCATTTCCCACGATCTGCTATCCCCCTCCATTCAGCACTCACCTCACCCACTCTGACGCTTTCATCTTCTCCAAAATCAAACAAAAGGTCTCGCTCGGGCAGGGGTCGTATTACGAAGACCTTAGCTTCGAAAAAAATATCAAGTTACACGAGAACAATAAAGACATGTCTCACGCCCCCCTTTTCTAGCCCACTGACCTTTTTCTACCTACCTGCTTCGAAGTTCCCCATTTCTGGAGCTCAACTGCTGCATGAGTACCGTGGGATAGTAACATTAGCGCATTTCCCAAGATCCGCTATCCCCCTCTGAGGCTTTCCTCTTCTCCGAAATAAAAAAAGGCCCCAGCTCGCGCAGGGATCATATTACGAAGACCTTAGCTTAGAAAAAGATATCAAGTTACGCGAGAAAAATAAAAGCGTGTCTCGCGCCCATCCCCTTTTCTCACCCACTGACTTTTTTTACCTACCTGCTTCAAATTACCCCTTTCTGGAGGTCAACTGCTGCATGAGCCATCTACTAGCCCGAAAGGTGTCTAACTATGACTTTCGGCAATTATTATTACACCTTTATTAAAAGAACAAGACCAAACACGACGCATTTCTGACTTTATTTAAGCATTTTACGCGAGGAAATAAATGTCAAAATAGGACGGAGGCTTGGCATTCTGGCGAGACTCGATATGAGCAGCAGAGCTTCTCGGAAGTTGATGAGGTATTTTTTTCCGAAAACATATATCATGTTACAATTTATGAGTGGTGCTATAAATCTTTATTGTTACAGTCCCAGACGAAGGGATATTTTCTCAGGATATTTGGTTTCTCCCTGATAGCAATTCCAATTCATCTACTTATCTCGTGAGAACTCCCAAAGATGGACTGAAAATAATTGAAGAAAATCCGGTGGAGAAGAGCTTGTATTTTACAAAATGCCTCAGATTGTCAGCTAGCACTTGGCAGCAGGAGTGGGGGTAAAGCAATGTTAGTTGAATTAATTATATGCCCAATTGTTTCCATAAAATTAAAATATTCCATTAATCAGCTAAATTCCTGTTCGAATCCTTTAAAGGAAATCAGAATTACTCCCCAAAATCTTGTGTTGCCTGCTGTATAGGCAACCAAGTCAAACATTCCAGCATTCATCATTGAGTATTCGAGGTATTCGAAATTCGAGGTATTCGAATATTCGATCAATGATTTAATATTCGAATTCGATATTCGAGTTCGAGAAATCTGCTATTCGACCCATCTCTAAAAATAATTAAAACCCTTGATACGGTACACCTGCCATGTTGTGCAACAGTTCCTCTCCATACAATAATAATAAAAGAATGCAGGTGAACTTGACTTGATCTTTTAGCTGTGAAAAAACCATGCAAAACACACGAGATGTAATAACATAATAATAATAGCAATAATTTCATCTTAATTTTCAAGTGAATTTAAGACTACATAGTCCTCTCTCACAATTAACTCGATCAACATAAATATTTACTTGGTTCTGGATGAGGAAAAATGCACCCAATCAGGATTTGAACCCATGACCCTGGATTAGCAGGAGAGGACTAAACCCTGTCACTAGGCCCAGCTAATGAGATCAATGCCAGGGAGTGACAACATGGGTCATTACCAGGTTCTTGAAACTACACAACTACTCATTCACTAAATAGCCAGATGCATGAACAAACAAAGCTGAAATAATAAGGGTAACTTCAAGGTGGCTAAAAATTCTGAATGGCATAGAATAAATATGGTATTTGAGGGAGGTAACCAACAGGCTAGGTCTTTTGTGCCATTAGAGAAGGGTTGGGAAGGAATGGTGGAGAGAAACCTGCATTCAGCATTAGTCTACTCTTATCAAAAGTGCCAAGGCTTAGCGTCCCATCCGATGGACAGAGTGCTCTACTTAAAGTGCCGACCACAAAGCACTCAAGCAGGGAACAGGTAATCTCTGAAATTCTGCCAACGCTGGGGTTTCAACCTGAACCCACTCAGTGGGAAGCCGAGACACTAACCACCACACCAACCTGATCCCCTTCTGTAAGGCCCTATTGTTAAATTAACATTATGAAAGTAGACGAATGGTAAAACGGTTCATTGACCTTTGCTGGTTTCAATCCAAGAAAAATTCCAATGAGATGTTTTGTCAGTAACTTGCCTTGAGCACGTGGTTTCCCGCCTTGCAGAGGGAGGACGAGAGGACCCTAATGATGAGTTTGGCGCAGTCATCGTTCACAAACTGAGAGTAGAAGTCTCCATCGCTGTGCATGAGATCCAGGAGGAGGGAAAGCGCTTTCGCCTGACTCTCCTCATCCGCACCCACCTCCACCATCTGAAATACATATGTACACATTTCATTACCACAGTAAACCCCAGATTATCCATGCTAATAATGATGGGGAGAGGCAGCATGACACATGGCTATCCTTCCACTTTCATTTCTTAAAATGTTCATAATTTTTGAAAATAAAAGAATATACCATCATAAGACACAGTCTCCGGCATTACTTTGTGGAACTGCTTCATCATAAAATAAAAATACTTTGTTCTATTCCACACTTTATTTCAAATAGTATGACCCGGGTTTCTGCATATCATGCTATCATCACGCTGATATCATCATACCATCATTTATGCTCATAGTCTGTTATTTTACATTGCTTCAAAGACTCAATGAGAATTTTCTTTGCCAGACTGTGGATCTTTATGGGGGCAATGATGTCCTTGTACTCATATTTCCATGGTTCCATACACTCCTCCAAACTGTCTATGGAGGTGAGTGCAGGGTGGTGACTTACACCACTGACTTCATATGCTTCACCCCCTCTCATGTTTGACCTTGACTGGCCGCAACGAAAAACATACCTGAGTGCAACAAAATCTCCAGTTCCCTTGGGCTGCATTCAACCACACGAAGGGCTCATAAATACCCTCGTGGGGTTCATAGCCATTCCATGTTACCACTCTGACCACTCCAAACAACTACTCCTTGAATCTATTGGAAGAAACAAGATGGCTTACTCACCCTTGCAAAGAGGAAGAGAAATAGATGAAATCCTCCAAGGGGAGAGGCTGCGGCAACCAGACCACGATACTGCTGCAAGTTGAGGGAGGAGAGGCATAACGGCTGGAGGCCAAGGGGGAGCTGCTGGCTGGCGCGCTGGTCCATCGTCACCACTCGGAATCCAGGCTGCCCCGGAAACAGAGAGCTGACCACTCCTAAGGTGGCAATACGTAGAAGTTGTGTAGTTTCTATATTTGAACATCTTCAAAATAAGCAATTTGAAAAGCACACCTCACTCTTAGTAGGTTCAAGAAATTCCACAATTACAGACTGTCCCAAGGGTCGTGTGCCATTTTTGACCTCTAATTTGAGTAACTTCCCCTCGAGCAATATTCTTGAAAATTGGCATACTTATGGGGAAAGGTCCAGAGTTTTGTTGAGTGTAAACAAAATTTTATAATTTTGACCTTTTGACCTCACAACGTGGGTCCAAACCAAAATTTTGAATTTGCCTTAAGGGGTTTCATTGTTAAAACATTCGAGGTAGAAAAAAGTCTGAATTTCATTGACCAAGATGTCAATTCTTAGGTTTTCGAATGCGAGGAAACCAAAAATAACACTTTTATTTATGAAAATTCAACCTTTGGCCCAGTAAGGTCACAGTAAAAGTCATAAGGGTGGCAAAAAGAATAGGGTACCAACAAAAGTGTTGATCCATGAGTTTTAAAGGGTGCCCAAGTCATTGGTGTTGTCCAAATACTCGTCTTATCCACTATTTGACCTCATATACTTTTTATTTTTTACATATTTATACTCATCATAGCTAACAAAACATTTTAGATACCACTCCAGTCAGCTCCCTAAACTCAGAAGTTATTACTTATAGACTGATAAGTTCATTTTTTTTATTCTCTTTTTTGGGCCTTCATGTTGCTATCCATGTAAAACTTACACCGAAGCACCACAGAGAAATTTAAAACCTTCAAAACATTTTCTTTGTTTCAAAACTATTGATTTTTACTATTTTAAATTGTTCTCTCCTGGCTCAAATTACAATAGAAAAACTTGACCAAACAGTAAAATTTTCAAAATATAATAGTGGAATTAAGGGTTTAATTTGAATTGAGTCACAATTTCACCAAGTAAGCAATTCAAAAAAATGATTCAATGCTACTCTGGTGATAAATCTAAGAAAGAAGTGAGATTGCTCAAAAACATGACAGAGTAAGAACTGCATTAGCAGAATAAAAACTTTAATCTTTTCCATTAACCTGAAAAAGCAGACATGTACACATGCAAAATATGCTTATTTCTGCACAACAGACCCAGGAAGACCTGAAATCATGTTGTCCAGGCCTCCACTCTGTCAATTTATTGCATCTTTTCCGTGAAAATCCCACTTGCATCTTCAGGGCAGAAGTGGAGTTTAATGCAGAATGCCTGCATTTACATTGCAGTGGTGGCAGTTGTAGTTGTTCTTCAGTCAGGCCTGTTCTGATAGCGTGAGGTATTATGAGTAGAGGAATATTAAATACAGTAGAATCCTAATTTAACGTTTTTCAGGGGGGACAAAATTTAAAACACTAAATGCGGAAAAACACTAAATAAGGACCTGCCATTTTTTTTCAGGTTTTAGGGTCTGTAATGATTGGAATGGCTTTCTATGAATAAAAAATAATATTTTAAGAAATTAATAGGTGCTGCATGCAGCAAAAAATTCATTGATTAATTGTTTTCTGCCCAATGAAGGTTGGATAATACTTTTCAGGAATCAGCTAAAAAAATGGATAGCAAAAGTAAGTAATGAGATGATGACAATTGTTTTAATGAAATATTATTAGAAAATTATAATATACATCAACTTATAAGCATTCACACACCGCATATTATTGTGGACATTAGTGATTCTATTTTTACGCATATTTTAGTGGTCTCGACGAAACTTTAATTTTTTTTGTAAAAGTGACATGTAGGTGACTATAGCATTTCTAATATAATAACAAAAGGCGTAAGTAGGTACTCGAAAAATTGTCATTGCATCAATAAAGATGAGTGAAATAAAGGGACATGATAGGGGAAACACTTCCTTGGTTCTTTCGCTGTTCCTCCATGGAAACTGACCTTGGAATGGATTATAGAAAGAATCTTCTAGTGAGCTGCGCAAATGATATTGGGCCTCCTCTTTTGAAAAGAGAAAGTAGCAGACTGGAAAAATATTGCGCTAACAATGGACTGCCCGTGGAGAGTAGAGTTGGCAGGGGCATAAGCCATCATTTGAAAACATTACGAGAAAACCATTATTGTAGCAGCCCTTGGAGGATAACTCGTGTCATCAGTCGTGACCTATCATCGAAGTCAAGTTCAAGAAGTGAAGGATAAGGTAGTTAGAGGTTATTACGGGATGACTTTGCTCCATTAGATTGGATCTGATACAAAAAGTGCCTTGTGTTTGGATCAGAAGGGGAGCGAAACATTACGAGAAGACAAATCATCCAGCTTGCGAGTTGAAGGTCCCAGCGCTGCGTTCGCGGAAGAAAGCAGTTGAAGAAGCGTTCCTCGGTAGATTCTATCGACTCTTGGTAAACTTTCATGAGACTCTTCTTGTTGATGAGCAGAAATTCGAAGATTTGGATAATCATTTGCATGAACCGTCATGAAAAAACATTAAATCGGGTAAAAAATCTTGTGCGGGAAAAATTTTTACGACCATTAATGCGGAAAAAAACAAAATGTGGAATCACTAAATATGGATAATTTTTACATTGTCCTAATAGGGAATGAATCGGGACCAAAAAAAATAAACGCTAAATGCGGAAAAACGTTAAATGCTAAGACGTTAAATCCGGATCCGACTGTAATTCTTTCATTAAAAACCATTACAATTCCACCACCCAAACAACAATTAATTTTAAATAACCACTACCACTACGACACAATAATAAGCCTGTGATGCATCAAACTCCACTTCAAACCTGAAGATGCTACTGTTGTCATCAGACAACAAACAATGAATTTGAAGCCCTGAATGCATAATAGAATCAACTATTCACAACAGAAGCCTTTACAGGGATTTTTTTCACTCAAGCCACACCATAGAAGCCTTCTTCAAACATTGGTGAATAGCAGAACATTTGTTAAACAAACAACAGCACACTGTCAGGTAAAACTCACCTCCAGGGCTGGTGACAATCAAAGGGTACACGTTCACAAACTTGGGATTCTCGGCAGAATAGGCCAGCAGGAGGTTGTCCTGCAGCACCTTCAAGTTTCCGGCCCCGGCATCAAAGAGAGCATCCCAGTTGATGCCAGCCGACAGCAGACTGGTGGACGTGAGCAGAGGTGCAAAGTTGGGGTGCGACCTCTCCGCATCGCAGTCCGTGAGGTGGGTGAAGTTGGGTCCCATCGCCATGAGGCACAAGGCCCTCTCCATGGTGAAAACCTTGCCGCGGAACAGCACCAAATTGCCAAAGAACCAAGAGCTGTTCATGCTGTGCTTTGGCGGCTTGCTGAGACGGTGCCCAATCAACAAGCAGGTGGGCACGGCTCTTCGCATCACGAGTCCACTGAAGCTCATCTGAACTTTGACCTCACGGCAGCCATTGATGAACAGCGTGACCTGAGCGAAAATACCTCATAGTTAGCAGAAGCCAGAAATTGATACACCCCCTTAGGACACCAATTAGGGAAATAAAGTTCTCATTATCAAAAATATGCAAAATAAAGTATAATGTGGTCATTCACTTAGGCCTGAAATTGAAATTCATTAAAAAAATTAGGTACACGGATTGGAAAGATAAGTAAAGATGAAAAAATGGTCTTCCTAATTGAGCTATCCTCTTGATATCATAAAATGGAAAACCACGGAAGTTACTGCTAAAGAAAGTTGGCGATGTCATTAGTAGTGACTAGGGTTGTGTAAGACTCTCGACCACACAAGATTCATGTGGGTTATGGCGAGACTTGAATTTCTTGGCATTATCGGGATGAGAGTCTTGACGCCAATAGTATCATCCCGACAAGTTTTGGCGAGACTCGAGAAGTCTCGCCCTGTGAGATTTCTCAACTCCTGAAACTAAGAATGAATCACTCTTGCGAGTTAACAACAATGATCCAACCAAGGAGCATGCACAAGGCTGAGCGGTAGACAGGAACTATTTACCCACAGAGCATGATTTAGCGGCATCATCGGCTGATTGCATTAATGCTGCTAATTTTTCCTCATGAATAACTCCAATAGTAGGAAATGAATAAGTTCAAAGACTGGAAATAAAAATAAAAATTTGAGTTAAAAGGAAAAAAAATCTTATTTTTCGTACTTATTCCATTTTTCCCGTTAGTAGCTCAACTTTGTTGTTACAAGTAAGAGATGGATCAAAAAAGATAGAAGTATGGGTCTATTAATTTTTGAAACCCAACTGATAATAACAAAAATAATAGGTGAATGAGCCAATCACCTATTACAAGCCCATTGAATTTGAAATGGTATGGAATATGATGTGTAAATTAGACTATCCTTGACTAATCTGTACGTAATGAAAGAAATCACCATTGATGTATAGAACTGGTGTTAAAATTGTCACTGAGGGGAAGCCCTCACCCTCCTACACAAGTTATGCGTTCAGCTCCAGATAACATGGGTACACCCATGTCTCGTATAGCGCAATTTCGATTAGCGCAATTTTGATATAGCGCAAATTTGCGGGGAAACATTGCTACGCAGTGTAGCCTAATCAAAAATCTTAAACGCTCTCATGATAAAACGTGAACTTGCGCTAATTACACACGAAATTTCTACCATTTTATGCATATTAATATTATTGTTTGCCTCAAATCTTCTTTTTTTTTATAAATTAATCGAAATCCATTGCTGTGCAATGGCCAAAAGTATTACTCGTCATTGGGTCCAGATAGCCGGCCTATCGAAGTAATTTATCCCGTCTCCTTAACAGAATGATAATAAATAATTTAGATCGTTAATTATGCGAGGGGCTAGTGGAAATGATTTTTTTCAGCAATACGTTTTGAGACGTATTTTTTCCGTCATAGGGTATTGGGCGGTTGACTTCCAGGTAGAGAGTCTACGCTAAAGCCTTCAAGGTCATCGGTATTCACGGGGGAGAAATGGAGCGGTGGCCGAGTTGCGCATGAATAGCATCAACACATAAAAGGGTCTGCTCTAGTGTCTCAATCACAATGGCTTCGTTCCCTCCCCGCAGTCCTAGGCCTTTTGCGTCTCAGGAATACAGTTCAGCAGTGGAAGGTGATTTAGATAGAGCCAAACAGAGTAAAAACCAAGAGAGTATGGCAAAAAATAGGAATGCGTGTAGAAAAATCAAGAATTTATCAAGGAAAACTATAAACCTAGAAGAGGAATTGAAAGAGGTCAATTGCTTTGAAGTGGAGAGCGTCAAAGCGATATTGCGCGGAAGTTTAAACACACGATGCCTTATTCTGAATAAAGACGAAGTTAAGACATCAGTGACCTCAGCCGCACCAACTTCAACCAAGCGGTCTACACATACGGAAAGTTCGTAGTGAATCAGTTCAAAAAGACGAGAGTGGTAATCGCTCAGAGACATTTAGTGAAAGCTCCGGTTGGTTCCAGAATTTAAACGGCAAGCAGGTATTTTCAGTGCGGCGATATCAGGTGAATCTGCAAGTGTTGATAGCGCAGCCACCACATTTTCTGATGAACTCCAAGCTGTGATTGAAAGTGTCTCCTTTCCCCCTCAACAAGTTTTTAGTGTTGACGAGACGATATTCTTTTGGAAAAGAATACATTCTCGTTCATTCATTTTCAGGGAAGGAAAACCTGGTTCAGGTTTCAAGGCATTTAAAGACTGTTTCACGTAGCTGCTAATGACTCGGAGGACTTCAAATTAAAATGATTCATCATTCATAAACTCAGCTAGCTATGAAATGGCATTCAAGTAGCATTTTCCTGTCATTTCGATGAGCAACAAAAGGGCCTGGGTGACGCAATAGTTGTTTTTAGACTAGTTTGAAAAATCGTCAACTGCCGGCAACGCATTACGATCCCCTGAGATAGCAGATGTTAGCCCACCCGCACGACAGGAGGGAATTTCAAAATCACGTAAGAATTTTTTTCAACGTGAATAAAAGTCTTCGAATGCGGGCATACTATCTTTAAAGATGTTTTAAACTATAACAATTTATATAAATAATATTTTCCAAGGCTTTTTATGGGAATATAGATGTTTTAGAGGGAATTCAATACCCAAGACCTATGCTACCAGGAACGCATCCCTATCTTCCCAATGTTAAAACGCTCTCGTATAACGCAAATTCGTATAGCGCAAAGACCCCAAGGAACGCATCCCTTGCGCTATACGAGACATGGGTGTACTAATTTCAAGAGGCAACCTTGCTGAGGAAAAAGTTAAAGACAGATGAGTTTTTCCTACTTACAATGTCGCAATCTATCACCAACTCATGAAAAGTGAGAAGGTACTTTCACTGTATCGAATTTTGAACTTACGATAGAATGGCTGAATGGAGAAGATTTTCTTTTAATCGTAGCATTTTTCCCCTTCCATTTACCAAATTCTTTTAACGAAACATGATTTTAGGCTTGACTGAATAACTCCACTGTGATAATCCACTTTATTATCATGAGTGGAAATTTTTATGGCTATATAACACTTTTTTCCAAAAATGGAAAACTGCCATTCATTCAATAGTATATGATTGATATGCACACCTGTATTCAGAGCCTATTAGAGTATTAACTTAAGCACAACCTCTGTTATAAGGAGAGATACTTACTTCAACTACCGTCTTCCTCCTGAGCATATAATCCTTTACGTTGACTGCCAGGTGATGCCAACTGCCAACAGGCAAGCAGCTCTCAACGGTTGACTCACAAAGTGTATCAAACTTCTTCCCATCCATCCTAGTTAGCTTTAGTGACAGGAAGTCTGGAAAAAAAGATTTCACCACTCTTTAAAAAAGTCCAACATTAAAACTCTTGAGTTCAGTCACACAAAAAAGGATGACCCAGGCTATTTTAATCGAACCTTCTGATGCCGATTACTCCAAATATGCGGCCAGGTCAGAAGGAGGTTGGCCGGCACCATTGGTGAAGAGGTATTCGGCACCCACATTGACAGCTATAGTAATTGACTGCTACGTATAAAGCAAACTGAAACTCCCAGGCCGAAGATATAAAACCATTCATTGACTTTACAAATGACAGTTTACATGAGATGAGTTTGATAACAGTGCTTCATGTCGGCAGATTTCTGAACTTACTGGTCTTGATAGCTCTGATTCCGAAACTACTCCACTCGCTTGACATTTGAAATGGTACTCACAGCACCAAATTCAAGTGCCAACTACATACCTGAGTCAACTCTAATTCGCAACTACTCGCACATTCTTAATTAAATCATTATCTTGATAATGACATAGGTGTCAAAACCATTGTCAGAAATCAAGAGTCCAGGTGGAACATACTAAGAGAACTTTCTTTTCCTATTCCAATGCAAAATATGGCACTTTTCATCAATTTCACCAATGAAAAAGCATTGCCGAAGCATTTAAACAGAAATGCAGTGAAAGACGTACATCTCATAATTGAGATGAATCAAATGATTGAGAGAGAGTGTGATGATGAAGGTGTGCTGAGCAATTGTCCTACCTGAACTGGGATTGACCCACGCCTCCAAAGTGAGCACTTCGCTGCCAATGGAGAACAAGTGCAGGGAGCCTTGGTGCTGGGCCATGGGCTTCCACGACATGCTGCTGCCAGCAGCGCCATCGGCAGCACTGAGAGGGGGAGAGGTGGCAGCACTGGATGGGGGGCCTGGAAAAAAATGGACGGATGCCGAGGTCAACGGAAGGGGAGGCACAGTCCATTCAAGAGGACATTCGATAAATGTTTGAAAATACCCCATGAATAATGAAGTATCAATAATTCATGAAATTGACAGCATGAGGCAAGATGTGGAGGAACATAAAGATACATGATAACACTAAAAAGATTTCCTCTACGTCCACTTCAACAACTTCACCGCATGTCTTTACCCAGTTCACAATAACTCTATGACTGTGAATGTTTCTAAGTAAGAGGGGGAAGAAGCCTTTCACAAGAGCCATGATGCTGTCAAAGGACTAGGCTGATGGTCAAAGGGGAGGAAACGAGAGAGAGGGAAGGGGCGAACTTGGCATTGCCGAATGTATGTAGCCACCCTCGCTTCGTCACAGAACATGAGTGAGTCATGGGTGGACACGGGCATTTTAGGCCTGGCACTGAGACAGTGCACCCACTTAGTTGGAAAAGATTTTAGGAAAATCCCTTCAAAGATGCTGAGGAAAGGAATAGAAAGCTACCACACTGAATTCTGTGCTGATGGTGAAAGGCATACCTTCACAACACATTGCCTCATGAAAGGTGAGTGGTAGGGAATTTGTGAGTTGAAAGATAGAGCCTGAATCACACGATCATTTTTTCCATCACTTTCAAGGGACCTGATCACTCCAATGATGGTGAAAAAAATGACAGTTTCTTGCAATCATTTTCCACGATGGCTGGAGGGATGGAAATTCCATCCCTTTATCCATCATTCGGCACTTCACTTTTTCAGACGCAGAAACCATCGCTTGTACTGTCCTTCAGCTAAATAGAAAGCACGACTGCTAACAGCAATTGCAATGTCACTCTTGGCTTTTTGATTTAATGAGAGTTACAAATATGGAAAGCGATGAAAAAAATGGATGATCGTGTGATTCCGAAAATAATAGGTCGCACAATCATTTCTCTGGTCCCTGAAGAGCCGTTGCAAAAGCTATCACACTGAGGGATGGAGAATATAATTGTATGGTTCAGGTTTCAGAGAAAGGTTTGGCTATACCGCTAGCATATCCACAATGTTAACACAACTGAAGCCTGAAAGAGACTAAATTTCCCAAAAGCTATGCATTTATTCACCTTTGACTGTGTAATGAGTAAAATATCACAAAAAACTGATTCAATCTAGTTTGCCTTTTTACAAAAACAATTTTGAGAGTGATACAATCACTTTATTCTGCATCACTCCGACAACTTCTCCTTAGAAGCACTCAATTATCTCACCTTTATCTTCATACACTCGCATTTGACTTTCTCATTCTTTAAATGAACTACAGTGGAACTTGGTTAGTACGTTCCTCCTTAGTACGACGATTTCTCTCGGTCCCGGTACCATCGGAACAAAATACAGGCAAAAGTATTTGGTTAGTACGTTTGAAAAAATTGCGCTACCCTGGTTAGTACGCTCAATTGCTAGCCGTGACGCAACCCGCAATTCGTTCTCCAGTATCTTCTTAAGGGTCGTAAAGCTCCGAATTCATGATTTAATTTATTATTACTAGCCATTAACATTCTTGCATTCATTCTACATATCTTTCTTCGACCGTGATTTATCCAAATGCATTTCTCAATTCTAATGACGTGATGAATTTATCAGGAATGTCTGACTATGCAAAACTGCAGCCAATGAGAAGCCCCAATTTTCCCCACCCCGAGCTCCTCACCTTCTGTTGACTCTAGAGTAACCACTGCACACAAATTTCACGAGGGGGCATTTGTTGCTATTGCACGAGTTATCATGATGAAGAAATGAGTCTTATCTAAAGCAGCACTGCACGACGTCAATGCTACGGGGTGCGTGCATATTTGACTACTGCTGCGGGAGCAGACGATGCTCTGGATCTCCACGCAAAGCTTAGCTTAAAAATACTTGATCTCGGCACGAAAGCAGACGACATTAAACTAATTTTTAAAGTAAATTTCAACATTATAATATAAAATCTTCTTGTAATTACGTCGTAATATAATTATCTTGCGTGTTATTATTCGATATATTGATCGATATAACAATCGATATGGCTTTATTCCAGAAGCGAATGTGTACGGTTGTTGCCGTATTTTAAGGTTAATATAATTTTTTCCAATTTTTATGATGTTTAAAAACAACCCGTTGACATACTCAGGGTTGTTGTTATATTCTCCGAGTATCCTGTGACAAAAAAGAAATGACTTAGCTTTACTTGTACTCTTTCTATAAATACATATAGGATAAATCACGGGAGAAAGACGCCGTTATCATGTAATTGTCTTCGGGAAATCTATGAAACATTGTGATTTTTATTCACATGGTATTGTTTTTCAATGCAGCGCCCATTTTCGTTGTTTAAAAAGGTGAAAAGAGTTCAGGAAGGCAATCCTACGAGAACTACCGATAGTAATTGTAATTATGACGACTTTTCCACAGATTGCAATTACCCAAACTGCTATTTTTTACTTTCCTCGTTAGCACGTTTTCCTCGTTAGTACGTTCATTTTTTGTGGTCCCTTCAGAAACTTACTAAACAAGTTCCACTGTACTTTGTACAATTTTTCATGGATGCTCTTAAATACGTAGTATAGGACTTCAATTGCGACTTCTATTATCAACTTAGGGTAGTCCTTACACCGTTTCATTGGCAACTGATGCATTATTTTAAAAAATGGACACAGCAGAAAGATTTACAACTGATTCAACTCAATGAAGCAATAAATTCGGTGGTGTAATATGGTGGAACTCCTTCATGATCCACGAAAGGTAATGAAAAGACTTTGCTGTTCCACAAAATAAAGTATATTTGCGACCGGTTTCTATATGGCGTATCATCATCTGGCAATTTCACATATTTGTACATAGACTTTATACCCATTTAAATTTATAACTTCTTCAAGAGTATAAATTCTACGTGCAAATATGTGAAATTGCCAGATGATGATACGCCGTATTGAAACCGGTCGCAAATTTATTTTATTTTTTGGAAAAGCAAAGTCTTTTTCTTACCGTTTGTGCATCAATGAAGCAACAAAAAATCAATCACTCACTGCAGTCCAATGAGACAGGGAGTGGATCTGGAATGACGGCCCACTCGCTGGTGATGGAGGCGTTGGCCGATCGGCATCGGGATGACGAAGAAGAGGATGAGAGAGAGGACACAGAGGCAGCAGAGCCATGGGCCAGGGAGAGGCTGCCAGACTGGGTGCGATTCTGGCTCTTGGTCTTGGGCTCCGTGCAGCCCAGCTGCAGCCACATGGAGAGGGAGAAGCCATGAGCCCATGGAGACCAGCCAATGTCCGTATCAATCGGAAGCACAACGCCACTGAGCACCCAAACGGAAGACAGCATTCCTAGGCGGAAGGTACAAGCAAAATTACATGTTTATTACAACAGCCCCAAATTCATATTCCCTCCCTGTTCCCTGGCTTTTCCCTAGCAAAAATTTTCATTACCCAAGCCTTTTTCACACTCTCCTTTCGATCACCACCAAACATTTCCACTCAGCCCAGCTAATCATGGCAAATTTTACCTGTGATTCAAGTTTGCCCGTGAAATACACATTTCATAGTTGCTCACATTCAGTTATATTTTACATTAGAGAAGCATGGTGAAGCTGAGAGTGGAGGAGAGGAACTTTCTTTCCAAAATATTTGGGATGTAGGAAAACAAATGATTGGCGATAAAGAATAAACTGGAGCCTCTGAGATAAATAGGCAAAAACATTATCTCCTCCACTTTTATTTAGAAGGCCTACATTAAGGACATAATTTGTGCTTCTTAAGGCATTCTCATGGGAAAGTTCAACAAATTTTAACTTTTTTATCTTGATAGGTGCCTGATTTTATGAGATAATTCAAATTCAATTTAAATACTTACATAATAGGGAAAGTATTAGCATGATTTAAAGTGGAATTTTGCGCAATTGTAAACAGAGAATGCGAAAAATCCACAGAGGAAAAATCATTCGCCTTGACCGGGATTCGAACCCGGATCCCTCGATTTCCGGCCGAGTGCTTTAGCCAGTTAAGCTACCGAGGCGTCATTCTCCCCTGTGGAAATTTGTGGACTATACCGGACAAGGTGGTATGGACTGCTGAGCATATGATGCGACTAGCAGTCCAGGTCGTGCGCATGGCGCCACAGCCGGAGAGCAAAGCCCGAACTTCGAACACTAGAGGTGTTCGCTCTGGACTTATGAATGAGAATGACGCCTCGGTAGCTTAACTGGCTAAAGCACTCGGCCAGAAATCGAGGGATCCCGGTTCGAACCCCGGTCAAGACGAATGATTTTTCCTCTGTGGATTTTTCGCACTATTTGTGCATTGCGGGTGACTCCGTAAAAAGTTATCACCGTGGCTAGTCCCGGTATACTTAAAGTCCAGAGCGAACACCTCTAGTGTTCAAAGTTCGGGCTTTGCTCTCCGGCTGTGGCGCCATGCGCACGACCTGGACTGCTAGTTGCATCATATGCTCAGCAGTCCATACCACCTTGTCCGGTATAGTCCACAAATTTCCACAGGGGAGAATGACGCCTCGGTAGCTTAACTGGCTAAAGCACTCGGCCGGAAATCGAGGGATCCGGGTTCGAATCCCGGTCAAGGCGAATGATTTTTCCTCTGTGGATTTTTCGCACTATTTGTGCATTGCGGGTGACTCCGTAAAAAGTTATTCTTTCAAATCTATTTGCTATTTTTATAAATGGGAACAGAAATTAATAACATCCCGAAATGGACGTTGATACATGCAATCCGCGCCATAATATCTTTTCGTGTATATATTGGCCTTTGTGAATGAACAACTTAAATATCTTAAGTACTGGGCTCTATTTACCGCCAATTTATATTTCAGGCTTCTCATAATGAAGACGCACTTCCAAGTCTAACCATGAACTTTCTTCTCACGCGCTTCCCCGTTCTCCCATGCTGGGGTTCTGTCTTTCCAAAGCCGTCCCTTCCCTCCTGCCGCCTTTGGCTGATCTTGCTGACACCCACCTTACGCACCCCAAACCCCTCCTTCCCCAGCATTTCCCATTCACTGCCTCCCTAAGGAGACTGAGCTTGTGTGTTCTACAAAAAAATACGGCCCCCAAAAGTAGACTGAGGCAGAGCTGAAGGCCATTTCCCCACCCTTCTTTGTCCTGCCCCCTTCACCAGTCCTTGTGCTGACCACAATTCTTCCCTCAGGCAATCCCCATCCCACTCTTATTCACCCCACCCACTGGGAACGTTCCCCGATTGTGGAGAAGGGCATGGTTCATCTTTACCTGCAACGGGGGGAAGTTATTAACCGGAGAGAGGCGGAAGAAGTATCTTCCACTATCGGGAAAATGGTGCCGTGCTTATAATTGTCTCTCTTCTTCTCAGCTGACTTTTCAATTGAAATTAATTTCTTTGCTCTTTCCACACTATATTTATTTACGATTATGGCGCGACTATTTTTTAGTGCTAAAACTAAGAAAATCTTTTCTCTATGTCAATGATCCTTTGCCTAACTTTCAATACGGCGGAGAAAGGAACACAAAAACTAAATGAGGTGACGGTACAGGTTTTTGCGTGTCATTTTTTGGGAATTCACGCTAGCGAACCAATACTTAACCACGTTGAGAAATGATAAAACGTCTCTTGGTGGAAAACAATCAATGTGGATAATAACGTTTCTATCTATATTTCTCCGATACTGTAAGATGTTTCTCCTGTTGTTTTCCGGTTGGAACCTTGCTCCTGTCGGCATAAAAGGAGAGAAACATAGTATATGAACAGGTCCCCTCACACCCGGTATGAAGAATACAGTCCTGATGAAGAATTAAGTCTTTTATGACAACGTCTGCGAAGATGATGGAACACAGTAGTCGGACGGATAACTCAAACAGAATTTACTTCAAATATTCGCCAGAAGATAATCACATCCTACGTTATTTATGATCGTAATTGAATCTCAGTGAAAATAGAGCACATTCTGCTGAAAATACGAAGTAACTCGAAATATTAACTTACGAAGGTTATTTTGGAAACGGGCTAAGACCCTTGTTTTTCTTTTTTTCTCGTCACTGAGCGATAGAGGGCGACATAAATGGCGGTTAGGCCGGCTGCCGCTAAAATTCCGTGGGTGTCAGAAACAAATATCTATCTTTTGCATACTTAATAGTAGCTATTGGCTCCTAACCACAAATTTATTACTGTTAATTCTTATAATAAACATTGCAATTCATTATTTGATTACGTTTTCTAAACTGGTCGGGAATTTCTTTAGCGATCGTTGATGTTAAAGTATGAACAAGAAATGGGAATTTTATGGTGGTACATATAATTATTTAACGATTTTTCACATCATAAATCGATAGCAAAAAGCCTTTTCTATGAATTATACCCAGAATAACCACCGAAAACATTTAAATAAGACCACTAAAGACAAAAAACGGCGGAAGAAATAAAAGCGAACATTTTTTTCGTGACTTATGAAAAAGGTTTGAATTTACGAAACTCGATTTTACGAAGTGCCAATTTTCCGGTCCCACTGACTTCGTAAAATCAAGAGTTTACTGTATAAAGAACTCTGCAGTACTAACACAAATTTAGCAACTCAAATAAATGTCTGATAAAAATGTCCATAATCCCCATTAAAAGGATACACTCACAAATAGGCAAACTAATCTCAAACAGATGACAATGGAAATTTTGATGCTCCTGCCAGTACTTCTCGGGGGCTCCAAATAAACAATTCAGTGCAATGCAATATAGCCAGAACCGAAATTTTCTTATAACAGGAATTAAAAGAATTTCATTCAGAATCAAGCAATTTCCAACTGAAAATTTACTGCATCTTTCCATGTCAATGACACAAGCCAACAGAGTGGAGGTTATTTTGATTTGTATTTCATGAAACCTTTGTGTGATGCCATGGACAAGATTTCCAGACTTTTCCCTGGTTTCTCAAAACAAATTCAAGAGCCATGATTTTTGGCTTTAAAAACCATGATTTACTACACAAGGGCAATAACGAAAGAGAACCCATTCGTTAGATGAATGCCACAAATAACATCGTTTTAACCTTCAAATGATAAAAATCTACACTAAGTTAAATTCCACCGATGAATCCACATACTTTAATGATTATATCGATGGAAAAATTATTAAGAATCAAGATCAAAAATTCCACAGAGGAACAATCATTGGCCTTAATCGGGATTCAAACCTGAGTCCCCTAAATTGTGCCGAGTGTTCTATCACTTAAACTAATGAGGTATCTTCCTCTGACAGGCTTTATTGACTTTTTAAGTCAAGAAGGTTTGTTTAGCTCTAAAACCAACAATAAAGAGGAAGAGGATACATTGGTACTTAAGGAAAAATAACAAATTCTTAACTTAAGGAAGAACAGGAAAGAGGGATGAGGGCCGGTAACAAAATTAGATGTCACATAAACTATCTTCTTGATAAACCAAACACATTAACCAACTAACATCGTTATCGGATGACTGAGTGTATTTTAGAACAAACAGACATGCATTCACTTTTATACCTACAGAGATATTATAATTTCACTATATTATGAACAGAAATGAGGTCATCTGTCATGAGATTACGATCTCATGATATAGCTTACCTGACCTCACGTGCTCGTTGTGGAGATTTTTTGCCAGAATGATGGCAGCATTCTCTTCGTTACTTGAAGCATGAGGAAGCGTGTGTTTCACAATTGGCAGGAGACCAATCGAGGTGACCTTCCGGTTGGGCGGTGGAGCTGGTGCAGATCCGGTTGGGGTGGTGGCTGGACTACCTCCAGCCCCTGCTTCAGCCTCATTGCCCTTGCCGCCCTCGACGGGGAAACACATGATGAAATGTGGCTGCGCTCTGGTGCCAGCCATCAACGCACTCAGGGGAGCGAGCAGTGCACCCTACAGGGGAAAAGACCTCATGACGGCACTCAGAATCAACTGTATTTCCCATCATTGTGGCACAACCCCTCAGGAACAAACCTCCCAATTACCCACATTTTATAAAAACCTAACAAAGAAGTCATAGTTGCAGTCCCAGGTTCATACCATACACAACGCGCAGATGAAAACCTCCCGTAACAAAATTGTAAAATTATGAAACCTCCCCATAATCAAGTCTGCAAATGGTCTCCAGTTAAGAAAATGATCTCAATAGAGAAAATATTTTATCATGAAATAATACAGTAAACTCTGCTAATACGATATCCACGGGACCAAAACCGGAGGTTCTTAATAACGAACTTTGTAAGTGTTTATTTTAGGAAAAAAAAAAAAAAAACTCGCCAAAATTCCTCCTCTCTTCCATCTCCCGTACTTATAGTCGCACTGCAAAATAGCTTCAGAGTCACGTGTATGATATATGCGATTAAATTATGAATAAATAAAGTAAATTCTCGATATACGAATAAGATGCATTCCAAGGCCTTGGTCATAAGTTGAAAAACCCATGCAAGGCAACGAAAAGAGTGGTTATCCTGCAGAATGCAGCACTACATAACAATTTTGAGTTAATTCAGGATAGCGACGAAATGATCCAACAGCGTGTGTGACACTGCTGGAGCCTTTGCTGTCCACTGGAAAGAAGAACAGGTGAAATACTGAACAGTTCCTGACTTCACAACGTATTAATTGATACTTTGTTCAAACTGCGCCCAAAGTGCAAGTTCCTCTACGCCACACTGCGTCGCATTGGCCAACTACACAGGTGCCAAATTTTAAATTTCGACAACGCTGGTATTTTTCAAATATGTATTCATATCTCTGAAAGTCTAACGTTTGTCAGAGGACTTATCATATGGCCAATTTACAATCGGTAATTAGTTGGTCACCATGACTCCACAAGAATGAAGTTTATTATATGATGCTGCGTAAATACTAATATTCATATATCCCGCTGAAGAAAGAAGAATAATTGATGCTATTGCACAAAGTGCATGAGGAGAACTTGAACTAAGCGCAATGATTATAACATAGCATAGTGTACATCCATTTAAATGCTGTCGCTTATCCGTGGAACTTCGTAATAAAGTTTTTATTGTACATGCCGGGATCGGGATTGAAATTTGTAATTTTGTAGAAAGAAAACATTGTAACGATATTTCCTATATTATAGATTAGATTGGCCTTTTCATTCATTTTTCATTGACTTTTTCATGAGCCCATTGAAATTAATTATACCAAGGTTTTACTATCAGACAGTAAGCATTACAATTTTAAAATGAAGATAATTGGTCTTAAATACTCAATGAGAAAAAATTATTGACTTACCACAGGAGGAGCAGTAGTCTTGAAAAATCCCAGGTAGGTAGACAAATCCATGGAAGATAGACTGTAGCGGGCAAGATGAGTGAATAGATCGAGGACCACCTGCTGAATGCCTACAAAACAGACAACGAAAAGGTAAATATACCATTGAGAGGTGCATTACCAAAGAGTATCAGATATACTCAACATGTCTGCAGAGGCAAAATAAATAATTCAGGCGTAATTCTAGATTTTAATTTTTTATACTTCTATTATTCATATTTATTGAACCTCATGTTCCCCAATTTCTTCATGACAGGTATTATGCCTGTTCTAACATACTTAGAGAACCAGAGTGCCTATTATTATAACAGCAGACCCCCGATTATCTGGCTGCGGTATATCTGTGTTGCGGATTATCCATGCATGATTTTCACTCTAGCTCAATATTTTCTGCGATCTTTGTAAAAAATAAAATTGGACACAAAATCATCGGAATTACGGCATTATTGCTAGGATACACAGGGCTTATTATTTCCGTAGCAATAGCCTTTGTAAAACGGAAGCAATCCTGCTCTAGCTATATTCACGGGAGCACCGTGTTCCTGTTTTCCAAGTCTCGCAGTGCGAGACTGCACTCTGTGATCACGGATACACGTCCCTCAGCAGTTGCATCCCAGGAAACTTGTGTGAGACGCGACTACGTGGCATAGTGCCTGACAGTGTTGTTTCCGACATTTTTGTACCACTCTTCCGTACCCGTGATCACAAAGCCAGGAATGTGTGGTTTTCTAAACCAGGCTTTACATGGAGTATTAATAATACGATTACAACCATGTTATCGCCGCCAAAAAGATCGCGAACTGGTTAGGATAGCTCTCAATGAATCCGGGAAGCACTCTAAAACAACAGAATAACGGAATAAATAATAATATGTTTCTTGTTTTACGTAAATCATTAACATTGCAAGACATTAAAGTGAAAGTTTGGGTTATTTGTGTTTTCCGATCGTTCGTGCCGTCTCTCCCCATCGCATCATTCGCCCATTTGGATAATCGGGAGTGTAGTGCACTTCACTTCTTCTCAGTACAGAGGCTGGGTAACATTCACTTCTAGAACAACAGTGTTGGTACACTAATTTTTTCACCACTTTTTCAACACTATCATGCTCACCAGTATCATCGTCTCCCTCGAGAGACTGTGAGAAGCCTTGGAGCAGTCGAGAAATCACGCCCTGCTTCGACAAGGCAATGCAGTTGACAGGGTTCTCTCGACACAGGGCAGCAAGTCTCTGCAGACACTGTGTGATGCCCTCGACGAATGGCTTGTCCCCGCCACTCACCGCAGCTGCAAAGGGAGATTATACATGAGCAGGAGGCAAGTGACAGGACATGGTTACATTGAGCCTCACTGTACACTCTCCAACACATGCTCTTCCCGTCAATTTTAGGGTTATCAATGGAGAGCCTAGTTTTTCCACATTTAATAGAGCAAATGAGCTCACCATATTGTGATCACTAATTATCCCTTGACATTACCCAAATACTCTCTGTATTAAGCATGATAAAAAAATTCCAAATGGATTGCATACCCTGCGTTCATTAGCTAGTCTGAAACTCCAAAGAGGTCAGACAGGAAAAGGTAAAGTTGCACTTGTTTTCATCCTCATCTTTCCATATCTACAGACAAGCACCTTCTACCATTCCTAACTTGGATCAATATTTACGTGCATCAAAGCAAAAAGTAATTTGAGGGGCTTGTGAGAAAATGATTCCTTACATTGGCAATAGGAAAAATTTACAATTTCTTTCTTATTGCTAACTGCGATAGAATTTGAAAATAAGGAGACACATATTTTTCCTTTTTCCAATTCTTCGCCTAATTTTTGTGGTATTTACGACAAAACTCAATGATTTTAATCACCCCTTTTGCAGTAAAATTGATGATGTTACAGTTAATGCTGAGTGTGTCTTTGCATCTCAGCTACCCCTTAACATTGGTCTTTTATCGTTCCTTCCTGTTTACACTCATTGCAGCCATTGTATCACTTAGTGATGGGTTCACCCTGACAGCATAAGTGAACCAAAACTCTAATGATATCATCAACTTATGAGAGGTGGATAGAAAATTTTTTAAATTTTAAACTTAAAGAGAATGACAGAACGGAGAAGTTTATTTTGCAATAAATTGTGTTCCATCATACAATTTCTTTTGAAGAATTGTGATTGAAGGTCTCTCTCCATTTCAAACTTTAAGGCAGAAATGTAAGCAAAAGCTAGAAGTAAAACAGAAGAAGCAAAGATTCACTCCATGATGAAAGCGGTAAAACAAGGCACCACGGTGGTCCCTCTGAGTCATTCATACCGGAGGATTCCCCGGCAACACTCTTTGAGGCCAGCTGATGGGCGTGCACAAGAAGATCAACCGCTAGGCAGCACAGCTCTGGATGCACAATGCAGCGCATGCACCAACGCCTTCCCACTCCACCAACGCCGCCCCCTTGCATCGACCAGCTCGACACGAGCTCGGTTGCCCAGGGAGAGCCAGGGGTGCAAGGGACTGAGGCGGGGGACAGCAAGGGCGGCTGCTGCTGGAGGCTGGGGTCGCCCTCCCTGCCGCCCTCCCAGCCCTCTGCATCCTCATCCTCGGGCACCTCCACATCCCCATCGTAGCCCTCGTCAGCCGTCACGTAGCCCCTCGTCTCGCCACAGCCCAACAGCGTGCTCCCTCCCCCCTCGTCCTCCTCATCCAGCAGCGAGTCGAGGGCCTCGTCGGCAGCGACCACCCTCATGCACGGCAACTGCGCAAATATAACAACACCAAGGCATGAAAAATCTGTCAATTTCATGGAAATTACAAAATATTCTCTGCTGACAATCCTTCATTCACTGTTGGCCAAAGAAAAAAGGCATTTCATGCTATATTTGCAATAAATTAGGATTGAAATTCCTAAGTTTCACACAGGCTCTTTCAGAGATGAAGGGACCTATAGTTCAGCACACACAGTAATTCATACGGTTTCTCCAAGATCAGGATTTACCATGTCAGGAGTGATAACCAATCACTGAACATCCAAAACACGCAAATAAAATTTACTAAAACATTGAACGATGCAATAACAGCTATATCCATGATTGAAGTTCTTAAAAATGTATGGTATATTTGACGAATAATATTTGACAAATATAGTTGAATTTTGGAGTTAGTACCTGCAATGGTGGCCCCATATGTAGAGCGAAGTGGTTAGGGCAATCGACAGTGTGAAGTCCCAAATAAAAGCAACATTATTATTTTATATGCATGTATCATTGTCTAAAACCTTACAAATGAGAAAATCATTCTCATAAACATTTATAAATTGATCGTATTTAGCAACACATCCTCATACTACAAAACTCATAATACAAAACTGACCAAATAAATTTAAGGTATAAAATTTTTTGGCACATGTATAGTTAAATTCATTGACCTCAAAACATGGGTAACAGTAGGGAAAGGTGAAGGGTGGTACACTTGCACCCCTACGGCTCATGAAGAATTTGGGGAAAATATTGAACCCAGAGTATTTAGAAAAGGCAAATATTACAAATAAGAACAACTAAAATAAAGTCCCTTATAACAAAACTACTATTAATTTACAGTTAAGACAAAAGCTTCATTGCCACAGCCAGCTACATAACACACAAGGCACACCCCTGACAATTTTTCTGCAGGCAGCCATGCCTCTGAAAGAGGAGGATATTTAGAATATTTTAACCGGACACTGCACTGCTAACATATTTGAGGATGCATCCATAATTTTCCATATGTCTAATAACCCAAAATTTTCATCTCTCTCTAAATATTCACTGAAAGATGGTTGCAAAAAATTGACTTTTTGTATACTATGACTTTTCGAGGCCGTTGGCAACTCTTTCCCAGATCTTTAAAAAAAAATAGTCTGTAAAGCACCAAAATTATGTAACAATATTTAACTAGTAGGGACGAGATTTCTTAATGCAAGAACCAACTTTTCCACCACATACATATACGTATCAGTTTATTTGAAAATTATGGGGTGTTTTAGAGGAATACTAATATCAAAAGAACATATAAATGAATGGTGACATTCCTCTTTGTTAAATTACAACAGCCCACGTGGGATGCCCCATTTTCAAGCACTAGTCACTTTCCTTCTGGAAGCCATCATCTTTCACACCATTCCCTGATTCTGCGAAATCTTACTCTCACTGACGCTTGAGCTGATATGTAACCTTAGTTAAGGAGAGCCTACCGAGCCTATCATGAGTAGAATATAATTCGCAACATTGTGCATATTTCCATCATCCCCTTCTCAACAAAAATGTTTGGTTGATTTTGATTGATATACACTAACTGCATATGAGGTGTCAGAAGGTGCATCAGAGGGCAGAGGAAATGAAAGGAGGGGAAAGGAAGACCATCAAAAGGAGAGAGACTGCTTTTGAAATTAAATTACTTTCATGAAGATGACATTACTTCACAGAAGGGAGGAAAGATTTAGACAACCCTAGTCAATGAAGGGGAAGAAAAGGTTAAAAAAAACATTAAAAACAGTATAGAAGTAATGCATAACCCCTAAAACCCCATTTTTCAAGAACCACATATCTGTGGATGCAGGATGGTTGGCAAAGTGATCAAAGATACGATCACAGTTTACAAGGATGCCTCAAGCCATTCAGCCATGGCACAAACCATATCCCAGATGCCGCACTAAGAATACCACATTGTCTTAGAAAGTAGAACGGCAGATTTTTCTAGATCAGGGGTGCAAAGCTAACTTGTGGACCATGAGGAATGACAAAAATGTTCACACCAACCTCTGGTTTCCGAGCGAGCATGAGGGCTGGTCGTCCCCTGCAGTCATCCGTGGCACATCGAATCAACACTTCGCACAAATGGCACAGTTTCACATTGGGTTCCGTCTCGAGACTGAAAACCAAAGATCGAAGTTTCTCCAGCACTCCCGGGCTCCTCTTCGCCACCTGCCATCCCACGGCTGTGCATACAGGTGAGAATTGAGTGAGAAATAAATACACACTCGGTGTGCAAAAATATGACAAGAATTTTTGCAATTAAACACATTAAAATTGCTTCAAACTGAAATGATGGTATAGGAAAAATATCAGATAAGACATTAAAATCAGTTTGGCACATATATTTTGCATGTATATGAACATGTTTCCCACACACATATGCATTCTTCCTTTCGCATCCATGAGAAAAGAGTCAAAAATAATATGTATAATAAAAGTATTTTTTCAACGTTAAAATATACATATTTTGTCCAGCCTATCGGAATGAAAATATGTAGAGGAAACACAGTTCTTTTTGGAGGTAATAAGTATTTATTTTGCCTGAGTCCCTTTATTACGTGAGGCATGAGGAGGACAAGGAGTCAAGTAGAATCTCACGAGGAGAAGAGGAGGGGTTTCCAACAAATATGTATCTCATAATTTTTTTCCGAAAGAAACAATTTCAAATTGCAAGAAAGTCCTAATAACCATAAATGCTTCATTACTCACCACCTAGTCAATAGTGTCACTCATTCCCAAGAGTCATCATGATTATAATGAGACAAATGAGAGAAGAGAAGTCCACAATGAATAGCTGCCAGGAAGAAGTGAAAAGGTTTTCAAAAGCAGAGGTTTCCAAAAAGGAAGGCTTGGTGGTGCAAGTTCAGTTAGAGATCAAATCCACTTATAGCAGTCTAAAATAATCATATTCATTAGTCTTGAATAAAATAATGCTGCAAATTACATTAATTTTAATCCAATGATATGATGAATAGATTAATGTACTTAGATGAAAATTACGAAATATGAAAAATCTTATTTCAGATTAGGCGAAGTTAAATCTACGGGGACAGGGGGATTGACAAATGACCAAATAGAATTAATGGATGGCCATAGAAAGAATTATTGAGGGTAAGTACCACATACGTACATGTATCTTGTTCACCTCGAAGGCATTTTAAACTGACAATAAGAACAGCTTCAACCAGCCTTATGCATGGATTCAAGGGAAACTGAAGACCTGAAAAAAAAGGATCACTTCAGTAAAACTTTTCATTTGATTATAGAAAATTTCCAAATACCTCTACAGTCATTAGCATCCTTACCTCCCGCCACCCCACAGCCACCAACTATATTCAGAACCATGACTTGAAGGAGTAGAAAACCCTTGCTGCAAACTACAGACGATGAAAATATTTCCTTGAACAGCTCACTTTTCAACACCAAATTTGCACAGGAATTCCAAAACATGGCTGCATATTTCACAACGTCAGTGCACGACTCACTCCCCATGGCGACACTTTCAAGGATTTTTCCCAAGTTAGTGGACGTGGAGGGCGTGGTCTCTTGGCCACCCACTTGTGTTTTTGTGGCTTCTTCATCAGCCACACTACTTTTTTTCCCCAAATTGGCTGCATACTCTTTGGATATTCTCTGAAAAAGAACACTGATGGACATACCCTCTGAACCCTCAAATTTGGCCCCTTTTAAAGGCAAGACCAATTTGTCAGAGAAAACCTCGATCGTTCTGGTGAGTACCAGATAGGAATGTGTTTCCTGCATAGATGCACTGAGCATGGGCCTCAGTACCTTGGAATCTTCCTGCATTTTCTGCATACCAATCAGAACTATCTCTTCCAAAACATTACAGCAAGGCTGTGAAAACTCCGGAATAAATATGAGATCCATGACATGTTCCAGCCCCAATCCGGTATCAAAAAAGGCCATGGTAAAGTCTGGGCACTTGCTGAGGTAGCAAGAGAACACCGTCAGACAAGAGAGGAGGCGGAACTTGGCAACATCACACTTTGAACGGAGATAATCTCCCTTGGCTGTCACAAACGTTGGGAAAATCACCATGTCCAACAACTCACGGAGGATCTTAGGGGAGGCAATGGCAGCGACCCGCATCAAGTGGGCAAGAGTGGAACGACAGAGCTTGAAGTCTTGAGACTCGATGAGCTGCCGGTAGAATCTAAGCCTGAACCACTGAGAGCGATCCTCAACCAATCCAAAACTTTTTGTTGTTGTTTGTGCGAGCAGAGAAGAGAATGTGATTCCCAGATCACTGACGGGCTCCTCGGGTGAAGAAGAGGCATGCCTCCAGTTCATGTTGCCGAGGGAGAGGAGAGACTGGGACGATGCATCCGTGTAGTTGAGGCAGCAGAGGTGGGTGGGCGGGGGGACAAGGGACTGACTGAGGGAGAGGACGCAACCCCACAGTTGAGGGTACAAGACCCTCTCAAGTAGGGCAAAGCACACCGCTTGCAGGCCCTTTGAGGGCTCACCCTGCTTGTGCCCCTCCAGCAGGGCACCTGATACGGCATCTAGTAGCTGTGATGATGGGAAGCAGCAGCAGGAGCCACAGCCCAGTGCCACTTGGGCAGCCCTGATCCTCAGCTCCACGCCCAGGTCGTCTCTTGCCAGGAGGCGCACCAGTTTGCCAAACAAGAGAGAGGCGATACAAGGTGTCTGCATTGCATGCTCCTTCCCAGACTTCTGTAGGATCAACCCGGGGATGCCAAACACGTCCGTCTTGTGGTGGTGCATCAGGTGGTGGTGGTGGCTGGAGCTCACCTTCGAGGAGGCCTGGCCCCCACCCACTGACTGGCGTCGACGGGCCGAGCGCCGTCGTCTCAGCTGCTGAGGTGTCTGCTGCTGCTGCCCGAGGGTGCCTTCCTTGAGCGCCACCGTGAGGCGCACCTGCTTCACTCGTGCAACCAGCGATCCCATCTCCTCAACCACCAGACATGCCAGTCGTGATGACTTTGAGTCATCCCCAGTCTCGCCAAAGCCCTTGCCACTAGTCCCCTGTACGGCAGATAGGTACAGCACCACCCTCTCCATGAGAGATCCTGATAAGCTTTTCTCCATGATGCAGAACATGTCAACAAACAACTCCAAAACCTCATCGCCTCCCGGCTTGTGAGAGTCCAGCAGGGAGTGTAGGAAGAGGAAGGCACAGTTGAGCAAACCAAACACGTAGTCTTGCGTTGTGCCCTTTGCATCATCTCCTTGATGGCCTCCATGACTGGTCTCCACACTTGTCAATCCTTCTTCAGTCTTCAACACATCTTCTAGAAGTCGGAGCACAGTCGAGAGTGTACGGTCATGAGGGACAGAAAGCAGTGTTCCACATTTGAGAGACATAGACAGAGCAGACTGGAGAAGAGAGCACAGATCCACTCTGAGGCGGGACGCAACATGGGGCTCCAACGTGGGGCCAGGCGCATCTGATCCAAACTGCAGGGTTCGCAGATTTTCCAGGACGAAGACGACAACCTGCAGGGCTATCTTTTCACACCGATCCAGCTGGCCATTATCAGCCCGACCATTGCAATCGCAAAGTGTCTGCAGCAGTCTCATGGACAGCACAGAGAACTCCAGCACCGACACCTCGCTCTCCAGAGCTGCCTTGATCTTCTCATTGACGTAGTCATCAGGCCCCTTTCGCTCCCTCCCACACTGAGAATCCAACTCATCCAAATACTTCCTCAGTTCGGGATGACCATGGTAAGCTTCATCCTCGCTCCGTACTATCGAGGTGAAGTAATCAAAGTCCATGGGATTTGGGCGGAACTTGACAATAGGATGAGATGACGGCTTACCCCCTCCAAGTGAGACATCCTCCAGGAATTCTGATTCGCTCGTTGCACTGCAGTCTGTGATGGACGGTTGCTGTAATGATGGAGAGTGGCCTAGCAGGTTGCTTTGGGGCCCTAATGGATCGATTCCCTTGTCTGAGGTGATTGAATCCAGCTTTCGGCTGTTACGCTTGTGCAAGACCTTTGATTGTAGTACATTGCTGTGATCCCTCAAGCTGTGTGAAAATATGAACGGATTTTCCTTAGTGGAGGATGAACATTTATACCTCAGGCATACTGGGTACAGCGAGATGAGTAAATTAGCTAGCTCTTCAGAGCATGACAGACCCTGGAAATACAATAAAACAGAAATATTGTTTACTCTCACAACAGAAAATATTACTTCACACAATTTTCACCATACAAAAAAGGTAAACATCCTTGCATTTCTGAAACTCCTACAAACTTTAAAATCTATACATATCAATTGTGTCAATTAAAAATAATGGGAAACTTTGCAACCAGGATTAACATAACTGTTCTGTCAATGAATGTCTATTAACACCAAAATTTCAATTCCAACATTTTTTACTGCATTCAAATATGTATTATCCATGTCCCTCATTGTAAATATATCTTTCATATATTCTTCTATATATTTAAAAAAAACTTATTTAGTTGTTCAAAACCAAGCAATAAAAATGAAACACTTGATTGAGAACCAGAATTAAGAACCAATGCCAGGAACCAAACACAAATAGGGGAAAAAAAAGGTATCGATGCATCATCAGGTCTTACTATAACAATTATTTAAGTGTACCAGGACTAGCCACAGTGATAACTTTACAGAATCACGGTCAAGGCGAATGATTTTTTCCGAGGATTTTTCGCACAATAATAATTATTGTTCACAAAGACCTGTGAGTGAAAGTGATCATTGAAAAGGCTAACCTTGACATCCAGGACATCCAAAATTACAAGGCTCCTCCATCCGCGGCCTTTCATCAGATAATTCTGAAGGGGAGACAAATCCTCCCCATCTCCAGCAAAAGAGCAAATGCGGTGCACATCCGCAAAGAGCTCACAGCCAATAAAAGTGCAAATGTCACTGGGTAAACTGAAATAAATAGTAAATAATTAATTCATTTGAAACAAGTATCGTGCAAGCAAATTGTTATTTCTTTCCCACCGGTCTGAAGTTTCGGACTCAGAGAAAATTCCACCATTTCGGGCCCAAACTCACACGTTAAAAAGTCATTTTAATAATATCAAGTAAATCTGTAATATTTTTAATAACATATTCCTAGTTGGACAGCTTTTCACATAATTTGCATATATTTCCATACCCTTGTTGATATGATCTTCACAGATGAATCACAGTTTTTTTTTTTAAACATCCCAGATTTCTGCGAATGGCTCGGAGCCACAGGCTTCTACTTCTTGCGTTTTTATGCAAACTAATAAATGGTTTATCAGCCACCTTGGTTGACGTATTTCTATAGCCAGCTACTAAACAATACTTATACCTCGAACTCATCTCGCTGGCTAATTACAATGATAGGGAGCTGAGTGGATGTATGGAGAGGGCACTACAAAAGCAAGGTGAAAGTTTGGGATTTAAACAATCTTGCCAGCGTATTTATCATTATTGAAGATAAATATATACTGCATACCATTAAATGATCGGCTACTCTACTAAAAATCATCAGTGGACTCCTTATGGGTTGATTAGGTACACTTGAATCATCCGTATTGGCACACTATTAGCCCAGTGGTGGACTGCTTTGGGTGACGGTTCGGCACAGATGATGTTATTAAGGCTTCTCCAGCAGTGCCTTGGGGGAGGGAGTTTTCGCTGCACTTTAAAATTCATTACTTTTATAAATGAATATCTCGCAAATGAAAACTCAGTTTTACATGAAGTTTTCTTTGTTGAATTCAGAAAATAATTTTCAGTCCGCCAGTGAAATACAAAAATTCAAGCAAGTTCCCCATTGCACTTGATTTTTGGAAGTAAACATAATCCAAATTTGGTGTCCAGGTAAAAATATCCAGTGCTACACAAAATATTGCAGAAATGTTGCGCTTGTGTTGACAAATGTACTTAAAACGTCTGTTAAAACCAATTAAGGGATAAATATCTATTGAAATCTAAATGATTATGACTAACTTTCATGAATCCTCTGGGTAGAACTATCCCTCATCATCCGCTAGTATTGAAATTTATATGATTTTCCTCACAGTGCATTACTTGTCGAGCATGAGAACATGATTAGGTTCAAGATACGGGACACCGAAACAGAGATGGTGCTTCACTCAATATCACACACCACTAGATGCATTCAGAGTTAGAAAACTAGGCTTGGACTATCTTTTAAAGTCATTGTGACTCTCAAGACTATCTTTTGTAAGTGACTTTCAACCATGTATAAGAAGTGTTTTTCACCACCGGCTCGCTGAGGAAGACCACCCATTATGTGCCAAAATACACATTTGAGCTGCTCCTTGTTCTATTCTGACTATCGACACACTTCTTGGAGCTTATTTCTCCTGAAGTGTTGAAGCCATCCATGTGTGAGTGAATTTGTGTGTGTGTACACCCATCAACAACTAGACATTTTTAGCAGGGTCTCTTAAGTCTCTCAGTTGTCAACCAATATTCCTTAGTTTAGGTTCCTTTAGCACTCGCCCCAAAGGATCTTGTATACGTGCTTGTGTGTGCTTCCTGCACACCAGCACATCAATTTGATTCATGTTTGCGAGGAGGACAAGTGTTGAGAGATACAATTGAGTTTTTCATTTCATGAGGAATAATGCAATTTACCTGGCAATTTCCATATCTATGGTATTGTAGCAATAAGACACTGTGAACAGTAAATTTCATTCCTACAGTCCTCTGACCCAGTATCGAGCCTAGGCTAGCATGACATTTAGGGGTTTATCTGATACAATTATCATTATTTTTCGCACAAAACCTCTGATAGTATTCAAAGTAGCTTTCAATATTACCTTTTAATCTATAATATTGACTTCCGAACAGTTTCATTAATGGTGTAGATAAATCCAAGGAACAAAAAAATTACTCTCTTTTTCCTTGTGAAAATAAAAACAACAGTCACTGGCTACTAAGCCATTAATATGCACATGTTGATACAAAATTGTAAATGTACTCCAAGTCACAACAACAAGAGCACTGATGTACCTTCTATTGGTAGTACCTTGCAGTTAGTTCAAAATAATTCTAAAGGCCTTCAAATAAGGTTAAAAAATATTCATCCATAGCAAAATTATATTCACTGGGTAATAATTTTTTCCAAGGCTACAAATATTTTATTAACATTTATTTTCAAAGTATTTGAATAATTAAAACCTAATTTTTTGTGAGCTTCAAGCTTTTGTTGCTTGACCCCTGCCTTACATTTGCAAATAAATGTACAAAACTTATCCACCATGCATATATTATGTAATATAATTTTATGTAATTTACATCTATGCCCCACAATTCCTCCCATAATTGTTTCTTAACAACAAAAATTACAAATTATATCTATATTTTCATTTCAACAAAAATTACATCAATTAGCGCAATTAACTCAATAGAGGATCACCCAGACAATGCTGCACATATTATATACACACTAAAATTTGTAAGAAGGAGAAGCCATTAATTAAGATTTCCAAAATGTTAACTAACACTCACCAATATGATAGGATGTCATTGATTTTGTTGCCTTCTCGAGTTTCGGCTAGCATTGCAGCTAGGAATACATCCAGCCATGCTGCTCGCTGCTTATTGAGAGAAAAAGACATTGAAATTAAGTAAGGAAATGTATAGATGTAAGATAAATCAATTTGAATTTTGAGCAATGAACACCACCAAGATAGTGAATATATCAATAATACATATACACAGATGGGTCATTCCATGTCAGTTCATCCAGGCATGACACCCACCGACTCGGATTTTGATGAAACTTGCCAATTTTCATCCTTCCATGTAGGAATGAAACAGTGTAAAATATTTCTTGGCTATCTCTAATAGTTTTTTTTTCACGACCATTTGAAGTTTGAGTGAAACTGCAGTTTCTCAATGAATGCGGTCTCCAGAGGCACTTGTACCTCTAGAGGGAAATAATTTGTCTCATCCATAGTTTTCATCCAATTCTTATGAAAATTTGCAGGTTTACTATAGAAGTCATGAGGATTCCAAATACTAATTGAAAAATATCCTAAGGGATATTGGAAATTCTCTAAACTCATATGTTTCATAAGATTTTAGAAAATTTTGCGTCAAAAACATGATTCTATAAAACATCAAATTTTGACCTGAGGCAATATCTGAATCAAGCTAAATTATTTTTTCTAATATTCCTTAAGGTATGAACCACCACCTGTAAAAATAAAATTCATGGCTTTTTGCTTGCTTTGTTGTTTAAAAAAATTTTATGTAAAAAAAATCCCTTTTCACGACTCTGGTAGTCAGTGTTGGGGCCTCCTTCAAGTATGATGAAATGCTTGTGTTAACTGTTTTCTCTATGTAAGCAAATATTTACAACATGAATCTAGTACACAATAAGTTCAAAAATTAAAACATTTTTAATGTGCAGGTTGTTTTTCTCCCGATAAGAAAAATATATTTTTGAAATAGAATATTTTAAGGAATTCATAGCACTTACTCATCATTGCTGGGGATAACTTGATTGTTGCTTTATAAAACATATCAAAATACAGGATATCTATATCCCTTTCTTAACAGCTAAGATTTGTTACAGAAACGTGCTTGATTAAGCAATATATATATTGAGAGCTATTTTTTAAAATATTAATATATTACCTAGTATCTGCAAGATACAGTAAACTCCTGACTGTCCAGGCTTGTGATGGCAAGAGGTGACATGAATAATTGGAAAACACTGATAATCCGAACATTTACTTTTTTTTCTTACAATGTTCATAATTTACGTAAATCAAACTATATACTAATATTTATGTAAGTATATAAGTCTATCAACTTACATTGCTTCAAGGACTTCTTGTGAGCTTTCTCAACCTGACTGCATATCTATTTTAGTCCCACCCAACGGACAGAATGCTGTACCTGAAGCACCCTCCACGCAATCTCAATGAAACTACTGTCACATAAGGCTAGATTCACAGTGACACAGAGAACAACATCTCAGAATCTCAATATGTTTTAACGGCCAACATAAAGGATAAAATATGAGATATTTTCCAAATCTATCGGCATTTGGAATCTCTTTTTTCCCAATAAAGGACTTTAATAAATGTAAGATGAGAGTGGTCACAAATCTCCAATAAACACCATTTATTTTTTGTTAACGGCATGTTTCCTAACCAACACACCCACTGAGGTGGCTTGAAGGGAACTAAGTAAATGAAGAAGTTGGTCAAAAATCTGTTTTATTATTATTAAAAAATTATTTTATCTGTCATCAGTAGATGAGTTCAGCAAAAAGAAGCCAACTGTCCAATTAACACAGGTTTCACAGGGAATGCAACAGTACTGAGCAGGTTCATATAAAGTATTAAGCAAATGATCATTTTCCAAACTTCCTCAGTTCAATCAGACACTGGGATCACTTCTGCTAATGTTTTAAATGAAAAAAAGACTGCAAAAATCATTTTTCAAATAATAGGTGTTCGGTATTGCAAGAGCATTTTATTTTTCCGGACCTGGAAATCGATGCACATTCTCTCACCCATTTTTAGGGTGAGAATTCCATTTCAAGTAAATGCAAAGGGGGCAGAGACCCATTGTCGTAAGATATTAGAGAATAAAATGAAAAAGTGAGAAAATTAGGATTTCCCACGCAACTACAAATAAAAAAACCGCACTAAACTCTGTCGACAAGCCCGATCCATTCGCAATTCTTCAGCTCCATGTATAAATGCCTGCATATCTTTGCATGAGTAATAACTCCAAAGTACCTACAAAATGAATACTTTCGCGAGGATGCAAAGCTTCATGGTCTTTTGCCTATTGCGGATCGTATGACAATCACCACGGAAAAACTACCACGGTTGATAGGAAAATCCTGCTCTCCAAACCATTTCATGCATACAATTTGAAGTTAAGAAACCAATATTATAATTAAATGAAGATAACAATGACAATTTATATCACAGACGCACTGCTATCGAGACTTACCTCTGGAGTGGAGCTCTCAGCTGTGATGAAGGACTCCCAAATTTCTTGAATATCTTCGGCAGGAATCATTTTGATTTGTCTCCCGCTAGCAAATGGCAAAACTAAATTCAAAACAGGGCATCTACATAGAACAAAAGAAATAGTTATTTAAATCAATTATTCCACACGCTTATAACAGCAAAAATTGAAAGATTAAATCACTTCAGTTACCGCTGTTCGATATTTGAGGTCAATAGAATGCTTAATACTATGAAACACCAATAAAACAAGAGGTTATGTAATTTGCAACCACCACCATAGGAGAAAGTGTTTTACAACTTACCGTTAAACATTTACATAACGAGGCTGACGAAGAACTGCCTTCCATTCATGCTTCATATCTGATACCTGGATTTTAATACTTGAATCACAAGTGCATGCGCCTTAATCGACCCTTAATAACCTAATACAGCAGATATTTGACACCATAACCAACCATAATTAGCAAACTGCGAAAACAAATCACCACAATAATGCGCAGAAATAGGGCGTCAAAATCAACACAATTCACTCAATTTACACCATTATTTCACTTTTAGTGATATAAACAACATTTCAGACACTCATTGGCCCTAAAACTGCTAAAACATCACACAACTAGAACTGTCACAATCACAAATTCTTCCCCACCCCTGTTTTGTTCCAACAAGGTCGCAGTGGCTGCTGGGCGAATTCGGCAAATGCTCCTGCTCCTCCTGCTGATCCCGTGCATCCCGTGCGCTTTGCCGATGTTCATTTGTCACCCGCGCTTTTCTTTTCAGTCAAGTGTAAGTCGTTGATATATTAATTTTATATTAGACCATTTCAATCAGTCGTGGAACCAATGGACTATCGTAAGTCATATTTTACCCTATCCTCATATTTTTAAAATCTAAATCCATAATCTAAAATACACTTAACTTTTTAAAGCCGTGAAAAGAATAAAATCTATAGTGGGCATTTACCGCGTGGGCTAAGTTTAATCACGTTCTTTCCTGGCATTGCTACCTTCTAAACTTGCCTAGGAAAGGGAGAATTCACTGAAAAAATGAATGTGGAGGGTGATTCTTTATGATTTTTACGTATGAACTCAGAAATATGGCCCCTATTTCAGGATATAACCATGTCAAATTACGTGCACACGCACGTGATTTTATAGTTCAGTGAATGGCTGTGTTGCTTCTTTTCAATTGTTTTATTTGCCCCTATTCTGTGCTCATTTGCTTTATATATATCGTGGAATTTTGGGATGCCTCCTAAATACAGAGTTGAGTGTGAAAGTAATTCTAATTCATGGAATACATGCCATGGAGAGCATTCATAATTGTGGTTGCGTTCCGAAACATTCATGCGTCAGCGCATCAGTAGACTATCGTAAATCTTGTAATGTCGATTTAACCTTTCCATAATTGGATGGAAAGGGATTTGAAAAATATTTTAGAGATGCTGTGGAGTGTACTCCCTCCTCATACGAACCCCTGAAATGTTCACCATCCATTAAATAATGCACCCCTAGGAAAAAATGATTGCCTAGCCGCAGTAATAGGGTAGTTTCCTTCATCAAAGAAAAAAAGGCAATAATTGCGATTCGTTACCCACCATTAGTGTATTCATAATATACAAATTATTTCGTTTTATAAATGCCGGTTTAGACGAATGGCAATGGTCCATTTTTATCCTCATTTGAAAAGGGCCAGATTGGCGCCCATGCGATGCCACTCCACGTGACGTCACAGGGACCTAGTTTCTATAGGAGAAGATAGGAGTTATACATCGTCTGAGGTTACCAATGCATGCATGAGTCACAGATCTCAGGGAAACATGTCTTAAAAATCACTTATTAAAACTGGCTAAGGTCGGAAAGTTTTCCTCGTTTGATAAGGTATTAATAATCCTTATTTAAGCCAAGCGCTACCAGGCGGCAGGGCACTAGGCTACCCGCTGGCAGCCTGCGACGTATCAGCGCTAAGCCTCGCCTCAAGGTCACCTCACCGGGCGGAGGGGGAACCAGAAATACGACGTACGGAGAGATTTCCCATCATTCCTACTTACGCGTCGCGTTTTCGCGCGCTTGTAAGTTTTCACTTTTCATTTAATCGCGAAAAATAGATATTGTCATTTAAAAATCTAAAAGCGTGAAATACGTACTCCAGGAGTAATAATCTTTCGATTTAGGCAATAAAAAAATAATAGGAAACCACCCTATTGTTTAACTATATATTACTAAAAAGAGCATCCTTTTATTTACTTTATATTTTCAGTGGCTAATTTAAATTTACTGCTATCAATTAAAAAATTTAGTATTTTTATTCTTTTTGTTTTAAGGCAACTCAAAGTGAGAAATGTTTTTGACCTAACGCCCTCCTTTTATACACCAGGAATGCATACCTTAGAGGGAAAAAATGAAGATTCATTCTACTTAGCATGCATAATGGATAAAAATTTAATACCTGATGAATCATTGGTTACATCCACGTACTGGCTTAATGCAAGTTCAATATTGTGTACTTCCATTGCATCAAATGTGTGCTAATGCCCACAGCTACAGCTATAGCTGTGGGTGTTTTCACACAATTAGTTAGCTAACTGGAAACAGGGAAGCAATTTGCACGGCGAATTTTTCAATGGCAAATCACATAATTGTTTTAATTTAGGCTACTGACTTTTAGTTACTTTTACTTAGGCTAATTTAGACTATGTGCATGCATATTTATACAGTATACTTTTACTTACTATTCCGATAAGCAGTGAGTGCATCCACATGATCGGCTGCCCATCCATTTCTGTGCAGATATAGATAGTAATTGTCTCAGACTAGCTTTTCTCAACACTGGGCTGTAAATTTACCAATAATCAATCCCATGAATTTGATTGTATCCTTGAGCTTCTAGTCTGGCTTTGTTTCTCTGAGTATTACCACTTTTACTTATTTTTAAACTAAACACCCATTTAAATGAATAACATTAATATTCTTAGGTTTCTTTAATTCTTTCATGGTCTGATTTTATTCTAAATTGTCATTCTCTTGTCTCATTGCAGCTGTCTACTTTTCCCTATCATCTCTACACATTGATTCTTTTACAGTTTGAGGTTATGAGAATATATCACCTGGATCTCTGTCCTCACAAACACAATTAGCCTTACAACATCAACACTCCCTTAACTTTCTCTTTCTCTTGCTCTCAGTGGCCTATGCATTGGTTTGGTCTCTGATTCATCCATATCCAATTCGACACCAATTTAACTTATGCCTGTTGTATCCATTAAGTCAACAACAATGTCCTCATCAGTTCCCCCTGATTGGACATGAGGTACCCAATTCAAAAGAATCTTACGTACAAAGGTATCGATGAGATGAGAGAATTTGGCTGCGCACAAAATAATTTTGTTATTTTGCTCTCCCCCTTAGAAAATGGCAAAGAGGTTTTGGCATGGATTTTGGGCCAATAGGAGAAAATACTCTCCTTAAACTTCATGTCCGTGGACAAGTGGATCTTCTTTTCATGCTAACTATTCAGCATGTGTTTCTTCACTCCCATGCAGTGGCGCTGCGAGGGGGGGGTTTTTGGGGATAAAACCCCTCCAGAGCTCACAGAAATTTTTAAGTTAAATCTATTTTACTTAATTGAATTAATATTGCTTATAGAATAGTGTGAGGACAAATAAAATATCCCTCAGAATACTGTAAAAATCACCATTTTGAACAACCATTTATCTTAATTTTTTCTGGCAAAAGGCCTCCGCAACTCCCACTTACCATGCTGGGTATGCAATACCCCCAAGCCCCCCAGTATTAGTTGCGCCTGAAACCCCCCTAGCCTTAATTCCTAGCTGTGCCGCTGCTCCCATGTACACTAGGGCGGATCGCAAAAATCGATTTTTTTCAAATCCATCGAGCCCAATGAAAAAAGTTGAGGGACCGATCAAAAAAAAGGCCTGAAAATTTTGAGACCTCTACGTGAACCCCTGACCCTCGCTCAGATGCAATTTAGGGGGGGAGGGTCAAAATTCGAAAAATATAATATTTTATGGTCATTCCCTTTAGATTTTGCTGAGTTTCTAACCTTCTAGGTGTAGGACAAAATTTTCGTGCATTTTGACGTATCTGCCACCGTTTAGGCACAAAATGCATAATTTGAGTCCGCGCCCGCGAAGAAAATATTCCAACGCCCACGCAGCGTCGCGGATACAAGAGCAGCAAGCCGATCCCGTCCCCTCCCCGCTCGCTTCTCCCCCTCCAACGCCTCGAATGCAGCAAAATTCATCCCGCGTGTGCGGCTAGGAGGGCGTTCATCTTTGATGATATAAATCGGAAGATGGTGGAAGGTAAAAAAGGATGCGTAGTGAGACGACTTGTCCTTTATTTGGCGCCTCGTCGGCGTCAAACCAATCAATGTTACCAACTTATAGAGAAGTGATGAAATATTTTAGATCTGCGAACGCAGGAAAGGAGCCTACGGTCTATGAAGACGCCTCTCGAGTGGCTATGATGGTGTGGGAACTTAGGTTATGCACTTGTATTCCGGTATTGTCCGACAGCTGGAGATCATCCCTTTCTACAAGGGGTTATTCCATATTCGCCAGACCCATGTCATGAATTTGATGCTAAATCAAATCAATTGCCCCCCCCCCCCCCAAAGATGCTAAATCTGCCCTTCTAGAAAACATAATGGCAGCGATGGGAAGCATCTGTGCTTTTGTTGATGCCATAGGAACAGAGATGGTCTGACTAGGTCGGCTGATCGGCGATCGACGCAGGCCCCGAACTTAGGGGTCCCCCACAAAGCTCCCGTCTATTGTGAAGGGTATGTGAGAGGTGTGCTTAAAAAAAGCTTCGGATTGCTTGAACCATAGTTTTTTTCGGCAATGATAAAATTCTATGGTACATTAGTTTCGTTATTTGCAAAATACTCAGCGTAAAAAGATTGTGTAAAAATGAATGAAATAAAGGTGTTAGTAGATAAAAGATATCTTGATGCTTTTTTGAAAGGGTTATTATTCTAAAAGATTATTTTTGATTTTTTTGTATAGATTTCAATACAGTTTTAATCAAGCAACAACTTCACTAAATAGATAATAGAACCATTATACATTATAAACTTTTATAAGGTGTGAACTTTTCAGTGTTTTTTCTTGCGAAAGTGAAATTTTTTATTATCCATTTTATCTCGTTTTTAAGAATAAGAATTGCGTCAAATCCATTTCCGGGCATACCACTTCCTAAAATATTCCGGTGGAGGACCCTCGTAAGGAGGGCCCAATCGTTATCCCCAGCCGAGGGCCCCCAGATCGCTCGCCCCTGCACAGGAAAGGTCATTTTATACGAAGTTAAAAGTTGCTGGCGCTGTACTTCCGCGTCTTCCTCATGCTTTAATGGCGAATTTGTTGAGCGATCGGAGATTGAAAAAAAACAGCCCGCGTATTACGCATGCGGCAGATACCTAAAATTGCGAGAGAGATTAGCAAGTAACATTTCACAACCATAAGACCATACGCGGTTGCGGCAGCAATTACGTTGGAAAGCTCATGTGACTTCAGCTACCTAGTCATTTTTGCTATCATATAGTTTTTTTGTAATAAATACAACGAGTGGGGATAGGCTGTATTTAAATAAGTGATATGCTGATACGCTATTACGTGGCGTGAGATCCTCTATTATACCTTTTGATCTCTTAGTGGAGACCGTCTTGCTGTCGGAAGTTTTTCGGATGAAAATGAAAGGCGCTAATTCGCACTCGACCGGCCGCATCTCGAATATATCGGTAGCACATAGGATCCGGCGCAAAATATTAAATCCTTGAACTTGATGAAATACCAAGGAAGGCTGCGCGAACTATAAAAACTGCTAATCCCATGATAACCCAATGTTGCTTCTAATTGTAATTAACATAAAAAATTATGCATTTTCAGCTCCATTCAGGAAAGATTTAAACTACGCAATCTTTTGTGCTGTAAAGTTTATTGCCGAAATATGTAGCTGCCACAATAATTAATATGATTAAGCACAGAATTTTCACTTTTCTAAAATGAGAAATCTTGAAAATAAATTCATCCCAGAAGAGGCTCTGGATTAGAAAGGGTTATAAGTTTACTCAGCTTTTAAACAGGCTGGGAGCCGCTAAATACTCGGAGTCTTTCATGCTTAAGGAGTATTTTTAGATTTCTTGAGCTATTAGGAACGGACATATTTCAGAACGTCACAGAAAAAACCATCTTAGTACTTAACTATTTTTCCGGATCCGGCTGGAAGGATATAATGAGAGAGATATGGTTTGTAGATAAAAATAACTTTTACTGATATGCACCACATGCATTGTAAAGGAGGTGACCCGGTAAGCCGGTGCTCGTATTTGAAATAATGATCCGATTTAAGAATTCGAGCTCTCCAAATGTGCGAATCGGCGAGAGAATTGAGTGAATTGAAAATTGATCGGATCATTTTTTAAATATAAGCGCCGTCCTAGCGACGCAGGTTTCAGTGAGAAATCATCCAGATGTTGGGATCTTTTGTGATCAAATCCCCATAAAAGTTTTGTGCGTATTGACAGCGATAATTCGCTGAAACCCGGGTCGCCTACTTTGAAAGTGGTATTAGGAAAAGTTATTTTATCAACTAAATATTTAATTACAAACCTTTGAGTGGAATATCAAGTTAAAGAAGGAATGAAGAATGTTGGAGAGAGATATTTTGGTGAACTATTTAGGTGTAGGTATTTGTTTTTCCCAGAACTATAAAGGCATGAACATATTACATATTCTTGAGCTATTAAGACCGGGTGTCTTTCAAAGAGACGTAGAAATCATCACGTTAGCACTTTATTCATGAGCACACATTAATTTGTGTTCACAGGGGCGGTCTGGCGGCAGGTTGGCTGGTCGGCGATCGCGGAGGGCCCCGAGCTTAGGGGGCCTCCACAACACTCGCGTCTATCGTGAAGTGTGTATGAAAGGCGTAATAAAATAGACGATTACTCGAGCCAATTTTTTTATTATTATAAGATTCTACGTTTTCGTCGGTTGCTTCATTTATGACATACTCAGCGTAAAACGTATGTACAAAAAGAAATTAAATAAAGGTGTTGGAAGATAAAAGAGAACCTGATGATTTTTTGAAAGTGTTATTCGAAAGTTTATTTTAGAGAATTTTTAGATTTCAGTGCAGTTTCAAGGAGAAAATTCACTAAATAGATAATTATAATACGTTATTAAATTTTTTAAGCTGGAAAATCATCACTTTTCGTGGTATTTTTTTAGGAAATTGCTACTTTTTATTCACTTTTATCTAGTTTTTTAGAGCCAGAATAGCATCATAACCCACTTCCGGGAATGCAATTTCCTAAAGTTTTCCATGTGAGGACTCCATAGGCCCCATAATGAGCTCCAGCTGAGGGCCCCCAATCACCCCAGACCGCCCCTCTGTGTTCAAGGAAAAAGCACGTAAATATATAAATGGAAAGGGGGAACTCGGTAGTCACATGTCTCCAACTAACATAGCCATTTTTTCTATTTTTTTGTTAACGGCTGGTGTCCAAACTCCTCTGCCATCAGTGATATAACGGTGCTAAGGCAATTGAATAAATGTTAACGATTACGTCTTTGGTAAGTTTTACTTTGGATCGATACATTTGCAGTGGTAATTTTTACTTTTAATCTACTCCTAAGCTCGTGGGAGTAACCGTTAAAGTGAGCATTTGAATTTAAATTAGCGCTGATGGAAAGGCAGTTACGACTACTTTGATGTCATCCGCAGGTGAATATTTTTGGTAGGACATATTTATGCATTAAGTGCATTAAACAAGCATTTAAATTATTATTTCATGCAATGACATTAAATAAGAATTGAAATGATATTTTGAGTGGTAGTACTCAGGGGCGGATCCAGGATTTCTTTCTTGGGGGCGGGGGGCACGAGGATACCTCGTAATACAAAACAAACGCAATGATAATGGGACCGTATTAAAAATCTTGCATATTTTTTAAGGGTCTCGGGGGGGGGCACGTGCCTCCGTGCCCCCCACCCCCCAGATCCGCCTGTGGTAGTACTCCTAGATTGAGAAAATGTTTACAGCGATTGCATTATGTACATCGGCAAAAATACAAGTAATTGTAATCCTACCGATAGCTTTTTTCAAAGAGTATAATTTGTAACTGTAATTAATTAATAATTTGGCTGTATTATTGATTCCGATTACATTTTTCCTATATTCTTCCCATCATCATCCGCCATACGCCTATTGAGGTGGGGGTGGGTAACGTGCGGATCTTCGCGACGGGAGGCTGGGAAGCGATTCGCATGGCTTGCGATGGTGAGCGGAAATTAATCCGCGGATGTCTGTGGCTTTGGATCGATTGATTGCGGTCACTCATTGACGGCGTGATGCGCCCCGCTGTTGCTCCTCGTGCGACCGCCAACGGACGAAATCGTGCCTCTTTTATTTTCCTCCGTGCGGTGAGAAAGTCAGAGAATCACATGTGGTATTCATGAAAATTTCAAAACGTGTACGCATCGCATCTCATCAACCGACAACAGAGGAAAATCGCTATTCCGCGCTGCGTTCTGTGGATGCTACTTTTGGAAATCATTATTTTCTTACAATCTCCTCCAATCATACGTGCTTTAGTGTACGAAAAATGTTGATTAATGCATTCGTCGCTTTGGCAACTAACTGATACGATGTAGTACGTTATTTATCGAGATGAATGTTAAAAATAAAACGTATGCAATCCACCAGACTAGTATTTGTGTTATTTGCCAATGAATATTCTTAATAGCAGTCAAAATACTGCTTAAAAACAATTATATTTAATTATTTTTTTCACTGAATTGAGGAAAATTAGGTAAGGTAATCTGAATTGGGTAAATGAATAATGCGCAAGAGTATGACCGCGGCGCATTCAGTGCCACTTTTTCATGTGTAATATTTTTGTTTTATCTATATATAAGTACTCTACCAATTAAGGTAGATTTCCATGGAATATTTAAGAAGCGTTCTGGCAGTCTCCTTTCATTCCTATTCTATTCCTTCCTCTCCCTCATTTACCCAACATTCTACCGTCTAACACTGTTTTCAAAATCCCCTCCCCGCTAAGTACTAGCTCCATCCTTACCTTCTGCCTCCTGCGTATCTCATCTAGAAGCTGTCTCTCCTCACCCACCATGTGCAGGACTGCGTCGCACCTCATCGTGTCCGTCCGCTTCACCTTCGCTATTCTTCTCCACATCTCGAACACCACCTATCTGCTCACATCCTCCCTCGTAAGTGTAGAAGGTGATAGAATAGAATGCTTAAAATTGTACTGGAGAGTAGGTAATTGGGTGAACGAGGACCACCCCCACGTAATGAGGATTTATATAGTTAATTGCCGCTGACTCACTGTTTAGTTATGCTCTTGTATTGAATTCGATCTGCTTTCGCCGATTAGAAAGCGATTATTCACTATTTTTCCTGCCAGATATATCCGGGAACCTGTTTGCAGTGTGTTTTTCCTCATTTTTACGAGACACATATTAAATTTTACCTTCAGATAGATACCAGGAGAAATCAGATAGCACGATGTTCAGTAGAAACGAAGAGGCATGATAAACCACACCATGCGGTATTAATTGTGAAGCAATGGAATGGATGTATGTATATTGTTTATATTTTAACCAACTTTTGTGCGTAACTCAAAGATCGAGAGAGCGACAGAAATGTGGTGTAATTACGCCATTCATTTTGATAGATTCAATGCTGGGAGACGTGAAAATTTTCTTCATAAAATCTTTCCACAAACATCTTTTCAATGCAAGGATTTTAATTTTTATGAAATGAAATTCGTTATCACGCCTATTGTCTTTGCATAATAGTTTTATTTGAAGATTTTAAAAAATAATCCATGAAAATTTTACTGTCTACTGTGAAGTTTTTTTCTGCTGGAAAATTTATTTTCGAATTGATGTTTTGATTGAATATTAAATCACCTCTTTGATCACGGGAATATAAACTATGCGTAATGTGTACAGATAACAAGACATTTAGAGGAAAATTGTATCAGTGTTTTAACCCTCATGTTAGCCAGGGTTGAGCTCACCCCTTATTAACCACAGTGTGAATAATATTAGGACTGCCAGACGCCCTACATTTCCCGAGCATGACCTTTATTTTAACCTGATGTTCAGGCGTCCTGAAATATAATTCTACATTAAATGTGAGTATAATGTGAAAGGTCTATCGTCATTGAAAAATGATTTTAAGAATTTTGATTGCATGGATTCTGTAAATACATTCTATATAAGACTGAGTGCTTGGAAAAATTTGCCTCCGCGAAGAAATACAAGGTGGAGAAAAATATGTCACGAAATTTTAACCCTGGATAGCTTATTCCAGGAGCCAGGATAGGATTCAAGAACCCTGGATATCAAAGTTGGAGCCAAAATTACTTATTATGTTTTGGCTTTAAACGCAAAATATTTAGACTACAGAAACTGAGCAAAGCGCTCCGATTGGCCGCGAGTTTGTACTGCTGCCAGATGCCTAGGATACATTGAGATTTCCGACAGGCTAAACATTCGAAATCTCAGATTAAGTATCATATATTTACTCCGAGTTCGAAATCGTGAGTAGTTAAGAGAAATTTTGATTCCTTTAATAAAACTACCCACTTGAGAAAATCCTACTCAGTGTCGGGTCTCTCTCTCTAAAGTTCGGTGCAATTTCAGGTGAGAACATGTTGAGACTGTTTTGCCATAGAGAATTTCATCCAAGAGTATAAAGATATCAAAAGACCGGGAGGCAGTAGGATAGTTTATGTACTGGTAAAGCCAATGGAGCAATACGCAATATGTTCGAAATAAGCGGGTGACCAAGAGAGAGTCATAAAATCCATCCACCGGGATACGAACCCGGACAAGGCGGTTGATTTTTTCTCTTTGGATCTTTCGCTCAAATTCTCACAATGAACGGGAAATATCTCTCCAAATATCTTGCCAAAACATTTCCATTTATAATGCGGAGGATGCGGGTTTCTTTGTTGGCCTCCGCGTTTGGTTACATGTTGGTTACTGCGCAGTCATCGTGCGGGCTCTTTTTTACATTCGATGTAAAGGAAAACAATGTCGATCTTTCTACTGAAGGAAAAGAGCATTGACGATCTTTTCACTGAAAAAGGAGAGCGCAAAAAAATAGGAAAGACAGTCGAACACTTGATGCGGCGTACGTTGTAATCTTAATCTTCGATAAACAGTGGTAAACGAGAGGTAATTTAGATGATTCGTTCCGGTTTGAATGGACCGGTGTAATGAACCACGGAGATGACTTGTGTTAAGAAACGTCGAATACTGAGAAAGTTTCATGGTATCAAAAGTATTTTGCAGATTATGTAAGTGTTGAGAATAAAAATCGCCACATGTATCCTTAGTATTTGAAGAGGTAAATGAATATTCAATTCAAAAATCGATTCGATAAAAAAAAATTCCCATTAGTAAACCCACTTTTATTCGCTTAAAATAAAAATAATCACATTTGATTATGCATGATCAAAATTTTCGTCATAAGAACTAAGAAATATTTCAGGTCCATACAGAATGATTTTCTTAATGTCTTCACTTATATGTTGAAATGTTCCCTCTGGAAAATGTTCTACTTTGAGTTTGGCCTGCAATCAAAACCCTCCCGGAAATAAAGATTGCGTTCGTTGTGGAAAAAAATCACTTTTTCTTATTTAATCTTATGTTGGGAAACTAACAGCTCATATAATTCGTTTTAATTGTGGGTTTAAGTTCAATGAGCAAATATTTTATGGTAAATTCATTTGGAATCAATTGAATATATATTATTCAATTGAATATAATTTACTCCGTAGAATGCAAAATATGTAAAAAATATTTTGAAACTCTGGACAATTTAGCTGTCTTTTAAATAAATGGAGAAACGGAAGATAATTTGAGGCTAAGTTTTTCCTTAAGTCCCTCTTCCTCTTATTGTTGCAATTAGATTTTAAAGGGAGTAATTGCATATGTAACGTCGTAACATATTTTCCGAAATAAATACAAGCAGCTCCCTGTATATTTCGTCATCACTGGTCGACAAGCCATTGGTTTGACGCAACTCTCCTCTCTATTGTCCCGTCAGCTGATCTTTTCACACCGACGTATTTCTTTTCTCTCACTTCATGTCCATATGTTTCATTCTATGTCTTCCTTTTCCACTCTTGCCATCTACTTGTCCCTTGACGATTGCCTTCATCATGCCATCATGGCTCAATAAATAGCCGATCAAGTTGTTCCGCCTTCATAGTAATAGTTTTATGAGGCTCCTCTTCTATCCTACTCCTTTTAGCACTTCCTTATAGCTCTCTGGGCCAACCCAATTGATTTATATCATTCTTCTGTTGCACCATTGGAATGCCCACATCCCTGATTTCTTTGCAGCTATTATCTTCAATGCATTACTGTCGTAGAGCATCAATATTTTAAATTTTATCATAGAGCACCCGTGAATAAGATTTGATCCGTTCCTTCTTAGGTCCATGCCGTGATTGATACCTTACTCTCTAACCCACGAGAGCATTTGTGCTTTTAAAGCATTTTTAAATCCGAATATGTCGGTCGTGTTCTCAGAGGATCTGACGAGAGTGAACTGCATTCTATGCGAGGAGTCGGCGAAAGCATACTTCGGAAACACAAGAGGAATAATTCGTTGTCTCACGCATTCCCGTAGTGTGACGCAAATGATTGAATTTCCTTGGTGCAAGGGGGATGCAGTTTGAAAATTCCCGGTTGTATGAGATCATTCCAAGGACAGCATTTTGGCAGATGGACTTCTATTAGTTCCTGAGCTGGCCGATTTCCGACGTCAATGAGCATTGCGTTACTTTTCTTTCGCCTCTGTACTTTTGAATCGTAGTTTTCATGTGTGTATCTTTCCTTACATTTGAAATGAGAACCTTTTTTTACGCTGAATTCGAATATTTTTATTGATAACTGGCTCATAATTATTCCTGGGAATTCTGGAAGTCTTTCCGCGTTCGATGTATAACTTCTATTCATTTTTGGACATGGAAAAAAGCAGCTCGAAATTTAGTGTGCGCTTTTGTGGGAGCTTTTGTGTTCGCGCTCTTTTTGCGATGGTGGCACCATCTCTGTGGCGTGTTTGCAAACTGACGCTGAGGAGCGTATCAACTCCGTAGACACCCGTTAGATGGTGCATCGGTAGCTCTCGAAACGTGGAAAGCCATGTCTACAAGTTGGCGGGTACTCTGCTTTTGTATTCAAATCGCTCGCTGCGATGATTTTCCTTTCAAAGTATTTTCGCAGAGTTGGCTGAAGTAAATGGTTTTGCCATTCTTAGTTATAGTCAGCTAAGTATTGCGGAGTTTTGGCGAATTGAGTTTTAGTTTTGGCCTCTGGGTCTGGGTGATCGTAGTCCTCCTGCACTTGCCCGGATTCCAAGTCGGTGTGTAATTATTATCAGCATGACCTTACCATACCTTCCGTGAATTATGCAGTACCGGTAGTAATGAGAAAAATTTACATCGTGCAATTGCATCTCACCAAAAAACATAGGAAGTGAAGAAAGAAGTGAGGTTTATTTTCTTTAAGTAATAATTGTACTAATTTTTCTCTTGTGTTTATCTTTTGATCCACATAAACCAACTAAAACATACATTTTGCACAATGGTACTCAGCCATGTGACACAATTAATGAGCTAAATGCCGTATTTAATATTTATGACAACAAAGTAGTCGGTAAACCTGTATTTACTTACGTATGCAAGAACAGAATGCGAAACTCACAGTTTTAAATCCTGGAAACGTTAAGTAGGTACATTTTGTACATCCTAATTACGTTTTCATCCCTATGATTTTTTGAAACGCGTAATCATCGTAAGCATAAAGAGGGATGGGTTCACCCACTGGAATGAACTTAATCAGATATTGGTGTTTTTAATTCTTTTTACTCAACACAGTACTTCTTCTTCCAGGCGTGAGGCTGAATGACTGGGTCCGCGTGCAAGTTGGAGTGGATATTATGCAGAGACCTCACCGAGGGCCTAGCTGACATAGAACGGAGACCAGGGGCCCGTCATGAAATCGGTGAGCACAGAATAAAATCCTCCTCTCTACTGTAGCAGCACCAGCTCGCAAACCAATGGTTGCGTTCTCACTTTATGGTCTCAATCTTGCGCTGTCAGTTTAGAGGCCGGGAGAGCAATTCTCAAATCAGTGTCGCTTTGCAAAGCAGAGGTAGTATAATATTTACCCTGAATTCGTTGCGCAATTAGGTATGAGTGAATGTGATATCACCACACCCTTTGGCACAGGACTTCGATAAAGCACGGCAAAATTAAAAAAACAAATCAACAAGGTCTGGCCTAAAAATGGTCACCTAATTAAGAAAATGTTATCAGTGGATCAGTCTCTATCATTTTTTAATTTATTCTTTCTAATAGACTTGGAGGCATGTATTATCCAATTTCTATGAACTGAGCATAACTCATTATATAGTTTTGCGGTGAGAAGAGGTCGAAGGCAGGGGTGTAAATCATAAGGATAATAATACGTTCCCCGTGGAATTAATGTATGAGGCCTTCTGGAACAACAATTTCCTTGAATCGATCAGGCTAAATACTCCTGATTACGACCTTAAAATTCCATCAGCATCTTTTCATACCGTCTAAAATTGTTTGTTTTAGCTGTAAGAGGAAAAAATCGTCTCCTCGATGGAGTATCAGTCACACAATATACAGAGGGTGTTGAGTGGGCATGGTGGCCTAAGTGTTGGCTCCCCACCCTGTGGGTCCTGGTTCAAATCCTGGCGGTGGCAGAGAGTTTTCAGACACCACCCGATCCTAGTTTGAGTGATTTTTGGAGAGTACTTAGTATAGCACACCGTCCGTCGGATGGGATGTTCGCCTGTGGTCCCCTTGACGCCTTATGGCAGGCTAATGCTCCGACGCCGAGTATGCCCACACCTTGTCGTCCTCTCCTTTTCTCATGCGGCGCAAATGACTTTAGCTGTCGGTCGCATCCCCCAAATGCAATACTATGCCATTATTTTCAGTCATTTTGGACATGTTTTTTTTCAGGTAAACTTACACGATTCCGAGGATTTGTCAGTGTGGCATATTAATGATAGCGCACCAATATTCAGTAGAATAAATTAGAGCTGGGCTGTGGGTTTTCGAAAAATAAACATGCTGCCAATGTTTTTTATGGAAAATTGCTCCCTCGGCTCTTGCTGGGAATGTCGCAGGGAGAACCTTTGGTTGTTGAGTTAACCAATCAGATGATCGTGACTGCGCCCCGCGCCATCTGGTGCGAATAGAGCGAACGGCCGCGTTCGACACTAAAATATGTTAGGTATGTGTGGAATACAGTCCCTCGTGACGTATGAACGGTCAGAGTCTGAGTTGAGTGTAAAGCCTGAATCACACGATCATATTTTTTCCGTCCCTATTGAGTGATAGCTCCAGCGATATGTTCTCATGGACAAAAAGAGTGACCGCTCATTGACACATCATTTACAATTAATCACACGGTCATTCCCACCCTTGTGTCTTTTTCCATCGCTTATACCGACACTTCCCGTATTTAAAACTGTCAAAAACTAATCGTGGAGTTTAAGTAGCTGTAAGGGGTCGTGCGTGTTATTTGGCTGATGGACGGGACTAACAATGGTTTCAGGGACGTATATAGAGGGACGTTCCGAGTGATGGAATTCTCCATCCCTGGAGCCATCGCGAAAAGCGAATGCGTGAAACTTAAATTATTATTCCGCATTCATCAGAGCTGAGCGCATCGCTGTGGCTTGCGCTCGGAAGGGGCGGTAAAAGCGAATATTTCTCTGCAGATATCCAAAGCATGAAATAACTCACATCCAATAATGTGTGAATTAAAAAAAATTTGATGCATATTAATATGTAATCATAAATTTATGATTGAAATTCCGGAAAACTTAAAATTCAATAATCTACGAAACATCTAAGTACCTACCCTCTAAAAAAATGATCGTGCGATTCAGGCATAAATTTTCCTTTTACCCCCGTTGAAGAAGTAGTACTCTCTCGGTCGATTTAAAGAAAATGAACGGAGTAATGGGGGAGGGGGATGAGGATAAGGTGAGTGGGGGCGGGAGGGGAAGGATTAGCATCGTGCACTCGAGGGAAGACTACCTGGCGTAATATAGTAAGATGGACGGTCCATTGTCTTCGAGTGCTTTCTCCTCAGAAAGAGGCTGGGATCTCCCCGGGAAATTCCCCGCCGCCGGAGAGGGCTAATCTCGCCCTTGCAAGTGACCACTTGTGAACGGAGCGCTCTGATTGGAACGATTTGCCATGGTCCACTCGTCGCCTTTCCCCTGGACGGTGGGGGGGGGGGGGGCACGGTTTGTCACGGATCGGAATGGAGTAGTTTCCTTCATCGAAGACAACGAAATGAATTGATTGCGATTCCTTACCCACCATTACTCCGTCCACGTCCAAGGAAACCACCCTATTATTCCGATTGTTTCTCATTCCACACGGTCGCTTCCGAATGGTTGGATGACAGCGCGATCGGAATTTTTCGTGTGCTTGAAAATTTTCACTCCGAAGACGACTTGAGCCGTCTGTGTGAATAGTTGGTGAAAAATTAAAAGCACAACAACTTCCGATCGCATTGAAACCAATCGAAATCACCCGGAATAATTCCGATCAGTGTCATGTACGTACCCCAACGACAGCTGACTAGTCTACTCGAGGCACGTATGTTGACGATGTAATGCACGGAGGAACGTGAATTTCAAAATGCATCGTTTAAAAGCCGTAAATTTTATGATCGCATGCGAAAATTCATGAATGCAAGTTAAAAAAAATAGCTCCTTTGCTAATTCTTAAATGAGTTCACTCCCGTTAACTGAGAGAAATATGCAGATGTGTATTTTTGAAACATTCTTCTTATACAGCAGTAACGCCAATTTACTGTGGGAAATACAACAAATTTGATTATTAATACGCCTAGTATATAAATGTATGACAATACCTCCGCGGTCACGAGCAAATTCCGCATCTTCGCTGATGATGCAATAGTGTACAGAGAAATATTAGCCCATTCTTTTGTTTTTCTGCGTCTACATGGACGAAGCATATTAGCTGGCACTATCAGGGGCGCAGCTAAGAACTAAGGCTAAGAGGTTTTTAGGCGCAACTATTACTTAGTGGTGTGTGGGTATTGCATACCTGCCAGGGTAAGCGGGATTTGCGGGGGCCCTCCTCCAGAAAAATTTTACGATTAATGATTCACAATAGCGAGTTTTTTCGGCTTTCTGAGGGATAATTGATTATTCCTAACACTATTCTTTAATTAATATCAATCCAATTAAGTAAAATGGATTAAATTTAAATATTTCTCTGAACTCTGGGGGGGTTTTATCCCGCTCGCTGCGCCACCGGGCACTATTGGTACACCTATTTGTTGATAATAGTGGTGAGATATCCATGCATTCGAGAACGAGTGCTAATATCGATCGCTCGAAATCTGCCCATCGTTCGCTGGCGACTCCCCCACCGACGGCATCCGTCCCTCTCCCCCCCCCCCCCCCTCCCCTAACGCCTCCCTCCCCTCCAAGGTCGCCCCCTCCGTACTGAGTGCGCGTGCACCGGTGAAGAGGAAGAAAGATAAAGAGACGGAGAGCCACTCACTTCCCCTCTCCACACGGCGACATAACAGTCAGCTGATCCCGCTACCCTTCCCTTTTCACCAGAGGAAATATTGGAGGCAGAGCGGCGAGTATGACCGTGTTTTTTTCTTCAGTGTTTTTTCACTGGTCATTCGCTGGCAATTTTGCCGAATAAACCCTATTAGATTCCCAAAAAAAAGTGAACGATTTTTTTTGGTACAATTTTCTGCAATAAAATAATTTTATTTCGGTGGATATTTCTAATTGTAAGTCACTCCAGTAAGTTAGATACTTGGGATTCGTAGAATATGTAAATAGCCATAGCTCTTTCTTTTTTTAAGCGGAATTTGGATTTATTATTATTAGCTAATTTCATTGAGCAATGTTTCATGTATATATGTAACATTTTGTACCTTTTTTAGGCAAAATTGCATTATTTTACTATGTGTAGCTATTTAATGTGGTCGAAAGTGCGCATTACTCCCTGTCGATCGCCTTCTTTCTAACGGTTAACTTTTTTTTTTTTTTTAACTTGCGCTTTTATCTTGAAATGTCAAGGGTATGTATAGTATTTGCCCAGCATGAATATAAAAATATTTCCTAAATGTTTTGTTGGAGGTAGAATTTAATTACAGATTATCCAGGACAAGCTTTCACATCTAATACCTACCTAAATAAATATTCCATGACGGTAGCGTAAGTTAAATACGATTAACACGCCAAGAAGAAAGAGAAAATCTGAATCCGGTGGAGTGGAAGTGATGCGCTCTCTGAAGGTTTCGGGTTGTACTACTGGCCACGTTAAAAAAAAATGAATGCGGATTTAGTGTTTACTTTGGAACAAGAGATAGTGGTGGAGCCTACCGGTAGGAGCTGACTGAGTGCATGTTGGGGAGAAGCACTTGTCCCACACCCTTGGGGTGGGTCGAAGGGTTTCAAATTGATTTATGAAAAATTTCCAAAGTATTTTCTTTTGATTAAAATTTTTGTATTTTAGATACAGATGAAATTTGACAAAGTTTCGTTGGTGCACCAAAATGTACCATGACAGAGTTAGTGTTAACAGAGCAATAGTTACGCCACGAAAAATTATAAATTATGAGTCCGTCCTAGAGGAAGTGATACACCTACATAATATCGTGCGAGCCACTGCTAGGGTGTTTGGCAGGGGGTGACCAATCATCAGCACATGAGACTATCTCTACTTGCACACCGCACGGTCATCGAATATGTTACGATTAATAACAAAAAAATACGAGCACATTCATGCGAAGGCAAGCTAGCCGACAGGTAGTAATTCCTAGAATGAAGTCATGCAAGGTTAGAACAATAGAAAATTAAAACATGCGATGAGTCGTACTAGCGAGTGACGCCATTAATTTTATTTATCGAGACACCGTTCCTATCCTCAATAGTTCGAGGACAAATGGCATTTTAATCTCTCTGCTTTTCAGTCTATTTCCTTTATTGTTTTCTCGTGATCACGACGAACATAGTACGACGATAAACGAAGGATATTTTTCACGTTGTCTGAGAAAAAATCTTCTCCAACTTTAACTAGTAAAATTTAGCTCAAACTTAGCTCTACGCTACTGTAAAGATTCCCATTCTGACTCTCCTATCATATTGGAAACACTGTACTTTTCTATCGTAACAACTCATCACGAATCTGGCCGCCCTGCGCTGTACTCTTATTGATTTCAGATATCAGTCCGACTTCAGCAGCAGCATACTCCGAGCGAGACTTTACTGAAGCCACGTAGCATGCGTCCTGATTCGCATTCGCATATGTACACACGAGCCGCTTCTAAAAAGTTGGCTTTACTTCGTGCGAGCGAAATGTGAAAGCCAAGTCGCACGAAGCCACATCATCTCTGAAGTCGAATCAACAAAGGGAGTGATGTTTATAAAGGGTGACGGGAGAAGTTCCCTCGGCAGATGATGCCCTAGTCCACTTTCCCGGACATCACACGTGCGATAAACGGACGAGGCGACGGCGTTTCGCCCATTCAAATATACAGGGTGATTCAAAAAGAATACCACAACTAACAGGAACTAGTAGGAAGAAAGGGCAGATCCTCAGAGCAGCTTATAAATAAAAAAAGGCAACTAAAGGCAGATAATTCTTTCGAAATAGCTTCAAGGATAGTATTTTCTTTGCATCCTATCACATGAGAACACAGTGGTAGAGCGTGGTTTTTTTATATCTCTAATAGGGTGGTTTCCTTCATCAAAGAAAACGAAAAGCATTGATTGCGATTCGTTACCCACCATTAGTGTATTCATAATACACAAATTATTTTGTTTTAGAAATACCGGGTTAGACGAACGGCAATGGTCCATTTTTATCCTCATTTGAAAAGGGCCAGATTGGCGCCCATGCGATGCCACTCCACGTGACGTCACAGGGACCTAGTTTCTATACGAGAAGATAGGAGTTATACGTCGTCTGAGGATACCATTGCATGCATGAGGCGCAGAGCTCAGGGAAACATGTCTTAACAATCACTTATTAAAACTGGCTAAGGTCGGAAAGTTTTCCTCGTTTGATAAGTTATTAATAATCCTTATTTAAGCCAAGCGCTACCAGCCAGCAGGGTACTAGGCTAGCCGCTAGCAGCCTGCGTCGTATCAGAGCTAAGCCTCGCCTCAAGGTCACCTCGCAGGGCGGGAGGGGGAACCAGAAATACGTCACGCGGAGAGACTTCCCGACATTCATACTTAAGCGTCGCGTTTTCGCGCGCTTGAAAATTTTCACTTTTCATTTAATCGCGAAAAATTGATATCGTCATTTAAAAATCTAAAAGCGTGAAATACGTACTCCAGGAGTAATAATCTTTCGATTTAGGCAATAAAAAAATAATAGGAAACCACCCTATTGTGCATACTTAAAAAAATATTTGCATATGATATTACAGCGCGCTATCCTGAGACCCGGACGCTTTCATAACATTAACAATTAGGTTTATGGATCATTAAAAGGTGTGTTTGCTGAAATAAACTCACAAAAACAAAAAATGGCAATTGGTTATGTTATTTATAAAGTTAAAAAGCCCTAAAAAATGTGAGAAATTGCACTCAAACGACTTCCGCTAAAAACCACTCCTGCAATTCGAAAATGGGCAGTAAAGGAAGATATAAAGATCTATTTACAATGGAATGATATTTTAGCTTCACATATTTAGTATTTTTGGACAGTTTGAATGCAATCGAAAAATCGACTTTTGTCCGCGGGCATCTCAGACCACTGTGAGGCGACGTTTCGCTCATTCATGTATCGAGAGATGGGCTGTATTGAAAAACATGTATTTAAATTACTTATTGTCGATACTTTTCTATTTTGTATTCTAAATGCAATTTTTAAAAGTATTTTGTGTCCAAAATATAATTGAGAGGTATTTTTTTTTCAAAGCGCATTCAAAATCTAAATACATAGTTTAATGTAGTTCCAATCGCACAGTCATGGGCTCCGGGCATCTATGTGGCCGGCTACATACAGGATGTATTTTTTTCAGTCACATTAAACTGTCGCTACCATTTTAACAATTATGTAATGACTAATAAAGTAAGTCAGAGCTTACAATCTGGGCGGGAAAAAAAAATATCTATATTTTTCTCTGTCTGCGGTAGTTGTGCTTCGTGTTCGAAGGGTGTTTTTTTCCTCTAATTATCCATGCATGGATTTATTTATCACTAATAACCAATGTTTGTAGGCCCTACATTGCTGAAATATGCGGCGTATTTTGCTGAATTTACGGAAAATTATGAACTTATTGATTTTCTCGTTTCCCGGAAACAATTCACATTCATTCCCTCGAACTCGACTCTCTCTGATCCTCTTCACCTGGGACATTACATCAACATGATGTATAGCTCTTCGAGAAATATCTTAAATTCTGTGCACTTTCAACCGTGTTCAAGGTCAAGGTCTTATCAGAGGGTGGAGCTCCATCTCTCACTGTTGGCATCAGCGTGTATTTGGGAGTATTGAACGGTGGTTCCGCAACCACTTTCCCTTCCAATTTCCCTTTTCTAGTCCATTTATCATTCTTCTCCAGAAAATGCGTCCAGTAGGAACATACCATCAAATATTTAAGCATTAGAATCATGATATGAGTGAAAAGAAAATTATTAAAAAACTGAAACATTGGCTATGCTTCCTCTCGTCTCTCTTTTAAGGCTCTCAGCCATCAAATCATCATATATCTCATCCATTTTCTTATGAAACTAGTACTTTTTACGGAAGATTTATTTTTTACGCGTATAAATATGATCTGGCAATTTGAATTCTAGTTTATCTTCAATTAACTAATTTGGAATCAATTAGATACTTCATTATATTTCCAATGAAAGTTGTTAAATATTCACACGTTTTAATCAGTGGGATTGTTTTAATGTCAATAATTTTAACGCCATACTACGCAGGTGGGCTGTGTTTCGTATTTAAAGAAAGCATTCTGAAATAGCAGTCGTCGTCAGTAAAAGCTTCCTGCCGCCTCACTCCACTGTCTTGAATCTCCATGGAAGCAACACTTTTCCTAATTTCCCCTCCTTTCATGACTCTCGGAGTTCAACCGACTATCCGTCCTCTACGTCACGCTCACTCGTGCAAGTCTGGGCCGTTCGTATTCCAAAACATTACTCGATCTTCAGTCATCACTCTACCTTGAGTGGTTCAGATCTCAAACTCAATTTGAGTTTGATGTAGAGTTCGTATTTTAGAAACGAACATCAACTCAACTCACTTGGGCTAGATTGTTTATAGTAAAGTTTAATAAATAATTAATTTACCAACACTATTTTCATTCATCAATGAAATTTCTCCTTCTAATCAAAAACTAAAATTACTTGAGTACAATATCACTCGAGTAAGTAATTTTTACGTGAGATATTACATTTTTAAAACGTGAGGCAAGGGCATCGGACATCTTGGAACTTGGCGATTCAATTGAAGTTGGGATTCTAGTATGGTCTCGTTCGTCTCGTTATACCAACGTGGAAACCGAGCGGGGTTTTGAGTCGGGATCAAGACTTAAGTAACCCTCTGGAATACAGGCATCCCTGTTGCGTAGCACCCGGTGTGATGCTCAGGCCTCGCCGCTCAACGGCTGAGTTTTACTATTTGTCAAGTGTAAGGGTCGTCATTTTCGAGTGTGTTCGTACTATTCTTTGTTGAATTGTTTGCAAATTGATTTTTCTATTTTGTGCTTCCTCTATCTTTTAAGGGGAATCCTCTTGGGCGCATAGGATGAGTGCAGCGCATAGTCTTTTCAGATGGCCTCATACCGAGCGCATGCTTAGCTGTATGAGTGCATGATCGAGCACTGAACCTCGCGAGCGCACTCAAAGGGTCGGGCGAGTCCATTCCACGCGAGAGGGGAGGCGGAGAAGTGAGGCAGGGGGAGTGATCTTTTATATTCCGAGAGAGTCTGCTGAATCAGACGCGAGGGAAGGTGATGCTCTGCCAATGGCGAAAGTGGAAATGGGTGGAGGGGAAATACTTATTATACCTTCCATTATTTTATGACTAACCTTTTGTTGTTATCTCAACCACTGGGACTGGGCATGGAGGGACTCAGTCCGTCCCGTAGAAGCTTAACTACTTATGCGGTAACGGTTCAAGTGCCTCTTCTGTTTTGTGTGGTGCTGATTGTTAATTTCCAAAGGAAAACGAAATTAATTAAAGTGAAATGAGACAAGAAAAAGATGAGAATTGGGGCGTTGAAAATAGTTCAAAGAAAATGAATAGAAATTAAACAAATAAATGAAAATGCCTCATATCTCTTTTTATTTTGAATTACTGTTTTTCTTTGTATTTAAATCATTTTTTTAAATTTTTGGCATTTTTCTTATTTTACGCAAACAATACGCTTACGCGGACGCGCGCGTAATTAAAAAAAACTCTTCTGAATTGGCTGTTTGGAGTGAGTTTCGGACTCACTGGTAACGTAACAATGTATCGCGAAGTCAGCGTGATTAATGTACGTGTCGGCGCATTCGTATCGGTTTTCAAAAGTTTCATCAGCGCGGCGAATCGCGCGGAGGGATTCATTTGTTCCAAATACTTGTCGTAGAGTATTTGCACTCGAGGGGAATGAAATTGAAATGTTATTGATTTGATAGATTTATATCATCGCGAACATATACGAGATAGAACTCGTATTTAACTATAGATTGAAAGTTCTGAAAGATTTATTTTTGGAAAGTTGGATGCTCTCTCTTCATCTCCAATGTGCAATTCCTTCCTTCTTTGATGTTTATCATCATTCCTTGCCTCCTCCTCCCTCTTCTTCTTACTCCCTCTTACACTCTCTTCTATGTATTATTTAACCGGGAGGTTCTGGGTTCGAGTCTCAGTCAGGCCGCATTTTTACCCTCTGATTTCTGGCATTTTTCCATCTACCACAGCACTGTTGTCCTCGTCCTTGTTGTATTCGACTTTGCCACACATTTTCCATTATATGTTCGTATCCCGTTATTTCCTTACCTATGAATTTATTTGTATCTTATATAATTAAAATGTGTCCTATCCACTTTGACTTTCTCATTTTAATATATCTCTTGTTTCTTCTCCCATTCTCCTTAGTACTTCTTCATGCGTAATGTTAACTTTCCCAGCGGCGCAGCGAGTTTTTTTGGGGGGGGGGGGGGGGGGGGTTTGGGGGTTAAATCCTCCCCCAGAGCTCAGAGAAATTTTTGAAGTTTAATCCATTTTACTTAATTGGATAGATATTACTAATAGAATAGTGTAAGGATTATTAAAATATCCCTCAGAAATCCGTAAAACTCACTATTTTTAACCGTATATCTTAATATTGCGCAATTTATTAATCTCGCACCTACTGCTTATCCTGGTGGGTATTCCACACTCCCACACACACTGGTATTAGTTGCACCTAAACAATCCCCCCCCCCCCTACAGCCTTAATTCCTAGCTGCGCCCCTGATCTTTCCGTCCAATCTTCTTAATTCGTCGCCATTATTGATACATATATTCCACCGAATTAAACCTGAATCTGTTGTTTGTACAGCTCATTTCCTAGGTGGAGTTCGGATCAGTGATCCGAGTGGCGACGCGGGGAGATTTCATGAGGGAGGAGCGTTTTTCTTTTAAAAGAGATATTTGCCGTTTACTCACCCGAGCGGCGATGGTGTGTGATTTCAATGGCGAGAGAAAGAGAGAGAGGTAGGGGGAAAAACTGACGTAAGGGGGGAGGAAGTTTGTGGGACGTTGATGTATTAGTAACAATGGCGATGTATCACTATTCTATTAGTAATATCAAACCAATTAAGTAAAATGGATTAAACTTAAAAATTTCTCTGAGGTCTGGGGGAGGGTGTGTCGCTGCCTCCTCGCTGCACCACTGGGAAAGATAACATTACGCATGAAGAAGAACTAAGGAAAATGGGAGAAGAAAGAAGAGAGCAATTAAAATGAGAAAGGCAAAGTGGATAGGAGGTTTTTTATTTACATAAGAATAATACATAGAAGGGAAGAGAGGAAGATGGAGTATGAGGCAAGGAATGCTGATAGACATCATAGAAGGAAGGAATTGCATCGAGAGGATTCATGATATGAGTGAACAGAAAGTTATCAAAAACTGAAGCACTTGCTGTGCTACCTCTCGCGCCTCTATTAAGGCTCTCAGCCACCAAATCATCATGCATCCAACTTTCCAGCCTTAAATCAATCTTACACCGACTAATGTTTCAACGGATAACCGACAGGCCTACAAAACGATGAGTAAGCTATAGTTAAATATATGTTCGCGATGATATGATTATCAAATCAATGACTTTTCAATTTCATTCCTCAACGTCCCACATACTACCTCCCCCCCTCACGTCAGTTTCCCCCCCCCCCCCCTAACTCTCTCCCCCTCTCGCCATTGAAATCCCACACCACCGCCGCTCGGGTGAGTAAACGGCAAATGTCTCTTGCAAGAAAAACACTCCTTTCTCTCTCCTTCTCACTTCTCCCTCCCCCCCCCCCCCAATCGTCCCTTGCGTAGCGGGTGCTGCAGGTGTGCTGAATCGAATAATGGTCCGAAGGGGGCGGGTGAGTGGCGAAGGCCACCGACAATGAGTGAGTGAGGGTGCAACGCGCCTCCGACGTGAGAGAGCGACCGAACACAACAAACACAGCCTCTCTCTCTTATCACCCTTTCGGTTCGCGCGCGAATTCCGCTGCCAGTGAGCGAGTGCGCATGTTGGAGTCATCCATTGGAATCGGCCTTTTCGAAGCGTTGTATTCAAATGCTCTTACCCTCCCAGAAATCTCATGGGCGATTAGAAATAAAGGAGTAAAACTTTGTCAGGTTCACCTGTAATAATGTTCACCTCAAAATATTACCTCACAGAGAGAATTTGAATCCTAGACCAGTGGCGGATACAGATGGGGGGCGCTGGGGGCGCCCCCCCCCCCCCCCTTTGCGGGCCCGCCGGTATTGCCAAACATTGCAGAACCACAAAATTATAACTTTTTTATACCATAAGATGGCATTTTCTTGTATATATAAATAAATTAATTTAAAATTTTCTTACTCTGCTTGTGACTAAAGATTATTTTTTATTAGTATAAAAGGGAAGGTAACTCAAGATATCTTTTGCGCCCCCCCCCCCCTCGAGTTTTTTCTGTATCCGCTACTGCACTAGATTCCAAGTGTGGTGAAACAGTTCGGACCGCCCGCTTCGGACCATTATTCGATTCAGCACACCTGAAGCACCCGCTACGCGAGAGACGATAGGGGGGGGGATGGAGAAACGTCCCACATACTACCCCCCCCCCACTGTCACCATGGTTATTCTCTCAGCTGTCAACACAAGAATGAAAGTAATTTCGAGCTTTCTGGTCATATTGCGGAACGAAATAAAATAATAAAACAAAAAAGAATCCGAGTGAAAGTCAACTCTAATGACTTCGCCGCACATATAGAATCGGTTCATTACATAATGCAGTTCATCTACATAATATTCTACGAGCCACCTCTTAGAGTTTTTGCTGGGGATGACCAATCACTAGCATGGATCGTGCGAGAAGATCTCAGCATGCATAAAGGCCGTTTTACACTGGGCACGGAATTGCGCAGGTTAGAGCTGCATTAATTTCTAAAATGGCGCGGAATTGCGTGAATGCATGAACGAAATTAGAATAAGGGCTATTTTGCCGTCTCGCATCCACGCATTCTCGCATGTGTTCTAGCAATTGACCACTTTACACGACGCAATTTCGATTGTCCCTTCGCACGTACGTCAGGTTGCGCAATTCCGTGTACCGTGTAAAACGGCCTTAACACACATAGTCATAAGAATATTACGCATAATTATAAAAAATACGTTTACATTCATGCGAAGGCAAGCTAGTCGACGGTTAGTAATTCCTAGAGTAAAGTCATGGGAGGTTAGAACAATGGAAAATAAAAACATGGCAATGAGTCGTCCTAGCGAGTGACGCCATTAATTTTATTAATGGACACACCGCTGATATGATTAATAGTACGAGGAAAGAATGACATTTTTAATATCACTCTCTTCTTAGCAGTCCACTTCCTTTATTTTATTCTCGTGATCACGTAACGCATACGATGGTAAGCTAAGGATTTTCGACTGAGAAAAGCATTCCCCTATACTTTGCGCTGCTTAAACGGCATTTTATATATACCATGCAATGTTGTGTTGATGCCCTCTTTAATGCCCTCGCCGCACTGCGAGATTCGGTGCATTGCAACGAGCTTTGCATGCTGTAGTAACTTGCGATGACGCATCTGCATCTACATGACAGCTTACGAACCAACTCTAGGGAGTTAAGCAGGGTGTGCATAATCACCAACATGCAGCATGCAATCGGTTCCTCACATGCACACTTTATTGGTCTTAAAAAATACTCAATAAAAAACTGTACGTTCACAACCCTGCAGGTGGTGTGAGCATGCAACCCGAGGCCAGGACAGAAATATACTCAGAAAGCTGAAATTTGATAACGGCTACTATTTTATGTAAAAGCCGTTTTACACGGTACACGGAATTGCGCAATCTGACGTACGTGCGAAGGCGCAATCAAAATTGCGTCGTGTAAAGCTGTGAATTGCTAGAACACATGCGAGAATGCGTGGATGCGAGACGGCAAAATAACTCCTGTTCTAATTTCGTTCATGCATTCGCGCAACTCCACGCCATTGTAGAAATAAATGCAGCTCTAACCTGCGAAATTCCATGCCCGTGTAAAACGGCCTTAAGTATCTCCACCATTTTCCTCTTGCATGCCGGTAATCGATCACCCCCTGCCAAACACCGTTGAAGATGCTCGCTGGGTATAATGTAGATGGGTTGCGATTAGCCAAAGGGTTTACTGCGATAAAGAAAAAAAGGTCAAACATTGCACAATAAAGAAAATCAATTCGGGTCAATAAAAATGGAGTAAGAACAAAGATAAATGAACATGGAAATAAAAAACATGCGATAAGTGGATGTGATAACTTTTATGAAGTTACAAACTGTTGCCACCTCTGAATGTTACGGGGAAAGAATGATGTTTTCAATCACTCTTTTTTGTAGTCAATATCCTTTGTATTCTTCTCGTGATATATTCTATCGTAGTACGACAGATACTAATGTGCGACATTCTTTGCCGAATTAATCTGCCTTGACGGGGCTCATTAATTGCGACGCTTCTTGCGAATGTAGTCGATCGAGTGGCGAAAGTAGACGGAAGATGTTATTTTTCTCGACCGGAGAAGGATATTCGTCGCCTTCATTTGCGGATTCATCTTCAACTTGGAAATGAATTGTACTATCTCTATTTGGTATATGTACCCTGTCGTATTATTCTATAGGGAAATATAAGGATACAAAGCAGAAATAAAGAGGGTATTTCCTTTGAGAATAACTCGTGAGTGTTTAAACCGATCGGAGTTTACCCTAATGAATGCTTGTGTGGACTTAACAAATTTTCATACTATGTATTTAGCCAACGACGAGTCTTCTTGAGTAAGGTCGATTACAGAGTCGCTACCAGTCGCAACTCTTCCCCATAATCATCGTGATGCTACAATATGTTTTTTTCGAGCCATTGGAATTTTTACGAACACTTTCCCTGGCACCGATTTTAAGACTAATATGCCGACTGCGCCAATTGTTTTTATAGTTTTTATATTTTGATGCTTTTCATTTGAGCGAATGGGGAGAAGTCTGTTGACCTAAAAATTGTTAGTTTATAACTATCGGTGAAAATGACACTCGCGGCGTGGAACGGCAGCCTTGATAACAAATCGTTGTTCTTAGTCAACTTAATCATCGAAGAGTTAGTAAAATTTTTAATTATAAAGGCCTTTTAACAGTCGCAATTCAACAGCACTGTGAGTTTTAAAAAATCGCTTTTCCGTAGAAGTATAATTCTTTTATCTGTTAAAAACTGTTATCTGAAATTTTATTGCAGTTAAGTCTTCATCTATAACTACTTAATAGTTCCTACTTCATCCCATGGCTACGATTTCATTTAACTCGTTTATGCTCCGATTAGCGAATTGGTGAAAATATCCATCCCGGGGTTCCGCTGGTCTAACAATGAGTTACGTCCAAATGAATACACAATTTGTTCTCTAAAACTTTTCAATGTGTGTATTTTAAATTTAAAAAATGATCTGTTCAGTTTGGGGTGGGATACGGAATAAAAATGATACTTGATATTCTTTCCAGGGGCGACCACCTCCCTAGGGTATTGTCTACATCGGGGTGTGCCCGAATCCTTGAATCTGTCCACACTGATTCGACACGCCCCGATAGAATAAGTACCTACTTTGTAATTGGATGGGTCCTTGGTTACGTGTCGGAATCGATTCCGAGCTATTCAAGCAGGTTTTGAAAATCCGCTTGCTGCTTCTGCATATATTGGCACAAGCAGTCCGGTATTGCTGGGTAAGAAAGTAGTCATGAAGACTCTTGGGAACTTCCTCACTCTCTACCTAAGTGTGTAGGCATTTAAGAATAAACTAATGACGGAAATCCGACGGGCTTCACCGATATCATTAATGCGCAAAATTAATATTAGTGGGCATCTGACGTTTCCTTGTGGTACTTCGTGGCGGATTAAAGGAGGAGCCCCCTACCCCTCGTAATATCAGGGAAAGTTTGAAAAGATGGTAATATTTAAGGTGTCTTTCCAATGGAAGATTTCATTTCGCCAGCTTCGCTAACAAAGTTTAAAAATAATTGATCAGTATCCAAAAGTCACTTGTCTACGCATAATGAGACTTCAGACGCTTAATCGTTGAAGGGTATTGCATATTACCTAAGTGACCCCTCCCCCCGATCGGAAAGCAAAGATCTTAATCATCGCCAATGAGACACGATCTTCATCCGAAGTAAGATTGAGTTAGCATTTTCGTGCTGCATCTGCATGTGTTGACAATGATTCTCAACAGTTTCTTCAGCTATCCTGCTGGCGTCCTCTGGTTAAGGATGGCAAGAAGCTTTGGTAGTACTCTCTTATATGTACAGGGAATTTTGAGAGCCAAACCCAGAAATTTTCCTCGGCCAATCTTAGAACGTCCTCAATTTTTTTGCGGAATTATTCTTTTCCACGCGCTGTGAGGTGGGTACCCATCCTTTGAGTTGACATTATTTGGTCTTTTGGCGATTATCAAGGCCTATCTTGGGAAATATTTCTCTTCTATTGCCATTTTTTTAGCCTCATCAAATAAAATTTTATTTCGGGGTTTACTCCAGGCGTGCTCTGCGATGGCCGATGCTTCGAACTTTTTGTTTTTAGTTGCTCTCCGGTGTTCATTTAGACGTGTTTTCAGGACTATGCATGTTTCACTAATATAGGTAACATTGGACAGAAGAGCATGGCACTTGGTATACGCCCTCGGAGAGCGCAGATAAAATTTTGTCCTTGGGCCTTGGAAGGATGTCGGCTTTCTGAGGGACGCAATTGAATCTAGTGACCAAATCATGCATGCTTCTTCCAAGTCCTTGGGATTTTCTCAGAAGTACCATCCAACACTACTCTTTGCCCTTCTTGGCTTCATAACCCTCCCATGCAATTAGTGACCTTATCAACCACTCCATAAGTTAAAATACACCAACGGATGAAGTTCTCCATGAAAAAATATTTGACTTAACCGGGATTCGAACCTGGATCTTCCAAATGCCGGTCAGGCGTGTTAACCAGTCACACCACCAAGTCATTTTCTCAGTGCAAACTTCGGGATGGGTTTTACCGAAAAAGATGTTGACGTCACAAGTCCACACTGTGGCACATGTGGCGAGGATCGTGCTCACTAAGCCACTGTCGGGGTGTAAAACCCTTATTTTGTCGCTGGTCTGCGACGACGAATTTCAACGCACTGCAGGAACAAGTGACTTTGTACGCAGTCACGCGCACGGGTGCAAAGTTAAATACACCAACGGATGGAGTTCGCCATGAAAAAATATTTGACCGGCAATCGGGAGATCCGGGTTCGAATCGCGACTAAGTCAAATATTTTTTCGTGGCGAACTTCATCCGTTGGTGTATTCAACTTCGCACCCGTGCGCGTAACTGCGTAAAAAGTCACTTGCTCCTGAAGTGCTTTGCAACCCATAAGGTTTGAATTTAATTATTTGCTCCTTTATGGAGCACTTTGTTGAACGTTTTATAGAATTAAAAAAAGGTACCAGATAGGTTACTTTTGGTTGTATGTGTCAAGAAATCGTTGGCGTTTGTAGGATCGATTATTATTCGATATATTTTTTATATTCGTGTTTATATCCATATTATTCAATATTCATGGAGAAAAAGTTAGCATCATTCGAATTTCTGATGACTGAGTTGCCATAGAAGAGACAGAGAAGGGTTTGAAAAGGTTCTGGTTCATATGAATAGACCAGTGAGGTTTCAGCTGAGAATAAGCACAACAAAAATCAAGATATTAGTGTGCATCAGAAGAGAAGTTAAGACTAACAGTACACTTGGGAAACAAGAGCCGGTTTAGGTGGATGAACTTAGTTACTTGGGAAGCAGAATAACCAGCAATGGGATAAGCAAGAAATAAATTATAATAATCGGCAGAATGCCCCAGCCGAAGAGAGCATTCCGCCAAAAGAAAGATCTACTCACAGCAGGAAATTTAAGCGTAGAATGAAGGAAACGATTAATCGGAACATACAATTGGATAATACTTCTCTACGGATGAGAGGCATGGACAATGATCGCAGCGGAGAAAGCAAGGATAGAGGCCTTTGAAATGTGGTGCTAAGGAAGAATGATGAGAATCGAATGGATCGACCAAATATGTAATAAGGAAGTCCTAAGGAGAAGTAGGAGGGAAGAGAAGCCTCATGAAAACCTTAATAAGAAGACGGAACAACCTTATAGGCCACATCTTGAGACATGATGGCCTGATGAAGACAATCGTCGAGGGACAAGTGGATGGCAAGAACGGAAAAGGAAGACCTCTAACGAAATATATGGAACTGGTAAAGAAGGAAGTGAAGTAGAAGAAATACGTAGGTGTGAAAAGATTAGCCGATAGGAGAACTGAGTGGAGAGCTGCGTCAAACCAATCTTAGGATTGTTCACCAGTGATGATGATATTGTTTATCCATTGTCCGTTGATATATCCGTTTAATTGAATCGGAATGTATTGTATGAGTGCATGAAAGCTTATGATTAAACGAACAAAGGATAGCACAGAGGGATGTGGAGAATTAAGGAGAGGGAAGGCCACTGTCGGCCAGTCATTCGTCATTTGGACTGAGGGAAGTGTGATAGGGTCGCAGTTGAAATTTGTGTTGGATGAGGGATGGTGGGCGACCATATATAAAGTGGCGCGTGTGTAACTTCGAGGAAAGAGGCCAGGGCTGCATTTAGTGGTCCAGCAAATGCGGATTTGGGTTAGAAAGGATCTAGAGCAAGGATTTAAAGGAAGCATCCTCAGTTGACCACCCGTGCCCTTGCAAAATGTTTCGGAGTGAATTATTCCAAGGGAACGTACTTAAGTTGGAGAGCGCTGAAAGTTGACAAATATTTCTTTGTAAATCGACGCTTATTGTAATATATTGTAACATGGAGTCATGATAAATTCGTTTGCTCCCTCCTCCGTCTCAGTAAATTAATCAACGCATCAGATGTCAGAAGCACCCGCGAACTTACAGCCATAAACGATTTCATTTCCCATCTAGTTAATAATTTCAAATCCAGGCTGAAGAGCTCTACTAACGCACTTCTTACAGATATTTGGGATTGCGACTACGATCAGAGTGTCCAAACTATACATTCACTGCCTCAACAAATTGCTATTCTATGAATTTATCCTATGTCTAAACCTCCCTCTAATCTTAGGTCTGTAAATAATTTTTAATCTTGGAGAAAGAGAAAAAAAATTATACGAAAATATCTTGGATTCCGCTTTTGCGAATTCGACTATAAGAATAAATATCAAAAGAAAAAAATACTAGTTTGGTATTTGAAAAATTTATAAAAAGGGCCATCGAAACTATTGTCATCTCCACAGCAACCGACGCGGTAGTAACCGGATGATCTTCATTGCATATCGCGGAAATCTCCGTTCTCACATTGTTAGAGTTAAGTTTTCATTTTTCACACGCAAACGAATGCGCTTAAAATCATTGCTTCTATAAGTGGATGGTTGGGGTGACTCACCGAGACGGCAACTTCAGTGACGCCTTCGACGCGGTCATGGTGTCGTGAGTGATGGATTCATTCGATTTATTGTCGATCGTAATGTAAACGGTCCGTTGAATTCGTTCGTTTATTGTTTCAATTCATCCGTTTTAAAACATTCGGGAAGGACGTGTAAAACTTCAGGGGTGAAACTACTGGCATTATAGGACTCTAAAAGATGTTTTGCAAAAAGGGGAATAGTATATCTCTTTTTTAAACTGAGGGCTCAAGTACCCACTTGTTTGAAGTCCCATTGGTTCCACCGGTTTAAGGCATATTGCAGAAATTGCATTTAATTTTATCAGTCAGGCTCAAGAAGAGTTTCGTGATTGACTTAATCGTCCGCTTCAACTTGTAATATCATAATTATTGAAATGATTTCTTTTATATTTCTTCCATACTTGATTTGGTAGATTTTTGTGTTTAAAATATTTTTGAAAATCAAAATTATATGCACTGCATACATCTACGACAACAATAGCTTTTGAAAACTTCAGTTTCATCCAATCTTATATAATATTAATGGGATGAAACGCATTGTGCATTTTTAAGCAAATAAAATCTCTTGGGAATACTTCCTCAGTGACTCGCTCATGCGACCATATATTTTCCGGGCCTCCATGGCGTTTGCTGGAGTCATCAACGCGGTGGAAGCCCGGAAACATGGTCGCAGTAAATAAAAGTGTTGTAACTAACAAAATATTGCGAACGGATCACAGGGTAAGTAAGTGCAGAAAGGACACAGGTCGATGGAGGCGTAATCACTTGATGCGCATTAGGCCATGCTGCTCTAAATAAGTTAATTATGGTCGCAGTAAGTAGCAGACAAGCATTTAAGATTTGGCGTTGGCGTTGTTTTGTGTCGGACGAATTGTAGGAGAATAGCAAGAATTTTTAATCGTCGGTGATAGTGGTTGCGCTACATGGATAGAGACGGGGAGATGAAAGAAATGAAAAGAAGCGGTCTAACTCGGAGCTCTGCAATTATCTGCTAACATGACATAACATGGGATAAAAGGAAAGCATAGATACCGAAAAATCCAGTTAATTATTAAGTTTTTTTTTATTATTACTATGTTTTTTTCATTAATACGTGCTAGTGTTACACGTTATTATTTGATCAGAAAAATTAATACTTCCTCTATATCTATTTTTGTTGGTGCCTGTAAATTCTGAGATTTGATGCGCTGCAATATAATTTTGCATATAATGAAGGTGATCGTAAGATAAGTGAATCGTTGCCGTACATATGCAAGCCGCGGATACGTAAATGTAAACGGATTCGTTGCCGGTTATTGAAGGCGTTACATAACTTTATAACTTCTTACCCTAATTTTATGACTGTAGCCAAGAACTGTAGTGATATCTAATTTCGCTCACGTAAGTGAACATCATATCCAATTACCCCTTACTGAGCATGTTAAAATTACCTAGTTTTACCCTCAGGGAAACATCTTGTTCAGGCAAGGCATTGAAACAGAGAATATTTATTGACTCTGATGCATTGACGTTTGAGTTATTTTTAACTTGGTGCACATTTATTGCTTATTTTCATACATAACTTATTTTCAAGATGGCCGTCAGTTGACATTCCCACTACAATATTATAACGGTGTATCCTAATAGTGTCTTCTCTTTTTATCCTTTATCTATATATTCAACCGTTTCAGGCGTGATATAATGCAAGTTCGACGTATTAAAATATGATAATTTTTCGGATTTCGTTCTTCCGAAGCTATCGCCGCCCTCAACCCCTGGTTTTTCCGTATCTTCTTTGTTGTCTGTTTTCTCATTGTCTCCATGCTGTACAATGTACATCTGTTTCCTAGCCCTTCTTTAGACTTGTCAAATCCTCCTCAACCTCTTCCTTAAGTATATAAATGCGATGTTCCCATTTACTGTGATGTCTTGCATCAGGTGATGGCTCTCTGGGCCGAAACGCGTCGTAAGCATTCAAATAATTGTGGAATAGTGCGATTGCATTTTATTTTAATACTACTCTTATAACTCTTGTCTGTGGTCATGTTTTTTTCCGTGCTGTGCGTCCGATTTGCTCGACATGTCAATGTCGAGGTGAGCAGCACGCGATAATGAGGGCATCCCATTCGAATGACGCCTACGCAGCGCCCCTATCGGTGGCGCCCCTAATTACCATCCCCCCCCCTCCCTTCATCCCGCCTTGGCTCGCGCGCGCGTGTGTGGACGACGCTCACGCTGCGACCCACTTAATCTCCGCACTCTGATAATAATCCCCTTGACCCATCTGCGAATACTCTTCCTCAGCGGCCAGAGTGGCCACTCGCCAAAATTCCTCAAACGTTAAAGATCGATGGTTTGTTTCCCTGCTGTACTTGGACCAACATACTAGATTATTTCAGCATTTTAAACATGCGAATAATAAGGCCTCGTTCACCATTTTTTAATTTTAATTTTCGACTTCGATGGTTGTGAAAATAAAGGGACGCGTATTTTTTTTCGTTTTTCGAGCCGCGGCCTAATCGTCGAGCTTTTTGCGGTGAAAAATTGATGGCCATAGCCCTTTCGCAGAAAAATTTGATGACGTCACCAACTCCTGTCGATTGGGTCGCCGCTTAGGAGCTTCACCGACGCCTCGCGTTCTTCGATGTGGTTTTACACTCTTGGAAGTGAAATATTTTTCTTCGATGAGTGTTCCTCTTTGAACGAGTAAATGAGTCCTGACTTTAATGACGTCACCAACTTAAGAAAAATTAGAGGCAAATTTCAAAATTTTAAAATTAGAAGCGGTTAAATGAGGAAGATATGTATTTTTTCATCGTTAATTATCTTTCACTTAAATATTACGAATTATTTTAATGAATTTCGATTTCGGCTCTTGAGTCAGCGAACCCATTCGAAGCTTCTTCTCATTACTACGCGCACAGAAAATGTCCAGATGCACCAATGTTAATCCAATTAGTCAGTGGAAAATACAGTAATTTTTATGCGCATTTGTCTTCGTTTTGGTGTTGTGTGTTGTTTGCATTTGTAGAAGCTGAAAAATTAAGCATTGAGAACATGAATCAAATTTATTGCTTTTTTTTACAACTGCATGCATTATTTCATTTGCATGGTAAATATTTTTTATTTCTTTTATTAATATTTTTATTATTTCATGCTTTTTTACTTTTTGTTTCAAGTAGCAATTCATGTCATTGTGTCATTTTTTGTTGTTTTCTTTTTTATATTTCAAATACAATAAACATATTCCAAAAATAAAATTATTATTACTCGAAGAAGTGAAAAGGTAGGAGAAAGTCTGATGGAAGAGTAACTTAATGAGGTAGTAGATATTTTGTCGGAACTTGGGGTCATTATTCCAAATGTCTTAAAGTGGTTTATTATTATTGGTTGATCCGAGGCTGAGATTAAAATTATTTACTACGTTGGTAATGAGTTGATTATCTGCGGGAAATTTACTGGCGGAAAAAGCATTAAAAAATCGGGTAAATCTTGTGAGGTTCGGTAGCACATGGAGGGATTAGTTTTGGCATACTTCTAGCTTTTTACGGACCCATTAGAAGCACTGGTTCATCTTACTTATAGGTCGAGGTAAACCCTTCTTGGAATGCGGATGGGTTGCACGAAATTGATTTAACTTTTAAGATGATCTATCTCATCTAAATCGGCAGCCCAGTGCCATATTTTAGGTATAGTAACCCAACCGGTCACTATTAAATGAAGTGTAGAGTTTACTATTGTGTTTTTCATTTTTAAGATGGCTTCCACATTTGACCTTGAATTTTTAACCTTTGATTATCCGTTTTATATATACCCCCATTCCGGTGCTCTGTACTAGGTTATCCCCTAGCTCTGAGTAATTGGTCACTTTGTAATCGCACCTCCTCGCTGAAACGGTTTGGGCAAATAAAACTGTCGTGGAAAAGAACAAAGTTTATTTTTTTCAGTGCAAGATAAGGAGTATTCGTGGTTCGGTGAAAATTGCGCATTTTCGGTTGGAAACAGCGTGAATTGGAAGTGGGGGTTCGCTAATCATTAACTTATTCCAAGGCAGTCCACTTTATTGGTACTTATTTCGAACCTGACAGGAAGGAGAATAACGATAAGGCCGACCAACTTTCTTCTGGCGTCGATTCTTGCTGGAAAAACTAAAAATAGTATGAGTTCATCCTCTCAGCTGCAAGATATTCGTCATTACTTGAACTCGTTCCATGAGTGAAGCATATTGAAATGTAAAAAAAGTACTTTATGCTACCACGCAAAATGTATATGAAACTATAAAGCGTTTACATTTCATTGTGTTAAGTCGATTCCATGAAGTCACGCCCGAGACAATGGAATAATGAAACGGCAATAAGTGATTAATAATGTTCGTATCTTGGCTTATTTCCTCTTGCAAGCGTTCTAGCTAGAACGTCTTTGGGTGTCGGCGCCTAAGGTGCAACAACTCGCTGTGATGCGAGTGACTCACCCCATGCCAGCCAGTTTACAGTAATAGGCGCCATCTCTATACCTTGAGTGAAAGTACTTTTCAAAGCGGAAAATGAAACCGCTGCGCTGAAACCAATGTTTAACTTACGGTCAACCAGGGAAAGAAAGTATAGAAACCTTGGAAGAAAGGAGAGTTTAATAACCTTCTCGCTGCAACTATATATTAATTCGCAGACTATCATGGTGATCGGATTTGTGGTGTGGTAATGCAGGAAGGACTAACGGACATGCATTCGAAGTCCACTTTATCGAGAGAGATATCGTAGATCTGACTCGTGAAGAGATGCATTGAGATATTATTCTATCAACTCGTTTTAATTTCAAAGCACTAACACACGCTTTTCAACTGCCCCTTCCCCCCCCTTGGGTATCCAATTTACGCTAGATAGAATGGTAATTTTTTCCGACCCCCACTACTGCTGGAATTTTTAACCCCACTTAGCCCCCCCTTGTCCTTATCCTGGATCCACCACTGGATAGAAGTAATATTAGCAAGTACGTCTATAGGAGATTGCTAAAGTGAAAAGTGCCTCCGTCTAAATTACGTCCTAGGGAAGATTTTATCCACAACAGATGCTGAAGATGTTCAGATTCTGACATTCAGACTCTGAATGGACTCCCATCAAGTTCTGGTTTCAGGGAGATAGACGTATTTCCTATGGACCCATCAACAATACCTTAGCACTTCTTCAGCATAAGTTATGGAATAATAGCGATAGAAACCCAACGCTGACCGGAGTACCCTAGTTCAATGCCTGGCACATTCAGAGAAGCCTTTAAGAAACTTTTAAGTCGTCAAAATATCATCAGAATTCAAAAATGGCACCCACAAAACCGTTGAATCAAATATCACCATTCCCCACCTTCGAAATAAATTCGAGAAAATTGAAACATACAGCGAAAGTACTGACGTTCGGCGAACACGTAAAATAAGGAAAGATAAGTGCTAAGAGTAAAAAATAAAATGTTTCAAAAATAGTAAATTTGGAAAAGAATAAGGAAAAACTGACCATTGATGATGACCAGAACAGATTTTTGGATGTTAAGATAACTATTTTACCACAAAATTAACAATAGACTTGATCAAATGTTCAATTGCGATCATTTGCTGCATGAATCATGCACAATTTACGGAAATTTCTGCAAATAAACGTGGAACCAAACTGATCGAGGAAAAAAGAAGAGCAATGTTTAAACAATTTTTTTTGTAAATGAGGTAAGAAGCTCCAGTAAAATATTATTATTTCTATTGTTGTCATCAAGTAGTACATAAACGAGTTTCAATGCAATATTTAAAGAATATTTTCACTGAATCATGCAATTCTGAACAATAATTTTACAAACGTTGATTCAAAAAGTGTTTAAATGTTATATTAACACCATAAGTTTAAGTTAATTTAAATGTGTTATTATAGAACAGGTTTAATTCAGATTTCATCAGCCTGAGCCGCGTGGGGCATCTCTCCCGAGGAGGTGGGGCGTCTCACCCGGACAGTTGGGAGAGATGGCCAAATGCATATTTATGAAAAAGTTTAAATATTTTGGGGTGAATATTTTTAAAATCAAAATGTGTAGGTATATTGTTAATAATCAATAAATGTTGAAATAATTATCAATATATATATAAAATAAATCAATAAATAATGACACAATTGAAGACAGATGCAATGATTTTTTATTTATTTTGAATTTTTGGTATATATATTTTTATACCAAACTGGTATTTCATTTTGATTATCTTTCTTGATTTTTTTTCTATAAATTCGCAGTTGCGAAATTCATTAAACTTCATGATTGAGAAAATTTGTTAACCTCATGTATTTATCCATCTGATGAAAATATCTCAGCTCTGTCTTGAGTGACTGGCCACTGAAATCACGAATTCTAGTCGAGTTCTCGGTGTCTTCGGCGCAGAAGAGCATCTTCCATCTGATCATCGACCCGTTTCTCGAGGGCTTCGAAAGAGCTCCTAGCATCTCAAGGAGAATATCTCTCACCCTCTATTTTGCGATGAAGAGATTGGGAGGGTGGGTATGTACCTGTATCATCGCAGTCGCGAATACAGGTTATATCTTTATAGCAGGGTCAATATCAAGGTAAGGTTTGGCGGAGCAATTTTAAATAAGGACACCCTCTTAGTATTTGGATCGATATAGGCATATACGCGTTATAGTGTTTTGAAATTAAAATAAGTTCACATTACGATATCTTTGATTATCTTTTCACTATGGGAAGTCCGGGAGAGATGCCCCGATCGTGGTAGTTTCAAAATAAACCATCAGATTGCTCTCCTGGTGGTGTCCGTCAATTAGTTGGACAACTAATATCAAGCCTCAAAAGTTTCGCGGTGATTCGCTTTTTTTTCGCTACTTTAGAACATCATTTCAAGTGAGTACTCCGAAATTTCCGCTCTGTTATAAGATAGAGCATAATGGTTATGGTCGGCATCAGTTAAAATGTTTGAATACATTGAATTAACGGGTAAAAACTTGTAGCAGCATGTTTATCGAATGCCCAAAAGCAGTGACAAGTCATCTTAGATCATGTCTTGGCCCGCTGGCTGTAAGGGCAACTCCTCCCATACTGAAAGGAGAGACGCCCCACCTCTCCTCGGGATAGATGCCCCAGTGCTATCTTAAGGTATAGATGCCCTACCTGTATTGTTTTCAATTAATTATAACCAATACGATAGTGGCTGATATATCGGGGGGATATATGGGGGGGGGATAAATTGGATAAGTAAGGGGGGGGGATATTGCAAACTTGCGAAAAAATTTACTTTTGCAGGAAAGTGTACGGCAGGTTATGCTAATTTTGAAATGAATAAAGCATTGAAAAGGAAGTGAAAAGGAAGGAAGCATCATCGTCAATAGGAATAGGCGAGAATTGGAGTGCGAGAAATAAGAAAGAAGTTAGAAGAACAGGATACGAAAGGACGCAGTGTACGCCAAAGGAGAATGCGATGGGTTGACCACTTAATGAGACATCATCAATCTACGCCCTGCGGAACATGCGAGAAGCAACTTCGAAAAGCCTTCTGCTCCTGAATGTCAATATTTTTGTCAATTTTTAAGGTTTTTTTTATAGTTCATATTTGTTAACACTACAGACTGAAAGTACTGCAAAATCTCTTTAATCCGGCCTTGCGGTGATGCGAGACGTCCAGTATTTCGGCGTGCAGGGTTGGCGACCTCCCTTCGACTAACATAATTTTGTAACTTTTAAATAAAAGAGATTTTTTATACTTAGTAAGGATTTGTTTTGTTATCATTATTACGTAGGTGTTCTCAGCAGAGTCACAGTGGTGTCCAGGTTTTATTCTGTCGTTATTTTCCGTTCGGTTATCTACCTTGAATCACACCCTAAGCAATATGGAGAGTTGGCGACACTGTATGTATTTAAATGTAAAATTATGCCTAAAATTTGTTTTGTGCATTGTGCTCGTTTCCTATACGCTTCCAATAATCCGGTCGTGGCTTGGCTGCGTCTGTGGCCGATCACCGAGATCGCACTGTATTGTACGCATTGCAAATGCCAAAGTTGGATGTTTAATCAAAAATTGCATGAATGTATACTAGACATAGCCTTTGGGAGGGGATGGGGGAGCCTGGGAGGGCGACCCCCCTCTCTGGCAACAAGGTGTCATTTCAGGTATGTCATTTTGAAGAATGACATACCTGAAAATACATTATATATCCCCTCATTATACATCATATATATCATTTTGTCCCTTAAAATCTAACTTGAAACAGATGCAGTTTTTACATGTCAAAACTAGGCAATAGTTTTAAATATCCTTTATATTTCTCTTAGTCTTTGGGGGGGGGGGGATCTATCCCCCTTTTCCCCCCCAATAGTTACGCCACTGAATGTATAATTTCCTCATATTTCGAGAGGAGAGCCGCAGTGGCGTAGCCAGGAATTTCGTCTAAAACCAGGGGGGAAAATTTTGAAAAATAGGGTACTAAGTAAATGGGTTTCAAACTTATTTTAACACTTTTCACAATAGAAAAAACTTCATTTGTTAAAAAAAATACTTTGTAAATTCATGATGTTGCAATGATTGGTTTTCTTTTATTAAGGAAAACAATTGTGCTTTTGCTCGGACCCCCAACCCCTTGGCTTCGCCACTGAGGAGAGGCTTTCCTTAATAAATTCGCGTCCTCGTCGGTGCACTTGCACGGGAGGACGCCGCAGCAGAGTGTCGTCCGCGAGCACTTGACTCGGCCCCGCCACGTTCGAGGGAGGAGAGAGTGATAGAGATAGTGAGAGCGGCGTGGTCGGCCGCCGCAGGTACATCCGCCCTCCGTCCGGTGCACGAGCACCAGGACGCCTCCATCTTGTGGCACTCGCACCGGCAGACGGAGAGTGCAGCCGACCCCATCCGCGGTGCGGCCGCACTACGCCTGCACGTAGTAGGGTGCGCGCGCACCTTCCTCGGGTTGCGTGCACTCTACACGGCCAATATACATATATCCCCCGTTCCGTTTGTAGGCGCCGCTTGGCCTTCCGTCTGCCCGGCACTGTGCGAAGCAGCGAGCAATTCCTTCGCTCTCTCTCCCTCTGTTAACAGCTGTTTTGTCCCCCCCCCAATCCTCTGCGGGGTTTTTAACCTCTCTCTCTCTTCCCCGATCCATTCAAGTGCGGGGAAACGTTTGTGGCGACCTTAGATGACTGTTTTAGAGGACCCCGCCACGGTAGCGCAATCTCTAATCCTTTAAAATCAGTGGCGTAACTATAATAATAATAATAAAACGTCTTTAATGGGCGAGATTGGGACTAGAAAGTCCCATCTTCCATCTAACTCCTCGTCAAACATGAAACATATGCAGCTAAATACATTGTCAAGTTGCTCGTGAAATTACATGCAGAGAACAACTGCAACTTCGGGGGGGGGGGGGGGGGGGGTGAGAGGATGTATCCCCCCTCCCCCAAATCCTAAGAGAAATCAAAAATTTTATTTTAAAATCTTGTCCGGATTATACATGTAATAACTGCATCGGCTTAAAGTTAAAATTTAAGTGCCAAAATAATGTTAAATGCATTTTCAGGCATGTTTTTTTTTTTTCCTGAACTCTCCGATTCCTAGGAGGGGTAGCCCCCACTCACCCATCTCATCCCCCCCCCCCCCCAAGCATATTCCTATAGTTACGCCACTGTTTAAAATGGTATTTATAATGGCTTTCATGAGAACATGGGATCTTGTATCCCCCAGGTTCAAAACATTTATGAACAAAACGAACACAAATACTGGTCAGAGGAACCCGCCACGGTTGCGCGATCGCGTCATCTTCTTTTGCTTTAAATAGTATTAATAATGAATTTCATGAGAGCCTGGGATCTTATATGCCCAAGGTTCAAAACTTCCTCGAACAAAATGAGCGCTCATAACCTGAGAAAATCAAAATAAAAACAATATTCAAGTATATTGGGCTGACATGTTGCTTATGTGTGGCTTAATAAGTGGTCCACTGCATAAAAGATGCATTTTAGTTAAACGGACTTTTTACCGGGTGTTCAGAAAATGAAGGGAATTTTAATATGCATCGAAAAAAAATGTTTGTCTCCATTAATGCTGTCGCCTTTAAAATATTCCCGATTACATATGATGCGCTTGTGTCAACGCCTCTTCCAATCCTCCAAACACGTCTCAAACCCGATCTTTTGGATAGCCTTCAGCTCTGTCGGCGATTACTTTTAATGCCATCGATGCTTGGAAAACGACGGCCCGTAAAATTACTCTATTTTTGGAAAAAGCCACGCGGAACCTTGTCTGGAGTATATATCATGGTTCTGCATCAAGATACATGGGAAGTGTGAGTTTTGAGCAGTATTTGTATGCAGTAGCCGCACCGTATGAGATGAATGGTTTCGAATAGATCAGTTTGTGGGTGAGTGAGCGGCGCTTTCCGCTGCGTGGAATTGGAAGGCGTCCGGAATGATTCTCCTTCGCTCCGCAAGCGACCGTTTCTCTCCGTTGGTCCGCGCTCTTCAGCTGTTTTCATCCTCCCTCGATCTTTGAGCGCGAGAATATAGACGTACGAGTGCAACTGCCTGCAAAATAAATGAAGACAACAGAGGTTTCGGAGTTATCTGTCAAAATAAACAAACAATTTTAATGCATCTAAAAGGGTAAAAAAATCACTTTTTATTTCTATGATAGGTGATATTTTTATCTTTAAAAATTATAGGCCCCTTGGTTTTTCTCGTACTCATTTTATTTCGCAATAAAGTTCTCGTTTTTTGGGCGTAAAATCATGTTGTCTCGATTTTTTTTCGCAATTCAGTTCTCGTTTTTTGGGCGTAAAATCATGTTGTTTCACTTGAAGTGTTTGGTATTCCCGTAGCAATGCCTTGAAATTTTGATTCTGGAATGATCCTTTCTTAGCTGAGTGCCCAAAACATATTGTTTATGTCTATAGATGTAAACAAAATGTAGATATATAATTAAAAAATAATTTAATATATGGTATACTTACGCGAAAACAGTGGGTACTTTTTTGAGTGAAAGCTTAGTACAATAATAAAAAGAAAGAGGCATACTCACATAAAAAGCTGAAATATGGCAATGGTGATTTATTCAACGGCATCTATCGTTCGAATGTTACAATAACAGAAATGGTTTATCGCAAAAAAGAGAGAAAAAATCTCAATAATGATTAGAAGAGAAACATGCTATGCTGATACAAAAATATCAAATTATAAAAATAGGAAAGGAGTATCATGCAATCGATGGTCCTACCGTGTTCCGCTATTAATTTAATGAATTGAGAAGCTGTTGATGTTCCTGATTGTACGAGGAAAGAATGACATCTTAAGTATCTCATGTCTGTAGTCTATTTTCTTTATCGTCTTTTCGTGATCTCTTCCCACCATAGTGCTTATTTTGATGTCATTATTCTATCTATGAAAGTAAATGTACCTCTTGAAAGTTTTTGGATGTTTTTCTAGAATACGGATGATGCCTTAGAACCCAATCCGAAGGTTATATATATTAGTTTTGAACGAGTGTTTGGGAATGATTTTTTCCTTAATCACAGGATCAGGGAAATATGGTGGAGTCGTGGGTAAATCACTTGACTTCTTGCCGGGTCCCGGTCCCGGGTTCCCGGGTTCGAATCCTGGACGAATCCGGCAGACACGCATCCAAAATAGCCTCGCCAGTGTGTGGCGGCCCAGAGAAAGGAACAAGCCCCACGCCCTGTATAAGCGAGATCACTCGCCAATCCGAGTTGAGCTCTATCCTCACCTATCCAAACCAACCAGCGGGTTTAAACTTTGAGTGAATCACGGAATGAGCCAACCGGTTACGACAGATGTTTGCGAAATAGGAGTAAAACTCGACTCATTCCCACAACGCGACACACTTTGAAATTCCTCTGTGGCCAATAGTGCCTTTGGGGGCGAGACCTCGGCTGTTTTTTTCCCCCTCCGTCACGCCATGCGACCACTTAACTCTCCTCGCGACCTCACCTGGAGCATTATTTCTGTGGGATATTTCGAGCGGGCTAAACTTATCGCGGGGGCAACAGTTATTCCCTCTTCCAGTCTTTCTCACGCTAGCGGCCACAATAGCCCTTTGGGTGATCCGTCTTCATTCACGAGTTCATTTACCATGGGCAAATCATTATTTGCCCATGGTAAATGGTGTAATTATGCTCTAATCCCCTCCTTGCTTTGGCATATGCAGTATTCCATCCCAACGAGCACATTATGATCTTTACTTGTAAGGTAAAAAATTATTGCTATTAGGATTAATCTATTCCACATCTAATTCGTTGTTTAAAAAGTTTCAAAGAAATTCTTCGTCGTATTATTATAGCTTTAGTTTGTACTTAAACTGGGGGAGTATGGTAGTCTAGTTGGTGGAGAGAATGGCTTCCAGTGGAGGGGTCCCGGATTCAAATCCTAGGTGAAGTTTTCGGACACCCTCAAACAAAATCCTCTAAGTACGAGATGGCCCTGGGAAAGGAACTGGCCCACATATCATGGATATGTGAAATTCACACACCTATGGCTTAGTTCTGGGTGAACTCTACCCTCGCCTATCTAAAAAAAACCTTGGGGTAGGATGACTAAGTCGGTGAGTACTTGTACTCCATTCTTCCCTTTTTTTGAGGTTAGTTCCTTCATTTCTCTTCTTCCCTATGTTCTTCTATATCTGTTCCTACTGAAGTACTTGTCTCAAGGTCTTCCTCTAGGGACCCTTTCTTCACCTTTTCCATCCATTACACATATTTCTCGCGTATGACCTCTCCATTGGGTCCGTATTTGGTTTATAGTACTCTGTAGTTCCTTTTGGTCTCATATTCGTCGCTACACTTCCATTTTTTCGCGCTATCCGTCCATTTGATCCGCCGCGCCGCCAGAACCAGGTCTCGTAGGCCGAAGTCATTGTTCATCAGCCTTTACAAGTTTCTGATGCGTGGGAATGCACTGCCCACAAATGCCGTTTGAAAGTTTTTTTATTTTTTCAATTGTCTTCATCGCATCATTTTTTATGAAAAGTATCTTTCCTCCAGAGGGCAAGAGAAAGGGATGTGGGCAAAGAGTTGGCAACGTTGCTATGCGCGAGGGGGCGTTGCTAAACTTGAAGTAAATGGAATGGGAGTATTACGGAGGAGGGAGGGCTAGGATTCGATCGATATGGCTACGGCCGCACTCACATTGCGCTGCGCATAGCGACCTCAACGCCTCTAGGCAGCCGCTCGAGCGGCTTATGAGGAACGTAGGTGGGGAAGGGGTGGGAATTAGGGGGGGATATTATTATGTCACCCACACAACAGGTGGATTTCTGTGGGTTCGGGAGCCACCCAACCCTTTCGCCAACAACGGGGCTTGGAAATGTATATCTTTTTTTTTAACGAGGCAATTAACCTCGAAAGGTAAGGTAGCGATAAGCTCCACTAATCGTTACGTTCTGACGAAGTCGCCTCAAGGAAGCCATAGCGAAGAGAAGCCCAACAGAAAAGGAAATACCAGATCTCTCTTTTCCGGGACCCTAACCTTTTCCTGAGCATGCGAGGTCATTCGTGCAAATATCTAATTCTTCTTCCCTGGCAAATGGGTCGTTCATAATTTTCTCATTTTTACCGATTATAATGGGGTTTGAAAAATAAAGAGATCGTTGCTTTTCCTTATTTTATATCCGTCTCGTGAATCGCTCACATCAATACGTCGCCAGTCGGGCATGAAGTCACGGAATCGACCCCATGGAATCTTTGACTGAGTTGAGCGTCATGGATTTAGATAGGTATTGCAATTATAAAGTATCACGAGGAAGGAATACATTCGTGTAATGAGTTGTAACAAATCTGATTTAAAGGCCTAGTTACACGGTACATTAACACGTACAAGTTAATTTACGTATGCGTGAGAGATTTTGGTGGACCGGAACGAAATATGTACGAATGGAATTACCAAATTAGAACAGGTTATATTTTCTGTGCATGTATTCGCACAATTTGGGTGGTTGCACGGTGCATTTTGGCGTTCATTCTCGCGTTCATACATTTATACATTAACTCGTACGTGTTAATGTATCGTGTAACTAGGCCTTAATTTATGATTTTTTTAATGTGAAACCTTTTTGATTGGTACAGGTATATTAATTATGTTTGCTGACGACATAGCGGTCAAAGCGGAGACAGCGAATGATTTGAAGAAGACTCAGATAAAATGAAAACGACAATGGCGAGATATCAGCTGAAAATCGGCAAAAAGAAAGCTGGAGGAGAAATTTTATATTGCCGTGAATACGCTCCCTTTTAAAGATATGATATGTAATGCACAGGGGGATTTTGCATCGACTTAGAATACTATATCTCTCAAAGGAGAACGTAGCTATGGAGTAAAAGTATGTTCAAAGCATATATCATCATTTTCATGTCCAGATATTATCTAATATGCTGTTAGTATACTACAAAAGAGAGGAGGGTAGGAAAAATAAATATTAAACTAGGAAAACAAAATTTTGTAGATGTGAAAGAGTTTTGCTACATGGGAAGCAGAACAACCAACTATGGTCGAAGCTAGAAATAATCTGTAGAATATCGCTGTCGAAGAGCTTTTCTCACCTATCTCAGCTGTAGGTAATAAAAGGTACTATCTTTTTTTACCTACAGCTGAGAGTGCAAGCATAGAAGTAAGAAGTCAATTTATCAGATGATTCATGTGGAGCATCTTTCTTTGACGAGCGAGGCAACGATGTTGATAGCAGCAGCAGAGAAGTCAGTTGAGGAAGTATCCGCAATGTGGTGCTACTGTAGAATGGTGGAAATAAAATTGATTGACTGAGTAAGAGATAAGGAAGTGCTACGAAAAGTGAGAATCTTCTGAAAACCTTAAGAAAAAAGACAGAACAACATAATGGGGCACATCGTAAGACATGATGGCCTGAGGAGGACAATTGTGTAGAAATATCTAAGCATGGGTGGACGGGAAGTACATTTAGTAAAGGATTATACCGAATGAATTACGCAGGACAAGAGGATGATGGTAAAACGGAAGAAATACGTCAATGTGAAAAGGTTGATAAGTTAAAGGACGGAGTGGAGGGCTGCGACAGACCAATATAGGGGTTATCGACTTGTGATGACGAGGATGAAGTCTAAATGGTTTCCCTTCAAAGTCAAATAATCCCTTAACTCTCGGTTGCTTTTCAAATTATTCAAATGAATTGGAAGGAATACATATGTGTGAGATGATGATAATATAAGGTTTGGAGAGCTGATGGAGTGAGTGTTATTTGTGGGAATACCGAAGGTCTTGAAATCAACGAATATAATACCTAAGCGAAGGGAAAGTCTCTAGAAGATGGCTGAAGGCCATCGTTGACAATATGGTTGCGCAGAATAATGTAAGAGCTATCGCTCATGCATGATCTCCCGCAAAGGTACCGCGGAAAACTTGTATCTTTCACGGCGAACGGCGGAGATTTTTATTTCGTAGAAACTTGATGGTAGATACTTATATCGATAATATAATATATCGTTAAATATCGATTCGCGCTGCGATTTGCTTCAAAACAGTCCTTTTTATGGTAGGTGTGGTGTTTACCGTTTTATTCAATGCTGTAAATTTTCATCCGGGAATAATCTCTGAAGTTGGATCAGGGAATCGCATTGTTAAGATGGATGGTAAAGTGCCGATTTAAGGGAACGCAGAGCCGTTGTTTTTATTGTAAGCATACAAAAAAGTTAACTTTAATACATTTGGAAGTTTACTGCAGTTTTCATCGTTTTAGACGGTTTAAGCTAACAAGACACATACGTATGCCCATATGTGGAAGATTTTGAGCTATTTCCAATCATTCACCTTTGTGTTTCAACGAATTTGAACTGCTGCTTTCAAAAACTGATAATAATAATAAAAATCACATGCGTGTAATCATATGTGTTTAATTATTGAGTAGTTAATTTATTATTAGTGTGAGTCTCGAACAGTGATTTAGCGTCGCGTTATTTATTTCGTTTCAAATTTGAATTTTCTTTTATGAAAAGTTTATTTTTGTTTTACAATTTACCATGGCAATATAGGTATTATTGTAAAATTCCCAAGTAGGCTTCCGCGGAGATAATGACGGTTGGCAGCGATTCTTCCGGGTTTCCTTCCGCGTTTATCCATTTTACTGGACACAAAAGTAAATATTGTCCAGTAAAATGGATAAACACGGAACGAAACCGGAAGAATCGTTGCCTACCATTATGGTAAAATGTTAAATAATTGTATTTGTTTCCATTCTTTTTTGAATAGCTTTCTCCCGTCATAAATATTATTATCTTTATCAGCTGGCCAGCCTACAGGAAGAGCGAAAAAACTGCGTCTGTGTACGGAATACGCGATGCCAATCGGCCTTAGTCTTAGGATGACTACCCTGATTCGAGATTCGCGGTTGTGAGTCTAGGCATTCAATTGTTTTTGTGATTCACCTCACTAGGCTCCTGACAACTCACCTTCGATCATGTACGTAAACAAAGGTGACCTTTCATACAGTAAAATATTGAGAAAGTTGGTCGCAACATCAACTCAAACCACTGACGTCTCACCGTTTACATTAGCAACTGAGAATCCCACCCATGACATGGTTTACAGCTAGATGTTTCGAGTTGCGAATGCGCAGTGCGACTCTGGGGGTTCTTGCCTGTGATGGTTCGGAGCAATCTCCTACGGAGAAAGTTATGACGCTGGGACCAAAGTGTTGCTGCAGCAACGTTTCTACTATTTACGTGGTCGAAGATCAATCCAGACCACTGACGTCAAGTTGTTACAATTCTCACCTAAAGATCCCATTCAGAATCTACCTCTAATTCGGCTTCCAAAATGAAAAAAATGGGAAGTGATTGATCACTAAGCCAGACATTTTGGATGATATTCAGGTGCATTTGCTCAAACATTTATTGCTCACGCATCGCAAAACCATAAAATTCTTTCGACAAATTTTAAAAACTTCGTTAACGTAATGTTGCAAGTTATTCTCACCATTGTTTGTTTCCGAAATTGAAATTATGTTACATGGTTTTCAGCTAGTTTCTTCAAGTTGTGCATGATGAGCCTGATCCATGAGGCCTGTGATGCTAGTGGCCCACAGCAAGACATGAAACATTTTTCCTGTTGGGACAATTATTTTGCCATAGCAGCGCGTCTGCTGTTTACATGAACGAAGTGATTCACTATTTGCACGTGCTGGGGATACAGCGGATAGGCGCAAAATCGCTGGATTGATCAATATCGTTGCAAACCAACACGCTTGTTGCTTCATACTTGGACATTCTATGAAACTGGGATGACCAAGAGATATTCACAGTCAAGGCAAGCGTTGCGCATGAACCAGCGTCAACCGCGCAAGCGAAAGTCGAGAACTCTTTGAAGTTCAAAGCGAAATGGTTGATAAAGCCTGAATCACGATATCATTTCCGATTTCTCTAAGAAGCTTATTAATCAGTTGACGTTGGATTCTTGTCTTTCATTACGATCTGGGCAGTTGACTGATGGTGAATTTCGACTGCCTTTTCCGCCCCGTTTGATGGACCCTAAACATAAGTTTCACGCGAAATGCATCACTCCCCAACTTTAAGGCAATATTCTCAAAGCAGAATGGAAGAACATTTTTGTGCCACCTTGAAACCTCAGAGAAATCGGTTATCTGTTTTCAATTAGGTATTGCGATGTCCTGTTCATTATTCTATTTCCAGAAATAGTTCCTCGAGGATTACATTGGATTCACTTAAAAGAAAACACAGAATTTTTATGCCCTATTTGTGATTCTATAATTTCTACTAAGAATAATTTCGTTAGTAAAATATTTAGCGAAAAATTATGTAAAGCAAAGAGGATTAGTGTTAATGTCACTGATACTTTCGTAAAATTGAATTTACTGCTGCACGTTCTCTATTGAAATGGAGTTAAGTTATTTCTTAGCTGCCTCGATTTTTTTCGATGTTTTCTTCTCCATTCCATTTTATATCCATGCTATATTTCATCTCGAGATGCCTTATTAAAAAATTCTTGGTTTTTGATTCAGCAAAAGAAGGAAAGCGCATGAAACAAATGACTACAGTCCTGCGCGTTCAAAATATGCCACGCTTATTTTCAAAATCTTCTATAATGCGCTATAATCTTCGCGTTCGTTTCGCCAGATTTCGCGCTTATTCTTTCTGTGAACGCTACCATTAATGAATGGCTGTGTTGGAATCTCACGAAAAGTGCTCCTTACGTTTATTATTGTTATTGGTTACAGGGATGCCGACTTACAAAAATATTGGGGGGAGGGGGCAAACCGGGGATCTGGTCCCGGGAAATTTTATAAGTAGTGAGTTTTAGTTTTTTAATCATTTTGGAAGCGTCATATGATCAATATTTGAACCGTGATAACTCGAATATCGAGATCTGGACACTCCGGGGAAAATCGATAAGCCTGACACATTTTTTTCTCACACCCATAACGAATTTTTGAGGGGGCTCAGGCCCCCTCAGGCCCCATGGAGTCGGCGCCACTGATTGGTAACTTTTTCTATAAATTTGTTTTAATTTTGCTTCATTGCGCTTGACTGCGTACGGAGTCGCTTGTCACTCAAGTGCTCTGGAGATGTTTTGAAGTTACTTCGAGAATGACATCGACGCGGTTGGGCGGCGATACTTCCATACACCGCTCAGACTTCTCCTTTTCTTTTTGAGAACGTCTTCCCCCATTCACTCGCCCTGCTCTTGTACTCACTTGTCATTTGCCACTACTCCTCTCCCCTTCCTTCTCCTTTAATGGACTAGTTTCGCGTCTGCTCCCATTCTTGCGATCAACCCAGCAGTCTCTTGTAAGAGCCTTGACACAGCGAATAGACTTGCGAGTCTCTCGTCGTAGTGGGCGCGATGGTCGCGAATTGCTCCAAATAATAATTAGCTCGCATGATGGGGTCGCGTCGGAGATGCTCCTTGGAATGCCACTTGCAATTGCCCTCCTTCCTAAACAATTATTCCCAAGACGAATGGAGGTCCTGCGGGGAGTAATTGGGCGACCCACTGACAGAGTGGGTTTCGGTCGGCCCACAAGGGTGGCTGCCACGCCCGAGGAAATGCCTTCGCAATTATTATCGAACGACAAAAAAAATCCCAGAGCTGATACGGCAACAATAGCTAATTCTAGGACAGAGATAGTCTCCATAAGCCCGGAAGGTCGATTTTATATGGAATGTACGATAAAAATTCAATGATTACATTGCGATGTTAGGACACAAACAGCGCAATAGCGACCGTGATAGTATTGACCAAATGATCTAAAAAATAAATAAAAGGAGGTTCGCAAGAAAACGTAATGGACGGCAATGGGGGAGAAGGGAAAAAAACGTGGATCGAGTCAGGTGCCAGAGGGTGAGAGGGCAGTTACTTGTAATTACTAGATAAGTTTAATAACTCTAGTATGAGCTAATAGTGTGGCTAAGTTCCCGTTTGGGGCTGTTCCCAGATCATTATCCACCCGATTAATTTAAAAAGAGGAAAGGTAAAGATTCAGTCTCGAAGACGTTGGGACCAGACTAAGATACTGGTATGGTATGGTATTTGGGGGAGGCGACCGACAGCTGAGGTCAGTTGCGCCATTAGGGAAGGGTAGGTAAGGAAGACTGGAAATAAACCCGGCTTCCGCATTAGCCTGCTCTTAAGAAAAGGCTCCAGGGGGACCACGGCTTAACGTCCCATCCGACGGACGGAGTGTTGCGCTTGAAATGTTCTCCACACAACATTCAAGCAGGGATTGGGTAGTCTCTCAATGTCTGCCACCGCCGGGATTTGAACCCGGGCCCGTCGGGTGGGAAGTCAACACTATAGCCACCACACCAACCCGATCCCCTAAGATACTCATAAAAACAAGACGGTAGGTTCAGAAGGCGTTAAATGGAAGTACTAAATGGAAGGTCAATTTAATGTAGAAAATTGACAGCAATCAATGATTAACGATAACAATGCGGAGTTAGGACACGAAAAAATCAATGGTAGCCATTATAAGAAACCAAGCAATCTTGGGAGAGATAAGTATAGAAGCAAAGTCAGAAAATAGGGATGCTCACGAAGAAGTCACGGACATGGGAGTGGGAAATAATACGTCAATGGAGTCGGACTCCAGGTGAGGGGGGAAAAGAGGTGAAACAACATGGGATTGCCCAAGGGTGCGGAGAAGGATAGCCAAGACGGTGTTCTTGCAGAGGGACGTAAAGGAAATTCGGAAAGGGGAGGAAGAGGAGAGGAATCACGGCGAGAACTTGAGTCTATGTCACAGAGTGGTGGAAAGAGAGATATAGAGGCGAAACACAGCTGTAAAGGGAAGATGATGAGTGCAGCAATGGACTTTAAAACCGTGCCTGATTTTTCAATTAGAAAAAGGTAATGCAAAGGAGTCGAAGGTGGGTATGCAAGGTGAAAAGGGTAAATAACGTTGGATTAGGCTCGTCCAAGGAAACAATTTCTCAGAACTTACTCGTATATTAGGGGCGTACTTCTCTAAAGAAATGAGGCATGGACAATGACAGCTGAGGAAAAATCAAGGATAGAGTCCTTCGAAATGTGGTGCCAAAGAAGAATGATGAGGATCAAATGGATCGACCGAGTAAGTAACGAGGAAGTCCTCAGAATAGTGAGAGAAGAGAAACCTCATGAAAACCTTGATAATAAGACGGAAAGACCTTATAGGCCACGTCTTGAGACATGATGGCCTGATGAAGACAATCGTCGAAGGACATGTAGATGGCAAGAACGGAAAAGGAAGTCTTCGAACGAAATATATGGAACCGATAAAGAAGGATATGGAGGAGAAGATATACGTGGGTGTGGACAGATTAGCTGATATGAGAATTGAGTGGAGAGCTACGTCGAACCAAACGCAGGATTGTTTACCATTGATGATGATGGGCTCATTTATTTTTTGTGTATTGTAGTAGATTAAAAAACATATATCAGTTGAATTTTTTGTTTCTCGATCTGTCACCTACTTCTCGAGCTATTCTCGGCTTTCGTGGGTTATGTTACCCCCTGCCAAACACCCTAGAGGTGGCTCGCAGGGTAATTTGTAGATGTAGATGTTAACGCTTTCGTAGATAGGTTGATGACGTCACGAACTGATGCCAAGCGGGTCACCGCTTCTACAGTACTCCTCCATGTCAAGCATCGTTCTAGCGTGGTTCATTGTTGTTTATGTACGTTCTTGTTCGTTTTTGTTTCCCACAGAGAAAGATTCTCCCGGTAAGACTATAAACGAACTAGACCAATGACGTCATCAACTGATGAAAAGTGAGGGGCACTTTCGATTTTTTTTTCTTTATTTTAAACTTATGAATGGATGGTTGAAAGAGGAAGATTTTTTCTTCGCTGCTAATATTTCCCCTCCATCCTCATTTTCTTTCAATGTCTGACAATGTCAACCGTCGTCAGTAAATTGCCCAATGGGGTACCGAGTTAACCAGTGGCGCAACGAGCGGGGGTTAGGGGGATAAACCCCCCCCCCCCCCCCCTGAGCTCATAGAAATTTTTAAATTTAATCCACTTTACGTAATGGATTAGTATTGCTTATAGAATAGTGTTGGGATTAATCAAATATCTCTCGTAAAGCGGTAAAACTAGTCATTTTGAACCATTTATCTAAAAGTTTTTTGGAGGAGAGCCCCCGCAACTCCCGCTTACCCAGGCGGGTATGCAATACGCCCCCCGCCCCAAAGTATTAGTTGCGCCTAAAACTCCCCCTAGCCTTAATTCTTAACTGCGCCCCTTGAGTTAACTACTTCACGGCGCACAATGATCCAGAGACTCCGAAAATCAGGCATGGACCAAAAAATGAACTTTCTTTCCGAAAACATCGACGGGTTAGGGTTATTTGCAAAATCTGAGCTTCTTCTCCTAGTGATGGTAACAGGTATGTGGGAGCAAGGGCGCACCCAGGATCAAAACTAGAGAGGGGGGGCAAGCCGAGGTCGTTCAGGTTGTAACAGAGAAAAGGTTATGAAATCAAAATTTCATGAAATTGTGACAGCGCTGTATTAGTTTTAAAAATAATTTGCTCGGAAAAACTAGTCATATTTTAATTGCATGTTTTATACTAATATCACTTTTCTTGGATTTGAAGAAGAATTTTCAAAACTTTCTTTGAACTAAATTTAATTTTACTCCTAAGGGGGGGGGGCAGCTGCCCCCTCCTGCCCCCCTGCTGGGTACGCCCATGTGTGGGAAAACAGTATTCGGCACAGGCCAGTCTGAAAGTGAGCGCATTCGAGATTGCCTCTGTATTCATTCGCAGTACGGGGCTAAGTAAGCGTCTACTTCAGAACGGTATTTCATCAATGCCATCGGTCCTCTTCAAGTTCTGTAAACTGAAGAAATAAGCGAGTATTGAAAAATAAGTAATATTAAAAATCGCGTTATTTTCATATCTTTATTAACTTTTTACGATAAAACAATATCGTATGATACCGAATGACACCGATACCGATACCTTATGTTACCGAAAGTAAAATGTAATCAATTAGGAAAGTGTGCCTTCGGAGTTTACTTGCATCTTGTCTTGCTAAAACATATGATTCAGTTTTTCTCCAACTTTTACGTTTTTTTTTATTTTTATTTACAGTACTGTGCAGAAACTTGCAAGTACGAAAGTTATACTTGAAAAATGATGTAACTTACTCCTGCTTATTCTGTAACTTGCACTTAGGCGTTACAAGTAACTTTACTTTATTTACGTAAATACAAGGAAAAAAGAATTCAAAAGTATTTAGCTGACATTTCCTTTTCTGTAAATCGTAAACATCTTGTTTTATATTCATCAAGCTTCATTTGTTTGCACAGTAAATATTTTTTAAACATTCTGTTTATCGCGTCGGACTTTCCTGGTGACATGAATTTGAGATTCCCCATACACAATTTCAGATATTTTGTGTTCGAGAAAATGTTGATTTTTCTCTGAATTCGAGGTCAAAATCGTAATTAGCGACCCCAAAACCTTATGAATACTCCACGTTGGTTCTAATATGTAACCACGCCGCACATTTTAGCATTCTAGACCTCTTTACGTGGCACGGCCGACGTCAAGGCCTTCTCAATGATCGGCGAACTTCATAAAAACCCCAGCGCTACCTCGAAACAATAAATAATTCTGGGGAAGGATTTAAAAAAAGGAAAGTGACTTTATGACACTCCGTAGAACTGTACGGTAAAATAGGAGTAACTGGAATGCTGACAAAAAAATTATATTGAGGGCGTAATGGAGTGTTTGCGCAAATTTTGGTTGCCAAGGGAAAACGTATTTGTGGCATAAAAACTCCGTGTTCAAATGTTTCGCTATTTATTTGGTATTCAATCAGCAAGTATTCAAGATTTACTAGAGGTTGATGAATGATGGTATTTTGTATGTGAAAATTAACCTGCCCTCTCCCAGGGCTACCACCTTATCGTGGTGGAGAGGTTTGAGTGCCCCAATGACCCGGAGAGCTATGCTGGCGGGAGCGTATGCTCCTGGTAGGGCCACCCAAGCCAGACAGGTCGAAGGGTAGGGGACTGACTAAGTGTAGCCCACTGGTCCTCCAGGTTGGGGGTTGTGCGACAGGCCGGTAACCTGCCCATGTAAAACCTTCTTTAACTCATAAGCTTCACAGAGAGCCTCGGAATAGGTTAGGATTCAACAGACGACGACTAGGCAAAAGTAAGGACATGAATACGGGTATAACGGATATATTAAACATAGCCACATGGAATGTACAAAGCTTAGGCAATCACGAGTTAGAACTTAACAACACCCTTAAAGAATACAAAGTGAATATGGCGGTCATCACTGAAACAAAGAAGAAACTCAAAGGGACAAAAGACTTGGAAGATTACGTAATGATATACAGTGGAGTTGGTCAGAATAAAAGAGCACGTTGTGGAGTGAGTGTTTTAATAGACAAAAAATGGAAAAATAATATCAGGGAATACACTTTCATAAACGAAAGAATAATAACGGTGCGACTCAAATTTGATAGGGGTTATTTAACAATACTTGGAACATATGCACCTGAAGATGGGAAAAAGGAAGAAACGGAGATTTTCTATGAGCAACTGCAAAAAGAAATAGGGAAGTTAAATAACAGGGACTACGTAATAATAGCTGGTGATCTTAACGCTAGAATTGGGAAAGAGCCAATTCCACAATTGATTGGAGTACATGGAGAAGACCATCTGAACCAAAATGGAAGTAAATTAAGAGAATTTATAACTTTCAACGAATTAAAAGTAACGAACACATTTTTCAAGAAAAAAGATATCAATAAATTCACCTGGTCAGCCAGGGGTCACCGATCCCTAATTGATTACATAATTGTTAACCGAAAATTAGCCTCGAGGATAACTGATACACATGTATACCTATAGAGGAGCAAATATATGCACCGATCATTTCCTTGTTAAGGCAAAAATACAACTATGGGCAAGGTGGAAGAAGCATAATACGGAAAAGAAACAATGTCAAGTAAAGAAAATCTTCAAAACATACCTTTTGAAAGAGAGTAATATTCGAAAACTGTAACAACACAGGATTACACAACTGCTCGAACAGATAAAACCAGAACATGACATCAATAAGGAATGGGAAAATCTTAAGAAAGCTATTTTACAAATAGCTAATGAAGTTTTGGGCACCAGAAATAAAAAGAAACGGAAAAGAGGTTTAAAAATCTGGAGCGAAGAAATAGCACAGGCCATCGAAAATAAAAACAAAGCATACAGAGAATACCTACAGAGAAAAACAGAGGAAACGAAAGAAAAATATCACAGGGTCAGAAACCGCACGAAAGCAATAATAAGGAATGCACATATGATATCATGGGATAGATTTATAAGTGGAGTAGAGGATGATATTCATGGTAGGCAAGAAATAGCATATAAACTGATGAAACAACTCAACAAATCAGAGAAAGATACTGCCCAACTAAATGTTATACCGAAGGAAGAATGGATAGAACACTATAGGAGATTATGGTATGATCCAACATTAGATGATACGATCAACACTCCAGAGGAAACAATAGGAGTAGACCCTATTGATTTGAAAGAACTAGAATGTGCTCTGAATAAGACAAAAAATAGGAAAGCTGCTGGCATAGATGGAATTGAATCAGAGCTGATAAAATATGGAGGCACATCCCTACAAATAAGAATCCTCCATCTATACAACATGTGTTGGAAAAAGCTTGAAATCCCAAAGGATTGGAATGTGGCGAAGGTTGTTTCATTGTTTAAAAAAGGAAAAAGAAATAATCCAGAGAATTACAGAGGTATAAGCCTACTAAATACTGCATACAAAATTTACAGTAGAATAATAAATACTAGACTACAAGCTATCTCTGATGCCATTTTATTAGAAGAACAGGCTGGATTTAGGAAGGGAAGATCTTGCATCGACGATGTTTTTACTTTAAAACAAATAATTCAAAAACGAAGAGAGTTCAATCTGGAAACGCATCTGGCATTCATAGATTTTGAAAAAGCATTCGATCGTTTAAATAGAGAAATGATATGGTCAGTTATGCAGAAAAGAGGGTTTCCTAGACATCTGATAAAAGCTTCCCAGAGTCTATACAGAGACACCAGAATTGTAATTGACTCAGGGAAACAGATCACCCAAGAAATTATCATTAACCGAGGAGTTAGACAGGGTTGCAGCCTATCCCCAACCTTGTTTAATCTATACATAGATGACGTTCTAAGAATGTGGAAAGAGAATAATGTATCACCAGGCATAGAAATAGGACCATCTCAATACTTAAATACGATGCTGTTTGCTGACGATCAGGTTATAATACAAGATAAAGAGGACAAACTCCAGATGGCAGTACACAGACTACACGAGTTGAGCAAGCTATACAACCTGAGAATTTCAAAAAACAAAACAAAGACTATGGCATTTTTAGGAAGCAACCCGATAAGAACAAAAATTGTTATTGAGGATCAAGTCCTGGAGCAAGTGTCGCACTTCCAGTACTTAGGATGCGACATAACATATGACGAGGAAAAAGATATTATAAATAAGGTTAACACTTTCCAGAGAATATGTGGCACTATCAGAAGAACTCTAAAGAACAAAACAAGAAAAGAAACACAAATAAAATTTTACAAAGTGATGGAAGTCCCTACTGTACTCTACGGATCAGAATGTTGGGTAACAAAAAAGAAGGAATTAAGGCAGATAGAATCGTCTGAAATGAAATTTTTAAGATCAGTTAAAGGTTGCACAATATTGGATAAAATAAGAAACACTCAAATAAGAGATGAACTGGGTGTCCAAGCAGTCACTGACAAATTAAAAGAATACAAACATAGATGGAAAGAACATTTACTTCGAATGCCAAATGAAAGAATTCCAAAGCAAGCAATGGAATATCAACCATTTGGCAAGAGAAGTATAGGAAGACCAAGGAAAAGATGGTGATGTGGAGCCGGAACAGGCTTAGTAGCCTAATCCTGGAAGGAAGAAGAAGAAGAATTAACCTGCATTAGACGAGTAGGTGTTGACTAAGTTATTGTAACTATTTGGAGAAGTTTGTGGATAGTGTGAATACAAAATATGGGTAGGCGGACAGAAGCTGCATCTATTATATTTAAAACTGGACCAGTCTATTTTTATATGTTCCCAGCTTATGTCCCGTAAGTTTTACATTTTATTATGGAATATCTATTTTAATCCATTCTGAAATATTTTTAACGGTATTTTTTGCGCTTTTTAAGTATAAATAATCCTGGATATTATTATTGTTGTATAATCACATGCGCATTTCTCTTTAAGACCATCTTCATGGGGTTAATGATTAATATTAATTTGTCGTTAATTGAGATTGAGTTGGTGATAAATGTAATGTATGGGTGCTTCTAATGTTATTGAAATGTCAACTTAGCTATGCCATCGGGAACATAAATGATGTTGAAACTGTGGCCATAATTAGAAGAGAAAAAACGAAACCAAATTCTTACTCTCTGAAAATGGCAGTTATTATCTTGAAAGCCAAATTGAAGAAAATTAAAGTCAAATGTAGAGACATTATCATGTCCTTAAATTCACGAAATCACCTGCAGTCGATCCCTTCAAAATGTTTTCCTCTAGAAATTCCCTCCCCACTTTTCATTTTCGATTGCAGTTACTGTATTGATTCCGTATGTTAATGAGGCAATTTTTTCCACACCTATTTTCCTATCTATTTCGTCTACAAAATTACCTAACAATAAGACATGAGGGATAAATAATTAGGCGTAACCAACTGTTGAACTAGTGAAGTGGCGATTGCTCATTTTAGTTTATGAGACTTTTTTGGCTCTTAATTTTCAATTTTATCGAAGTTCTGAACCATAAAGCGTTCCCAAATTATACACCAGCTGAACGATGTCCATTATCTCACTAACATTTAAATCTCTTCAATATCTCATGTCATTACTGAGATTTCGAAGGTTTGATAGAGCACGTTAGAAATAAATGAAATGTTATCGAACGTAGAAACACATGCACGTCGTCGATTATCCTTGAGTGAAAATTGCATCGCCGATCAATGAAGAGATTTCTTCGCTTGTGAGTCGGTTGGTGATTCAAGGTCACTCCTGAATACCACGTGAGTTGGGCTTGGGAAATTACGTAGACGTCATCCGTATCCATTGTCACGTTCTCATGATGGTCTTGGGATGGATTTGCGTATTTCCCAAGTTAGCAACAATTACGACTTAGGTCGGACTTAATAAGATATGCTTCCCTATATCCGGCGGACCGCCTACGAACGAATGTCTTATTTAACTGAAATTTCTCGTTTTTATAATGCACCGCACATAAGAATTACAAGATAGTTAAGACAGATGCAAACCTACGTAAACCTGAGGAGAAACTAGCTATTCGGTGACAATTGATCTTTGGAAAGAGCGAAGTTATTATAATAAAAATAACCTACCCATAACATCATGGAATAGAAAATAAATATTTAAAAAACTAACAAGCTCAAATGAGTAGCGAAATAAACAGCTTTAGGTAACTCTAAACTACTTACGTTTGCCTTAGTGAGTGTCCTCATATGCATGTATTAGTTATCACTACGGACTAACCGAACGCGAATTTAATTCGTTAATCACAGTTATAAATATTAGATGGATTTTTCTTTCCTTTTACGCCAGAATAAATTGCGTTTAGCGATTCTAATGGGGAAGCCGTAAAACTTATAACAAGGATAATTTCCTAAAATTTGACTCCGTATATCTTTCTCCTCAATGTCCTGCTGTCATGGTAGCAGGACACCTCGCACTCTTTCGAATTTTTGCGGCAATAATAGTCGCCTGGAGTGATCTCGCCTAAGACCAACAATGCCCTAGCTACCTTGTTGAAAAAATTACAGGAATGACTTCGTTTGAATGAAGTGGGCCGCAGAGGCACACGCCAATCCAATCCCTTGGTGTAAAATGGTGTGAGACACGATCTAGTGTGTGGAATCCCGATAAAATGGTTTGCTGGGGATGAGAGCGGAAGGCATCTCAATGGATGCATCGTAATCCCACCACTCCGCAAGCGACTGCCTGCGTGGGGTTTTGCCGGTTTCCCTCGTCTCTCGGGCGAATGCCACGCCACGAAGCCATCCCGAAAGGAAAAAAAGAGTTCCAGCATAATTCGTTTCCCATCGCTGCTTCGAGCTCACGAACAACTTAATCCTTGCCCGTTTTTGCAAAATATTTGGTGGAATTAACTGACGTACGTACACAAGTCCTTGCTATGCATTTGCATCAATCACGCTAATGTAAATTTGTAAATATACATCTAACATCTACATAATACCCTTCTAGCCACCTCTAGGGTGTTTGGCAGGGGAGATCAATCACCAGCATACAGCATGCAATTGTATTCCCAAATGCACACCACACGGTCCAAAAAACGTTACGCATACTTAAAAACTATACTACCACATGGTGTTAGAAATAATAATAAAATTCGGAAACGTGCATCAAAGTATTCATAAGTTAGTAGGCTACACAACAAAGTCATATAATCTATCTGTGAGTTTTTTAATAAATAAAAGATCGAAGCACTTTCCCACAAGATTTTTTTAATGCGTACAACGCGTTTCGGCTCACTGAGCCATCATCTGGTACAAGACAGACGAGACCAAGTCTTGTACCAGATGATGGCTCAGTGAGCCTAAACGCGTTGTACGCAGTAAAAAATCTTGTGGAAAAGTGCTACGATCTTTTATTTATTTAAATATGTCTAACTTCCACCAATTGAAGCCTGAATTTGTGGAACTTATCTGTGAGTTGTAACACCGCCGTTATAATCTCTTATTGATCGTGGAAAAAAAGACATTCTGAATCTGTCTATTCTACAGTCTATCTCTCTTATTTTATTTACATGATCTGATCTACCGTAGTATGTTGGCGTTCTTAAGATGTTGTTAACTTCGTCATAGAAGGTGCTGCTCTTGAAACCTAGTAGCATAGGAAATGAATGTTTTTTTTGTGGAACTGTTTTTCATTTATCGAAAACAAATTGCGCGATACCTCTCTTTGAATCATGCAAGGTGGCCTTGCTCGAATTTATTCGCATGCTAGCAGTGCCACTTCAACTCATTAGGTCAATTCTAGCTGTTTAATTGTTTATTCATCAGCTCGGTGATTACAGACGAAATTGGACTCTGTCTCCACATAAATACACACCCAAAGATATTATTCTCTGCTTTCATTGGCGGCTATCTCTGTCACCTACGGAAATAGCTCGTTCCGCGTGTGCTTTGAAAGTTCAGCATGTTCGTTTGACTCCGCTCAAATAAAGGTTCCCAGTCTTGCTTGTTAAATAAGAAATTCGAACCGCTAGTTGGAGAAAATGTCCGAATCTGATAGATACTAGTTATTTTTGGTGTTAAAACATCTACGAAACCGGTTTTTCGATTGCCTTCAGTAATCATCACCGGGGAAGAGAATGGGGTCGTTCACTTACAATAAGATCCGAAATTGCAATTTATGTAAAAATAATTCGAGAGGTAATGTTGAAAGACAAGTGAGGACGCAATAAATTGGACTCCTCATTGAGCCATAATCTCGTTAATTAAAATTTAATAATGCGAAAGCTACCGCACACTTTCTTATAGTTATCGACGCAATTGGAGTTTTGGTTCATTTACTCGTTCACAGAGAAATCCGACCCTTGACGGGAAGAATCGCTGATTCGTCGTGTTAATAATATCGAACCACATTTCGGCCATATTTCCTTCATAAGTATCGGGCAAGTTTTGCCTTTGCCTGAATGTGGAATAGTACATTTTGTTAGCATGCGAAACAATTTTATGACCGTGTGGTGTGCATGTGGGAATTCTCTTGCATGCTTGTGATTGATCAACCCTTGCCAAACACCCTGGAGGTGGCTCGTAGGCTATTATGTAGATGTAGATTGACTCGTTAAAATTCACCGTGTCGTGGTTTGGAACCGGGGTCCTTTGCGACGCGGGGGTCAAAGCAGTCTTTAGTGGGGGGCGGCCACCCTTTCTCATCCCCCTCCCCCATTTCCACCCCCTCCGCTCCGTCTCTCTTAGCAACGCGTGTCTGCCGGCGGATGTTTCTTGCAGTAGGGGCGGCCGATCACCCAGACAACCTCCCCTCCCCTCTTCTCGCAGCAGCGAGTGCAGCTGCACCGAGGCACTTGTTATGCCAGCTAAGGCTTCCGGTGCACTCAACAAAGAATCATAACATTGCTTCGTATTAATGGAGGAAAAATATATAGAAAGGGAAAAGAGATTTAACTCTTTATCTTAAGTAAACCGCAGCAAATGAACTACGAATGCTTTTTCCAAAAAAATTGAAAATAATACTAATTGAAATTAATGCTACATAATAGGTACTTATGAAGAGAATTGATGAAAGAAAATTCACTAGGTAACTCTTTATTTACTTTGTGGTATTCCATTATAAGTTTTCCTGGATATCTCACTATTACTTATACCACTTATTTTTTACAGAGCGCGACCCGGGTTGCAATGAATTATCATCATCTTCAGGCGCAGAACCGCTGAACGTTTCGCGCTAAGTTCTGCGGATAAGTTCGGAGGAATTCAGAAGAATTTCTGGGGCGGTACCAGAAATTTTGGAGGGGATACACTAAAAATACCACAGTTAAATTCTATTTCTGTAAAATCCCTTATCAGAAGGTGGAAAGTTTCGAATGTGTAGGACGAGTTTGAATGGTAATCTTTACAGGATTGTAGAGCAAAGTGTAGGCTTAATTTACTTAGCAGATTTGGAGATGTTTTTCTCAGACGACGTGAAGCATACTTCGTTTACCGTCGTTCTATGGTAGACCCTCCGAGCATTCAAATGTGTCTACAAAAGTCGTCGCTCGCGTCGCTGACGGGCAATGCGATCTGAATTTCACGAAGAAATACGATGTAATTGGGATGGTTTACCGAAAGTTATATCGGTGATCTGTGGTGTAACTATGGGGGGGATGAGGAGATAGATCCCCCCCTCCAAAGCCTTAGACAAATAAAAAATTATTCAAAATTATTGTCTAGTTTGGACGAATAATAACTTCATCTGCTTATAGTTTAACTTTTTAGTGGCAAAGATGTAAAATGCATTTCCATGCATGTCAGTTTTCAAAAATTTTCCCAGACCTCCTGTTGCATGGGGGGGGATTCCCTCCCGTGCCCCACCCCCCCGTCCCCCCAAATCATATTCCTAGTTGCGCCACTGTTGATGATGGTCTTACATATCAAATTCATTTATTATTAGCATTCTCGCTAACTCAAGTTAGCAGTGAAATGAGCAACCCCTGCAATATTTGTATTATATTGTTATGTTTAGCTTATGACGGCCATGAAACTCACCCTTATAGACGATATAACGAAAATAAACGCCACGGGTGTCTATACAGGTTATAATTGAAGACCGCGCGTAGTACTTGAATACAAGGACCAGATTAATGATTTATTTGAAAAAATAAATCCCTCAAACACAGGAAGCCCTTTCTCCTCTGAACCAGCAAACATTTTTTTTTCTAAAATAAGTTCCAAATTAATTCCGGAGAAATTTTTGAAAACTTACGCTCTTCTCTCTGAGTTGAAAAACCATTAATTTTATGTCATTTTTCGCCAATCTTCACCTTTGGTCATTATCTGGTTCTTGCGCTCATGTCTTCAATTAGCGGTTTGTGAACTCAAGTTAGAGAAATAATTTCTGAATTTCGCTACCGTGTTTGTATTCTCTTCTAATGGCAAGCTTACGTTAGCTGTAGCTTATGTTAGATGCAGTGGCGCAGCGAGGCGGGGGGGGGGGGGGGGGGAAGGGGCTTGGGGGATAATCTCAGAGAAATTTTTAAGTTTAATCTATTTTACTTAATTTGGTTGATATTACTAATAGAATGGTGTAAGGATTAATAAAATATCCCTCAGAAAGCCGTAAAACTCACATGTTGAACCATTTAAATTCCGCAATTTATCGCACTTACCGCTTATCCAGGTAGGTATTCCTTACCCCCACACACCCCGGTATTAGTTGCACCAAAACCCCATCCCCCCCAGACTTAATTTCTGGCTGCGCCCCTGACGCAATGAACGCCGTGGTCGGACGAGTAGAAGTAGTAAATCGTTCTTGTTCCTCTTACGAGTTCGCGACGGGCAGCAATCTTTCGCGCGGCCAGCCACCGAGGAGGAGGTTCCCCGCGGCGATACCGTGACTCACTCCTTCACGGCACGTGACGTGAGCGAGGCTTTTGAGTCACTCCCCCGGGCCGATCACCGCTACTCCTTGCTTCCGCTTTCACAATACTGATTCGCGAGAGAGGAGGGGGTGAGATCCAGAGGGCGCAACAGCCCTTTGCCGTGTGCGTTTGTTTGTTTGCATTGTTGCTGTTGCTGAGGAGAGTGAGAGTCGGCTGGGCTGGTGCTGGCCTTCGGGAGGAGGAGTGGGGGAATTTGCAACGCACGCGTCATCGCGGAAGGTGGCCTGCAGGGCGGGTTGGAAAGCGATCCCAAGAAACGTGGACTATCTACAAAGCAGCCCAAACAAACTCCTTGCGCTTTCATACATTTACCTATATGCATGTAAACTTAGACGGAAGAAGTGACAAATGTATTGATGGTCATACAGCTGGTCACACTCACTGCCGTTTCCCTGCGTTAGGATGTGTTTCCCTTTGTGAATATCGGTGAAGCGTTTGCAATTTTCCAATCTGAAGGCATCTTTCCTACAGGCAATGACTTCTTGAATATTATCTCCAACAACTGTGCGATCTGTGGCGCTAACTCCTTGAGGACAAGAGTGGTTATTCCATCCTGCCCCGAAGATTTATTACGTTTTTATCGATTCAAGCTGTTAAGTTATCCCATCGCGGGGAGCAGTGATTTCTTTCGTGATTTCCTCGGTGAATGATACGTCTAAATTACACGCAGCATCAAATTTAGTATATACACTTTCGAAAAGGTTAACGTGACACGTTTGTGGGTATTTATCTAAATCTAAAAAACAGTGAGGGGGGGGGGGAGGATAATAAACTCATAAAACCGATAAAAAGTCGACAGAACTCGAGTGATCGAAATGAAGTCCTGCAGCTCCTCTCACAAAATAATAATAATGTTCAAGTACGATTAGCTCAAGAAATTTATTTCGGATTTCCCCTGATTCATTTATAATCTCCGAAAAACTAGGTAGTAAGAAGTATAAATATACGTCCAGGAGCTAGTTGAAAAACAAGTATTAAATCGAAATTTATTTCTGTCTAACTGGAAGATAAAACCAGCACACTAAGAAACTCAAGAAAGTTTCCTACGTATACTCTGTAGTTAGTGTATGGAGTAGCTCATCTTGGAGAGTGAAAATATAATCCTTCCATCAAGGTAGGACCATTTGAACATGTGTGCTGCCTACTATCTCTTGACAAATGGCTATTTCGCACGCATGTATGCGTTGGTGGAGGGGAGTTGGAGGGTTAGAAGAAAGAAGGTCACCTCCTCATCGGGGTCACGAGCGACGGTTCGAGTGTGCCGCTGCGGCTTTTATGTCCACCGGTATGCCGCAGTTGCCATGGACTCCACTTCCGTCAACAAATGTCACTTTGATGAAAGATTCTGCGAACTCCAGAAATGAAAAAAGAAACCCTTTCTCAGATTAGTTTTTGTCTGCCTGTGGGGTCAACTTCATTACGGCTCTCGGAAATTAAATACGCAAAACGTGTTATTGAATTCAGTTTTTTTCCTTTGCTCTTCGCACGTTTCTGGGCACTGTGGGGTATTATCAAATTGCCACTATGTGTAGAATTGATGCCTCCATTGCAAAAACGCTCAACAATCGCCCACCAAATCAAATCCGCTCATCTAGTACTGTTAGGGCTCCTAGATACGGAAAGAAAACGGATTTGATTCGGTAGTGGATTGTTATTGTTGAGCGTTTGTGTAGTGGAGATATCTATATCTACATAATACCCTGCAAGCCACCTCTAGGGTGTTTGGCAGGGGGTGACAAATCACCAACATGCAGCATGCAAGAGGACCGCCTCATGCACACCGCACGGTCATAGAAATACTACGCATACTCGCAAAATATACATGCTTATTCATAAAAAACTTGCTAATGGTAAGTAATTCCTAGAGCAAATACATGCAAGGTTAGAACTATGAAAAAAACATGCAATGGGTGATCCTAGCGAGCGACGCCATTAATCCTATCAATTGAGACAACGTTGCTATCCTTAATAGTACGAGGGAAGAATGACATTTAAAAATCTCTCTGTTTTGCAGCCTATTTCTTTTATTTTATTCTCGTGATCACGCCTACTATATTACGATGGTAAACGAAATAATGTGATTCACGTCGTCTGAGAAAATATCTTCTTCGAATTTCCTAAGTAAGTTAAGCCTATACTTTGATCAACGCTCCTTTTAAGATTCCCATCCTAATTCTTATAACATACTGGAAACGCTGCACTTTTTGTCGTAACAACTCATCACAAATCTGGCCGCCCTGCGCTGTAGTCGATCGATTTCAGCTATTAGTCCAACTTCGGTATCGGAATGGTCTTCAACTTCAGGACATCTCTTATTTCCCATTCAAGGCAATACTAGTTGCGAAAGATAGTGTATCAACCACGTTTTAGAAAGTGTGGTACTTATCTTGAGCAGGAATGGACAACTCGTTTTCCATGGCTTCCGTAACGAGTCCACAACTTACCGGGTAATTCTAGAGCGGACTCGAGTTTTGGGGCGGGTTGGGGCTTTATATTACCCTGCACCCTATTCACTCGTCTTCATAAACTTTGTCCGCGATATATATCGCGGGCACATTGGCTATAATTTCGTACATGTTGCTTAGCCGCTAGTTGATTCGATCGTCCGTTGTCTTCCGGTTTGTCTACCGAAGCAATTGAAGTACTTACCCATCACTAAACCTAATAAGCATCGTATTTGAGTAGTTTTAGGGGCTCAGTCATCTTTACCTGGTACTGCTTTGAATGTGAAATAACCAATGAATTCCATATGTAGTGGAACAACTGATCCAATAAATCTACAATTGAAAATAATCTGACAAAAACTGATCCAATAAATCCTTATTACCTAGCACCTGTACTATTTGGCCGTCTGCACCAAGGATCACAGTAGGTATGGCATGTTATCAGGTTTTCCAACCGACTGAATTTGATCTATAATCGTTCCCTGATCGGCGAAAACCGCATCCAGGTAGGACTAGAATCCGCTGGCTCACAATTAGCAGGCAAAGACGACTCCAGTGCCACAGGAGAGCATATATATTCATTAGATTCCATATTTATGGAATAGAGATATAGGTTCGAATTGGCGTGGTATCGTATTTACACAGAGATAACACTTTCTAATACATGCATATCACGTAGAGGTTCATGCTATTTTGTGATGGCTTGTGCCCTATAATGCGGAATATTGCTCTATCAACCTAGTGGGTAAGAGGTCTTCATCGCTGATAAAATGGCCTCGCAAGAAGCCTTCGGACCATCTCTCCTCCCTAAAAATAAAAAAAATCCTCGAAGTGTGAGGTGGTACAGGAAAATAAACTTGCCCCCCCACCGTGAATGTGTAGAATTCACCTACTTGTGGGTAAGCATGGGGTGAACTCTACTCTCGTCTATCCAAATCAATCCCCTGCTTGAATCACTGATTGAAATGAGACTCTCGAAATTATAAAAATTTTAACTTCAAGTTTAGCTTGGTGGAAGTTTTGTACATTCATGATGAGAGGACTGAACTATTTTGCACAGGAATGTTTTTGGTTCACGTGATTTTGGCCACGGTGTTGTGCAATTTAAAAGAAAGCTCTGGGCAAAATGCAAAGTTTATTCCTTAATGTAACTCAATTATTCTTCTTAATTATACACGATGTTGTTGTCAACAACTTGTCAACAACTTTTATCCCTTGACAACCCTTTGCTTATTTATAAACTTCAACACTTTCCCTTGTTGATTCAAATTAACATTTCGTTAAAACAATTACTATTAACTTCAACATTCCTTTCATCATGAATTAGAAATAGTGTTTTTACTTCACATCGCCTTCCCTAGGCGAGTATCTGCACAATTTGGCCTTCATCGTCTACTTCCCACGCACAACTCCACCCGACTACCCACTTTGCCTCTCTGAGTATTAAATCTTTGACCATATCTTGCATTCAACTGCCTGTTCTCCTCCTCATCATGAAATCCCCCTCCACTTCATTTCCTCGTTGTGTGGCACTAACCCAACGCTGCGCCTCACGTGGAATCTTCACCTTTCACTCCCGTCCTTGAGTAAGAAATCCATCACATATCTTTTCTCTCCTGTCGGGAAACTCCAATTTGCCCCGCTACTCATATCTTCCGTGCTACAGTAAATCTCCATTAAATTTTATAATTTTATAAGTTCAATCAATTTTTTGTTTGAATGGAGCATACAGAAGTGTAACGGAGTAGTACATACACACTTAGGCAACAGAAAATACAACCGTAAACGTAATTTTTTAATTTTTATGCAAGACATAAATTTTGAAGAGACGAACGAGGCGAAACTTTAAATTTTATCGTAAAAATTCAAAAATAACACAAAACTGGTCTTCAAAACAGTTTGTGGAGTTTTTTGTGTTTGAATATATATGAAGATATTTTATGTGATTAATTCCTATTTAATGATTTTTTGTATGTATTAATATCCAATATATAGGTGAAGCATTGGATCAAGTTAAGATCAAAATATGATCCGTTAAAACTTGTACCTATGTAAAAACAGACCATTGTAATTTTCACAATAAATTTTATTAATAAATTGCGTTTACGTTACTTTGAAATTCATTAGGTAGCTGTAATGTAATAATTACTTGATTATCCGTGAAAGAACAAATACTTGAAGGTCAATAATTAAACTTGCCTTTATTTTCCCAAGCATGAAGGAAGCACATTGAAAGACTGATGTTTCAATTGGCAAAAACTTTACTAAAAACTTATGAAACTAGCAACTGATAGAACTCATGGTAGCAACGACAAAAGAAAATGGCTTCCCATTCCTGTCTTTGTTGATATGAAAATACACAACTGGCTGCATATCGATGCATATTTTCCCTATTTCACTAAAAAGAACTCAGGATTCATATATACGTGAAACCGTACTTATCCAAGCAAAATTTTATTTTAAATAACCGATTTACCTTACTAAAGGAGCCTATCACAGTTATCTTAAAAACAATAATTTTATAGTTTGGTCTGTTTGATCTCTGTTACTGATTTTAAATACATATGCCTATGTTCATTAATGAAAATGGTTGAAGAGTAAAACGTTAAAATAAAATAATTAGGTGCGGAGGCAGCATCAATCAGAATATTCCATTGTTTTAGAGTGTAGTTTCAACAATATTTGCTCGACTTGTCTCATATGCTCATCAAAGGATGACACTCTCCACGAATTATCGGACTGGTATCATACCACATACTTTTTTGATTTTTATGTATTCTGATTGTATTCCCGTCCTGCTGTTCGAAGATCCGCGTTCGAATTCCGGGCAATCACAACGATTTTTTCATCGTACGAACTGCTTGACAACTGGATCGGCCATAAGATGAGGAATGATGGCCTGGTGAAGACAATCGTCGAGGTACGCGTGGATGGGAAGAAAGGCAAAGGATGGCCCCGAATCAGTCACATAGGCCAAGTTAATGAGCGAATTGAAGGGAAAAGATTCGTAAATATGGAATGTATTTCTGATTGGAGGGCGTAGTGGGTAGTTGCATCAAACCAATATTACTGTTGTTTACTCTTAGTGATTATGATTCTGTAGTTTTAGTTCTGATTCATTGAATTGCCTTGATGATGAATGGTCGTGTTAAAATAAAGTGATGTGGATATTGAATTGTTTTTCATTATATGGCGATGATTTTTGTACTGACAGAGTTAATCCTTACTAAATCTCTCGTGCTCTTGACTCCGTACCTATTTAGTCACTTGCAGTCCTTTCAACTCTCACCTACCCGATCCACATCAGTTTTCTTCTCTTATTGGTCGAGGTTATTTTTTCTCGGGAATATTTCGTAAACTGTCGTGGGGAACTGTGATTCCTGTCCGTCGTTTTGTTTTTCTTTCGCTTTTTGTTTTCATGCCGCTGTTGAGGCGTGAAATTACCGCAATCCCTTTGAGATGACTAAGAAGATGAGCGGCTGATGAATCAGAAAGAAATAACCGCGCCTGCAAGTAAGAGGATTCCATGCAGATAGAATCATTTCCATTGTCCGGTATTCGAACCCAGATCTCTTATAGATCACTGTACTCTGTTTTTTCTAGAATTATGCTTGTTAGTAGTAATATCTTGCACATTATTGACTACTGTATTTTACTTTATTAGTGATTTACCCACTAAAGTGTAATTGAAAAGTGTTTTCAACGGCTAATTAACTCCTGCTTTTCATTCATGCTAAGATTTATTTTTGACCTACGTGGAGATTAACATTTTTCCAAGGTCTACATTGATTTGAATTGGTTACCTCTCCGCTGCCGAAGAAATTACTTCCTACGATCATTTCTTATTTCTCCATAGTCCGAAACCAGATTCCTCCATACCTGTGCGAACTATTCATTCCCTGCATTGCGATGTCCACTCGTTCTAATTCTGACCTCCTTCAAATTCCTCTCGGCCGTACCAGCACTTATTTAAGCCCTTTTTAACTTACCCCTTCTGGATTCTGGAATTTCCTATCGATAAGCGTCTAATGTTCATAATCCCTTCAACCGTGTAAAGAAAGATACTGTTATTTGAAGATTCGTATTTAAGTTATTTACCATTAATCTTTTTTGGCGTAGCCAAAACAGTTTACAAGAGTTTTTAAAGAGTTTAACAATTCTTTTAAGTTTCCGATATGATGCCTTTAAACCTTAAAAATTATATTTTTTGTATTACTGATATTGTTGACTTGTGTCTCGGTGTATAGATCTTGAATAATGAATGCACATTTTTTCCAAGCTTCGGTAAATTTATACACTTTCATCAGAGCTTTTTTTTCAATGAATTGGCTTTGCTTAGATTATATAAATTTCAATAAACAAAGCCAATTCAATGCAAAAATAAGCTCTGATGAAGGCATATAAATATACCGAAGCTTGGAAAAAATTTTCATTCTGGAAAAATTTGCATTTGAAAAAATTTGCAAGTAAAGCAACACTTATTTACTTATGCAGAACCAGTCATCAGAGCATATAATCAATTTAAATGAATTCAAAATCTTAAATACTAGTTATTGAGGTATTCCCTTGCAAAAAATAGCATTTTATGAGTAAAGACTTACATACTTTTTATTGCATTGTTGGAATTTCTTAATGTGGTTTAGGAGATTGTTGTAAGCATGGATTTCCATATCTCCTCCGTCCACTTATTGTGAACAATCTTGTTGTTATCGACCACTACTGTTTTTAAGCTTCAAAAAGTTTGTGGAGATTTGGTCATAGATAATATAATAAAATCATTCAACTTACTGCCAACATTTCGTTCTTTAATGCGAGCATCATCGGTGCTATTTTTTTAAGTACAACGGTAATGTAAAACAGTTTGTGAAACACAGGATATAAATATAACATCATACACCCGTCAATTTTAAAGGTACTGAAACGTTTACCTTTATTAGACAAATCAAATTAACACAAATAACTCCAGAAGAAAATTCGGGAGGGATGACACCTACCGTTACTTCACAAATCAACTTAACACAATTTGCAAACACAATTGATAAGTAATCATGATGGCGCATCTGGAGCGACCACGCGTACGACCGGACGCCGCCACTATTTTCATTGCATGACTCCCCTCTCTTTATTTTCGCGTTGTCGAAGAGAATTGTTGTCCGCCATTATTTGACTCCCGTTGTTTTCTCCCGTCGTCAGGGAGAAATGTTTTACCAACCTCAGTGTCAAAAATTAGTATCCAGGTAACAAAACAAATCAACAAATCAATAATATAATGTTACCGTGGTGGTAAAATAGCAATAAATTTGTTAAATTGACAGAATAAATTAAAGATTTACGGTAGTATGAATTTTTTTCTCTATTACACAAACTGTTTTAGATCGCACGTGACTCGCGTTGCCGGAGGTAGATGAATCTTCCGGAGGCTGCTTCCCTATTCCTCGTGGCTTTGACCTCCTTTCAAGCGGGCGAGTGGGTGTGGGGGTGCCTTGTCGCGTATTTTCGCGGAAGCGAGGCGCGGGGGCGAGAGAACGTTCGCGGCTGCACTCCGAGAGACTTCCGTTGGGTGTGGGCGGGTGCCGCTTGGCGTGTGGGCGGGTGCCGGACCCTCCCTCCCTCAAATGGAAGGGGAGGGAGAGAGGAAAACGAAAGAGATTTCCAGGTTCTGGGAAATGTGAACTTGTTTATCGCGAATGGCCTTCCGGAGATTCGTACATTGAAGATTTCAATTTAAAAACTTAATTTGGTGGGTCACTGAATGAATACTAAGAAATTTCAATTTGATATTTATATTATCAGTGAGCTACTCCATTGTTGGTACTTGTGTGCTTGTGCTACATTTATGTTACAGAGTTATTTGTTACATTGATACACGTACGTAAGTAACTTCGTTCTCAGTAAACTTTCTACTAAATCATATCGCGAGTATGAATTAATTATGGCTTATATGCGTGCAGTTAATAGAAGTCGATATGAAACTAACTATAATAAATAAAATCTCATTTGAAAAGGCCAGATTGGCGCCCATGCGATGCCAATCCACGTGACGTCACAGGGATCTAGATGCTACACGAGTAGTTAGGAGTTTTACATCGTCTGAGATTACTAATGCATGCATGAGGTAACAGAGGTGAGGGAAAATCTCTTAATAATCACCTGTTAAAATTGCCTATGGTCGGAAAGTTTCCTTCGTTTGATAGGGTATCAACTATCCTTATTTTAGCCAAGCGCTACATGCTAGCAGGGTACTCTGCTACCTGCTAGCAGCCTGCATCGTAGTGGCGCTCATAGCCTCGCACCAAGGTGGCCTCACACGGCGGAGGCCGAAACCAGAATGACGTCACACGGGCTTTTCCCAGCATCCATACTTAGCCGTCGCGTTTTCGCGTGCTTAAAAATATTCACTTTTCATTTACTAGCGAAAAATAGATATCATATCGTCGTTTAAAATTCTAAAAGCGTGAAACACGGACTCCAGGAGTAAAAATGTTTTATTTAGGCAATAAAAAAGAAACAAAATGAAAAATAGGAAACCTATTTTCGACTACCATTTACTGTGTTGATGGGGAACATAAACGAGGTGGTGATTAGTCACTCGCTGTCAAAAACTGGTAGAGGTAGCTCTCGTGGTGTTCTCTCCAGATGTGGATGTAGAATTGATGAAACTGGAGAGGAAACCCTTGAGACATAATAGTCCGCCCACGCGTCTCACTACTCCCTGGAATTGTTTCGCGTTCCGGACTTCACACGGAATTTTTCACTTTGTGGCGTGAAAGTGGGCGACTCCGGCGCAAGATTTCGGCTGAAGATTTCGCGTCCTTCTCCGAAGCGGCTTTTCGTTTGCTCTCAGCGCATCCTTTCCCCCGCCATTCGGGGACTGCATAGAGGAGGCCCCAGTCCGTCCATTAGAAGCTTGATTTTGCTGCTACTAGGGGCGCTTTAACTACGTCTACATAATACCCGGCGAGCCGCATCTGGGGTGAATGGCAGGTGACCGAACAAAATTCACTAACTCTTGATTAACATTGTGGTACCTATTCCATTATAAGTTTTCCTAGATATCACACAATTACTTATACCACTTATTTTTTATCAGAGCGCGACCCGGGTTGCAATGAATTATCATCATCCTCAGGCGCAAATTATGATTATGATATGATTTTGATATTTAAATCATAATTTGCGCCTGAAGATGATGATATTTCATCGGAACCCGGGTCGCGCTCTGTAAAAAAATAAGTGGTGTAAGTAATTGTGTGATAAACTCGATTGTTTCTGGGTTGCAGGAAAACTTAGGTGACCGAACACCAGCGTAGTAACAGGATCTCCACATGCAAACCACACGTTATAAAAAAATCAAATAGTATGCAGGACGTATAAAATCGTATCCAGCTCGATTTTGTGGTAGTTCTTTATATCGTTCTTCTTTTTATCATGGACAGTATGCAGGAATTTCCAGGAGACAAAATTCCCCTGTTCTGGGAATCGAACCACGACCTTTGGCTTTCCGGGCCACTGAGGATCACTACGTTATTCAGGTTCTTTTATTTACATGGCAATTTTACCAAGGCTAATGGTATTAGATATTAGACCCTCGTGGTCCATCAAGGAAGGCAATGCGAGGGAAAAAGGACTTCAATGAAGCCGCAACCGGTTAAGAGCCTCAAACCTGGGCCAAATCCGGCATAGCGGTATGATCAACACACTCATCACCTAAAATATGATTATATTTTCAGCTGAATTCATTCTTTAATATGACTGTTGCAGCCGCTAAATCTAAACATGTTTGTTTATGAGGTAGGCGATTTTTGGCTCACACTTCATTTCTTGTTCGCGAAGTATTGGCCAAAAACTACACTGTTACGATTCCCCAGCCTCTATATTCGTTAGACAAATATCCTAGTGACATTTTGCTATTTCCAAAATTAAAGAAAACCTTAAAGGGCCATCGTTTTAAAAGCATAAATGACACCAAAAAAATTCGCTCACAGAGGTCAAGGCCATCCCAAATATCGAGTTTGAGAAATGTTTCGAAGGTTGGAAGAAGTGTTTGCACAAGTGCATAATATCGAATGGGGACAATTTGGAAAACGACAATATTAACGGAGACGAATAAATAAGAATTTTTTTCAGAAAACTAAATTTTCCGTACCTTTCTGAACACACCTCATATTTATTTATTTAGTTATTTGCCTCAAATAAAAAACAGGCTACGAGTCCTTTTACATTGGATTTGTAAAGAAAGGGTTAAATAATCTAGTGCAACAAAGAAACAAAAAAATAATCATTAAATAAACTCAGATATAAGGTATCAATTCACCAACATGACCTCCTCATCCGCTCTTTTTGTAATTTAGGTGTGGGGAGGGGAAAAGGAAGAGGCATTTACAGAGGAATTCTTATCAGCAGAAGGAAATTTGATGGTATTGAAGGTAAGAGGTAGCCGCTGGTTGAGTGATCTCCGAGACATTGGAATAAGCCGATTTTGTTTCCACTGTGTCATCTGTTATATAATTTTATAGCTTATTGTTGGATTAAATATATATTATTGTTCGTATAGATAAGTATGATTAATACAACGTAAATGTATGCCTATTAGCCCCAGGTAGCTTTAATGATGTACCTGTGGGGAGCTAGCATCATAACATAGGTGTTATTCGTTGAAAGCATGCATGCTAGAAAAATCAATCATGTGAAATACTAAAATCATCAAAGTTTGAATAGAAATTCTGAATGAATATTGTCGAACGTAAAATAAAGAACTCTACCGAAAGAAAGCAGCCATTCCTTAACTTAAATGACATATTGTTTTGATGACCTCTTAAAAATGGTGGTAATAGATTAAACAATTTAGATCTAAGCTGTAGAACATATCTTTTATTATCTTAACAGGTGAACCTTTTGCGTAATGAGCGTAATCCTTTTACCTTCAACTCCAATACGAGGTTTATCAAACTAGGGTGATTTGTTACCTCATCCTAAAGAGAACGGTCGTAAGACCGTGCACATGCACAAATGTGACAAATGGAGAATACTCAAGCTAAAATACGAAGTAAACTGTGCTGAAGTATGCTTTTCCTAAGTATGATCTTTATGATGCTCTCTTTAGCGTAAATTACTTGCATTATTGAATTTGAGTGGGCAGTGCCCCAGTTAGTTGTACCATAACTGCCCTTAGAATTTACCAATATGCAATATAACACCTTTAGAAACCATATTATTTGTTAATGAAACATATAAATTAGAACCCGCGGTATTTAAAATGCATTGGCTTTTTCGCGTACGCTGAATAGATTGCAGGTTATGCTCTTTTCATTCATCCCTCGTCCGAAATAAATGCCGATCAAAAACATTCATTCTTTGGAATTCGCCCTCCGATCGGTCCTCACTGCGAACGTAGCAGAACGCCTAATCTATGCAGACTCCTTGGTCGGCTGGATGGCGTTTTTCTCGGAAGCGATGAGCTCGTAGGAAGCGAGCGGTCGTGGAGCAGCCTCCCCCGCGTTGGGAAATACCATTCGGTCCGAGTCGTCCGCCCATTCACACACGGACACACATTCATACCTCTCTCCCCACCCCACCCTCCACTTCGATCCACTCTCTTCCCCTCGCCTCCCCCAGCCCCCCCCCCCCACCCCAATCCCGTTTCCAGGAAAGCGGTGGTGGCGACTGTAGCGCCACTGTGGGGAGCGCCGCCAACTAGCGCCGCCGCGCAGTCCCCCTCCCCTCCGCTCTGCACTCCTCCAGGGTCTCTCTCGAAGGGGAGTTGGGTTTTTCGACTCATTTCGGTCATTCCAGTCGTGCGATTTGATTCATGGATCGTTCTTTCAGAGCGTTCGAAATAAAGCATGGTAATTTTTAGGTGATGTTGAAATAGTTCTTGGAGTGTAGGTCAATGTATGTTATGCAAAAAAGTTTCAGCCAACGTTTCTGTTTATTTAAACTATCATTAGGGCTATGAAAGAAAACATAAGAACAATATAAAATACAAAGATATACAATATTTTTATATAAATAAATGTTACGATAGCATTTATTTTACAATAATATAATAAAATATGTATAATTTTGACATGCCTTAACTTTGTACATATTTATTGATATTATGTTACTAAGCTATTACCACACCTAGTAACCACTAATTTTGATTAAATTGATTTACCACACCTAGTTACCATTAGCATCGGGCAGTATATGAAAAATCTCTGCCACTGCCGGTATTAGAACCGGGACCTTATGGGTGGGAAACCAGTCCTCTATCCAGCACACTTATCCGATCCCGCACAAAATAAATGATATGAACAAAATAATGTGGCGAAGCAAATGCATATAATATGGAACGTGAACGCAAACACTGACGATCAAAATGTACTACTCCGTGACCTAAATGACAGCAACGGTTCAAAATAATGTGATGAGAAAGAAATCCATCGTTTACTGCCTTACGTATTACCGTAATTAATTTTGATGGTGAATCTAAATAATTATAGAAATAGCAGAGATTTAGAGTTGAATGTTTGAAGTTCCTTTCCGAGAGAAACATGTAGGATTGGTTCACATGTATTTATTTTAAATTTTCTAAATAAGTAATGAAAAATATTATTTTAATACTCTTATTTACAACATTTGAACCTTATAATTTTCCTTTGTGTCGTAATTTTATTTGTCATTTTTTCAAAAGTATCATCGCGTCAGGCCTACTAGGTGGTATCGAATATTACGATGAGCCGACTTCTTCTCCGCGTGATTTTATTTTCCTTCGTGCAGCGATTCTTCAGAAGATCGAAGTAATCATGCGCATCAAAATTATCTTCTTTCATGAACTATTCGAAACAAATTAATATAATTTAATATGTGAACGCGAATACTGACGATCAAAATATACTCCGCCAACTAAATATTAACATCAATACAAAATTTTATGACTAGAAAGAAATCCATCCCAAACTGCCCTGCGTACTCCTCTAATTTATGCTGATAGAGGACCGACCGATAGAGTGCGTGGAAAAAATAAATTCACAAACTCTTTGTGGTATTCCATTATAAGTTTTCCTGGACACAATTACTCATACCACTTATTTTTTATCATAGCGCTGATATGATGATAATTCATTGAAACCCGGGTCGCGCTCTGATTAAAAAAATGAGTGGTATAAGTAATTGTGTGATATCCAGGAAAACTTAGAGTGCGTGGACCTCATTATCAACATATACCGCTCGGTTCATTTTAAACATTTCAAAACGAATGAAGTGATTCGAGTCATTCGTTTCGTTGCCGCGAATGATTCACTCACGAACGATTCCCTCATGTAAGACACGGCTCGACTCGGAAGGGGTTACACCACATCCCTTCTCCCCTGCGCGGGGGCAACCCTCTCCCACCCCTTCCCCTCACCACCCCATTGTTGACGGGGGAGTAGGGAAACCGACGGAAAGCGCTCGGCAGTCTGCGATCGGCGGCGGCGACGGAGAGAGAGTCCGGTGCTGCGCGTATCCCCTCCTCCAGCGACAGCACAAACAACAGCTGTGAGAGGGCTTTGTGTGTGATTCAAGGGTGCGATCGCACAAGACGGGTCGCGAGGAGAAGAGGATAGTGAGTGCTTGCAAGAGTAGGTGCATCGTGTTGGTGAGGCTATCTCCCGTGCATCCTATCACGGAGAGTGTGCACCTTTGGCGCCAGCTAGCGGAGATCAATCCGGCAGGGATAAGTGGCCGTGCACCTATGCAGTGACACACACATCTCCCCATCTCCTTCGGGTGAGTCCAACCACTTACATCTACATCACTCCTGGGGCCACGCAATTTCCAAAGCGATTTCTCGGCCTCTCCGACAATTTTTGTTATTATTATTATACATTGCTGCAAGTAGACTATTGCCTGGTGGCAGCATTACATGTATACACATGAATAACAGATGTGTGCTTACCAAGTTTCTATCTATCTAATACAAAATTTAGAAACAGAATAGACACCCATGGTAAAAATAATACACTAATTCTAATCTCATACTACAAAGAATTTAACATTGTCCCAATAAACCAATTTCAAACAATCCATTAAATGCATTAATTCTAATATAATACAACTAAAATATGAACATTGACCCAATTTCACACTCTCCCGTTTAACCCACAATGTAATTAATCAATAAGTGATGCACACTTCTTCCTAAAAATGTTCGCATTTGCATGGAAGATCTTAAATATAACTTCAGATAGGTCGTTCCACGCCTTTATTCCTTTATTTAGGAAGGATTTTTTCAAAACGTCTGTTTTTTTCTGTTTTTTTTCCGTCCACTGTTACCCATCCTCTGGCAGTTACAGATTTTCTCCCTGCCCTCCTCTAAGCTCCTGATTCACTTGGTGTCTAAGTCGTGGTATTCCAAGCGGCCCTCATCCTAGTGGTTGCTCTCCCGTCCCCACTCTTTTCATCATCTCGTCTACCTCTCTTCTCTGCACTCTCTCCCCCAGCCACCTTCTTCTCCTGCTCATCACCACTGCTACATTATCACGATCCTTGTATATATTTCCCTCACCTCACGATTCTTACTTATCCGCCATTTTTTCCGATCCGTCCGAAAACTCGGCGTAAAATTTTATTTCAGAAAGTAATGAATTTCTCTTCTTTTGTAAGTGTCCAGACTTCCGCTCCATACAATGGTACTGAGCTGAAATCTTGGTTGTATAATTACTTTTTGCATCTGAGCATGTTATTCTGGTCTGTAGTTGCTTCCAAATAGTTTTGATAAAATCCAATAGCGTCGTTGAGCTGACCCCAGTCTACATCGCAATTCATCTGCATCTACATGCTACCTCGCAAGCCTCCTCAATAAGCGTATGGCGTGGGGTGTTATAACAACAGGCGTGTACAAAAAAAGAACGTGCGCTTTGTATAGATATGACTGCTGAGTCCCACCCATCTTAGAATGTTTCCAGCCGAAGCTGCATCCCGTTAAGATTTTTATTGTTTTTTTTCAAATCTATTTATCATTACCTGCTGGTTTGATAATATTCACGAAACCTGGAGAATATGGATATCCAGTGCTTTGATTTTTTAAATCAATCTGTTTCGTGTGCGAAGTGGATGCTGGTAACTTTCTGGGAGGGATAAAATATGTATTTTGGAGTAAAGTGTCACCACCATTCGTCAACCCCTCTCCTTCGGGTGAATCTATCAGCGGATACCCCCGTGAAATCCCTCCTCAGGGTAGAACAGGGAGAGTGAGTTATTTGCATCAAAGTGACATTTTCAATTAAAAAAATCATTCGGCTTGGCTGGGATTTGAACTCGGATCGCCCGATTGTCGGTTGGGTATGTTGCTAGATGTACCACCAAGTCATCTTCTCCCAGAAGCAACATTCAGATTCCCTGCTCAGCAAAATGATTTTTTTCCCGGCAATTTTCACCATTAGTGTGAATGACTTTTCACCCGTGCGCGTGACTGCGGATGAAATCGCTAGTTTCGCGCAATGCTTTAGGGAAGGTGAGCTGTGCCGTCTTAATGGGCTAGTTTGCCTATTCATTTCACTGTCGATTGTGCTATAGCTTGAGAAATAAAGAGACCGTTATTTTGCCGTTTTTTAGGAATTTGTCGCATACTTCTCGAGCTGTTCACAGTCGAAAATCGACCGGCTTAATCCCTTCGCAGATAATTCGGTGAGGTCACAAACTCATGCCGAGCGGATTGCCTCTTCTCTGTTACTCCTGGACCATGTGCATGGGCCTCGCATGGCTCATTGTTGTTGTATCTCTTTTGAGGTATTCATTCCGTCGTTAAAAGATTCTCCCTAAATGTGGAGACGAACATCCGATGACATCACCAACTCATGAAATGTGGGCTGCAGCGTTTTTGCGTTCTCTTATTTTAAAAACTTGGGAGGGGGTAATGAGAAAGATTTTGGCGCGACTTATCTCTCCCTCCCACCTACCGTATTTCTTCATTTAATCACGATTTCGGGTGTGCATGAACGAACGACGCCTTGTTGTGTTCTGTAAAGATTAACTCCAACGGCCGTATGGTTTTAAACTTAATTATTGTCACAGATCGGTTTACCTTGTTGGGTCGCGAGAATGGGTTAATGCCGCATCGGTGACCAACCACAGCCTCTCGACCGAAAACCCTCCGCAAAGACACACAACTCTCACGAACTTGCGAGGATCCTTTTCCAAGGGTTGATGGGGCTCCGCGTAGCTGCACGTGCGCCCTCTGCTTAGGGGGTGGAGTGGGGCGGATGCTGGTTGGAGGTGGCCAACCACAGCCGAGTTCGTGTGCACCGTCGAAGGAGCGAAGCCAGGGTGGGGAAACTCGGCGTCTGAGAATTGGAACGGGGCATCCAGTTCGCTCCGGGATTATAATGCTAGCTTTCCGTCCATGGGCGTACCCAGCGAGGACCTTTCGGTAGATTTCGGGTAGATTCACCCCCTAGAAGTAAAAATTGCAAATGTCTTTAAGGAAAATAATATTTTTTCAGCAAATAATTTTAAAAACTAATTAAGAGCTGTTACAGTTTCCTTAAAATATTGATTTAATCCACCTTTTTCATGCTTAAATTTTATCTAAAACTTGAACAACCATGGCTTGCCCCCCTCCCTAATTTTGTTCCTGGGTACGCCCTTTTTTCTGTCAATAAAAGGCCAGGGTCTATTCCTTCTCGCCGAATTCGAAGGCAATGCCAATATTGTAGAGATATAATTCATTGATCATTGTGAGTGAACAATCGTGGGATTGATTTGTACCAGTTCATCATTCCGCTCTCATATGAGCTAGCCATTTCATACTGACGTTTTTATTCTCTTTTACATCCTCTAGTCATTCGGGACAGTCATTTACCCTTCTTCCAATCCACCTGTCCTTATCCTTACTATTGTTTTCATGGGCCATCTTTCCTCATAATTTGCCCAGCTACTTTTTAGGGTGTAGAAAATTCTTAGGTACGTGAAATGCAAATCCATGCTCAAATAGAACGTTTTCATTAATAGCCTCCAATACCTTTGAATTTCTATTGATATACTAATCATCATAAGGCCATAAATGTGAGATTGGTTTGACGCAGCTCTCCATTCCTCCCTCCTATCCGCTAACCTTTTCATCATGACGTATTTCTTCTCTTTTACATTCTTTATAACCCTTTGTCCTATGTAACTCATTCGGGGCCGTCCCTTGCCCTTCTTCCCTTCGACCTGTCCTTTCACGATTGTCTTCATCAGGCCATCATGTCGCATGATGAGGCCCTCTTTCGATTTTTAGAAAACTTCTCTTCTCTCCTATTCCTCTCAGCCCTTCCTCGTCACTTACTCGGCCCACCCACTTAATTAATTTTCATCATTCTTTGGTTGCACCACCTTTCGAATGTTTTCGATTCAGCCCTCCCTGCAAATATATGTGTAGTACGTTTAATGAGCATTGTATCAAAAATAGGGCGTATTTTTAATCCATCTGCTATTAGTCAGCATACTAATTTGCTGAAGATGGTCTAATAAGGGTAATTTTTGTGAAAGGTATTAGTGTCGAATGTGAGGAACAACGCTTACCTGAACGATGCTTACTGTCGAATTGACGAGAGACACCGTGCATGGGAAAACGCTCGATTAATCCTTTGATGTATTGCATAAAATTTCTCTTGACTCCAAATAATCTATCGAGCGATCTTTCAAATATCACCTCGCTGAGAGAATTTGAACGCGAAATTCCTGTGTGGTAAACATTATACCCGAAATTTCTAAAACTTTGTGATTATTTTATGCATAATCTATATTCGTGGGGATCATAGTAGATAGTGGGAAGAGCGCTTGGTTCCTGATCGAAGGGTCCCTGGTTAAAATCTGAGGTGAAGCCGTCGGACACTCCCAAACAAAATCCCCAGAATGCGAGGTGGTTTCCCACCCAGGGGGGGAAAGGATTACCTTTGCTTTCAATTTATACAATTTGTAGCTGGAGGGTGGGAAGGAGGGCAAGGGACGGCCCCGAATGAGTTGAGTAGGACAGGTTATAAAGGAAGAAAAATAGAAGAAATATGTAGCTATGAAGAGATTAGCGGATAGGAGAGAGGAATGGAGAGCTGCGTCAAATCATTCTTAGGATTGTTGTCTTCTGATAACGATGACACCTATGTGGTGCATCACGCTATCATGCTTACAATTAGCAGAAGCTCACAGGCGAAGTACACACGAGCCTTCGAAGTAATTGCCATGCGAAAAAATTCCTCTACACCGAGAACGGAACCACGGGCCTTTAACTTTCCGGGTTCAAGGTACGGTACGGAATTTGGAGGCAGCGATCGACAGCTGAGGTCATTTAATTCATGAGGATGGGTGGAAGGAAATTTGGCGTCGGCATCAGGCTGCTATTAACGAAAGACGCAAACGGGGCCACTGCTTAACGTCCAATCCGACGGACGGTGTGCTGAACTTGAAGTGCTGCCCTCCACTGAGCATTCAAAAAAGGATCGGGAAGTCTTTGAAAAATATCCGTCACCACAGGGGTGTGAGCTAATTGAGTTATCGTATCAACCGAATATACCCTGAAGATCTTCGACTCTCGCGCTCCAGACCATTGATAAAAACCAGAAAATATATGCGCATATTTCTCAAGAAATAAAAAAATCGGAGAGAATAGCCGGGTATATTTTGATGAGACTTCACCCCCAAATACCTTTGAGGGGTGGCCTAAAATTCAGGGTATTTCAAAGATAGATGGATACTATGCCGCTGGTTCACGTCCAGCTCTTCTAATCGGCGGTGTACTGGTGCAGTCAGAGAGTACTCCCTATCGGAGACTATGTCCTTCATTATTGACTTTCACAATTTTCTCGTGCAGCGTTGGCACAGCATGGGCGGCATAGCTTCGGGAGGAGTGTAATCTAGTCTAGTACGAAATAGCAAAAGGACGATTGAGAATGCATCCGAAACTTTTTTTGTCATCCCAACAAAAGTCGAATCAGCCTGAAGAAATCCCCATAGCGTGGACACATCCCTCCATCTCGAAGCTGATTCTCGAAACTAAAAATTTAACGGACGAAGGGAAGGAGTAGAATCAATGTTAACATAAGCTTGAAAAAAAGACGCCTATATCCGCCGAATACCCTACTCAACAGATCATTTTCCCATTTAGAGAACGCATACCACTCGACCGATCATATTTTTTTTTCTTTAAGGTGTCACATCTTTTCCTTAAAACTCAAGGTATCATGTTGTTATTTCCAAAGCATTTAGGCTAGACCTTTTCCAATATTCTCCTGTCTGGCAAGCATAAAAAAATTACCTCTTAAAAATATTGTGGTAAATCTTTCACATTTGATTAACCAGCGAATACTTGCCATGAATATTTCAAGATGACGTTTTAAGCAAGTAATTCGTAAAAAAAAAAACCTGAGGAACAGTAGTAACGCGTGTTCTTAAGCTACTTCTAATTTCCTCAAAGGGACTTCAAAGTCCCTCGAATGAAAGTATTTACGATTGATTTAAATATTGGTGATCACAAGGTGAATACAGTTGTTTTACCGGAATCGTTCTACATCTGTAGACGCAACTGAGGTCGTTTTTGAGTTGAACCCTCAAACAGAAATCAACTGCTTGAATGAAGCGACATGTTGTGGGGCATAACGACATAATATCACATCAATAATATATCGTATATGTCCTCTTGTATAACCCATGCAATAAGTTTCGACAAATTAATGAGTCTAGCCTCATAATACCAAGAATAGCAACGCTTCCTCTTTTCATGAAATTAAACTCTGCATTCGTGATGACCACTCATTGCACGCTCGGTTTTTTCCACTCGCATTTCATTTGTTCTCGCTGCATTTTCATTGCATGTTTTCGTCAACTAACCACTAACTAGTGTTGCCAACCTTATTTCTTTGGAGTGCACCCCTTTCCTGACCTTAACTTTTCATGGATATGCTCACTCAGTGATTGAACCAAAGGTTGGTTTGGATAAGCGAGAGTATAGCTCACCCCGAAGTAAGCCAAGGGAAGGGAATTTCACACATTCAGAGAAGATTAGTTACTTTAGAAGAAGGCAGTTACTTTCTCTGAGTGATTTCCTGTCCTATGGAAACTTCTTCGGGGCCGTCCCTGGCCCTTCTTCCCTTCCTTCTGTCCTTCTACGATTGTTTTCATCAGGCCATCATGCCCCATAATGCTACCAACTAAGTTGTTGTGTCTGTACCTTATGGTTTTTACAAGGCTTCTCTTTTCTCCCACTTTTTTTTAGCACTTCTTCATTATGTAATCGATCTATCCATTTTATCTTCATCATCCTTCGGTAGCACCACATTTCAAATGATTTCCTCCATATAAGCGTACACAACTACTAATTACTGTATCAAAAACTAAATACCATGTCAAGATTACCTGTTAATGCAAATTAGTTCATTCATGCAACGGTGGTATGAATACAAAATGCGAATTCGATGCGTAAGATAAAATGAAGTCCAACTGAAAAAGAAAGCGAGGAATGTGTTAAAGTCTTAGATCATCCTGGAGAGATCCGCGACTTATTCAATGCGTTTCGCAAGTGTTATTTTCCATGGCGGTTCAAGGAAAGAATGACATCTTAGATATTTCCGTTCTGAAGTCGTTTTCTTTTGATTTCCCATCGTTATCCCATCTACTGTTGCACGAAGGTAGCTGTAAGACTTACTATACGTCATCTGAAGAAAATTTCTTTTGTGTTCATTTCGCAGAATTCAACGTATATATCATTCTTACGCCTGTGTAGTGCATTTAGCTGTTGATCGATTGCAAGTGGAGGGCTGACCAGAGCCAACTAACGCTTCTCCTTCACATTTTGTCTTAATTTCCTAGAAGATAGTAAATATGATAAGCAGCCTCTTACATGACTCCTAGTCTCTTGCATAGGGTCTTGCACGACATGCTGTAGCTGATTACCTGCTTGGTCCTTCCTACATAGTTCGTGAAGCTCCGTAAGATTTTATTTGGAAATAACGGGACTCAGTTTTGCGTGTGCTTGAAATTACCGTGATGGGTACTCCTTGACATCCAATCTCCTTTTTAATAGTACCGTTCACCAGTTTTTTTAAACTGTCGTTAATAATGAAGTATATTATTTCCGTTTTTCGGTCTGTCTCCTTCTCATCGAGCTATTCATTACGAACATCGACGGAGCCCTTTCGCAGAGAATTTGGTGATGTCACCGACTCCCGCCGATAGCGTCTATTCTACGCTAATCCCCGGCCTCGTGTTGTTCGATTATGTTCGCACTCTTTTTACTCTGATTACGTCACCCACTCTTTAAAAGTGAGCGACAACAATCCGATTCCGACTCGTAGCCTACGATTCTTCTCGGTAGTGAAGTAATGGGCGTTCGGAATGATTCCGTACAATAATAATAATCTTCCTCCAACGATTCCAGCATGTCCCAACTGAAGATGACGTAATTTTTCGAAACTTTGGTCGTCATTAATTTTTTCACAGTGAAAATTTCATGATTTAATCATTGCCATCATTTTCTTTTCTTGTGATTGGTTCTGGAAACGGTGGGGAATGCAGGTCGGCACGTGCAAGATGTTTGCAGAATATATTTGGCTCGCCGTTATCCGACCACCCTTGACCCAAGCTGTGCGTACTCTCATGAATGAGTGAACGATTTTCGTTCGAGATGCAACGCGCGCAATCGGACTATAATCTGGAGAGTGGGTGGTCTTGGGAATGGCGAGCGGGGGCGTCTTGCGGGCTTTGTCTCGAGCGTCGGGCGAAGGCGCCCAAGGGGATGGGGGGGAAGTTTATACTGCAGCCCCGTGGCAGAGGGTTGAGAGAATGTCAGAGCAATGGTGTGGGTGGATGCGTGCGATTCGTATTGTTGCGGTGCGGAGGGGGGGGGGGGGAACCCTAGCTGTCCTCTCCGTCGGAGATAAAGCTATTCGACGTTGAAAAAACATTATACTTACAAAAGTAAGTGTCCTGTACGTATTTTTTACCTCCTAAATTCGAACATAATACTCATAACGTCGTATCATATGGCGCAAGTTTTAGGTTCAGAATGATGGAGCAATTTAGAAAAGATATCTTTCAGATCGATGCGCTGGACATCATCGAAGAGCCTCACCATTTTTTTCTAGGTCTGGCAGAAACAATAGATTTGGAGAGACATTTTTTGCTGAACAGATAGGTGTAGGAATTCATTTTTCCGCGCAACAATAAAGAATATTAATTAATGATGTTAGGGGCTCAGTGCGCGCATATCCATTTCTTTAGTATTTATTTTTATGCTTACGATCCTAGTCCTCTGACACCTCTTGGCACACGACCATTGCCTATTTTCTCGTGTCCTTATTCCATTTTTCTTAATATTATGAAGGAGCAGTTCACCCTGATCCAAACTAATCTTGTCCAGGATACATAAAAAATAAAGTATTGCATGTCAATAATTGCAAATGTGATTGCAAATTGGAGGAGTGATACGTTGTAGGATGTAGTATACGTGCGATGATGAGTATCTTACTGAAAAGCGCTTTTGTACCCAACTGAAAATGTGCTGGCCCGCATTGATACCGCTCCCTGTGTAGTGGATATATTTAATGTGCTGCTTGATATTATCCGCTGCATTTGATAGTGTTATCCCCTAATTCAGAGTTTAACGTCATTTTTTACTTGTTTACGTTAATTATGTTTTTTCCAATTATTTTTTACTGTTAATTTAAAATTCAACAATAGGCTTGATTTTTTCACGCTGGTAATTATAAATTACCGTGAACTGAGGTATCTTTGGACCATTTTTTCAAGATTTTCGCTTATAAAGCTGGCGTTTATATTTTCTTCTTTTAGAACACTTTTACCATTGAAAAGTTTCAACATTTCCCTCTCATTTCTAATTACTTATTTCGAAATTGGTTGATATTTAAACCAACGATTAAGCCCTAAGTTTGGTCAAATGTCACCCCTCTTCTCGGGAAGACTTTTGACCAATCTGCTTTTGTATTAAATTTAAACGGGCTCTGCCTTTTGGTTAAATCTCACCCGATTCTTAGGCATACACAACATGATTAGGATAGTTTTGGCTTAGAAAATTACTCCTTAATACGAACTTAGTGTCATTTTTTGGCTGGAAAAATAACTAATCACTTTTAGATATAAAATTCGAAGTGTACAATGAACATTGGCAGCATGTGTGATATCATGGTTTCCAATCGACAAAATGCGAGTTGATTTTCCCGGAGATGAGTTTGGGGTCCCATATTTTCCTCGGTACAAACTGTTTTTGATACCAAATTTCATCTTGCACAGTAGGCCACCTGCAGTACAGTGGCGGCTCGTGAGTCAAATGCTAGGGGGGGCGCACTCCACCGGGGGGTCATAATTTTTTAATATTTCGTGTATTTTATTAAGTTTTTACGGCAATCTAGGAATTAAATTCTGTGATGCCATACGTTCCGTTTTTTTCAACAAAAATACCTAGTTTTCCTAATAAAGCTTGATTAATAAATGTAAATGCAGTAGACTCTCGGCCATACGGATCGGCTTAGTCCGGACTCTCGATGATACTGATCAATGATCTTGAAGAATAAAAATATATTTGCTGCGATATTTTGCAAATACAAACGAAAATACGTAACTTAAGGTTTTAGCGTCTACATTCTTCGTGCGAATATGCCCGCAATACACTTCTGTTGTTCGTTTTGCAATCATAATGCTTTATTTGTCAAATCTATACAACATTTGCAATGATTTAGGTAGCAATAACACTTTTAACACCTGAGGAGGGAGGAGAGTGTCACTGACTTCCACAAGGCAACAAACACTACTAGAATGCGCGCGCTTTGCTATTGCAGATGTAAACTTTGATGGCGGTGTTCGCGTTGCTTCTTGAATACAGTATGATTTAAAATCAACAATTAAACATTTCTCACACATTTTTAACAAAATATGAAATACTCACAGGCCTTTAGTTATATTGCAAAAGTCCATCCTTCTTTCATTTTGTCCAGCAAAGTGATCAATTACACGTTCGTTGAATTCAGCGCCGGCCAACAATTTCTTTCCGATTGAACACATGGCAAGGGCACTAGTCTATAAATAAGCAAGGGACGACACAAAATGGGCCGACGAAAAATACGACCAAAAAGAACATGGTGCCTGGACAAAGAATTGGGGACAATTTTTCCCTATATTTCCCTAAAACATAAACGAGTACTGATGATTAATTCAAAATTGTCTTCTTGAATGTACACACAGCACTAAGAAACTTCTTAATCGGCAATTACGCACAGTTAACTCCTCGAAAATGATGTCTGAACTCATTTCACTCCGTTCTTTCCGAGAGTCTTGCCGTTACTATAAGGACGACTTTAGGGAGATAGAAGTCGTGGTCCACTAATGCTGATTCAGCTGAGGGACGAATTTAAGGTCAGCAAAGGCATTCAAGCAAACAAAGGACGTCACGGAACATCTCCTTGAGTCTAAGATTCATATGTGGTAAACACACGAGACGCCAACGGGTCGCATTTGGAATAACCGTGTCTTCGAAATCATTGCCATGATATAATAGAAAATAAGTTCTAGATCGTTAAAGAAGACGACTCGACTGAGCCACAGGTGGGAGCTGTAAGGATTTCCGCACTGATATGAACTCTTCGAGGCCACTTAAATCAGACCCAAGTGGGCATTTTCCGTCAGACAGCTACCGCTCTGCCGCTGAGGAATTAGGTGAACATGAACTAATACAACAAGGACGGCTAGAAAAATGATGAACCTGCACACAAAAGGTGCATTGTACGCGGCACTTCATGACATTAATTGAATGACTCTATTTAAAGTCGCGCTTAACGATTTAAATCATATTTAATCCTTCACCCTATCACGCACGCAACTATTTCTTAAATTATAAATCAGTGGGGAATGTTAACTGATTTTTCCTAATACTACAGGTCTTTTGATAAATTTATCTGAAAAATAGGTACCGTATTTCTAATCATCGGGAAGATATGAATACATTGTTAAGGCCTAAATATTATAATATTAGTTTCCCCAAGGTTCTTGAAATTCGTAATCATAACAGAACTGTGTCAAATACTCGAGAATAGTTTTCCTTCGTCAATACGGCCTTTAACTGGTTGGATTTTATGTGTTCTGGAATTCAAACGCCAAAAAACGCAAGCATAATGGGATAATTTATTTACTGTAGCAATACCTACCAGTAATTAAAAATTAAAATCGTATAACTGCACCCAGTACAGTGACCATTCTGATTCCGTAGGTCCCTTTTCTGTGGCAGCACCAAGTAGACGCCAGATTATACGCCCGCCGGCCTGCGCAGCGATGTCAACTCACTCGTCGCTTTGCGCATTTTCGGACGACGTCCCAAGACTTCCATAAGACACAACGTTAGACGCGTCATAGCACCAGCGGCCCCCACCACTACCACTCTCCATATAACTGCATGGGGATGGATTGGGACGTTCTGGCCAGCGCCCCACGGCTACAAATACGAACTTCTCGCGCTATTTCTTTTTGTGTTTTTCCAACACTTTCGATGTATGGGACTGAAAAAATGCTTTGATTAATCAGATGTATAATTATAAATTAATGGATATTAATTTTTTTTACTTTTCCAAATATTTGGGAGGGGCGGCGTCCGAGAGTCCTTATGGGCAAACCGCCACTGCTGCAGTATTTCCCAGCCCTTTCCACAACACTCACAAAGTATTCTTTCCCTTCAAAAAAAGCATTTTTCCTGGATGTACTGCTCTTGATCTCTTGTGTAATATACTCTTGCTCTTTTATCTGACAGACACGTACTCTCCCACCCAAGATTTTAGTTCTCCGTTCTCGTTTGAGTCCACTTCATCATTTTCCGAAGTAATTTGGAGTGACAGACAGCTACTACCAAAAAAAAACATTGTGTATTACCTCAGTTTCACTTATCTTGATGTCTTTTGAAATTTCAGTCCTCTGTGTGTACAAATGAGGTGGTCCAAAGGCCACGGATGCCGACTTATAAAAAATATTAGGGGGGCCCAAACCGGGGATCTTGCCCCGGGAAATTTCAAAAGTAGTGAGTTTTAAGTTTTTTAAGCATTTTAGAAGAGTTATATGATCAACAGTAAACCCTGACAACTCGAATCTCGACATCTGGACATTCCGGGGAAAATCGACAAGCCTGACACATTTTTTCCTCACACTCATAAGGAATTTTTGAGGGGGCTCGGGCCCCCTCATGCCCCATGGAGTCGGCGCCACTGCCAAAGGCTGATGTCTTTCAGAAGTAAATTCTCACAAAAATAATTTGTGTTAAAAAATACAAATACTCCTTTGGATATTTACCCTTACTCATGCATCTCTCAATTTAATATACGCCATCCGAAGCAACCACGTGCAGCACCAGCAGACATTTTGACAAGATTTCATACAAGGACATAAAGAAACAAAATATTTTACATCACATTCCAAAGAGTAGAGCATACTAGCAGGCGTGACAACCTTTCCATAATGTCCAACCTTAATTTCAGAAAGCTAAAGCAACTGCCGTTTACCGCTAAATTTGTGCAATAGAACAGAATGATGGCGCGGGATGATTCAAAACCATGAGTGTGGACCCAAGTCGCACTGACGCGGTTGGCTAGATGCCATTCCACATTCATCCCGTTCCATTGATTCCAATAGGGTAGTTTCCTTCATCAAAGCCTCAGTTTACGGTACATATCCGATTAATCTGAATTACATATTTTCTGATAACTTCAGGCTTTACTTTGTGTAGCATCTCCATACTGAAAATAAAGGAGTAAAACTTTGTCAGGTTCACTATTATATTAATATGGGCACGACCCGGGTTTCGTAACGTAGTTACATCTTCAGGTCAACTTACATCTTCACCTGAAGATGTAACTACGTTACGAAACCCGGGTCGTGCCCATATTTATATAATAGCTAACATGACAAAGTTTTACTCCTATATTTCCAATACGTATTTTCTACCACGTCTATTTGAATAAATTTATTATTCGATGAAAAAAGAGATTATGTGAATGACGTTGGGAGTTAATCGCGTAGATAATTCCAATTTGGTAAATCGCTTCTCTCACCTGGCTGTTGAATAATATTTTTATTTATAGAATGCTTCTTTTTTCTGTAATGCATCATTGGTTTTCTCTGCGTTATTTGATAATAACCTTGCATGGTGAAAATTCAAACGCTGCCAAACACCCTTGGAAATCTCACCAAGTGTCTCCATTCGCTGGAGAATCTCGCAATTGACGCATTCCATTTTATTTTTCTCCTGGGGATACGGAATCGCCGCCTCCGCACTCGATTCAGCCGCACGACTCACGTGGAGTGGAGGAGAGAAGGAGGATGTGTGGGGATATACATACGCTCTGCGGACACTGATAAATTTATGAGCGCTCTGCGTAAGTAATGAGATGGAGAGGTAATTCCCTTGAAGCAACTGCTTACATGACCAAAGCTCAATTTAGTCGGCATTAAATTTAGAATTAAATCGAATATTACTTCAGCGAAATAGGAAACGGAAAAATTATGCTTGTAAAACTTTCCGGTCGTATTTTGCGTTGCATCGATAAGGAACTCATGTAATATAAATCTGTTGCATGATGAATGTTTGTAAGAAGCTAAAATCACTTAAGAACCTAACGCAGATAATTCACAGAATTATAACGAGTGCTTTTCATACTAGGCTCACTCATGACGATTTTTAAGCATAGGTTTTTAAAAAGTAATATCTCCTCTTTTCATGAATTTGATTCATATCTTACTTATACACGAACTTTAATCTTTTCACACCTTTTCCAAAAAATACGTGTCTTCAACTATGTTGTTCTTTCTATTTCCCCACAAACTTTCATATATCTCCGTGATTTATGGCTTTATTTAAATCTAAAACTTTGAGTAAGAAACTAAATGTTTTATGAGTTGAATAATTGCCCTTTCCTAGCATTTTTATGCTTAAAAGTTTAAAATTCTTCATTGACTTTTTTCAACTATTCATTTCCAGAATTGGCCAAAACTTTTATTTTAAAAACTTATTCACATAAAACACACAAGCTTTTATTTTCGCAAATCGTTCTCGGGGTATTTAGTTTGAGGTGAATGTAGATTCTTCGAGCATAAGTTGATGACGTCGAAAACTCCCGTCAAGTGACTCACCGCTTCTCCTCGGCCTCGTATGGTTCGTTTTGGTTTCGTTCGTTACTTTCTTGTGACCGATTCCTTCCGTCAATGGAAAGAACTCCCTGAACGGGGAAATGAACCAGAACTCCAATGACTTCACCAGGTTATGAAAAGTGGGGGTCAAATTTCACGTTTTCTTGTTTTAAACTTTGGAATTTTACATCAGAGTGAGCCATGTCACCATGAGTTACCATGGACACGTAGATCAATGAACTGAGGCGAACTCATCATTGATATGAGATAGGATCGCAGGCTTTCCCGGCGTAGTACTATTGGTAGAAATTCATCTCGGGTTCTCCATCGGGTCGGGCTTTCCAAAGTCGACGTTTCGATGCTCATCTAGCGCATCATCGTCATCAGAGCGGTTGAGTGAAATTCCCTGATTACGATATCTAGCATCGAAACGTCAGTCATTGGAAACCTGATCGAGCGCAGAACCCAAGAAGAATTCCTGCATCGTGGAAATTCATGACAATTAGGTGCCTGTTCTATACTGATGATGAATTATAATGATTTATTTTTATTGCTTCTTATGGCCTGGTTACACGGTACATTGACACGTACAAGTTAATGTACGTTTGCGAGAATGATTTTGGTGGACCAGAACGGAACATGTACGAATGCATGAACCAAGTTAGAACAGGTTCTATTTTCTGTGCATGCATTCGCACAAGTTGGTGGTTACGCGGTACATTTTCGTGTTCATTCAATCGTTCGTACATTTGGACATTAATCCGTACGTGTTAATTTATCATGTTACCAGGCCTTTAGACATTTTAAAATATCGTAAATAAAAAACCAGGCTGGAGCTCTAGGTGACCCCGGAGGCTTTTGCCTGTTGGTGGGATCACCTTGGGTAAACAATGGTAATACTATGTATATTTGAATAGCAAAAATTCTTCTAGATACATAACTAGAACATTCGATACATAGTGTTGCTCTCCAATCCATGCCGACAACATGCCACGGCGCTTGTGTGAACGGCTGGCTGCGGCCGAGCAAGCGCGCACAAAGAGGAAGGAGGGATAGTACGTATGTTGCACACACGGCCTTGCTCTATCACCACGACCTCTCCTTTCCCGGAGGCAGCCGCCCGGCGCATTGCTCCACACACCTGCGCCATGCCACTCTTTAGTGTGGGGGGGGGGGGGGGCGCGGGAGGGGCTTACGGAGTGGGGAATGGATGCCCCGTCCCCCTTTCCAACATCCCCCTTTCGCCATTGCAATAAATCACCCTCTCATTCAACCGCCTCCCCTCTCGCAGAAGAAAACGAACGCCTAACTCAAGAATATTACAAAAGAGTGTCATGTTTGTGCAATGTCTCATTTAATCAGTACAAGAATTGCGAACATGGTACTCTTTTGGTGATTGTTTTTCGGGTTCCTTCCGCGTTGACTCATATTTTGCGGACGATACTTTCGAGCGCGTTCCAGCTCCCGTCTTCTTGGCCAAAACGTAGGAAATACAACACAGGAACAATAACATAGGAAAATTTCTTTCATTTCTTTTCTTCGGGTCCCGAAAGACCCGAAGACGGGAGCTGGAACGCGCCCGAAACTGCCGTCCGCAAAATATGAGTCAACGCGGAATGAACCCGAAAAACAATCACCATCAACTCACCGCGGAAGCCTCCGTAATAATGATACTCTTTTGTAATGTTTTTGTGGCAGAAATATTCCTGATTCTGATTAAATTATATGCTGCACTCAGTGGCGTAGCCAGGGCTTTGAAATTGTGGGAGAGGGGGTTTACCAGAGATTTCGGGGATTTTTTATATTAAAAAACGCGATTTTTAGGACTCAAAAACTGTAATTTTGTAATTATATTTATTGAAATGAAAGTATTTTTTATTCATTGAGGCCATTTTAATCTTTTTTGGCGCCTCTTTCAAATGGAGGGGAAATGGATTTCCTCTCCCCTCCACGGTTAATCGGTTTTCATAAATATCCGCTGAGTGGCGATGGAGTGAGATTAAGCCAATTACTACCAATTTTTTTCCAACTGCGTATTTGCGCTCGCGAGGAATAACATTGAAAATTAATGAAATGATAGATGAAATCATCAGGAAAATGCTCTCCTATCAGCTAGCCTTTTCATAGCGACGTACATCATCTCTTTTCTAGCCTGTCCTGTGTAACTCATTCGGGGCCGTCTCTTCCCTTCCATCTGTCCTTCTACGATTGTTTTCATCTGGCCATTATACCTCATAATGTGGCCAACTAAGGTGTTCCGTCTTCTTATCAGAATTTTCATGTGTCTTCTCTTTTCACCCACTCTTCTTAGCATTCCCTCGTTGCTTACACAGTCGATCCATTTTATCTTCTTCATTCTTCGGCAACATCACATTTTGTATGCTTCCACTCCCGACTTCTGTGCACCTGTCAACGCCCAAGCCCCGCTTACAAAAAGGAGCATTGCTCCATGTGTAGTATCATTAACAGCCCTAATTATCGCATATTTTTCTGTGAAATTCGGATCGCTATGCCCGTCAGCGACGCGATTGGCGACTGTGGTAAATCCAATGAAAATGTTTTGGTGGGTGACAACACATCTGCAGGCCGATTGGAGAATCATCCATTGTATTATTCGTTGGCCATCATTTTCAGTGGTATCGGTGGTTCAGTGGTTGAACGCTTGCCTGCCACGCGGGCGGCCTGGAGTCGATTCCCTGCCGATGAAATTTTTTTAACCTTATCCATGCACCCCAAGCCCATACCAACCAGTACCTAAATTCTTCCCTGATTCAGTATCCAAGTAATGGAATTCATTAACCCCTCAATAACATGCTCCTCCACCCCGGAATCTTTTAAGAGGAAATTATACGATTATTTACAACGTTAGCACTTTTTTATCTTAAATGTGCCAATTATTTTTGTGCTTATTGATTTGAATTTTGTAATTTGAACCATTTTTTTCAACTACTTACGTGTTTATATTATGCTTATTTCATCACTATTGTATTTGGAGCAGAATATTGTCTGTACTTATGTTTTATTCTCTTATTGTTTTCCCAGAGCGTCCATAAAACCATTCATTCATTCTCCCGCGTCTGATTCACCTTCCTATCTTGCAATATAAAAAAGAACATCTCTCTCCCCCCCCCCCTCCCTCCTCCTCCTCCCCCGCCCACCTCTCCTCCTATCTCGCCCCTCGTCTTCCGCCCCCCCCCTCGCGTGGAATGGACCCGTCCGACCCTTTTGAGTGCGCCCTCCGCTGCGAGTTCGATCATTCCGTAGGTCTGGATGCATTCCGGACGAGGCCACCTTCGTGCACATCCTGACACACTTTCGCATGTATATCAAGTCTCGTCGCCGGTGCATCTATGTGATGTGAATATCGAAATATAAACAGTACCCTGTGAGCCACCCCTGGGGTGTTTGGCATGGGGTGACAAATCACCCGCCTACGGCATTCAATATATTCTTCACATGCGCACGTAATGGTTAAAAAATAATAAAGATAAAAATAACACGTTCACATTCGCGCAGGTTGCGTGAACTTCGGCCGAGCGTGCATCTTTCCGTGCCACTCGAAAATATGGCACGAATATCCTTTCTGGAAAACCTAATTACAACTGCTGGTTCGCTATAAAAATGAGGCAATCCATTGTATGTTAGTTTAGTGCAAAACATAAATAAAGGTGAAGCAGTTCTCAAAAACAATGCTATGAAATACAGTAGTTCTAATGAATAGAGTGCAAATAAAAAGATGCTTCAGTTTTTTGGGGACGCGTGGTAGCGTAGTGGCTAGCCTAGCATTCTGCTGCTGATCGAGAGGTTCTGAGTTCAAATCCCGGGTGAAGCCAATCGGACACCCCCAAACGATGTTCTCAGAGGGCGAGAGGGGTGGCCCACGGAAAGGAACTGGCCCCCTCCTACCCTTAATGCGCGATGTTAACACGCCTGTGGCATGGTACGGTGTTAGCTCTACCCTCACCTAACTAAATCAGCCTTCAGATTGAATCACTGAGCGTGAGGTGTCCAAGCAAGTGCCACGATTAATTTCATGAATTGAAAAATCGCATAGTATCCCTGATGGTAGGACATCTTAAATCTTTCTGTTCTGCCGTCTGTTTCCATAAATTTATTCCCTTGATATCTTCTACCAATTTATATAGCTAAAAATGAGTGCAGGATATTTTCGCATGTTACACAGGGCAGGGTCATTGTTATGGGGGGATGAAGGGGTTCATAAATATCCGCAGCGCCTTGGTGGTATGCAATACCTTTCAGCAATAGTACGATATGAGGTCTGATATTTTTAGATATTTTGTTTTTAGATCTTCGTCAATTATTTTTCACAAACATTTGTTGCGATGTGATGCGATAAAAACTACCATTGAAGAGCCACCTTAAGGATTACTCGCCACCTTCTCAATATTTTCTTGGAATTTCTGGGGGAACCGGCCCCCTGAATCCGCCTATATTACCACATGTTCACAAAAAATGTGAAATGATAAAAATTACTCGTACACATTCATGGAGGTAATGTGAATTCCCACCAAGTGTCCATCTCGCCACGCTCCCAATTCTATGACGCAGATACACTCGCAGAGAAAGCTAAAATTTGCTAACGGTTAGTAATTACCGTAAGAATATCCTAGCAAGCTAGAATCAGGCAGAAGTTTCACCGAGACTAGATAAAGATGAAACAATATTCCATAATCATAGGAATAAAAAAATAATGCCGTGAAAATGCAGTGGGAAAAATTGATTGAAATGGAAAAAAAGCAAACATTCAATCAATCTACCCAGTGAGTGCTGCGATGAGTTCATGAATTGAGTAACTGTTGTTATTCCTGGTAATTCATTATCATATCATTTTATCCATATTTTATGATAAGCCTGAGCATGGTTAGATTAATTTTTAATCCTAACCCTATATTATTATAAACTCTCTGTATGAGCATATATATTTTTTAGACATTTCCTTTATGTACTGTATAGAATGAGGCATATTTGGTAGAATATCGCTTAAGCCACATAAAACACATTTTAAACATGATCACTTATCATAGAAATCCTTTTCTTAAACCATGTAGATTTGAAGTTATAAAAAGAGAAACCGGACGGGGCTGGGATACCTTTTTTATCTGATGAGAAAATCGAGCATGATTAAACTCATTGTTCTTACTAACCCTCTGTTGTTATGTCAACCAAGGAGACGGATCACTTGAAGGGGGGTTCAGCTCATCCTGGAAAAGCTTGATATTCGTTGCCACCACTTCGGTCGCGTGGAATCAGTTTTCTGAAATTTCAGCTGCGCGGCGATAGGTAGAAATGGATCCATCTAGTCTCAATGTCTGCAATTCGGTACTATCACTAGCGAGGAATAGCATTGAAAAGTCATGAATTTGATAGTTCACACTCAGGACTCAGGATAGAAATTTTCGCTATGCCCTTATCACTTGTAAATTTTTATTGTGATGATGAGGTCTGAATATCATACAAAATTCTGTAAAAAATTCAAAAAATCTGAATCTACAAACATTTTTGTTCGAGAAAGTCATGGAACCTATTCACGAATAAAATTTCCGTTGACCGCCCCAATTTGAGCTCATTTCGCCGTGAAATACGGATCGATCTTCTTTCCGCGGTGCTAGTGACCACTATTATGAACTCATTCAAAACTACTGAAGATTGAGCCACGGAATTTTGAGGAAATAACGAGGTGTATAGAAGAACTAAGAAAGTTTTTTTTGAAATAATCAATTTTGGGGTATTTTTAGCACCTTAATATTAATTTTTGCTCCCATAAGAAGATCATCGAATACCCTGCCGATGCTTTTCCAAATACTTTTAAAAAATATTTGCTCTCAAAATTAAAGGAAAAAATCATATTAATGTATAGCTTGAAGCATGAATTATAATTTTCGTTCATTACGTTTTTGTGACAATGATATGTTTGCTGCTCCTAATCCTGCATGCCTGTCCATGGGCTGTTATGAAATTTTCCCTTTCAGGAAATAGTTCTGGAAACTCGAGTGTTGCTAATATTTCTTCTATTTCTCGATTAGAGTGTACTGTAGTCTTTGTTTTCTGTGCATACTAAGGATAATCATTTGAAATCATATACGGACGGAAAAATTCTTCCTCATTCAGCCGTTCTCTTGTAATTTTAAGCGAAAAATACGCGAAATTTTTCGCCCACTTTCCGTGAGTCGATAACGCCATTAGTATCTCAACCATTTAACTCTTTTTTTTATCGCTGCTTATGGCAGGAAGGAATCGTTTACAAGAGTTTGAACGACAGTGATCCACGCGAGGAAGAGAACAGTAGGTAGCTGAGAAGCGTCGACATGCACGATGCACAGCAGGCGTTTGTGACGTCATCCACTCAGATGAAAAGGGGTCAGGGGGCCGTTGATTTTCTGCCGCGAAAAATGGGAAAATATGTGTCTCTTTAGCTGGGTTCCCATGGAATTGGAATCAATGGAACGGGAGGAATGTAGAATGGCATTTAGCCAACCGCGTCAGTGGAAAGCAGGTCTATGGGTACGGTGGGGATTGAGATTGGCTGAATGCTTTCCGCACGCTCCGCAACCGTGTGATCCCAGGTTCCATTTTCAAAACCCAATCATAGTAAAAAATAAAAGAAAGTTGATGAATGAGGCCATTGTCACCGAGAGCGTATTTTCCCCGTCGATATTTTTGCAAATCTTAAAGAGTCTTGGGGGAGGTTAGGGTGGTTCTCAAATTAATGGCTGCTGGAGGGTGTGGAATGAAAGCAGTTTCTAAAAGTGCAGAAATGGGCCCAATTCATTCGTCTTTGCCTCGTGGGGCAGGTGTCTTTGCGGTGTGGAAGCCCTCCCTTAAACGTCTGAGCGTCGCCGAGCGCAATCGCGAGCGCTTGTCGACTGTTTTGCCGCTGCAGCTGCAGTCGTGAACGTCGGCCTCAAAGTGAACGATGTGATGCAAATGGAGGAAGAAACGGGGCACGAGAATGACCTCTCTCAAAAGGAAAGAACACCACTCACTGCCAAGGTCAGCCAGCTGGACGGACGTCCCTCCGCCTTTGGCTCGCTACTCTTTCAAGCTCCCTCTGCATCGGTCTTATTTGTTTTGTCTCTTTTTTGTAGCGTATAACACGTTGTGGAGTACAACCATGTCAACATTTCATATTAATTGGTGAGGATAAAAAATTCCCCTAGACCGAGAATCGAACCGCATACCTTAGGCTTCCCTGGCCACTGAGCAGACCACTATGACATCTTTGGTTGCTTAATTCCCGTACCAATTAAGCGAGGTTTATGTCAGCGGAGTGCCTTCTTGAAAGCCCGTTGATTGATTTTTTTATGGCAATAACGAAATGATTAGGGGACCTAGAATCTATTCTAGGAGACCACCCCACCAATCTAAGTAGTACAATTTTGTTTCTCAAGGAAATAGGTCTTTTCAACAAAATTTAAAAGCTTCCCTCTATTTCATGTTAAAAATTGCGTAGTAAATATCCATTTATAATGAGTGTTGAATCAAACGATTGAGTAGTGGTGCAAAATGACCTTGCCGTCGACGCACCCTTTATCTCAATTCTACTACTACTACGAAATGATTAGATGGACGTAAGATTTCTTTCGTCATTCATCAGGATCTTTGAAATTCTTATAAATTTGAACCCTCTTTGAGTGTTTGATGTACCCTTGACGACTTGGCAACTTGGCTTCATCGCATGCGGGCAAGATTGAAATTGCTAATAAGTCTAGATCTCGTGATGGTTCCGATTGGATGACAATGTAGAAGGCTCTTGTTTTCATGTCTTTTATTTTGAATGTAAATTTCATTCCCACTAAATTTAACTCTCATAAAGGAGGAGAAATGTCAGGATTTTTAAAACTTCTCGGGCGACGCACCGTGTAAGGATGTTGAAGGTCGACTTTTATCTCTCGTATCATTACCAGGGGTATTACTGGCAGTGAGTCAAAATGATAACAGCACCTTGTCCAATTCAAAAATTTTCACTTCAATCGGAGTCTAAATAACCAAATGCCCTGATCAGGGTAATAAATTCACCAGCCACGGCTTATGCATTGTCTTATTCACACTTTTTCAGTCTCAGTCCTGATAATGATGATGATGATATAGACACTCGGCGAAACGTCGACCTTCAACAGCTTTACTAGATACCGAACCCGAGTAGATGTGACAAATATTATTCTCCGGGAAAACCTACGAACTTTTGTTAGAATTTCTCTTTATAATTTTTGACTTTGCTCATGTATGTAATTTGTGGGAAGTCAATACAATGTGGTGGAAGTTAATTATATTAGTTAAATAAGGCATTGCAATATTTCTAGTGAATTAATTTTCTCACGGCGCGTTTGGTAGTTATAACACATTTTAAAGTGCGCTTGAAAATGTTATTGCGACATCGAAATGCGTCGCGCGATAATAAATGCAGTGGAATTACTTCAATGTCTCATTAAACTACCTAATAATTCCCTTTACTCTTTAAGTTTCCCATTATTATGCGGAAGTTGATGTTTCAATGTTTGCTTTTTGTTTCGTGAGCGGCCACCATGCGCGCTTTTATTTATGGTCCCTGTGACAACGAGATCCGCCCTCCATCGGTTGCCAAGCCCTCCTGGCAGAGATCTCTGTTTAACGCTTCAAACTCCGCAAAATCCCCGCAATATTTTATATATATTTTTCGCATAATCATCTGCTCTCCTCGAAGCTGTGCGATAGCGGCTGCATTATTTTGTTGGGGATGGGAGGGGGAATAAGGGGGGACGGGGGAGACGGAGAGGAGGAGGCTTTCGCTTGGAGAGAGAGTGCGAGTCGAGGCGTGGGCAGATCGAATGGCGACGCCTTCTTTCCCTGCATAGAGAATTGGGTCATCATTAACCCCAATCAAACTACCACATTTTGATGTAATGGAAAAGCAAAGGTATTTCTACTTAACTTGATGGTGGTGGTTGTGACGACCTTGTAATTTTCTTTGCAACAAGTATTCGCCCCTACTGGTTCCGGCACTTATCGTGTCATTGTCAAGGGTACTTCTCTACAAGGGTACCACAAAGAGGGGGTTGAACCCTTGAGAATGACGCAGTAAGTGTCGAAACTGATTTGGTTAAACAAGCGTTGTGTGGAAAATTACTAAGTCGTTATCAATCCAATCATTATGTCAAATTTCGACCAAGTTGGGCTTGTAACCATTGAATCTTTCTGCATATTTTTTTATTCGACCATGGTAGGACGTCATCATCAAGTTAAAATCACCTTGGTAACAAACACACATACCTGATACTCACGGTGCTGCGAAAGCATGACCATCTGTCTGCATATCGGCTGGAAGCTGTCACGTCATCAGCCAAGGCCCCTTAGATTTGTTTACCCGGCCCTATTTACCATTGATTTGGCATAGGGTAGGGACAGAGTACTTGAACGGGTGGGCATCCGTTATTTCATAACTTACTGGTTTCAAAGTACCATGCCTGTGATAATATTTTATGCTTACCGTAATTTACCTGTACGGCCATGTGTAGTATTTTAGTATAAGTAAATTGTGTTAAAATTCCAAGTCTTTGCGTATCAGTTATGGTGATTAGCAAATTCCAAGAAGTCAAGTCTGAGTCAGTAACTGCGTATTGGCTCGGCGTCATGTTGTATCTTTTATTAAGAATTTGGACTCAAAAAAACATTACCTGTCGGTCGTGCTGTCTATATAACTCTACGATTTTCAGTAAAATGAAAAATTTAATTAGTATTTTATATATATCATCAAACCAGTGCAGTTTCTTCCTTTCCATCTCGTCGACTATATCTTTTTCCAATTCCATCACCTTCACTATTGTATCATTTCTAACTTTATCAAGTCTACTATTCCTGCAAATCCCTCTCGTGTAATCTCTCCGTCGTCGTTAACCTATTTCTGTTTTACCGCTTCCCTTACCTATGCTCCATATGTTATTAACTTTTTTACCTTCAGTTAATACATTCTTACTTTCGTTTCTCTGCAATATTTTGGCCCCATTAAATAGAATTTAGAGCTTTTATGATTGTTCTTCACTTTGTAATTCTGTTGACTACTCCTTCCGCTTTTATCCAGTATCACTCATAAGTACGTTGCTGTGGTAACACGCGAAATTCTTTTCCTGCATTGAGAATTGGGTCATTTTTAACACCGCTTAAGCTGAAGCATTTTGATCTAATTGAAAAGCAAAGAGTTGGTATATCTATTTATACCAATACGATTCCTCTCCTGTCTTGTACAGTCTACATTCAAGCCTTCTCATTGCAAGTGAGGAATGAGGAAGCATTCACTCGTTTTCTAGTGGTAGATCTGGTATTTCATCACTTCCTATTACTGAGTATTCAGTCTTTTTTTATTGAAAGAGACACCATACTGCTTCATAAACTAAATAGGCGTAGTATTGCGTAGTACCACAGCTCTCTAGTACTCTTTCTAGGCGGCTGGTTCTACACAGAGCCACTCTTTATAGGTGGCCATTGTGGTACTCTGTCAAAGCCATCTCCAGGTATTGACTATTTTTTTAATCAGTTATTCCGTGTTTTTCGGATATTTTAATGGATGTGAAACTGCTGATACCGACTGCATTCCAAGCGAACGGGTAAACTCCTATAAAGACTTCTCATGAATAGATTTCCAGGGGAAATGTTTTCCATGTGTTTTTGGCCACAGTTTCATCTCCGCGTCGCCTCTGTGTGCGTTTTGTTTGTCACCAAATTAAAATTTATCGGGAATTTTCCCCAGGAACTTAATTGTTCATTTCACGACCGGCAGGTGGTATTGTGCTGCTTTGCGAAAAATTGATGGTCATTTGTGGTCATAATTTATTTCCAGGCAGAAATTGCTGCATAATTTTGAAGCTCTTTCATAGATATTACCATAAATACTCTACACAGGATTCTCCACTCCCTTGGTTCCTGTGATTCCCACCGGTCGCATCAAATAGCGGCGCTGATGTAGCCAGCCCCGGTTGTTCCAAAGCGGCACGCCCACAAGAGGCACGCTACGCGGCGAATTTGAATCCACGTTTCGCAACGCAGTGCTGTGAAGGGCAAAATTTGCTGGCGGAGCGGGAGCTCTCGTGGCGTCGACGCAACGCGGAGCTGTGAAGGCACCCTAATATGGCCGCGAGAGGCACGCTTTGTGGCGAATTTGAATCCATGTCTCAATCGTTCATTGCTAAAAAATAAAGTTCGTGTCAACTGCCCACGAAAATATAACTATCACCGTGAGTTTAAGTAGTTTCCTGGTGGTGAAAATGTACGTAATCACAAAATCGGTACGCTAATTCACGTTGAGAGAAGGGAAGAATAAGTGGGTAAGGAAACGCTGTTAACTTTCCCTAGCCTGAATTAAGTTTGAGGGCCCATAGATATCAACCATGTCTTTAAACTTCCGGCACCTATGTTTTAGAGAATTAAAAATGATTCCTGCGCAGCTCATAAAGAAGAGCACTCGTTGACATCATTAGCAGACCACCTAGGCACACTTGGGGACGGGTCAGATCCGGTATTAGGACCATAGCAAGAATTTTTATCATACAGACTGTCCCAAGGGTCGTGTGTCATTTTTGACCTGTAATTTTACTAACTTTGCATGGAGCAATATTCATGAAAATTGTCACACTTATGGGGAAAGGTCCTAAGTTTTGTTGAGTGTCAGCAAAATTTTACAATTTTGACCTCACAAAGTAGGTCCAAACCAAAAATTTGAATTTGCCTTATGGGGTTTCAATGTTAAAAAAGTCGAAATAGACAAAAGTGTGAATTTCATTGACCAATATGTAAATTCTTAGGTTTTCGGACACGAGAAAACCGAAAATAACACTTTTATTCACGAATATTCAACCGTTGACCCAGTAAGGTCACCGTCAAGGTCATAAGGGTGGCAAATGGAATAGCATACCAACAAAGGTGTCGATCCATGGGTTTTGTAGGGTGCCCAAGTCATTGTTATTGTCCAAATACCCGTATTATTCACTAATTGACCTCCGAGGGTCACCACGGGGGTCAAAGGTCATAGAGTTAAAAGTCGGGCAATCATAAAAACCAAGGGGTCAAACCATAGGTTTTGAAGGGTGCCAAAGTCGGTTAGGGTGTTCGTAGATCCGTATTGTTGATTTTTTGACCTCCGAAGGTCACAATTGGGGTCTAAGGTCATAGAGTCAAACGTCGAGCCATCTCGACGAACAACCTTTGGTTGGGGACATTAGTTTTCCTATTATTTAAAAACATACCTCTATGACCTCTGACCCCATTGTGACCCTCGCTGGTAATAAAAAGTCGACAATATGGATTTAAAAACAGCAAAACTGACTTGGGCACCCTTTAAAACACATTGTTACAGTCTTTTGCTGTCATGGTGGGCCGATTTAACTCTATGACCCTTGACCCCCATTATGACCTTCGGAGGTCAAAATATCAACAATACGGATGTACGAACAGCCTAACCGACTTTGGCACCCTTCAAAACCTATGGTTTGACACCTTGGTTGTCATGATGGCTTGACGTTTGACTCTAAGACCTTTGACCCCAATTGTGACCTTCGGAGGTCAAAAAATCAACAATACGGATCTACGAACAGCCTAACCGACTTTGGCACCCTTCAAAACCTATGGTTTGACACCTTGGTTGTCATGATGGCTCGACGTTTGTCTCTATGACCTTTGACCCCAATTGTGACCTTCGAAGGTCAAAAAATCAACAATACGGATCTACGAACACCCTAACCGACTTTGGCATCCTTCAAAACCTATGGTTTGACCCCTTGGTTTTTATGATTGCCCGACTTTTAACTCTATGACCTTTGACCCCCGTGGTGACCCTCGGAGGTCAATTAGTGAATAATACGGGTATTTGGACAATAACAATGACTTGGGCACCCTACAAAACCCATGGATCGACACCTTTGTTGGTATGCTATTCCATTTGCCACCCTTATGACCTTGACGGTGACCTTACTGGGTCAACGGTTGAATATTCGTGAATAAAAGTGTTATTTTCGGTTTTCTCGTGTCCGAAAACCTAAGAATTTACATATTGGTCAATGAAATTCACACTTTTGTCTATTTCGATTTTTTTAACATTGAAACCCCATAAGGCAAATTCAAATTTTTGGTTTGGACCTACTTTGTGAGGTCAAAATTGTAAAATTTTGCTGACACTCAACAAAACTTAGGACCTTTCCCCATAAGTGTGACAATTTTCATGAATATTGCTCCCTGCAAAGGTAGTAAAATTACAGGTCAAAAATGACACACGACCCTTGGGACAGTCTGTATGATAAAAATTCTTGCTGTAGTCCTGTATCCCCAACCGCTTATTTTCCCTCAGCTCCCAATCGTAGCCGGAGATGCATCCGGGCACAAAACACCGAGATTTACCCATGATATTTCGTAAATATCTTACTGGTGGAGAAGTACTAAAAAAAACACCAAAATCGGTGAAATTCTCGGCTCACAGAGGATGATAACAGCCGATCACTCATAAGCCGCCACTGACAACAAGCCAAATGAAGGGGATGGTAGTGTCGGTCGCGCCACAAGTGGCAAAAGTTGGAGTTTGAATTAATGCGCGGGACCCGTGTTCAAATTATGACTGCTACCGCCACCTAGTGGGGCCTCCTGGATATTACCATAGCTACTTAGAAGCTGATAGTTAATTTTCAATTTTTAGGTTGTAATTTGTGGAAACTTAAACCCTTTACTTTCAAGTGAATTCGGTACATAAATAGGCAAAATAATGCCAGCAGTGAACGTATGTCTTTTCCGAGGGATTTGACTTTCAAAGTAATAACGTAAGAGCATAATTTTTATCATTTATTTTCAAGGAATTTGGTGAGATCTCAACTTTATTTCAAATTCCATTAATTAGACTACTAAAAAACATCCGCAACAATCAATGGTTTATCTTTATCGAGGCATCTTAGGAATTACTGTTTTTGGTTAGCTAATATCATTTGGGTTCAAATTAAATTCTTAAATAATTTAATGTACAAATTTTATCATTTGCCCTCATATCTAACACCTGCGGTTCTATGGTGTAAGTAGTTTAGTGGAATAACTCTTTTAAGCTTATCGCAATCATAACATCATCATCGGAAAACCCTCCCAATCTGGAGCTCTCTAAAGTTTATCGGGAATCACTTTAGTTAAGTATCCTTGTATCCCACGTGCTGGAGGTCATAGTTTCAATTGGTGGTTCATTGGTTTTATGTGCGAGTTTCGATTCAATGTATTGTTAATTTTAATATGTTGTAGCGTAACAGTCGCCTCATTGTATTTTTTTAAACGTCGAAAATTGCATACCAATTGATATTTCATAATTCCTTAAATCATAGTCTTTTGTGCTTAATTTATTTCCATTAAAACATCTAATTTAATGCCGTGATTATTTTTTAAACCGCTCAGTCTGGTGAGTACATATTTCCGTAGTGATTTGCTCACAACCCAGCGAACAGAATGTGCAAAGGATACATAATTATACAAGCTACCGAAATGCTCAATGCACTGGGATAGCTGTCCTTGTTAGTTAAAAGGAGGAGAATATAGTAAAGAGTACAGGATTGTCAGGCACGGGGAAAGAGCTCAGTAGCAACATGGGAAGGAAGTAACAAAATCAAACTTTGTGGGAAAAAACGATTACCATTCCAAGGTAAGGTGAAAGTCGCAAAGGACCAATAAACATTTTTTATCACTAAAAAAAGACGACACATGACTGGAACGATTTACCAGCAAAACTTTTCCAGCACATCCCAAAAAAAGTTTTTTGAGAAAAATTGAAGGAATTCGTCATTTTTTAATGTTTTGATTGCATTTTTTTCTGTTAAAACCGGACAATTTTTCCACTCGTAAACATCTTTTCACTGTAGAAATAATCGTGTGTCGGAGATATTTGTCGGAACTTTTATTTCATCGATTCATCGGCCTGATTTCCTCCGAAATCCAGTTGCAGGAGAAGAAAAAAAGGGATGGAATGGGAGGAAGAAAATCCGGTGTGCTCGTGTGTGCGGTCGTCGCAATTCGTGTTTGTTAGGGGTGAAGGGAGGAGGGTGGGGGGAGGGATGGAGGCAACCCCCCCCACTACTCTATGACGGACACCCCCACCCCTTCCTCCTCTACATCCGCGCACTTTCTACACTCGCGGAGAGGATTCTAGGCGCAAATTCTCTTTCGATGGCGGAAGGATGAACTCTGCATCTCAGAGTCTAAATCGCGATTAGTTAGTAGAATTCGGTCGATGGAAGGGAAAGTATTGTTCCTCTATGAGAGCGCGGATTGGACGTTGGTAGGAGCAGAAAAGTCAAGAGTGGAAACATTCTTAACGCGGTGATACCGAAGAAATGGAGATAAAATAGATCGACCATGTAAGAAATGAGGAAGTACTAATAAGAGTGGTAGAAAAGAGAAGTCTTCTGAAAACCATTGGGAATAGACGGGATAACTTAGTTGGTCTTATTATGAGACATGATGGCCTGATGAAAACAATCATAGAAAGACAGGTAGAAGGGAAGAAGGGCAATGGACGGCCCCGAATGAGTTATGAAGGATGAAAAATAGAAGAAATACGTCGCTATTTTTAAGACTAGCGGATAGGAGAGAGGAATGGAGAGCTGCGTATAACCAATCTTAGGATATATCCTATAGGTGACCTATCTTGATGATGATGATAGAAGGGAAAGGTAAGTTACGGCAGAAATAAGAAACAGTCTTCCTCTCGTTAGTTTTTAACAAAAAACACGAAAGTTGCCGCTCTCAGTTCATTAATGAGTGTCGTCATCAGAGTCGTGGTTCATTTGCTCGTTCGGAGAGAAAATAATTTTTTGTTGAGGGAAGGAATCGATAACAAGAAAAGTACACAAGTAATGCACAAAATACAAGTTATGCAACAAAAAACATCCGAGACTTATACACTAGGGCGAGGAGTTGCGTATAATCGGCGACCCGCTCGGCATGAGTTTGTTACGTCATCAACTAATCTGCGGAAGGAATTAGACCTAGATTCGGAATTTTCGCCGCTAATGCATAGAAAACTAGGTGAGGGGTCAAGAAATGGAGAAGTATGGGTGCGGTCATTTTTTTTTTTTCAAAATATGTTTCTATCGGAAATAAAATAAAATTGGTGAAGTGCCACTTAAACGATCGAATGAGTAAGTAACGAGTAAGCCTTAAGATGAGGAGGAGAGAATGGAAGTCTCGTGAAAAATCTTGAAGGCGAAACTACCGAATCGGTCGAATCTTGAGGCAGTGGCGTAACTAGGAATATGCTTTGGGGGCGGGGGGGATGGAATGGCCAGGGGTGGCGACCTCCCCCCCTCCCGCTCCCCAAGCATCGAGTTCAAAGTCCGGGAAAAAGTTTTGGAAAATGGCATGCCTGGATATTCATTTTACTTCATTTTGGCACTAAAAATTTAACTTAAATCAGGTGCAGCTATCAAATTTCAAAATTAGACAATAGTTTTAAAAACTTTTTTATTTCTCTGAGGCTTTGAGGGGGGGATCTATCCCCTCATCCCCTCCCCCATAGTTACGCCACTGTCTTAAGGCACGAAGACAATCGTCGAAGGACCAGTTGATCAGTGGCGCAGCGAGGGGGAGGTTTTGGGGATAAACCCCGCCCCCCCCCCCCAGAGCTGAGATAAACTTTCAAGTTTAATCCATTTTACTTAATTTGATTGATATATTTATAGAATAGGGTAAGGATTAATAAAATATCCCACAGAAAGCCATAAAACTCACCATTTTGAATCACTTATCTTAAAATTTTTCTGCGGGAGGGCCCCCGCACCTCCCGCTTGTCCTGGCGGGTATACCACAAACCCAAGGTCTAGTTGCGCCTAAAACATCCCCTAGCCTTGATTCCTAGCTGCGCCCCTGCAGTTGATGGCAAGAACGGAAAATGAAGACCTAGAATGAAATTAGCGAAAAGGTAAATAAGGATTTGAAAGAAAAGAAATACGTTGGTGCGGAAATAATCGCTGATAGGAGAAATGGGTGGAGTGTTGCATCCAAGTAATCTAGGGATTGTTGACTCCTGGTGATGGTATCTCATTGTCATTTTTTTAATCTATCAACGGGATCCATGATTAAAGTACAAATGGTAATATCCACAATATTTTATTTATCACTTAACCGACCATGGTTTCGACAAATGGTGTCATTTTCAAGGTTGATTTGTTGTCAAGGTTGATGTCATTTATTCCACAAAATTAAGCCTGAAACGATTTCATATCAACAGAATGTTTGTTGCGCGGAAAATGAAACGTCTGCTGCGTCGGAATGTTCTCTCCTTCTTTCCCGCCCTCATCGTGTTCCTCCTCCTCCTCCTGCCTTGAGGATCATTTATCGATCGTTGAGCGCGGACACGAGTCGACGGCCGCCGTGCGTGCGTTCATGGGCTGCACTCTCTCTCGACTGACTATCGCGAAGCTAATATTCAGAAGGGGGAGGAGACACACTTGTCCGCATTTCTTGCCAGCAAGTTCTGATAACTCATATCGCACACCTTGGTACTTACGCATGCGGTCCCTTCTAAGAGCCTCCATTGAGTCCGTCTCGTGAATGAAGCAAGGGCGGTCGCGGGATCGAAACTAGAGGGGGGGGGGGGGGGGGGGCAAGCCGTGGTCGTTCAAGCTGTAACACAGAAAAGGTTAAGTAAACCAAAATTTCAAGAAAATCATAACAGCGCTTCATTAACTTACTAAAATATTCGCTCGGAAAAAATATTTTAATTTTATTGTATGTTTTATACGAATGTCAGTTTCCTTGGATTTAAAGAAAATTTGTTCAAATTTTCGTTTTGAATTAAATTTACTTTTGCTTCTGGGGAGGGCAGCCCTCTCCTGCCCCCCGCTGGGTACTCCCATGGATTGAAGCCCACCTACTTCGACCACCGACCATGAGAGATGGACAGCCATTGAGAGAGCATCGCCAGAACGAGAAGGCCTATATAATTAAAGCCCTGTTTCATCACCTGCGACCTGAATAGGCTGACATTGCAGTCAGCGAAACTGTTGTCTGCAAAAGCCAACGGACGGGGTGAGAGCCCGAAGGAAATGCAGAGATCACCTACGACTGTTGATATTGTCATGGGCTGACGAGGGGACATAGACTCTTGAGCAGGGTTCATAACGGTCATGGATATTGGATTATGGCCAGGGAGAAACTCCAGAGACGATGCAAAAGTATAAAAGTTGTGGTTGTATTGTGACTGCGTTCGAGCGTGTTGTTGCAGACTGTGGCTGTGCGGCTTAGGGGTTGAGGGAAAATGACTTTGACTGCTTGACTTTATTTCTACCTCTATTGCCACTACTGCTTGACTTTATTTCACATTACACCTTGCCTTCAGCAGAATAATAATAATAATACGTCTTTATTGGGCGAGATTGGAACTACGAAGTCCCATCTTCCATCATTGTAGAATTTAAAATAGAAAAGAATTTAGAATAGCTCAGGCGAAGAGAAAATTCCACCAAAATAAAGATCTGCTTTCAGCATGAAATTTAAACATTGAAGTAAGGAAGCTGTTTATCAGAACTTACATTTGGAGTATGCCTCTCTACGGAAGTGAGGCAAGAACAATGACAGCAGGTGGAGGCATTCGAAATATGGCGCTACAGAAGAATGATGAGGATCAGATGAATCGACCGGGTGCGTAATGAGGATCTCCTAAGAAGAGTGGGAGAGAAGAGAAGCCTCATGAAAACCTTGATAATAAGACGGAACAACCTTATTGAACATATCTTGAGATATGATGGTCCGATGAAGACATACGTCGAGGGACAAGTGGAAGGCAAGAACGGAAAAAAGAAGGCCTCGAACGAAATTTATGGAACAAGTAAAGAAGGATGTGAAATAGAAGAAATACGTTAGTGTGAAAAGATTAGCTGATAAGAGAATTGATTGGTGAGCTGTGTCAAACCAATCTTGGGATCTCTGACCAGTGATGATGAAACCTTGCTGCATTTTTCCATAAAGCCCTACATACTACTGCTTTTCCATTGATATAAATTCAGGGAATTTAAAGGCATTGGATCCGGAAATCGTGGTAAAGTCAAGGAAATTGAACGGTGAAAGTTGGTACTTTTATAAACCAATAAAAGAGCTTTAGTTGTTGAGGCGGCCGTGAGTTGAAATAATACCACTGCAAACGAAGTTATACCTTGGGCGGAGGATAGCGCCAACCTGGCTGTGTTTAAATTTAAAAGAGGGAATCGATGTGATTTTCTCTCTAAATCATCTCGAAAACTTCTTGAAAAGTTCAGTACCCTGATTTTTGTTTGCTTCCCACGAAAGTATCAAGTCTACAAATAATCCTGACATTTTATGCTATGCTATGGTATGACACTTGATCTATAATTTTTCTTACATCCACCATACATTCTGTATTATCCCCAATTCCCAGATCTTAATACTTAAAACTTATTGACGTTGATTGATTTTTTGGGGTCTCCGTTTCTTTCTCTGCATAATTCAGCACATCATGAAGTCAGTATTCCTCGATTATCCGGAATCCAGACGATAAGGTTTTCGCGTATCTCCGTGGCAGCTTTGTTCTTAATGTTAAATAAGCGTCGCTTTTGTTTTCATATATGCGTGGTCATTTCTTATAAGTTTAATAATCTCCTCAAAGCTTTATCTTTATGGCGTTCTAGGCCAACTAACTCAACGCCTGGAAGTATTATTTTTAACCCAACCCTCTATGCTGCCTTTCAGATTTGGTAATTGTTTTTGAAAAATGTAATTAGTGAAAAAGTATCAATTTTCAGGGATTTAGGACAGTTATTAACAAAATTAGAGAGCGCATAATCAGGAGATTTGGTGAAATTTGAGTGTGTTAGCCAAATAGATGAGCGGCTATAACGGTATTTACAGTATAGCTACAGCATTTACCCATAGATTATTGAAGTTTTTTTGCTTACTGGAAGTTTACATTTGGTTGGATCACTTATGCAAATTATTTTTTAAATCTTACAATATTAATGACTGTAGAAAGTGACCTAAAGTTTACGGAACAAAATTTTAGGCGCTAGTTGGAAAAAACCTCATGATGGTGGAGATATCGAAGGTGGAGATGTCAGTGGTTTAGAAAACTTCCGGTTTGATTTATCGCATTTCTATTACTCTTTTGATCCTTCTAAGTTATTTTGAATGTTTAATAAAAGTTATAGTTTGGAAGGAGAGTTTCTCAACCATTTCCAGCATGACGGGATGTGAACTAGTAGTCAAAAAATGTGCCTTCTTCTTAACTTTCCTCGCTAAACATTGTACAGGTCAGTAAACGGTAGCGAAAATAAAATACTTTAAGCTCAGAGCTCCGACTTTTTCCAGCTAACGCTTCAGCAGTGTCTAACAATCACACTCTGATCAACTTTTCTTTTTCAAATTTATTTCCCCCTATATTTTGGCCTGTTCATATTCATGGAACCTAGGATATCTTGGGAAAGGATCTTAAAGTCCTGTGCTTTGAATTTTGTCCCGAGCCTCGCTTATCACTCCATCTGTCTCGTGCAAAATGGGTGTTGGTAATTTTGGTCGAGCTGAGTTGACGTTGGGGAGAAAAAGGTTGCTCGTTATGAAGAAAGCGGCGCAGGAAATGATCATCCTATTATTTTAGCAGGATATTGTTATTCAACGTAGATATTTAGGAATCTTTGCTTTGTGGCAGTACGCCAAAATTAATGTTAACAGCGTACAGTTTAGTCTCGGTTTATGTTAAGATGACGATGTTTGGGAAAATTTGATTGGGTCAGAAAGAGTTTGCGGGGACAGTGCGGAGAAATTCGTTTGGAATAGTTGGATGTTTCTATGGAATTCAAACATTACGGTATATTATGATTTGCATATGAGATTCTGATTGCCAATGTAAGGACAGTTATTGGAATTACGGTCTGGAAAATCTGTCGCGTGTTGGTTTGCGTTGGTTTATGGATCTGTAAAAAGCGGCGCGTAAGGCGAAAGAAAGGAACACCATATGAGGATAGCGGGATATTGTTATTCAACGTCGGTGTTTTGGCAGGTATGGTTTTACGGCAGTTTATCTATATTTATGTTCACTGCATTTCGTTTTTACTTTGGTCACATTCAATTGGTGAGATGGCGCCGTTGAAGGAAACGTGATTCGTTCAGAAAGCGCTATCGCGGACGGCGCCGGAAGAGAAAATCATTTGGATTAATAAAAATAATATAATAATAATAATTTTATTACTCCGCTCACAAATTACATGACAATAGCAAAATTGCATAATTTCGTTTCTAACTGGCCCGTAAGAAAACTAAAGAGGAAGTTGAGATCATTATGAATTAGTAATGGAAGCTACTATGTATATAATCCACATAAATTTTAAGAAATATGTCAGCCCTCTATCTTAATTGAAAGTTCTTAATAGAAAGTAAGAAATGAAACCGCTTCACTGAAAATAAGTGCTTGGATTTTGAACCAACAGGAGAGGGAACGGCAGATCATGAGTAACAGTGATGGATTCATTTTATCAAATACGAAATCGCAACTAAAATAATGATAAATATAATAATAATAATTATTATTATTACTGACTGTCCTTCGGGAATCCGAAAGTTATGGCGTTAAAATGATTTAATAAGATTCCGTTCACTATTGTAAGTGGAGTTAGTTAAAATATTGTTCAGATCAGTGCGATGAGGTTAACGTTAGTGAGGAGAGGTTACTGGTTCTGAAGAAAGCGGCGTGTAAGGCTTCGGAAAGGAGCATCATATTAGTAGCGGGATATTGTTATCGAATGTAGGTGTTATATTAAATAGGTTTTCACGGCAATACAGGATGGATAAAAGTTGTGTCACGAAATTGTATAGGAACCAAAATTACATTGAGTTTTTGGTCGAAAACGCACATTTATAAAGCATTGGATACATAGTGATCTTCGGTAGACAAAGCATTCGAAGTCATGTGTTGTCCAGAGTATCCGACAACAGGGCAAACTTGCGGCCAATCAGTGCGCCTGGTGCAATGTTTCTCTAGTTTAAAAATGGTGCCTTTTCGACATAAACATCATGAGTAATTTTGATTCCTTCTGGCATGAACTATCCAAGAAATTGTGTCATTTCGTGACACAACTTTTCTCCACCCTGTTTATTTAAATTTATGTTCCCTGCATTACGTGATAAGATGATGCTGCTGCGTAACGCAGGATGAGATTTAAGTGGTGAGATGACACCGCTGAGGGTGAGGTAAGTCGTTCAGAAAAAATTGTCGGGGACGGCGCTGGAAGAGAAAATGAATCTTCTTCGGGAATTCGAACATTAGGGTGTTGTATTGATTTTTATGAAATTACGTCAGCTATTTTAAGTTCAGTTAGTTGAGATACTGTGTAGATTAGTTCGATGGGGTTAATGTTAGTGAGGAAAAACGTTACTAGTTCTGAAGATAGCGAATAAAAGGTGGCGGAAATAATCATCATGATAGGTTAGCGATATATTATTTTCCAAAAAAATATTTAGGTAAATTAAGATTGTACGGCAAGATACCGAAATTTATCATTGCTTCAATACGTTGTAATATGGTTTAGATATAAGTGGATAGATTACGGTGTTTCGTGAAGTCTGAATATTTCGCGAAAAATAAGCGCAGCAGACGGCGTCGGAAGAGAAAATCATTTGGGATAGCTATGTGTTCTTCGCGAATCTGCACATTACGACTTTATTACCATTTATTGGTGCAATCCATATGCTATTCCTTCGCCAATGGCGGTGCTGGGCCGCAGTGCAGCTGGCTACGCCTCCGCTCATCGTCGAATGGGACGCCGAAGGGGAGAACGCCCATCATCGACCTGTGCCGCCCCATTTAACCAAGGTCAAGCAGACCCACTTCCGCCATTCACGACGCATCCACAAAGGCGAAATCAAATATTTTTCCACTGAGCAAACAATCAAATGTAAATTTACTCTTCAAATTTATGAGGAAATCCAGAGTTCTTGACTCAATAACTTCTTTTTTTCTGAATTCTTCAACGATCTATCAGTTAGTTGGCGTCAACATTCCTCACATTAATTTCCATTCCTTTTTATTTCGTCGTAATTCTTGAATCTGACTTGTTTCATTATTCGTCTCATAAACTGTGTCCAAATTTTATGTGTATATTGAGTATACCTTTCTCAATTTGTGCCTGTTTTTGAGATGTAAAAAATGAATATGAGGAAATAATGTATTAAAATTCTAAATTTGTGATTCTGGCAAATTTTTAACAAGGTCAGTTTCGCTCACCCTGAAAATTTCTAGAGTATCGATCAAGTTTTGAGCAAGTAAAAATGACAAAATACAACCGTACCCTTACCAAAACAGACAAAATACAATCGTGGGAATGAGAGTGATGCAGGCTCTTAAAATGCTAACCCCGTTTGTAAGAAAAGAAATTGTGCAATGGAATTTGACTACTGATAATGAGTACGTACCAGCATTTATGAATTTATTTGCATCCACCCCGCAAGCTGTCTCCTTAGGCGTGTGGTGGGGGGTGTTAAGACACCAGCCATTTACAAATAAGAAATTGCTCCAAAGAAATTCCGCCTAGCATTCATTCAGGTCTTTTATTGGGAAAATTCAAATCCCCATACCTATCCGTTCGGCGAAATATATCTCTTAATTTATCCTTTTCATCGGACCTGGAAGTATAGTGATGTTCTAATTTGATGTTCTCCGAGTCGCTCTTACAGATATCTATTCTCAATTGCTCTAGCAATCTTAATGCTAGCGCGGAGCCTCCGAGTCTCTAGAGATTCCTAGTCTAATTCTTTTAACATGTGTGTGACGCATTTCGTAACTTTATGTACTATATAAAGTAGCTTTATATTCATCATCATCACTGGTCAACAATCCTAGGATTGGTTTGACGCAGCTCTCCACTCAGTTCTCCTATCAGCTAATCTTTTCAGACCTACGTAGTTCTTCTTTCACATCCTTCTTCACTTGTTCCATATATTATATTATAGCTTTTCTAGTTCACTTTATATTATAGCTTCAATGTTCGGGGAAAACGAATACCTAGGTCTATCCGTTAATTAAAGGTCTTTATTTTATCATTTCTTGTGGACTTCGAATCATAGTGCCGTTCGAATAAGGCATTATCCGTGTCACTTAGAAAGAACGAAGAGTATCTATTCCGAAACGTTCGATCAATCCAAGCTTAGCTCGAAGCCTGCGACTCTATAGCTGCCTCCGGATTAATTAATCCGAAAGCTGCGTAAGACTCTCTTTTCGCTCGTTGCAATTTTGACGAATCGCGCATTTTTCGCTTGTATTTCATTGAGTTCAGTGATTAAATCGTTCTGCGCTGGATTGTTCATGATTGAAGGGTATTCGAGTTGCGGCCTGACCAGGACAATAGGGTGCAGACATATAGACATTTGAAAAAGAGGTGTTATCGTCCGCAACGTCATAGTGGCTAACTGACCTACCTGGACAGCTGCCCGTTGAATTGAATTTTATTTCTCAGGTTTCACTTAATATTTCAGTGCCCGGTATTACATACTATACCATATAATATTATATCCTCTAATTGCCGGTAATAATTGCGAATATCACAGCTGCTTGAGCAAAATATAGAAGCGAGAGTATTTAACTTTATATAACACTTTAGTATCGGCCTGAAACGCGTAAGTCCTCGAAAGGTATAAACGCTTTAATCCTCGTCAAAATGTTTGAGCGGCTCACTGCTATTGTTGATAGGATAAAAATACATCTATAAACACCTGTATTTATCATTTATACCTTACACTAGAAGAGAAACGATCGAACAGATGATAATTCAGTTTTTTATTTTTCTTAAAAAAATAGTTCTCTCTAGTGTCTCGATTCCAAAATCGTCAAATCTTTAAGTATCTCCTAAATTATTAGCTCTATATTAATCATTCTATCGGTCAACTTCAGTCCCTGTCGTGCAAGCAGATTTTGATAAGAAATCGAATACCATCCAGCCATTAGCTTATCGCAGTGGCAGTGGTGAGGTCCATGTCGATAAACCTCTGAAAAAAGACTCGTGAAAGAAGCAGTGAAGTCATCCACCAACCTCACCCCATTTCAGCCCCCATATGTAAAGGCCAAAAATTGTTCTCCATCTCTCATACAAATCATGTAATTTTGGGACGCATAACTATTCACCCATATTGGAACCTGGTGCCCTCTAGAGTAATTCAAACCCTCCTCCGCTATCACGATCCCATCGTAATTTATATTTATCCGAAAATAACAGAATTATTCACTTAGACTCGGAATGAGATTTCTATCGTAATTCTTCTAAATTCGTCTTAATAGAAAGGATCTATGGAGAAACAATTGTAACTTCTATGCGATATATTTGGATTTTGAAATGGTATTTGTGTGAGATTAAAAAAATTGATGATCGTAGGACCCTAGTGAAAAGTATTTACATTCATTATAACCTCTCGGTAGGCTATGAAGGGCATTAAAAATAACTAATTTCATTGAAGGGTGAAATTATTCATTTATGAAATATACAATTAGGTTTTTGGAAAATAAAAATTTCTTGGAAAAAATATCCAAAGTATTTGAAGAGCTTAATCATACAAAATGGAGTCATCCAAATATTTCCGCAAAAACACACAATTTAGGCATAAAAAATGATACACAATTGCTAGTGCAAACAACATATAAAACAAAATTCCTAGACGTGTAAAAGTAGTGGATATAACAAATTTACAAATAAAAATGATGGAATGAGATTTCACAGCCATATATAATACGGTTTAAATAGACATTGTGGTTATACATATAAGTAAATAACGAAGTCAATGCACAAGTAAAGGCAGTTTCTTCTTCAAAATTTCTGGATTTGCATAAGTTAATGTTACGCATAGTTCTCACCTAGGGTGAGTGAAGAGTGAAATTTCAATCAGAATGAGGGAGTGAAAGTATTCATGTATGTCTGGCATTCGCCTATTCGTGATATAATTTGCCGTTGGTATCTAAGAAAATTATAAGGGTTGTCTAGTCTACTCAACTATCATGAACCTCGTGATGATATCGTGAGATAAAAGTCAACCCAATTCCAGGGAATATGACAGACCGCCTACGTCTATTTGTAGAGAGGAGTTTTGGTGATGCAAGAGAATTTCCCGACGACTGAAATTAGGGAACCAAAGCTACTTGAACGGAGTAACATGGACTGTAGTCGAAGGAGATTTCTATTTCCTTCGAGAGGAGAATAAGTCATACACTTGGTACCAAAGAGCTAATATTTGAGACTTTTCATACCATTGATCAAACTTAACAGTTCATTTCAATCTTGTAATTTCATCAAATCAAGGCCAAAATGTATGCGTTTATCCTGTTTTAGTGTTTGGGATCAAATCGACGAATAATTCCATTATCAATAAATATTACATATTATTCATCCAATTCTTTGTGCAATTATGTCCGGTGGCTTAGCTTTAGCTTGAAAATTATGCAATCAGTCGAAATGGTAGTCTAGTTAAATGCTGTAATTTAAAATTTAAATTTGTTGTCCAATTAAATTAAAAGGTCGTAATTGGTGGAACCTGTGATCGTTGCAGACATTATTGATTTTATTATTATTTGTCATCTCCAATTTGAGAAAACACTAGTTTTTAAATTATCTCACCGGAATAACTAAAAAAAAGGTTTGTTACTTTATTTTAGAAAAAGTAAATTTAGTTTAGTCAGCAACGTTCACGCGTGGAGCCAAGATCGGGGACTGAAACGAACGAATCTAAAAACGAAAGTATGTATGTCGTGTTATTTTTCAAATTCTTTCGCAAGCGGTAGTGCCAAGAAAAATTGGTGAACTAGCCCACTCAAATTACAACAACCAATATTTTTATTCGTTTTCCTCGTCTCGGGGCTAGGCCGGGCCCACAGGTCCCCACCTATCCTTATCCACCCCTGTTTCGAAAAATGGCAATCAAAATAAACACTTTGAAGCAAATAATTTCGCGATCCAAAATAAATAACGAGCTACATATATATAATGCAAATAATATACTAATAATAATAAACAGCAAGGAGCAAACATAGTCGATGTATTACAATGTTGAGTCTACGGAAAGAGAGAAAACACAAAAATATCAGAATTTGACCGGTGAAATAAAAAATATTTGGAAGTTGAAAGACGTCAGCATTCACCCACTGATAATCTCTGCGGAGGGAGTCTTGTCTAAAAGATTCAAAAAAGAAGTCGAAGACCTGGGAATTAAAAAAACAACTGATTAACCTCGGGCAAAAAGCTGTTTTACTACAGACCTGCGAGATCGTGAGAAGATTCCTGGGTCGGGCATGATCGGACAGTGTAGGACAGGGTGAATTCTCTTCCTTAACATCCGAGCCTAATCTTAATTTGCCCTGATGATAGGTGAATATTACCGTCTGGTGAAACAAGCTGAGAAAGTGCATGGACTAATAAAAGTAATAATAATAACAAGTTCCACCCCGAAACAGTGCTTGAAAACTGCGCATTTAAAATTTACTACGGTTTGCCAATCCAAAAAGATAAAGTATAATAACATAGTTAATATATAGTTATATATAGCATAATATAGTTAATAACAGACCAGATAATAATGTTGATTGACTAGAAATATAGAGCTTGTTACATAGTTGATATTGCTGTGCCATTGTCGCATAACATCGAAAAGACAATAGCCGGAAAAATAAATAAGTACCAAGAATTGGCAATAGAAATAAAAAGAATATGGAATATGGGACAGGTTTATATAGCTCTACTAGTCATCTCAGCTACCGGTGTCATCCCAAAACATATACAAAACAGTTTCATAATACTCAGCCTTCATCCAAATACATACATCAAATTGCAAAAGGCTATAATAATTTCAACCTGTCATATCACGAGAAAATTTTTCAACGCGATTCAATAGTTAAGAGTTACCTTGGTGAGAACCCGTGCTCTTTACAATAAAACAACTCAGTGAAAACTGAAGAAAAGTTAAAGGAAAAAAATAATAATAATATAATAATATATAAAGTCTCTCCTTCGTTTTGCTGTGTGTTAAGTCGATAGCCAATCACCAGAGTTACACCAGTAACGCAGATGATTGAGTTGAAATTTAAAATGTGAATTACCAAAATTTAAAATTTTCAACCTGTGTATGGAGGGCATCAATATTTCATTCTCAATATCTGATAGTGAAGGCCTGCTGTCACGGTTATCAGCGGGATACGCGAGTGACTGGGTCATGATCCAAATTCGCAGAGGCCACTAAACAAGCGTTATTCAGTTATTTTCTGTTTATGAATTGCTCCTTGTGCTTCTAAAAGGAGGAAGGTTTTGATTCAGTTCGCTCTTATTTCTTCGTCAGATACCATTATAAGAAAAAAGGCATTAAATCGTTGAACCTTTTTAATTACCGCTTTGAAAAAAAAAACCATCGTATTGTCTACCCAGCGGCGTTGCTAAGTTTGATCGGCATATTTTCTGCGCAATACTTTAAAACCTTAATTTTCTTCGTGTAGAATCAATCAAAAGACGCTCGTTCGTGTCGCGAGATGATTGGTTTGATGGCGATGCGAAAAACGTTGCGTATTGAAATGTTTATCGATTTGTGGAATGCAGTGCACGCGGTCACTTTGAGGGCGTTTTCCCTCCTATTGCGGAGGATCTCTTCACGAAGGATGGATGCGAATTAAGACGCGAGCTAAGGAGAGGTGAAGGTGCAAAGAGGGAGGGTCTGCTTCGGACTCCCTGCACCCTTCCGCCATGATGCTTGCCGCCCTCCCCCCTCGGTTGACATTGATTCTGTAGTCGACATCGATTCTAATATCATCCTTGTAATTCTCCCAACGTCATTACGATTTCCGTTTATTATTTTTCGACTATTGCCGGGTTAGGCTTAGTGTGGTATATTACGATGGGCTAACTTCTTTTCCGCGCACTTCATACGGCGATTCTTCATTAACCACTTGATCGGCACGAATCACGTGATCAACATGAATAAACATCGATTTATTTATTTGTTATCCTCGTTCGTGGGTAGGCCAGGGTCGAAGCCCCTCTTCAATGTTAACCTCTGTTTCAAGTAACCTTTTTATTTGATGAAAAAGAGATTTGGCAATTTTTCTAACAAATTTATTTAATAATGTGCGACGCGTTTCGACCATCAGGTCATTTTCAGACACAATATGGAATTGTTGAAATCAGGAGCAGTGTTTGTGTAAGTAGTTCGGATGTGTGGAGAGTGGAAGGTTGAGGAAGGGGGGTTGTGTCATTGGGTATTTTACTTGGGGAATGGGATGACAAGAAGTGGCCCATGAATGTTCTTTCATCAAAGAAATCCCTCCCCTTCCTCAACCTCCCCCCCCCCCAATCACCACCCACTCATCTTAACTTTATAAATACAGCTCCTGATTTCAACAGCTTCACATTGCACTTGAGAATGATCTGACGGTGAAACGCGTCGTACATTGTTCAATAAAATTTGCGGAAAACTTCCCATCTCTCTTTTTCATTAAATCAGGATGTTATTCCACTACATCTTGCCCGCTTCGTTTACTCTTAATCTTTTTATCCCTAAACTATTTATTATACTGTTGCTCCACCCTTCACTCTTAGTTTAGCCATCGGGAGGCCATCAAATGTCCTCCTCCCCTTTGATGTTTGCCTAAGGCAATCGAAAAAAATCGTTTAGAACATTAAGGATCTTCCTCTCCTATATTCTCAAGTGCTCTTGTTATCTTGATTCTCTTGCTACACCCTTCACTCTATACCTCAGTCGGAGGATTAGCACAAAATTTCCAGAGCGCGAAAAAAGAATATGGGGAAATTTTACCTACACAAAATCTGTGTAACGCTTTCTGTACGCTCGTAGTAGTTTTTTTTACGAATCACGTAGCTTTCCTTCGTATTTTTTATGACATATTCCAAGCTGTTCGACAAATATCTGTTAAGTGACTTGATACCACCATTCTCCTCTATACCAAGAGCCCGTCTCGCCTCTCAGAAAACAATCCCAACCTGTATACTGACTGGCCTTTGACCTCCTTTGCCATCATAGTAATTCCTCTTCCTCCTTAACCCTCTTGCCTCTCCTATCCCCCTTACCCTTTCACACAGGTATGTAAACGACTCTTAATGAGAGAAAAATTTGTAGTCTCTCTTGCTAATGACACGGGAGTATCGAAACCGTTCGAGGTTGTATCGAATAAAGCTTTTTGGGATGTACATAGAGGTGTCAAGATGTGTATTTAATTGCTTTTTTTTCTGCGTCTGTTTCAGGTGAGTCGCAGAGGTGAGGATCGCGTTGCGTGTTCGGCCGATGCCCCTCGTGGTCCACCATCGCAGCAGCAGCGCAAGCGGAGGACAAGATGGCGGCCGAGTTGTGCGCCATCCAGGTGCACTTCTCCTCGTCGAGGACGTCTCCGCGGAGGACGTCCGGTGGCGGCGCCACTGTCGCGTCGGAGGGTGAGGAGAGGGCGCGCGTGCTCACCTCCCCCTTCCCCCCGCCACCCCCCGACCTCCCCGCGGCCAACGGACTCAACAACAACCACGGAGCCATCCCATGCGGGTACGTTACTATGCTACGCTTTGTGTTATATGGGCATTTCCATGAAAATGTCAACTTTTTCTCGCGAATTAAAGTTCAGGCTGTAAATATTTTATCTTTTTTAAATCAACAGCTAATTGATTTATCTTTTATATAATATATATTTTTTAACTCTGCCAAAATCGGACCTGCTCGCGTCATCGCACAAGATGTAGAGTGAGTTTTGTCTTGTTCACCTCCATTTTTCAGTACATTTCTCTTCATTCCTTCGTATTCATCTTCTGCGTGAATTCAATGAAAATCTAATTCATCTTTTTCGCTTAATTCAATGTATATTTTTAGTCGTTTTCCATGAAAATATCGTTGGCTTTAGTTATCCTGACGTGCTCTACTTTGGCTTGCTATATAAATTATCCCGACGGATTTTATGGTCTGGTTTGTACTCTATCTTAAAGGTTACATGCTGGTTAATGTTAATCTAAGGCTGGATAATATAAATCGGCTGTTTTCGGTTGGAATGTGCATTAATTTATTTTCCAACTTCTCGTCCATCATGCTGTTGGTCGACAATAATGTCGTATCCTTTAGATACGACGACCCGCACGTCACAAATGAAATGCGTTCCGTTTGAGTGTGCCGCGTTTACAGGCGCCCAGGACAACCCCATCCCGCCCTGTCTACTACCGACCCCAACTCTCCCTCCTGATCGCGTCCGGACATTGCGATACCACCTCCTATCTATCTCTTCTTCTTCCTTTTCGCTTCCACAGTCCAGTTATTACTGTGAGCGACTTTTGAGTGGCAGCCCGGATCGGGGCTCCGATGTAACCATTTCTACACTCTAACAGAACTGAAAGGCCAAATATAATATTACAATATTAATAATATATTTTTTTCACGAAACCCACGTTTTATTAAAAAAAGAAAATAACTACCTAAAGCTTCTTAAATTATGGTCAATTACAAGTATGTTTGTTGTGAAAATTACAATTAGTTTTAGAAGAAGAACATTCAGACATTAAAAAACATGGTGCTTATGTAAAATTATATTTGTTTTCGCTAAGAGGCAAGGATGATATCCTTTGACTAGCTAGTATTATTCTTATAATCTTACATTTCCTTCACATAGCCTGTTTTAGTTGGTTGAATGGTCATTAGTCAATGTGTGAAGCTCTAATAGTTTGTGATGAATGTGTTGGCTCAAGTCGTTAAGGATCACTTCATCACTTAAGGTATTAATTCAGTATAATCCAAATCTATGCATGTTATTTTTGATGCTAAATCTAAAATGGTCAAATCTAAAACAATCAGTGAATTTCCCCCAAACAATGAAAAAACTTTAGTAAATGGAATGGATGGGTGAAGAGAGTCAGGTAAACCATTGAATAGGTCTAGTTGCTGCTTTAAGCTCCAGGCTAAATTTGAATTTTTGCTAGTTATTCAGTTTTCAAAGTCAATTTTGTAAGACAAATTATGTTCATTTCCTCATACTATATTTAATTTTCATACTTATAATTTGGTTTCCTAATTGCCTATTATCAATTTTACTCAAATATCTATGCCAAAATGCCATTTTAGCCTTGAAATACATGCTTTCACTCATAGCTGTTAGTGAGTGAGTTCATAGGTGTTCTGTCCTCCTTTATACATGTTATCTGCATTGTGTGTGTTCCTTGACCATATCCAACCCCATAACTGCCAATCAAAGAGTACAGCCTTGGGAAAATTCATTCGTCCAATATAATTGTAACAAAATTGCTAAAACTATAAATTCATTTCCAGTATAATTTTTCTCTGGAAATAGTATGAATGTTGCATCTGGTAAATAAAGAATCATGCCTTGTCTTGTTTGTGTTTGTGGCACTGATTGTATCTTGTTTAATCGGCAGGGGCGGCGCAGGTCTTCCTTTGGCTGGGGCAAGCAGTGGGGCCCTGGCCAAGAAGGTGCCCAATGCATTCCTGCAGACGAGGATGCTGACGCACCTGCCCAAGAGGCCTCCCGTCGACATCGAGTTTACCAGTCTGTCGCACTCTGTGTCCGAGGGGAGGAGGAGAGGTGAGCGCCACCTATTGAATTGACCCCTCCTCTCATCATAAAGGAATCGTCTCTTCTATGGTCTCTTCTCGTACTACTACTGTTTTTGATCTCTGAAATGCAACTAACCCATCACCCAGAGCAGGTGCTTTGTTTGAAATTGTATGGTGATTGCCAATACTGGTTCCCACTTTATTGTCAATCCCCACGGGTCTGAAAACCATAAATTTCATTTTAAACACCATAGATTGTTTGCATGAAATTTATGCATATCATTGTTTTTTTTACCAAAATGGCCATATTTATTATGGATTGAGCAATTTTGTTTATATTTATTCTGATATTTGTCCTTAACTAATTTTGAAGTCACCTTCCCTGATTTTTGTCCAGGAGTTGTGGGTGAATTGTAAAAATGGGGATAGTTTTTGTTGGTTTTTTTTGGTCAATCAATCAACAGAGTTTTTCTCAATGGGGTTTTATTCGGTAAAGTAATAACGCGATGACATTACATGACACAATCAGGTGCTTCTCCTCCTGTGTCCGCCTTATGTACGCTCGATCGCTGGATTCCTGGAATGAGAAGAGAGGGAGGGAGCGTTTGCAGGGAAGGAGGGGAAAAACCCAAGAACGGGAAGGAAAGAGGGAATGGGATGGGTTCCTTGGCACTCCCTGTACCTACCCCAACAGTTTTGTATTACTCAACGCCACTCTTAGTTACTAACCCCAAAGTTGTCCCATTAGTATCTTGATGGACTTCAGTATCTCAGTCCATCGATTGATTTTCTGGTACTTTTCTACATTTTTTATTAATTAGCCAGCCTCTAAATTACCCATCAACAATCCCTGTTATTAATACACAGACTTTAGCTATCTTGATGATGAAGTTAAAAACGACTTGAATATTATTAGGAATAGAAGGATCAACAACTTTGCTATTTCCACATCGTATTTTATTGACACCGACCATGGTTTCGTTGCAGAGTAACATTATCAAGGTGAAAATTCAGGTACATAAATTGACAGTATATATACCCAACCCAACCTTCTGCTATATATACTGTCAATTTATCTGAATTTTTACCTTGATAATGTTACTCTGTAACGAAACCATGGTCGGTGTCAATAAAATACGATCTCCACCAAGTTGCGCCCGCTACGATAAATTAATTAATTAAATTAATTACATTAATGACTTGAATATTGATTGGAATAATAACAGCCACAAAAAACTAGTTTCTATGCTTATTGTGTTCTTCTCAAGGGTACAATCCCCTCTTGGACTTTTTATCCTTAGAATGTTAAACCATTGTGTGGAAAATTATTAAGCCATTAATACTCCCACTAATATGACTATATTTATCTAAGTTGAGCTAGCAACAATTGAATCATGGAACTAAGATTGCCAAAACCAGTTTGGAGAATGAACTTTTAAATTAATTAGTTTGAAGAAAATTACTCATTGTTGAACCAGAAACTTGAATCATTTGGTAATCTTCTTTTGAATACATTCATTTTAACATGATTTACAAAAAACAATTGGAAGCCTTTTTAAATGTGAAACTGTGGCAAAAATGGAATGAGTAAAATAGGTAATTCAGTGCTTGTCTTGTGTAGTAAAGCATTCCATGAATACATAATGAAACTTAAGAGGATGCTTGCATCCCTCTCTTCTGGTGTGTTCTTTTGTCATTTCTGGTTACGAACGTATTACTAGGTTATACCCTTAGTTGTTGACTCTCTAACTTGAAATTTTAAGGTAAGTAGAGTAGGCCTTGGTCAACATTGGCATTTATCTCGAACACAAAATAATTACATCAACGATAATACTGAATTAAAGTTTTTTAAATTTATATGCAGACAAATTTTGCCTTGGATCTACTTTATAACACATGAATATTTTGAGATGATGCCAAAAGTATTAGGTGCGTAATGCATCGGCAAAAGAGACTGATTAAGAGGGAGGTATGCATCTCATTAAGAGGTCATTGCATAGTTTCATTCTTTATTGTTTATCAATTTGTATTTTGATAACTATAACTGCGTGTATTTTAATATATATTTTTTCATTCTCAATAAGGTTACAAGACCCTCCTGAAATGCATAAGTGGGAGGTTCCGATCCGGAGAGCTCTCAGCGATCATGGGTCCATCTGGTGCTGGGAAGAGTACACTCATGAATATCCTGGCGGGATACAAGTAAGTTCAGAGGGGCACATCCTGTCATTCTGTTCTCTACCTCACACACATCTTGGTTGAAGCAATGATCACTCTGAAACGGATGTCTTTCCATAGATGAATGGAAGGCTATTCCAGAGAGGTATAGTCCATGATTCCAAAATATGATATTAGAGAAATATTATGTACTAATTATTGGGTGTGATGCTGAATTTCTCTCTTTGATATCAATCAATATCTCTGCTGTAATGTCTTTGAACCATTCGATGAAACTCGTTGATATTTCATCGTATGTATGCAAATGAAATCTAAGGCTAAGAATCTAACTTTATACATTTAACTTAGCAATGCTTAGTTAGCTAGTTACATACATCCACATATGTACCTATGAAATGATACAATTAGCAATGTAAAATATAGAAAGTTTTGGTTTATAGATTCAAATTAAAACTTTCTTAGATTTCTCATGCCTCATAATTTAAGAATCAATCAGTGGAGTGATTTAAACAAAGGATGACCCTATTTTTTTCATGGTATAAAATACTCTAAAAAGTAAATAGTAAAACAAATGTAAGATTATGAAAGACTCGAGATATGATGATGGTGAAAAGAATATTCATGCATTCTCTTCCTCTTCGCCAACTTGAGTGCCAAGGCCGTAGCCAGAAAAAAATATTTTGGTAGGTTCATTTTGGGAACGGTCACATTTTGGGAGAATATCAATGGGCTACACTTAAGACTGTCTCTCTTAAACATTTTATTGTGGACTGACCCTTCCAATTGCTACGACTTTTAGTGTTTCAATAATATTCTTAGAGGATTCATGTCAATCACCTCTCTGCATTGTTACAATATCAACAACATTAAGTTTCAAGTAGTTGATGGTAGCAGGAATGACTTTGTGGCAATTCTTCATAATAGGAGTGGAAGAAATTGTAACTTCACTAGAGTCTTATGAATTTTTATTGGATCCTAACCATGCTTTTGTTACAGAATAACATTGTCAACAAGGAGTCAATGTTATTATTACCACCTTAGTAATGCCATTCTTCCATATAAATGAAACCATTTTCAGAAAATATAAAAACAGATGCAGAAATGGCAAAGTTTCTACTTCTTGAACTGCTACATTGAAGTTTCAAAACTAAAATTAATGAATTGTGGAAAGGTTATCCTTTTTTCCATTAATAATGCTTGGTATTTTTTCTTCTATGATATAGGACGTCATCTCATCTCACGGGCACAATAACAGTGAATGGCAAAGAGAGGAACCTGAGGAGGTTCAGGAAAATGTCTTGTTACATCATGCAGGATGATGAGTTGCTCCCTCACCTGACTGTTCGTGAGGCGATGACTGTGTCCGCCAATCTGAAGCTCGGCAGGGGAATGCACAACAGTGATAAACAGCTCGTGGTGAGTGATGGTCTTGATTTTCTTGCTTGCTGCACTCCATTCAATTTAAAAGGCTTATCTGCTCATTTTTGCTCACAAGGTGGAAGGGAAGGGTGGAGTCACAAATGGCCAAAAAGGTACTCATGCAGTGCTCTGCTAAATGTTAGTGATATCAACACGTGAGCCTATTTTCAGTTGGGACTCGGCACGTAGGCATGGGATCTTTGAGGGCTTCCCCCGTGGAATTTGTTCCTTTGTTTTGACGACCTGAAATGCATCTGCTGAGGAGACCACAAGCCCAGGGGCATCTATCTTCCAACACTCCAGTTTTCAATGAAGTTGCATTTCATAATGTCTACCATAACCAACAATGAATTTAACTTTTAGCATTATGCAAATGATGTATATAGCTGACTTAATGAGAATTATGATTTTCCAATGTGTGCAAATTGACAAGGAAATATCAGTTGAGGCAACCTGTTTACCTCTGAATCACTTCTGAAGCAAAATCATGGCTACATGCATGGCTGGGACGAGTCTATTTTGACAAACTGTTGGAAGAAAATGACCGTTCTCTTTCAGGAATCAGTTGAGAACACTTGCACTCACTGCCAACTACCCAGCAATTTCTTCCCTAAGTAAGACAACCAGAAATAACCTCAATTTGGGTTGGCCAACCTGTCTTCCCCTGGAGGCCTAGATCAGAAGGAAAATATTGCCTTGACTTTAAACACTCTCCCTCACGGGGTCAATTTCCCTTCAAATCCTTGTCATTCTGCACGTATAGGTGTCATGAACTTTTAACTCAGATATTACACTTGAACGGTCCCTTAGTAAAAAAATATTTTTAGGGGTATCTTAACCCTTTCATGCCGGAGCCTCATGGAGGGAAATTCTTCTACATTACGAGTCCCTTGAAATTTTTTTGCACTCCCCTGCACTATGCTCTCTTGTGTCAACGAAAGGCAAAAGTTCGCAATTGTCCCAAGGTTGGGATCCATCTCAGTGGGATGCCTATACTTTTCCTTGGCCACCGTCGGAGACCATAGATGGATTAAAAGACTCCTTCACAGTGTGAGTCCATGGTCAACTGAGTGAAATAGACATGTTTTATAAAAACAAATATTTTTTGTTCCCGTCAATTTAATACATGAAATGAGTTTCCAGTGTTTGTCCGAGCGTTAAAAAATTTTGACTGACGTTCAAAGTTTCATATTGATGGATTTAGTATACATATCTCTGTTCCATATTGACTAATTTGGAACTGAACTGAACTGTGTTGATATATGCGCTAGAACTCTGTTTGAAATTTCCATGTGATAAGCAAAAAAAAAGAAAAATTCATTTTTAACGTAAGATTTTTAAAGTAAGAAACAAATTTTTTTAGAAAAACACTGTAAATAGATGTAGTTGACCACATGGAGAGGATAAGAAAGGTAGAGGTAAGCGGCTGAGGCAGGGCGGGGGCTCTCGATAAGCTGGGTCTTGATGGGCAACCACGTACTTGGGTGTACTGTTTCCACCATGGTCACTTTCCTCCAACACTGCACCACACATACGCTTTTGTTCATTTGCATCAGAAATTTGGTGTGTCTTTTGTTCTTTAGCGATGAAAATCCTCGTGGCAAATGCGTGGCATCAGGCACAAATGGGCTGAAAACCCACGTTCACATTTTTCCCTCTCATGATTGCAGGTCCAGGAGATCTTGGAGATGCTTGGTCTGGTCGAGTGTTGTAACACGCGCACAGCGAGCCTGTCTGGGGGACAGCGGAAACGACTCTCAATCGCCCTCGAGCTGGTGAACAACCCACCCGTCATGTTCTTCGACGAGCCCACCAGGTGAGACTTTAACTCTTTTATATATTTATTATGATTCATCTTTTAAAATCCCTTGCAAAATCCTTGGTAGATTAATGTAAAAGATGAACAATGAAAGCCAAAGATTGAAATCAATATCTGAAATCTCAGGGAATTATTTAATTGCTATCCAGTGGAGACACTGACTTTTCTCTTCTTCCTTTTAACTATTTTCCATTCTAAAACAAGTCAACAAAAGGTTTATTATTTGAGATTCATCCCATCTTAAATGTGCAGTGCTAAGACGAAGCCCATGCAAAATTTTCATTAAGGTGTGACAGCTCTAGTTTGCAATTTTTGGTATATATTACTCTTGTTATTAAATTTTTTTTATCATTTTCAACATGCGAGTGAAATCGCAACTGATGGCTTTTTGACTAATGTGTGGTAAAAGATGTGAAATGATATCACTATGCTGCTTGGGTAATCAAGTGATGGTGGGCATTGTAGTTTGGATAAAAAATCTATTTTGTTATCTTTGATCAGAAGAGTGGCAGATGAAACAAAGGGCAGGGTAGGATTTTAACCCATTAAATCCCAAGCATGTTAATAACTTAAAAATTCCAAATATTTTGATAAATTAGCAATAAAACAGACTTAAATAAGGCAAATTATCGATTTTTATATTTTTATTGTTTTTAGTTTGTCGTTGGTGAAACGTTGCGTATACGCAACGTTGGGAGTTCCCCTAGTCATATGAGCCGTTTTGCCTTTTTTTCGGAACTCTTTTCTTTTTGCAAATAATTCTTTTTGATTATAACCCAAACATATAATTAACCGAAAATATTGATTAAACTTTGTATTGTTCATGAAATTTAGAAGAGCAATGTAGATGAATGTTGCACTTTTGGTAATCACTAATTTTCTGGCTGCTACAAACTCGGCATCTTCATCGTGAATGTTTTCGTCACAATCAATATTGTGGCAAACCTTGTCTTTCCTTACTGCATTTCGCTAACTATTTATTCCGTTATGTCCTATATTATGGCAATTTTAGTTACTATGAGGGTAGTTGCCTAAATCGAAACTTGAAGCTTGTCCGTGGTGGAAGGCTCCATATTCTCAATAACAGACAATTTATGTCACCCACAAATTATTTATAAAAATTTATAGTATTTGACCGGTTTCGGCTGTTACACCATTATAAAGTACAGAAAATATAAAGCAACCGGTCAAATAATAGGAATTTTTATATCGAGAAAGTAACAAAGTGTCTGCTATTGAAAATGAGTAATTTCTCCTTCACTGTTTTATTTTTTCTTGAGGAAACATAACACTATTTCTGAACAAAAATATGCCTGACTGATGGTTGATCCAATTACAACTTCGAATTCACAAATGGATCCAATATACTGAAATTTGGTAATACATTTAGTTACATATCAAGCCAACTCAAAGAATAACGCATTCATTTTACCGATCATACAATCAAAACAACCTTACTTTCCCGTGGATAGTTCCTTTTGAGTGCGAGGAAGGCAACTTGCGACTCTGTTTTCTCTCTCACTACAAGGGATTCTTTAGTCATAATTGGGAAAAATCCCATTTGAGACAAAAGTATCAGTAAAAAATTACTTGACATTATTTTCAAAATACAATAAGTGATACCTTGCAACTTCAGTAACTTTTGCCAGGCCAACTACAACCCTTTCCACTAAACTCAAAGAGGTATCACTTTTCAGATGCTCATCCATAGACAGAAAATTTTCCCAAGGAAGATATCATTCTCCACAAATTAACCCCAAATCTTACTGGTTTTCCTCTTATAAACATTTTAACGGAATGGCGGCCAAAATATGGCATCATCTTCTCGTCAAAAGATAATATATGAGAATTTGCATCAAACCGTAGAAATATTTGGTTGAGCTCGTAAAGTATGGACGTGTCTTAGAAAACTTATCCCCCTTGTCCAAACTTCTGTTACCAACCAGGAGTATGAACATTTTAGGTTCAACAAAACGCTTCAGGGACATCTTTGACGCACAAGAGGAACGCCTTTATCAGCGTCCCTACTCCAGTAATATTTTGTAGCTAACCACTAAACATCGGAACGGAAGAAATACCACACTATTGTAATATTTTCTGAGAATTTCACGCACTATGATCACTGGCGATAGTGAGCAACTCAGGCTGCAAATGTGGGTTCAGGTCATTTGGAGGAAACAATTGTTCAACAGACAACCACAGGTATAGTAAAAGCAGATGGAACAGAACATTGTCCCTTCATATACCGTAGTACCCATAAAGCCCTTTACCTGAGTGAATATACCAAGAAATATTTTTCTTGGAATCCCAGTGCATTCATCGTGACTCATAGTTCTCAAAAAATTTCTTTCAAAATGGCCTGCACCCTCATTTGGAGCCTTACCAGCTCATTATCGTCAGCGGCCAGTGGGCATGAATTTCTCAGAAAAAACTGCGATAGTGTGATCCCTCTTATCTCTCCATTTATTTTGCTCACTCGCCAACCCCTGCTGTGCACGGAGACCCATTGGTGCCGGGATATCCCCGCCCAGCCTAAGTATGCATTTTACCCTCCCACTACCTTCCCTTTGAATCCTATTCAACAACACCACGTAATTACGACTTTACGATCTATTTGCTAACCCTCACATACTCACTTGCTTTTAGCATACTTGTCAACTGTGGTAAGCAGATCGTTCTTACCTTAGAATGCCAGTATATTTTGGAATTGCAGACTCCTACAGAAATCTGGACATTTTTCTGGACAACTCTACAGCAAAGTTTTTATGCACCTTTTATTGTAGGTCACAAAAAATTCCCACTATAGCGCAAGTAAACGATGATTTAATCTTGCTCGATACGTGAAGTTAAAAACATCTAACAGTCACAACTCGGTGAAAACTCACCACCTGCCAAACATCCTAGTAAGGACCCTTCAACACTTATGTAGATGTATATTTAGGACTAAAATACTGTACAATTGCCCAAAACTAAAGTTTCACCATAAAAAGGTAACATATTCTTGATAAGCATTTCATTTTTCAGTCCAATAAGAAACACTCTAAACGACTACCACCGCGGCGCGCCGTTTACCTAGATTACCGGGGTTCTCCCAACGTTGCGTGAACGCAACACTTACTTTATTCTTAAATAATTTAAAAACCACTTAGTCAAATTCACCCAAATTGTTGCAATGACCTAGAATACAAATGCATCATTGTATTTGCAGAGAGATATAATCATCGAGTGCCTCAGATTTAACATAATATGTAAACTTAGAAGATAGCCTAGAATAGCGACTTACATGTAAATTAAAAGGTCATTGTAAACACAAAAGTTATTAAATTTCTTCCGTAGAAAAATTTACAACGTTTTAGAAAGCATTGAACTACCTATGTTAAAAATATTAACTACTTACCAACAACAAATACGGAGAAAAAAAATCGCAAAGTTTGCGTTGCGTTCACGCAACGTTGGGAATAAATGGGTTAAGTTCACCAAACAGTGGCTGACAGTGTTCTTGATTTGTCCTGTTGTTGTTTTCAGTGGCTTGGATAGCTCTTCATGCTTCCAGTGCATATCACTGCTGAAGTCGCTGGCGAAAGGGGGTCGGACGATCATCTGCACCATCCACCAGCCAAGCGCAAGGCTCTTTGAGAAGTTTGACCACCTGTTCATGCTGGCCGAGGGACAGTGCATTTACCAAGGTGCCATCCCAGGCCTTGTCCCGTTCCTCTCCTCAATGGGACTAGACTGCCCCAGCTACCACAATCCCGCTGACTTTGGTGAGTACACGCCATTCCCTCTGAAGAATCTACGTAACCATATTACATATCGGCTTTCGATTGGAAGGTCCTGGGTTTGCATCCCGGATGAAGCCTTTAGGCACTCCCAAATCAAAATTTTTGAAAGTCTGAGGTGTGGTAGGAGCTTTGCTCTGAATGTGTAAAAGTCGCATGCCTGTGACCAAGTTTGGGGTGAACTCCTCTACTGAAACCAGTCTCTGTGTTGAACCACTGAGAGATTGAGTGCAATGCGAAATGTTTAAGTGAAATTTTATGTCTTTTCTGATAAATGGTAATCCTTCTTTTCAGTGATGGAAGTGGCTTGTGGAGAGCATGGTGATTATGTACATAAATTAGTAATGGCTGTGAATAATGGGAAATGCAACAATTGGAACCCCAACAACAACTCAAAGGCTGCCTGCATTTCGAACGACATTCTTAAAGAGGCAGAAGTGCCCAGTGAGTATTCATTTTATGCACCTATGCATATTAGTTAGCTGTCCCGTAATTCATACGTAGTATGTATTTTAGAAAACATTTGGATTGAGCTAGGGTGGGCTAGGGGGGCCTGGTGCCCTCACCCAATTAAGGAAAATGGAGGTAATTAAAGAAAAAATTGAATATTGTTGCCTGAATTTTTCATTTTCAGTTGGATACCCCAAATAAAAATCCTAAATAGTGCTAGGTGGTCCGGGTAAAAGGGAATTTTAACCTTTAAGAGTGAAATTCAAACACTTGCGGCTAAGTTTAATAAATCATGCATGAGGACATGGTCGTGACATGCAGTAATATTCCTTAATGAGTATATAATGTGATTCATATAAATTTAAGTATGTACATATAAAATGTAATGGGGTGAATGTAGGGGAGGGCCTGCCACCCACATCACCAAATGAGGACCTGTATACTCCACTGATTTGAAGCAAGTACCTTCATTATAATGATATAAGTACATATGTATTCATTTGCCTGGAGATCTTGGAACATACTTGATTCATGATATAAGGCACATCAATTTTACAAAAAAAATTATTTGAGTAAATATTCCATGAATTACATATAAAGAAATTTGTCAGTGACATAAAATGCAACATAGTTCTTGATATCTCCATATAATTGAAGCCAATCACAAAGCCTCTAGTGGCTCCCAGCCTAATTTTTGTCAACTCTTTGTTTACTAGGTACTAGCAGTTTTGACAAATGTCAAATTTCCTCTGTGTAATATGGTTGATGTTTGGCATTTTCAGGCATGGCTAAGAATGGTCTGACGCCACCTGCACTTCCTGCCCCCCCCTCTTCCCCCACCGTCGCCCCCTCAGCGCCTCCTGCCTCCACGGCCGTCAACTGCACCACGTCACTGCTGGACTCTGATGAGAGCATCAGCTGTCCACCCCACCGTGACGGTTTTCCCACCTCTGGCTTCCGCCAGTTCTACATCCTGCTCAAGAGGACCTTCCTCTCCATCATGCGAGACCAGGTGAGCAACATTGCGGTTCATAATAATAATACTTATTGGGGATGGACGGATCCAGCGTATACTTAATTTCAGGTGTGGGACCTTTGTATATTTTCGGTTTTCGGATCCAAATGCATTTTTAATTGCCTGCTGTAAAACCTTGGGGAATTGTCTTGTAAATATCAGGAATTACTTTATTTAAAAATACTTTACATCCAGGTACTGTGTAACCTGGCTCCAGATGTGCAATTACATTTTGAAAACTGTAATTCTCCACAGTAGAGTATGGCAAGTCATTTATCATTTCAGCAATCAGCTTGGTGATACATTTCAACTGACTATCTGATGCAATAAACTTCTTTGGCATCAATAAATTGGCTTAAAGTTGTTTGGGCACATGAAAACTTCTTTACTCAGTATTTAACAAATGAGGATGAAATTGTTGATGATGAAGACATTGGGCTAGGTGGATGCTCGACACTAGGATTATCAGTCAATGTGCTTGCGCTTGGACATGAAAGTAGGCTTGTATCATTGGATAAATTTTACACTGGATTCAAATTTTTCTCACACATTTGTCTCCTGAATTTGATCACTTTTTCATCCCATACTTTATTTTCTTTTTGGGAGTTTGTTTTTATTAATTATCAAACAATATAGAAATTATACTTATCAGTATAACAAGTGAAGATCCTCACTAAGGTGATAGCTATGAAAATCAGTGGAAAAAAAGAGGGGCCATATTTACCTGAATATAGTCCCCTCTTTTTTTTCCAAAAATTTTCGTTGTAATTATAAAGGGGGGGACTATATTCAAATGCATTTTTTAAATTTTTACCTGAAATTGAAGTCTCAAAATTTGAGGGGGGACTATATTCAGAGTGGGAATATATTTGGAGAAATATGTACAGTAAATGCCCTTATTATTGATTCTTAACCCTTTCAGTGCGGCCAGCCGATATATCGGCTCTTACATAGTACATTATTTAATTTGCTATAATTTATTACATTGATGTATTTTATTTCAGTAAACGTAGTAAGATTTCATCAATATTAACCAGTTTAACCTCAATAATAAAAAAACTGCACATGGATATGTGCTAAAATAGCTTTGTATTGTTTTTTTTTCTCTAGTCGCTACACTTTATGAAAATACCCTCCACATTTCTCGTCAGTAGCCCAGGGAGAAGGATAGCACTCAGAGGGTTAATAATGAGATACAAATTACAGTGGAACTGCATGAAGCTTTCTCTATTGATGTTTTCAAGATACAATTTCAACAAATTGATTAAGGTGTACTAAGAGCTCATAGTATGGGTTGTCACAGGTCAGGGAAAAGTTATGGGTCTAAAATTTCTTGGTTGCACTGCATTTGTGGTAAACACGTTGAAAATAAACAACATGGAAGCAGTAAAAGTGATTAAGATATTAGCAATGCAGTGGCACTGGGCAGAAATGGTGAGAAATGGCAAAACGTCTCTGTTAATTTATCAGTACTTTTGGACCGAGAAATATCGCCAAGTTCCAAGGTGTTGTTCTCTGTGTCACTCTGAATGTAATCCGTGGTGTGGTGCTATGCAAAAGAGCGTGGCAATTTCGTGTTACCTATTTTGTATTTTAAAATTATGAGTGAATGACTGAATGATGGAGATATTTTTTATTACCATCATCTTATCTTTCCCTTCCATCTCTTGAATTCTTCCTATCAATTGTGATTCTGGATCTCATGGAAATATTTTGAATTTAATTTAATTACAGTGGAACCTCGTTAAAGCGAGTACGGGCTATAGCGACACCCCCGCTATAACGAGAGATAGCCGCTGCACCGTCAATTGACCCTATAATAAGCGTGTTAAAAAATTCGTTTTTACGAGACCCTTTCGGCGTTGGCTCTCGCCATAGCGAGGGTTTCACCGCCGGAAGACTTTCATCAAGACTCCTTAACCTCTGTAATTGCTAGCGATCTGTTAGAAATGAAGTTAATGGAGTGCTCAGTCTTAAATTTATGTGGTAAACTGTCGTTCGATAAATATAATGATTGACGAAACAATGCTTTGCACGATTTTTATTCAGTGCGGTGCTTATAAATTGTTTGAATAGTCAGTCGTTATTTGAGTAAGGAAATTTAGTGATGCAAAAAAACATCGCCTTTCGTCTGGATTTATGCTTACGTATATCGGATAGATGTTTATCTGTCGCCGCACCACTCCTGTTCCTGTATATCTGTTCGCAACAGGTATATTGGCTATTATTTGCTCCACCTCCGGTAAAGCGACAATTCGCTATAGCGAGTGTTTATTAGTGCACCGTGGGGTGTCGTTATATCGAGGTTGCACTGTATTTTAATTTAAGAGAATAGATAATGAATTTAGTCAATCATGATTGATGGATATTTGATGAATGATTTTTGAAGTTACCACCATCAGTGAACAATCCCTCCCGTCTCCTTTTCTTGCAGACGCTGACTCGCCTCCGGCTGGTGTCTCACGTTGTCGTTGGCACTCTAATTGGACTGATATATCAAGGCATCGGGAACGAAGCTTCAAAAGTCTTCAGCAATTCTGGCTGCATATTCTTTTGTGTTTTGTTTCTCATGTTCACGGCCATGATGCCAACAATTTTAACATGTGAGTATGAATGACTGTGTGAGCAGTGGCAGATCTATTAATATCCAATTTACGCTAGATAGAATGGTAATTTTGTTCGGACCTCCACTACTGCTGGGAGGTTAACCCCTTCTTACTCTGGATCTGCCACTGTGTGCAAGAATAGTTTAAAAATATAAAATGAAGCAGTGCATTTAAGCTTATGATAAGTTAATCAGCCATGGAATACTTTTTTATTGGAAATTTCAGTTATCACCATGCGTACTTTATTCTCATCCTAAAATTTTTATCTTTTTCCAGTTCCACTCGAGATGGCTGTGTTTGTAAGGGAACATCTGAACTACTGGTATTCCCTCAAGTCATTTTACTTTGCAAAGACAATGGCTGACCTTCCATTTCAGGTAATGCAGTGATTTTTTCTATCTTTGTCAAGTAAAGTAAATATTATTTGTGTTAAACTTAAGTTTGACAATGTAGAATCTTGGTTCTCATGGGTGAGTTTATGTTGTGGGATGCCTGAGATTTATGTATGTAGTTCTTTAAGGCATTAAAGTGCGTAGTCATTGTTTTCAAGCCCATTTTCTCTTAAAATGTGGTGTAAGCAGTGAAACCAGGTGCATAATTACCCCTGAAATCTTGGAGGAGGGGGCAAACACCTTGAAAAATCTGTTTGATCTATCTTAAGGGGTTTTATTGTTGGGCTTTGAGGCGAGTTTCTTTTTAATATTTCTCAAAAAATTAAGAAGCTAGGTATTGCTTTTCTCTCTATTCAGAGAGATTCTGTTCTCTATCAATTTTGAATTTCATAGATAAATGGGAAAATAAAAATTTTTCCCAAGCTCTGTTCCATGAGAAGGGGAGATTTGCATCCCCTCCATATAATGTTTTGTTCTGTGTTCAAAAGAGCGGAATGATTAGGAATGAAGGTACAAATAATGTTGCAAAACAGGCAGTGCCCATTGAAGCATTTACCACAAACTGATTCGAGGTGAAGGGGGAGTATAGCCCTCCTCCCACAATCATCAAGGGGGGCAATGGCTCCCTCATTGCTGTGTCCCTGAGTAAAACAACTGTTGTACAATAAAATTTTTACAAAATGAGAATAGGTACTTTTACTCATAATAGCATTTAGTTAGCCGCCTACAAAACAAGCATATGAAAAAGATTAACTCTAATTTTAGTATTCCATTTCAAATGCAAACATTAATGGTGTAGATTACATCCGATTGTAAAATATATGATTGATATTCATTATTTGTTCTTTTTTTTTCAGATTACATTTTCAATAGTTTACGTTATAATTGTATACTTCATGACGTCTCAGCCATTGGAAGCAACCAGGTTTTTCCTGTTTCTCCTTATGTTCATCATGACTTCGCTCGTGGCTCAGAGCCTGGGTCTGCTCATTGGAGCCGCTCTCACTGTTGAGGTGAGTCACGTGCCAGTCATCAAGGCTGGATATCACAAAATCCATTACACACACTCTGGAGCAATTTCAATCCTTTTGCACCTATGTCAGCTATAGAAGACAGATTTGCCTACGTAAACAAGTGAATGCTGGCTATATCTAAAGGAGGGAATGGGAAGTGGCTGCATCCCAGGCAATAAACTCAGGCATGCCACTACTCCTCAAGAGCCAGCTTAACGAGGGATTAGGCCCACTCTTTTGGACCTCTGCTCAACCCTTCATCTCATTTTCCATAATCAGTTTTCACCAGTATTGTCACCGGTGCATTCTCCCAATCCTCGAGTACTGCTCTGTTATCTACTCCACTGCCTGTCCCTCCAACCTTAAAATTCTCGAACGCCCAGTTAATTTCTTTATTTCATTAGTCCAACACCGTGTTCCTCACCTCTGTAATTCTTCTCACTCTGAATTTATGTCTGCCCTATCATTGGTCCCACTATCCTCCATTAGGGATTTTTATGATATTTCCTTCACTTACAATGCCTTAAATGGCAAGTTCCGATCCTCAGATATGCTGCCTCTCTTTTCACTCCACATTCCCTCCCGCTCCTTCCGTAATAACCAACTACTACACCAACCTAAATTCCGTCTTTCTCTCTCTCTCAGAGATCACTTTTTTACAGACTCCCTACCTCCTTCAATGCCATTTCGACTAATCACCCTTCCCTGGATCTTTCAATGCCCATCAGATTATTCAAGAGGCAGCTGCGAAAAGCCATCTTCTGAATCCCTTTTTTATATCCTTTTTATAGTTTTTTTTTATAGTTTATATTTGTTAAAGCTGCATATTTTAATTTGTCTATTCAATATAAAGGCCATTTTGACTGTATTTGAATGATTCAACAAATAAATAAATAACTCTACCAAAATGAATTTACCGTAAAGTAATAATAATGGCTATATTTTTGTGAATAAAAACCACATGGGTAAATTAAAATATAAATCATGGAAGAGACCAATTTGGTTTACCCTAAGTCTCAAAAATTTTCAATCAAAATTTTAGCATTTCTTTATTTTTCGCAAAAATGATTTTTGAATCAATTGTTTAGAAGAAAACAAGTATAGATATGTTCCACATTTATATTAAGATTTATGACTAGTACCAAAAAGTTTTTGTTTATAAAAACTATCAACAATGCCACCCATTCATGCTGCAAAAACGACCACTAATACATTGAACTGGAGAATGGCACAGAATCCCACTGAGCTGGGATGGGCAGTGGGTATACCCATGGGATTCTACGCCTCCACAGAGAGCTCCATACAAAGAAGCAAAAATGTTCCCAAGGTGAAAGCATTTACCTTAGAAGGGCTTGTGCGCAAAAGGGTTAACATACTCCTGCCAATTGTGTGATCCAGTCTCAGTTACTCCATGACCTCATGCAAAGGCCTTGCATGGTTTGTTGTCATTACATTCTTGTGATTCCTTCTTTCAATGAGCGGTGCTCTCTGATTGATATAATGCATGGGAAAACTAATGAAAAGTGAGCAGCAACTTTTTTAATTTGTTATTTGTAGCTTTTGAGAGACTGGGTGAATGAGGTGGATTCTTATGTCATTGTAAGTTAAATGGCGTCTCAGTCGACGCAATCAGTATTGGTAGAATCGGAATCAAAATTGCTATAATTTTGGAAACGATCCATCACCAATTGTAACATATCTTTCCTCTCCATCTACATACTGACTCTCTTGTTGTGAAAAGCAAATTTGAGTGTGAATGAGCGATCCCGATGAGTGTTAGCAGCTAAATTTCACTCCAATAATAGTGTGGAAACCCTATTTTGAAGCCCTGGGTACATGAAGTGCAAAAATTCCACTTAGAAAGAGTCATTTGCCTTGGCCGGGATCTCCTGAATTTGCCAGTTGTGATCTCCTCTTGAGCTACCAAGACATCTTCTGCCTCTGCAGTTTGTTTGGCGCAAGAGGATGAGATAGCGTGTGCTGTCAGACGTACGATGCCACAAGGCAGCAGGTTTATGAGCACAAGGCCACAGTCCAAAGGTTAAGCCAGAACTTAGAATGATATAGAGTATTCACGGTTGCTTATCCACGGACTAGCCAGCTGTGTATCATTTATGGAGTTAAGCAATAGAAAAAAATCAAGCATTGATGAATTCTTTCTCTCTGTAGTACATTTTGTCCATTAGAAGATTCTTGACCCTCTTCTTAAAAACAGAGCCATTTCTAATTCCTTTTTACATTATCTGGTAAGGCATTGAAAAATCCGTGACCCATAGAATTTGGGCCATTTAGGACTGTTGTTGCACACACAAAAGGCAGATATAAGTCCTTGGCACCTTTTTTATAATGATTGTGCACAGTGTTCTTCGTATAAAATTGAGTAAAATAGTTATAAACATACAATATACAAATACAAGGGAAGGGGAGGAGGCTCAGCTTCTTAAAGATAGGCCTACATGTTGGTAGATATGTGTGAAATAGAGGAACTCGAAATGGCGAAGTCCTTAGGAAAGCAAGTGAGGAAGAGTTTCATTTATATCTATTTGTTTTTTCTTCTATCTAGCGAATTCTTTCTAATGAATTTCAAGTTTGTGTTTGAGTGAATGATGTATTAGCTGTTTTTAATGTGAATCACCACTTCATCAATTTCAAATTGGGTTCTAAACTTTACAGAACGGTGTGTTCCTGGGTCCAGTGACATCCGTTCCAATTCTGCTCTTTTCCGGATACTTTGTCAATTTCAACACCATCCCCAGCTACTTGCAGTGGCTCTCCTACCTATCGTACATTCGCTACGGCTTTGAGGGCTCGATGCTGGCCATCTACGGCTATAACAGGGCCAAGCTCAAGTGCTCAGAGGCGTACTGCCACTACAAGTCCCCCACCAAATTCCTCGAGGAGCTGGACATGGCCAATGGCGAGTATTGGATCGATGTGGTGGCCCTCGGTGCATTCTTTCTCCTCCTGCGGTGTGTGGCATATTTGGTGCTGCGCTTCAAGCTGAGGTTCAAGGGGTGAAAGTAAGCGGCAAGAAAAGTACAATCGCACATGCTCTGCTTTGCTGTTGTTGCTTCGGCTGTTCTCAATGGTGTGCAGTGGCAAAAAGACTCTCATCCGGCCAATTCGATTAGCGTCGATTACAACAAGACCCTCCTCATCTGTGCACTCGTTCACCTCTAGCTAGCTGGAGCAAGGCTGCTACCTGCTTGGAAGAAGCAAATGAGTCTAGTGGGAGGTTTATCATCAAGAAATTTTGGGAGTCGTGGACCAAACCCGTGGAAAAAATCATAATATTTCAATCAGAGATGAGGAAATGGTGCTAAAGGCTGTGCTAATCACGTGAGATCACCAAGTGAATACATGAGCAACATTCATGTGTTGCCCATTATTCCGGTGAAGTTGAATTATTCACTTGAGCTATGTTAGGTTTTCCAGATGCATGTCTGTTCGGTGTGTTGGTGTGAATGGTGGTAGCTGTGAATGACTAACAAGGTGTGTGATGAGGACTATTCCACAGGGCATATTGTTGCAAAACTGTGGGTGTTTCAGGAGGGAAGATGGAAACATTGATATTAAACTTTTGGGGTTCAAAGTTGTTGCGGTCAAGGCTCCTCGTGATGAAACACTAGCTGCCAATGTTTTTAACCTTGCTTTCGAAATAGACGTCAGAGATGACAACTGATCGAAGAGCTCATCTCCCCCAGCAACCTAATTTGTCTGTAGGCAATAAGGATGACAATGACGGGCCGAACTAATGGGCACTAAGGTGTGAATACGTAGGCACTTGTGAAATAGTGTAAGGTTAAAGACATAATTGTTGAGTTCTAGAGGAGGGCAATCCTTCCATAAAGCGCAAACACCCACAGGTGAGTATGTTGCATTTGCCTCAAAACCTCCCTGAACAACAATTTGTTTATCAGTAACATAAAGGAGTGTAAATTCCCACTGCAATGCATAACAATATGTATTTTGATATTCTACGAGGAATTCCAACAAATTTTTGATGGCAATCCTAGGTCATTCCATGCATTTCTAGTGATATTTTTAAAAGTTAATATTAAATATGTAAAACTGTTCATGAATTTTATATATTGATCACATAACCACCTTCTATTTTGATCACGTTCATATTTATAATGTGTAAATATAACACAATTTTGCTCAATACTATAATTTTTCGATCTCATATTAAATATGCAGTAGAGGTTTGGATTTTGCTTATGGCAATGAAAAATTTTAAAGGGAGAAAATCATAAAATAGCTGAGAGCATATTGTTCTTTTATTTAAGGGTAAATGTTATTTACATCAAGTGTTTACATAAATCCATGAGAGAGTAATCCAGTAAAAAAATAGCCTCTACCCAATTCATAGGAAACTGATCAATGATTTCACTCTAAATTGTGTCGTGAAATTATAAATTGCTAATGTCTGGCTGAATGCAAATATGTATTTATTATTACTTGAACTTCCTCTTGAAAGGTATTGGCAAAACCATTAGGATGGTTTTAACATGAAGTTTGCCATAGGTAAGAGAAATAAGCTTATCAAATGTAAATGACATCTTCGCACTTGCCATAGTGAGAAGCATGGTTTCCTATGTATGGTGACATGCATTGAGGGTGCTATCTATCTGTTAGTGAACCCAGTAAAGGGAGTTACTTATTTTTTAGGGACTGATATTTCTGTGGTGCTAGAAATTGTGACAGAAAGTAATTTCCTCTCTTTGACAGAGGTGAAAACAAAATTCTTGCCTTAGATTGTAATTTTTGATCACTTCATGAGGCATTCATCTTTAAAATCAAAAATATTCAGTTACCCTTAAGAGGCCATAAGCTATTGTATATCATCTTTCTTATGCTGAGGTAAAATAAACAGCAATTCTTTTATGAAAAAGTGTTTTAGTGTTGACTTTCAAGCCTATGCTGGTATTCCTGTCTCCTCACCCATATTTGTTGGCCACACTATTATCTATTTTACTCATAACTCATGTTTTGCTGGTGTAAAAGTCAGTGGGATCAAAACTTCATTGCATACCCTGAAGACTTAACCTCTTGTGCTTGAAAGTTGAATATTTTGTCTGTTTTAGGGTGCACCATCATTTTTGGTAGCCAATTTGATTTTAGACATGAATCTCAATATAAAATATCATATCCAGCACTGGCAAAGCCAGCATGAGTGAAAAAGGGTGCACTTAAAAACATTGAATCTGAATAGCCTGTACTGGCAGACCACTTGCCAAGGTCATTGCGGGAACTGTGTCGGACACTGAGTGAAAGCTTCCCTTTGATTACATTGCATCCAGTGCCGGTAAAAGTGACAATGCCCTCATCCCTACAACTCGCCCCCTTTGCGTGAAAACCTATTCTACTTGGAGTATAATCAGTTGGGTTTTGATGTCAGTGATAATATCGAGATCACATCCATCATTTCAGAGTCCTTATAGCCTTAATCTCAGCAAATAATTTGCAGACCAGATAATACATTATCCAATCTCTGTACTTATTCCTTATTATAGATTATTTATATGCATAATTAGCAATTATTTCATCATGTGTTATTTTAACTAAGGAGATGCAACTCCTGATTATTGAGCTGTACATTACTTTTGTATTTTACTCATTTTTAAGAATATGATAATATCATAATTTTGATGACCAATAAAAGAAATTATGAAAGATGTACTGCATAGCTTTCATCAACTTCCTTTGTTATTAGCTGCTTAAAGCCCATGGATATTTCACATGTATGTACTCGTTCTTGAATGTGCACTCAAGATATTACAAACTCACTCCAAGCTTGACGTTGAGGAAATGCAATATAGGTACTATATCCATGATATGTACATATATGTAATATGAACAAAAAATGATCATTTCCACACTTCAACATATAACTCCACTACACCAAGGTTCAGTGCACTGTGTAATGTCCAAGGACCTTGAAAATGACAGTGCCTCATAACCATGGTCCTTGGAAATGGCATAGCGTCGAAACAATGATCGGTAGTGGAGTTACACATTAAAGCGTGGAAATTAGGTACTATTTTTTGTTTATATTTTATCATGGATTCAATACATTGCTGCATAACTCCAGTAACATGCATTACTGAGTATACCCAGTTCACTCAATTTATCTTTACGGCTGTGGCTTAAGAAAATTGGGAAAAATGCCCCTCATTCAAACCTGGACACTGTCGGCAGGTTTGACTGATGGAGTGAGGGTAGCACTGAGACAGAGAGAGAGAGCTGTAGCAAACTTCACGTTGCCACATGTACATAGCCACCTTTGTTTGTAAAAAAAACACATGAATTATGGGTAGCCACAAGCATTTTGGACAGGGGCAAAGCACCTACTCATTTGGATGGGATCATGCCATCACAGAGGCCCAGGAAATACGGTCCTGCAACACTGCTAGCAGATTCATGATGTTAACACGACGGAGGTCTGAAAGTGACTGAATTTCCATAGCTTTACGCCATGCCAACTGCCTCCTGTTTGGCAAAGGGAATGTCACGTGGCAAGAATCTTTCTCCCTGCTCACACTCATTTGCGTTGGTCACATCCGCTCAACCACAAAGATTGATTCAAATGGGTATAGTCCCATGTCGCTGCAAAATGATGCCGAGTGAGATACAAGGAAGTGACAGTAGATGAGTACACACCTTCCAGTCTTTTAGGAGCCTACCAACAGCAGCCAGACTCACAAACCTACAAAACACCAAAATGCAACGCATATTCAGAGGAAAGCCAAGTCCAAATTGTCTCGCGCACTTGGCCTTAGCATGCTAGCGCATGACATAGCAGCAAGCATTCTTGAAAAAATTGAGTTCTTGAATATTCAGATATCTCTGCTTTATCTATTTATATATTGAATGCCAAAGAAGCATTGAGGCATATAAATAGGGTATTATACCAATAACAAATAAATTCGCGAAGAGCAAAGAACAATTATGGAAGCAATAAATAATAAAACAACAGGGAAATCAGGTGGAAAGGCACTTTTTCTGATTGTTGAAACTAGTTTGAGAGTCGGACATGCCCAGGGCAGGGGAAGCGAGTTGTAAAGGGAATGTAAATATGTAGTAGTGTAAGGATCATTGGGAAATTGACAGATGGAATTTAGGTGGGTGTTAATTCCCAGTCAACACAACAATTATGGCCACAGTGTGGCCATACTGTGGCCACACTGTGGCAAGGCATTGTGGCCATAGTGGGTTGCCATTATGGCGCCATAATGGTTTTGACCCCCGGCCACACTGTGGCCACAGTGTGGCTAGCCATAATGTGGCTTTAGTGTGGATAGCCACACTATGGCCACATTTTGGCTAGCCACAATGCTCCACCACTAATATATTAATATTTATACATATAATAATTCCTTTTTAATAGTATTATTATGCCTCCTTCAATCCTAGCTATGCCCATCAATGTAAAAATAATGATTTTTTTGGAAAATTAGATGCGAACCAAAAATTTTAATTTGCCATCAATTTAAATAATAAATACGATAAAATGCCCTCTGGTTGGCACCCCATACCCCAAGTAGCACTTTGCGTATAGAGTATCAGAAAGGTAAATGCAAATAAAAGTTCCTACTCAGTAAATGATGTTTGTAAGTACTTTATTATTGCAGTAAATTAACCATGAATAACATAATATAACCATTAATGATCGCCTAGGTTAGCCACTAAAAAAACATAACAACATTGCAGATAGAATAGAATAGATATTTATTATGCTCTGGGAAAAAACCCTTGGAGCAAAAAACACAATTTACAAAAAATGGCTCATCAAAGCAAAAGTTCATGAAAAATGTCAATAAAGTTGTTTGATACGCATCTATAAAAAAAAGAAATAACACGTAACAAGGATTGAAATTTGACATCATAGGCAGACGGAATATTGGGCAATAGTACATAATACATAATAATGATACATAATAGGCTGTATTTTCGTGGGAGTTTATTTTAGCTCTCCACTGAGTAAATCCATGTACAATTTAATTTTAAAAGCATGGATGGAGCCCCTCCTGTCTAAGATCCTCAGGGAGAGAATTCCAGAATTTTGATCCCGTTATCAGAAATGATTTCTGGTAGATATTAGTACGTGGAGTAGGATAACATAAATAGTATTACAATAGAACAGATAAGCTAGTATTACAATATTGCCTTGGATTTGAGACAATAGCATGTTACACATCCACCTCAAGTTATTTTAGCTAGGCTTATGGACCAATCTGTAACAGGTAAAATCACATATTTAGTCATTACAACATTTACGGTAGTCTATCTAATCCTCTCCACATTTCAACATCACAGTACTCACGGAAAGACGCTGAAATAGATTAAATCAATAAATAATGTGGAAGCCTTTTCTCTTGAAATAAATACATATTATTCTTTCTTTAACACACTTTCTTTATATCAATGAAATCAGCCAACTCTCATTTTGATAACTCATCAACAAGTCTGCATCTATAGCAACCGTAAACAAACTTTATCATCTGTGGCAGTTGTGGCTTTCCAAAGTGTGGCCATAGTTGCATATGTGTATGGCAAGCCACACTATGGCTTGCCGCATGACAACCACAGTCTGGCCATAGTATGGCAAGCTGTGGCTAGCCATAGCCATAGTTGCCACAGGTAAACCACAGTTCGGCCATACTGTGGCCATAATTGTTGTGTTGACTGGGAAGTTTCTATGCTGCTGTCTGTGCACGTTGGCATGTGCTGTGAAAAGTGTGAAAGAAGATCAGATCAACAGCAAGATCTATAGATAATTGAATGAAGAAATCTTAACCCTTTCACGCCAAACGTTGAGTGGAGGCAACAGCATTTTCATATTCAGCTGACCTGACATCAGGTATAGCTGTCGTGGATTTTTCAACACAAACGACTTGACGTCGCCTCTAGCCAACTTGAGGGAAGGGAAGTGATCATTGAGGTAGCAATAGGGTAGTTTCCTTCATCAAAGAAAACGATAGGCATTGATTGCGATTCCTTACCCACCATTAGTGTATTCATAATACACAAATTATTTGGTTTTTGAAATACAGGTTTAGACGAATGGCAAGGGTCAAATTTTATCCTCATTTGAAAAAGGCCAGATTGGCGCCCATGCGATTCCACTCCGCGTGACGTCACAGGGACCTAGTTTCTACACGAGAGGATAGGAGTTATACATCGTCTGAGGTTACCAATGCATGCATGAGGCACAGAGCTCAGGGAAACATGTCTTAATAATCACCTATTAAAACTGGCTAAGGTCAGAAAGTTTTCTTCGTTTGATAAGGTATTAATAAACCTTTTTTAAGCCAAGCGCTACCATTCAGCAAGGTACTCAGCTATCCGCTAGCACCCTGCGTCCTATCAGCGCTCAGAGTCTCGATCAAGGTCACTTCACAAGGAGAGAGGGGGAACCAGAAATGCGTCGCACGGACTTTCCTACTTACGCGTCGCGTTTTTGCACGCTTGAAATTTTTCACTTTTCATTTAATCGCGAAAAATAGATATCGTCATTTAAAAATCTAAAAGCGCGAAATACGTACTCCAGGAGTAATAATCATTCGATTTAGGCAATAAAAAAATAATAGGAAACCACCCTATTGTCAGATGCATTCCGGCCCGGCCTGAGACCCTGCTTGGCGAGACCTTAGGGCCACTCTTCGGCAATTAAGGCCGACCCTCACACTCATATATCATCCTCACCGCAGAAATGTTGCAAAGGGGTTATATTATCAATGGTTTTTGCAATTATATATTTTGTTGCATACGACAAGTTTTTATACTTTGAAATGAATCCTTCGTTTTGTTCTTTCCGTAAGCAACTTTTAAACGAAATTTTAGTTCTAAAAATAGTGGACTTTCATACTTATAGTTTTAGTACCCTGTGTTCACTAACTTTGTTGTTATTAATGCTCTAAATCCATTTTAACTTCCACAATGCTTAAAAAAATGTTAGTAATTCTTTTAGAAGAGTAAATTATAGAAAATCAAATGCAATATTTGATTGAAAAATATAACGGCAATGCAATAAGTTGACCGTGGATTCGTCTGAAGATAGGGTGAGGGGGTCTAGTCAAATGCCGTGATAAGGGCCAGCTGCCCCTTTGAGTTGGGTCCCGTATTGGAGTGTGCGAAATACCCGGGTAACTCCTCCACAACAAAGAGCTCCGCACAGAGAGGTTTCAAATATGTATTCTAATGCTACTCGTAGCACAGAAGACGTTTTCCTATTGTAGCGTAGGAAGGGGTTAAGAGGTGAAATTGTTGATTAATTAACTGCATATTTGGTTGTAAGAAGAAGACTTAAAAGCCACATGGCTTCTCAGTCAAATAGTAGGCTTGGTACTGTTTTGAGAACAGCATAGCGTAAGCAGTCAAGGTATTGGTACTGAATCATTGGATTAACTCACAATAACTGCACAAAATTATCTCGTAACTATGTATATCTTATATTTGACACATTTGACTAATCCAGTTTTTGTGCTGTGTCTTTATCTGCTTCTTCTGCCTCTTTTCAAAAGTCACATGCTCTTAAAATTGCTTGACTGAAGATAAATATGTACATACATAATGCATATTGACCTTAATTAGCCCCTGGTCTCCAATAACCATGAAAATCAGAAAAACCAGTAATTTGTTTATGGTAAAAGTAAAAACTCAATGCGATAAAAAATTTGCACATGTACTATATTGGAAAATAAACATACAATAACATGATTTTCAACTGTATTAGGCAAGATGTGGGTGAGCAACAACAAATGAATCAAATAAAACTTTTTGTTCAGTCCACTTTTTTAATAGCAAAAATTTGTAATTCACAATTTCTTTCAATAAAACAACACTCCTGTTAAAAATATTCCTTTACATTTTCTGGAAAAATAACTTATTTGATTTTCACATCAAATGAATTTGGTACTATTTCCTGAACAGCAGTAAGGTTTGGCAGCATTCCTCTCCCACCAATCTCGCGTACTCAGTCACTTCCTCTTCGTCACTGGCAGAGCTGTTGATATTCTTGTATGTACAATAATCCATGGCTTTACATTTGTACAAAATCATAACCTATCAGTGAGAATGGAATATAATAATTATAAAACTAAAGAATCAAATAGTAGCCATTATTTTCTTACTTGCAGCAAAACCTCTGTGAATCAAAACAGAAGGGACTAAAATTTTGGCACTTCCGTTGAAATTTTGGCACTTCCCTCCAAGGTGGTAACACAAACTGGCATATTTTTAATGGATATTTTAACAAGTTTGGGACAACAATTTAAGAGTCATTTTGCATCTATCAATGGCACAACACAATATTCAACCAAAAATGAAGTCATCTCAATGCAGGTGTAAATGTTGTTGATCATTGAAAAGGTTAACAATTGCTAAGAACTCAAATATGTGGCGACCAACAATAGGGTGGTTTCCTATTATTTTTTTATTGCCTAAATCGAAAGATTATTACTCCTGGAGTACGTATTTCACGCTTATAGATTTTTAAATGACGATATCTATTTTTCGCGATTAAATGAAAAGTGAAAATTTTCAGGCGCGTGAAAACGCGACGCTTAAGTATGAATGTCGGGAAGTCTCTCCGCGTGACGTATTTCTGGTTCCCCCTCCCGCCCTGCGAGGTGACCTTGAGGCGAGGCTTAGCGCTGATACGACGCAGGCTGCTAGCGGCTAGCCTAGTACCCTGCTGGCTGGTAGCGCTTGGCTTAAATAAGGATTATTAATAACTTATCAAACGAGGAAAACTTTCCGACCTTAGCCAGTTTTAATAAGTGATTGTTAAGACATGTTTCCCTGAGCTCTGCGCCTCATGCATGCAATGGTAACCTCAGACGACGTATAACTCCTATCTTCTCGTATAGAAACTAGGTCCCTGTGACGTCACGTGGAATGGCATCGCATGGGCGCCAATCTGGCCCTTTTCAAATGAGGATAAAAATGGACCATTGCCATTCGTCTAACCCGGTATTTCTAAAACAAAATAATTGGTATATTATGAATACACTAATGGTGGGTAACGAATCGCAATCAATGCCTTTCGTTTTCTTTGATGAAGGAAACCACCCTATTATGTAAAGGAATGCTAAAATGGAGACTAGCGTAGCAAGGAATTTCATTCGGGGGGTCCAAAACCAAAGGGGGAGATTGAAAAACAGAGTACTAAGTAATTGGTTTTTAACACTTTTCATAATTGAAAAAACTTCATTTGTTAAAGAAATATTTTGAAAATTCATGATTTTTCAATATTCTGTTTTCTTTTGTAAAGGAAAATAATTGTGTTTATATTTTTCGGGGGAGGGAGGGTCCAGACCCCCCCTGGCTATGCCACTGAATGGAGATATTACGTGGTTTTAAAGCTCTGCCAACAGCTGATTATGTTAGTACGGACATTTCTACTAATTTATTGTGATCATACTAATTCAGAAATGCCAAGAACCAAAACTGTGTGCCTATATCAACACACATGCATATCTTCAGGATGTAGAATTACACACATTAACACATTCACTGCAGTACCAATTTATTGTAGTTTGGTGAGGAGCGAAGCCCTTTTTTTTGTGTGTTTGATTTATGCAAATTGGCATTGGGCAGCTCTATGATCAACACCATCGTGATGCCAATTGGCATCAGCCTTAGTGAATGAGTCAACTCGGTCACAAGGAATATGGGAATGTATTTTCTTCCCCTTTCTCAGTGTCACAAGAAATCTGGCAATATTTTGCAAAAGCTCACACCCCCACCTTTCAAACTCAAGCGTGAGCTCAGCAACAATGAAACAAATCATGTTCTATGCAGCAAGTATTTTAATCACCTTGAAAAAAAGATCCCAATTTTGAATTAGCAAGGTAATGATTAGCCATGGGGTCACGTCATACATTCAATATGTAAAGGATTTTGACTAAAAAAGGTTCTAGAGAGATTTTTGTGACCAGTACAGTGTTTGGCCCCATAGATAATTACCGTATTTCTCCGAATAAAGTCCCCCTCTGAATAGAGTTCCCCCCTTAATTTTGAGGCTTCAGTTTCGGGAAAAATTAAAAAAATAAGTTTGAATATAGTCCCCCCCTTTACTTTTACCACAGGCATTTTTGGAAAAAAAGGGGGGACTATATTCAGACATATACGGTATAACTACATGTATGGCTGTTCTTTGCCTTGGTGTGTATCGTTGCTCTGATGCTCAGATTGAGGTGTCATTGGAATAAAGATGCATTGAAAAAGTACTACAAGGTTATGCTCTGTGAAATCCTTTCTCCCTAACATATGTTTTTCGTCTGATTTGTCTTTAGATAATAAATTGTGTAGAGCCCTGTCTTTGCCATCTTTCTGCATCAAAAGTTTTATAAAACAGAGATATTCAATAGGTAGAGAGGTTTTACTGTATTTTATAAGGTTGTATTAATAGAGCAGACGTACTTTTTTCAAGTTCACCTCGCACTGGAGTTCATTTCTCACGCTGAGGTCAGTCTCAAATCTTGCGTACTTGCTCTGGTCAAGCATGGGGAGGCATTTTTCCACAGGGTGCCAAGTGTACGTTTCCGGACAAAGCAAGTAAGATGGGTGGTAATTCACCTTGTAAGCCATTTTGGGACAGCTATGGATGTAATAACCAAGGTAGTAATACTTGATTGAAGGGTAAACTGCCATCAGAGACCTTGTGTAAAATATCTCCCTAGAAAGATAATTAAGAGAACAAAATTCCATATTCAAGTTTGACAGTGAAAAAAGTAATATGTACCCTGTATTTTACTGTACTGAAAACAAACAAAGAAAGGGAAGACTTCAGAGATATTTTAACATCTGTACATGTATTTAATCACTAATGTAAATCTTTTTGCAGTCCATGCAACACTATACCATTCATCAATTAAGTTGGCACATTAATTCATTACTGCAAGGTGGTTTTAAAACTATAAAATTCATTATTAATGCTCCTCAGGGATGGGGCAGATTTAGCATTAAGTTTGGGGGGGGGGGGGATTCATGATCTGGGTTCGGGGAGTATGAAATATTAGCGCGAGAGGGGCATTTTTACAGTAGTGTGTGCTACACTCTAAGATAAATAAAACTCAAAATTCCCTCACAGCTGGGACTGGCAGCCATGCATTTGCATATACACTTCCCTTACTCCAGAACAAGGATACAATACCTATTAAACTAAAAAAATTAAGCCTTTTGGTTAAAACTAGGGGGGGGGGGAGAGGATTGTAATGACCCATGTGACGTACCCTTCCCCCTAAAGTCCACCCCTGCCACAGGGCCAATGAAGAACCCTTTCGAGTAGTATGTATGCTACTCATTGAGGTTGCCAGTTTCATTTTTTGTGTTTCAAAAGTACCATTTCGACTTGAGATAAAGGGCTGAGATAGTTGCATTAGATGAATAAATAAATGAATGGGATAAATTCGTTCAATAGATTTTCCATAATCAAGATTATATGTTGATTTCTAAGAAAAATCACCCTTTTTCTCAGAAATCAACATATTACCTTGACAACCAGATACAGTAAAATTCGGTTATAACGCGGGTCTAGGGTGACATAGTTTACACCTGCGTTATCGGACAACCGCGTTATTACGGGAAACTGCGTGGGAAGCAATAAAAAAAACCCTTAAAGGTAATTTTTATAGCCAATTTATTTGCGTAATACATTATTAAAATATTTATTTTATGATTTAGACGCTCTACTTTAACAGGATTTACTAAAATACTCGGATATTTTCTTTTGCCGCGATAGTTGATGGCGTTTCTTTGTCACGTAATTTTTTATGCTTTGCAAGTGCAACAGATGAATACTATCGCAATCTCTCCTGGATATAGACAGTTACTTATACCACTTATTTTATAAGAGCGCGACCCGGGTTTCAATGAGTAATCATCATCATCAGGCGCTAATTATAATTTGTTTATCTTGTTGTTAATCTTGTTGTTACCTAGTTACTTGATGAATTTTAAAACAGACGCCAGAATAGGTGAAAAGGATGGGTAGAGGTATTCATTTATAAGGGTACTATCTTGATTTTCAATAATTTTTAAAATTTCTAACTGTTCCCTAGAATCCAGTTCTCGACGGTCATTGCAAAAATTTAAAATATTCATTTTAAAGTCGCTTCTGTGGCAGTTACATATTAAGTGCTTAGCAAAATTACTCTTTTCATCTTTATTATGTTTGTAAGCACTTAAATGTTCTTTTTTCCTAATTTCAAAACTTCTTCCTGTCTGTCCCACGTACACACCATTGCAATCGCTGCATTTCAAAGAATATACTCCACATCTATCCAATCGGTCTATATGGTCCTTGCATTTAACGATCAGTCTCCTTAAGGTGGAATAAGGTTTAAAAGCCAAGCGGAATTTGTCCTTGGGTAAATGATGAGCCATTTTCAGAGAAAGTGCATCGAGGTACGTCACTGTGCACCACTGCTTCTTTTTATCCTCGTCCGCCGAAAACATTTGGTCGATAGCCAATCTTCTCTGTTTTTTTAAAATCAGTTTATCTATTAAATTTTGAGAATAACCGTTGGCAGAAGCAATTTGTTTAATGGTGATGATTTCTTTCTTAAAGTCTTCTTTGGAAAGTGGTATGCTTAACAGGCGATGAATCATGGAATGAAAAGCCATAAGTTTGTGAGAGTAATGGTGTCTTGAACTTGCTGGGATGACATGATCGGTATAACAGGGTTTCCGAAAAATGGAGAAGGAATGCCGGCATTTATCGAGTTTGATTGTAAGATCCAGATAATTTAAGCAATGGTTGGAGTCTCTTTCACAGGTAAATGAAATTGTAGGATGGATGTCATTCAAAAAACTCAAGAACATATCCAGTTGCCGATCAGTTCCATTCCAAAGCACAATAATATCGTCAACGTACCGGTACCAGTATACCACAGAATTTAGTAGGCTATGCCCTGAGCTAAAAATTTTCCTTTCCAAACTATCAACAAAAACATCTGCCAGCAACGGAGAAAGTGGTGAGCCCATAGCGAGGCCACTACTTTGTTTGTAAAATTTACCATCGAACTTGAAATAATTTTGTGCCACACATATTTTGAGAAGGGTGGATAATTCGTCCTTCATTTTCTTTGCAATATTGGCTGCCCCCAGGAGATCTATTGCTAGGCCGGTTGCTTCCTCTGGTGGCACACAAGTGAAAAGGTTGACGATATCAAAAGATACTAGTCTTGAGTTCTTCGGAGGTATGATGTCTTTAATTTTGTCCACAAGATCAAGCGAATTTTTGATACCACGCTTAGACATAAATGCAGAGTGCTGCGAGATCAGTTGAGTCAAGGTATGGGCAAGTTTGTGCGCTGGAGCGCTTATACTCGACACCACTGGTCTGATTGGTGCGTCCGGTTTGTGAATTTTAATGAGCCCATAAAGCCTAGGAGGAATAGGGTTTTTAGATAACAAAAAATGCCTATCTTTGGGTTGGAAAAGTTCTTTTGAGCTTCGTATGCCATCTCTGATTGATTTTTGGTACTTCTGGTCTTTCTCCAACAGTGACAAATTTGATTTTTGAATAAATTCATAGCACTTCTTAATATAATCCTCCCGCTTCAAAATCACCAGGCAATTTCCTTTATCAGCTTTCTGAATCACCAAATCTTCAGTCACTAGCTGTCTTTGAATTGATCGAACTGTTTTCAGCACTTGCACTGCATCTCTAGAAGGTCGTGAGTCACATATAGCTGGATAAATCTTACATATCTCCCACGAGATATGTAAGATTTATCCAGCTAAATTCCGCTTGGCTTTTAAACCTTATTCCACCTTAAGGAGACTGATCGTTAAATGCAAGGACCATATAGACCGATTGGATAGATGTGGAGTATATTCTTTGAAATGCAGCGATTGCAATGGTGTGTACGTGGGACAGACAGGAAGAAGTTTTGAAATTAGGAAAAAAGAACATTTAAGTGCTTACAAACATAATAAAGATGAAAAGAGTAATTTTGCTAAGCACTTAATATGTAACTGCCACAGAAGCGACTTTAAAATGAATATTTTAAATTTTTGCAATGACCGTCGAGAACTGGATTCTAGGGAACAGTTAGAAATTTTAAAAATTATTGAAAATCAAGATAGTACCCTTATAAATGAATACCTCTACCCATCCTTTTCACCTATTCTGGCGTCTGTTTTAAAATTCATCAAGTAACTAGGTAACAACAAGATTAACAACAAGATAAACAAATTATAATTAGCGCCTGATGATGATGATTACTCATTGAAACCCGGGTCGCGCTCTTATAAAATAAGTGGTATAAGTAACTGTCTATATCCAGGAAATAATGGAATACCACATAGTTAACCAAGAGTTAGTGATTTTTTTTTTTTTTTTTTTACTATCGCAATCACTTTGTCCCTCCAACCAATTCATCAATTCACTTATATCTATATATATAAAAGAAAGTCGAAAATCGTGTTAGTTAGAACACTTATAACTCGAGAACGGCTGCACCGATTTCAGTGACATTAGGCTCTTTGGATTCGTCTCAGCCCCGGATAACATATAGGACATTAAAAAATAGGAAAAGTTCACATAAAAAATTCAACTTTATCTTAGAGATATGTTTTTAGGAGTTGATTGTTAAGACGGTCAAAAAAATAAGATTTTTTTTTCGTTTTTACTATTGTATTGACTGATCTTTTTAACAATATTAAAAAAAATTTAAATGTTCAAACATGTTAAAAATATTAAAGTAATATTAAAATAGTATTAAAATAATTGAATTAGAGGTAAGCTCAGCTCGAATTGAGTTGTCAATAAACACATAACTACCGTGTGTGTAAACAAATCTCCAAGCAATTGTTGATTATCAGTAATGTCCGTGTACTCTGCATGAATTCAAATCTTTAACTCTGTAATAAACGAAGACGAAGTCACCCACTACCTATCTGAATATTTAAAGTCCTTGGACGCACCAGGCTTACCACGGCACGATTTACAGCTAAAGGTAGGCTCTGTGTTCATGATCTTTCGAAACCTAAACCAACCAAAACTATCCAACGGAACGTGTTTGGTTATTAAAAAAACTGATAGTGAAAGTGATTCACGCCACTATACTCAAAGGAAAATTCAAAGATGAGGAAGTTCTCAATTCGAAGATTCCATGATCTCAACTTATATGCCCTTTTGAGCTTAAACGTATTCAATTTCGAATTCGTGTTGCATTCGTGATAATGATTAACAAATCGCATGGCCAGTCTTTCAGTTTTTGTGATGTTTGTTCTCATGTGTCAGTGAAAACCCATGATTTTCTCATGGTAAACAATATGTGGTATGTTTACGAGTCGGTAAACCATCCGCTGTATTTCTTCCTTCGCTTCAAGGGCGCAGCTAGGAATTGAGGATAGGCGCAGCTAATACTGGCGGGTCTGTAGGGTATAGAAAACTCGCCAAGGTAAGCGAGAGGTGTGGGGGCCCTCCCCAGACATTTTTTAGGATAAAAGGTTCAAAATGGTAGGTTTTGCGGCTGTGTGAACAGTTAAATATTTTGTGACTCATCCGTCCCCCTAATATTAATAAACAAATGTTTTATAAAAAGATTCTCTGAGCTTTTGGGGGGGTTTTAACCCCCAAAAACCCCCCTCGCTGCTTCCCTGCTTCGCTTTGCTATTTTTATTTAGCTTCATTCGCTTTATCTTGCGCCTGATAACAAAACAAAAACTGTTGTTTATCAGAAGGCACTTGACGCAAGACATTAAACTCAAATGTGTAGGGCACACCGTGGTGCGTTTACGCAGTGCATTTTTTCCAAACAGAGATATTATAACTGGCGCGCCTAAAGTCATTTGATACGAATGCTGCTTCATAGGGGCTTTTCTTACACTATTTTGAGCATCAGTCAAGCGTCGGTCTAGCGTTGCGTTAACCTGCCCCGTGAACGAACCAAGTTTACGCTACGGACTTAGACCTAAAAACATTTTTTTACGGTTAATAACACAAATAGCCAACAACTGAATGCGTATAATTTTTATTTCATCAATATTTTCTCATTTAATTTATAATAAATCAAATATGATTAAAACGATACAGCCGCTCTTTATTTATAAATGGTGCAACTAAACTATAAGTTCATTGAATGTTAGGCGGTACGAAGTTCGCCGGGTCAGCTAGTTATGTAATAAATGGCCAATTTTTGGCATCTCGACCTCACATTTGTCTTCTTCATTCTCGCTCTCTCTTCCGATGATGCAGCTGTTTTTGCGCGGCTCTGGACTGCAGCCACAATTTCTTCGTCACTCTTATAAGCAGATACAGGAGTTTCCTCGTCTTCGCGAACCCAGGCCTCGAGATCACTCACAAATAGTTTATTAGAAAGAACTTCTGAAGCTTCACGTGCGTCCTCTTCCGTGAAACCCATAAACTCGTCTTCGTCTTCCATGCTATCGCCCGCTGTATACTCGCACTTTGACCAGCAATTTAGAATTGTAGCTGAAGTTATTTTCTTCCATGCCAATCCAATGTTATAAGCCATATTCTTCAGGGTGACTGTTTTCAGATATTCTTGTACCTGCAGTTCTGAATTTATGACACTAGTGAGCAATTCCCGCCGATAGTGGGCTTTAAATGCTCTGATTATCCCTTGATCCATGGGCTGAATAAGAGCTGTCGTATTTTTTGGTAAAAAACGAGGCCACTATTTTACCATCCCTCGATATCAAAAGCTCAGAAGACGGATGGGCCGGACAGTTATCTAACAGAAGTAGTGCCTTCTCTTCTAACTTTTTTGATCTTAAGTGGCTCTTAACCGATGGAACAAAATCTTCATTGAACCACGAAAAAAATGTCTCGAGTCATCCTGGCATTCTGACTGTTTTTGTAATTTATGGGTAGTGCTGTCATATTAACGAGCTTGAAGCACCGAGGACTTCGATTTTTACCAATACACAGAGGTTTTAACTTGTGACTTCCTGATTTGTTCGTGCACAGTAATAAAGTCACTCTTTCTTTGCTTATTTTTATTCCGGATTTATTTGCCGACTTCTTAATATCAAGTGATTTTGTTGGAAGCAATCTGTAGTAGAGAGCGGTTTCATCGCAGTTATACAATTGCTCTTCAGTGTACTCACCCTCATCAATCATCTTGCGTAAAGTCCCATAAAATTCTCTAGCTGCTACACTGTCACTGGAACGCGATTCTCCTTGCATGTTAACTTGCGCTATCCCGTGGCGAATTTTCCACCTCGATAGCCAGCCAGCAGAAGCAACAAAATCATGAGCACCACCTATTTGTTTATTTAATTTAATTGCTTGTGCTTGTAAAAGTGGACCGGATAATGGAACACCTTCACTGCGCTTCTGAACAAACAACGTAAACAAACATTCATCCACATCACCAGCAGCACTCAATCTGGCCTTTTTTCTATCAAGTCCTATTTCGTCATCCACTTGATCAACAAATGATCGTAATTTTCTTCTTCTTTCATCCAACCACGAATAGTTCCTTCAGGAACACCAAACTCCCTGAATAAACTTGATTTTGAATCACCGCGCTTCACTCTGTCGATTATGCCCAACTTTTCTTTAATTGTGTAAGTTTTCCTTTTGGCAGACATCGTTTTAACCCTAACATCAATGAATATTTTTGTAAAAAAGTAATTTTCATATTCATATTAAGCCTAAGAAAAAGGTAAAACAGCTCATTCATCATTAAATGCTCGAAGCCTGTGGGCATTGAGTACCCACCTTGGTTTGAGCGCCGCGGTGCGAACGTACGAAAGAGAATTATCTCAATCTCCCTGAATCTCGAAAATTATTATAGCCGTGCAACACACTTTTCAGCTCGAGTTCACAAGACACAATGACCGATCAGGAATTACAGAGTTTTTTTTTATGGCTACGAAACAATGTATGGAATACGTCGCCAACCGCGTTAATACAGTCGCTTGAAGTAGCGCCGTTGCGACGCGTCGGTAGTCACGCCGAGATAAAATTCGATACAAAGTTACCTACCTCAAAAAAAAAGGTCAATGTAATCATTTCGGGGGACATGGTGAGACCCGCGGTATATCCGAAACCGCGGTAAAGTGAGGCGCGTAATAACCGGAATTTACTGTATTACAAAATAATAAATAGAAATTCTGACATTTTACACCGTTTTCATTGAAATTCAGTTGAATTCTGGATGTTGATATGACAAATTATTCCTCTCCTGATTAGTGTTTTCATATATATGTTTGGGTAGAGATATACATATATGTATAGTTTACAATTGAAGCTGTACGTCATATTTCTATGGTATGGATCAGTAATCACATCCACAAACTTGAATTAACAGCCTACAGTATGTATTTCCATTGGAGGAACCAGAAATCCACGCAGGAAATTAATTAATAAGTTTAAATATTTTCTAAAATCCATTTATGAGTAGCCACTAAATTCTACTTTTGGAATAGTCAGGTAAATATGTCTAGATTAAAAAATAAAAGTTTGGGAAAAGGAGTACACATTTGAAACAAATTAATTGACTATTTTTTAAACAGTTAAATATAACTAAAACCGGATTTTATGATTTTTTTACACATTCAGTGTCTTACCCAAACTCTTAGCTACAGAATAAGCCATAAGTCATGGCTCAGTAAAAATATGGTGGCAAAATAGAAGAAATTGTGCGATTCAAGATACTTTTTTTCGGCAAAAATGCGATAACATTTCAAGGAGCATAAAACGAACAATTTTTTTTTGAAAAATGGTCTTGGGATTTTAGTTTAAGGTGAACATTGTTGACATTTTCATTGAAATCTCAGACCTTAAAGGGCAAACATTTGTAGAATTGAGGAGTAATGACCCACCACACATGCAGAACAATGGATGCCAGGTTTCGGTAGTTTATGCATAAAATATCCCTTGCAAAAAAGTGTTTCACTTGAAGAATTTAAAAACCTCAACACATCTGAATCGATTCAAGATGAATCCACAAATTTATACACATACTTTGACAAAAAAGGAGACAACGTCCACGGATAATTGCAATAACAAATACAAATTACTTGGAAACATTCACACAGCTTTTTTTCTTTACTCATTCAATCTTCATGAACAAGACCTAAATATTTGCATCAGTGAATGGGAACATACTGAGTGAAGCGAGTTAAACACATATGTATTAAGATGCAGCAATGGCTCATTATATTACAAATTATTGCAATCGATGTGAAGTCATACCAAAACTGAGCATAAAGAAATACTTGTAAATGAAGAGTTGGCCTCATAATTCCACACATTTCATTTGATACCATGGTTTCCAGGTGGAATATCACCATGAGGGATTAACATAGGTACAAGCGCACAGTCATGCTAGGAAAAGGCAAAGAACACTTCCGATTTATAATTGTAATTTGAAGGGGTGGGTGAATGATGGGAAGGAGCAGGAGAAATAAAAACTGTACCATAGTTAGAGCACAGAAATAAATTACTGCACACAAACTGTGTGCTATGGAACACTTCCTGTCAACAAATTGGGGATATTTTGTGTACACTTAGTGCGCATTCTGTGTTCACTCTGGTACAATCAAAAACTGTGCAAATAAGACAAAGACTGTGGGTAAATGTGGTGACAACTGTTAACTGTTGTGGTACAGAACACACTTGTGCACAGTTTTTGCACTTTTTATATTAAAATTTTCACCTAAGCTAGTGTGTGACCTTGCTTGTGATGCACTGACCCTGGGGGTTGGAGATGGTGGCGGGAGCTTCAAAAAGTATCAGTGGAAATTCCGTACTAGTGCAAGGTGACTCTATGGCTAACTAGTGGGTTGGGAGGGCGGGGTGAAGGCAAGGAGGGAAAGGTCCAAAAGAGGACTGTATCGTGACATCACATATTATGTAGCAATCTGTACTTAATTCACAGAGGATAACCGGCAGAAATGCTTTTCAACGGGTGAGGCGCAAAATTTGGTTCACATTGTTTCCTCTACATTTCACACTTATTAAGGTCTTGTAACATATACGGGTCATTACCACCAAATATGACTAGGTGTTTGCCCCTTGGGTCAACAATTTCGAACAAATTTGGCAAATTGTCTTCACTTGATTAGAAAACAAAAGCCCAAAGTCTTTTCGTAAAATATCTTTGTAAGGCCATCCATTTTTCACTGCAAACAACTCAACAATAAGGAGACAGATTCAAAAATCGAAAAATATGAGTCTCTTTAATGTTAAGTCTCTATCACAATGAGAAATAACAAATCTTCAGTGACACTTGTAGTAGCACTTGGGAGGAAGGAATATCATAATCTTTTAGAGAACCAAAGGCACTAACCGAAGACATCCGTACGTCCCTAAGGAAAGCGACTTAAAGTCAGGATCGTAGAAAAAATATACTGAAGAGAGACATTTAGGCAGTACATCAATCACGCCGACTGCAATTAGTTTGTCATCCAGCCAATATTGCTGATGGAAGGTGCCAAAGCCACACGGAGGGCCCTCATTAGAGTGCGAATCCTGAAAGAGAGAACAATCAGCTGCTACACAAGCATCACATCCAGAGGGAGAAATTTTATTATCTTTTTAGCCTTTATTTTTAAAATCGCATGTTTGAGTTAACTATGATCAGTTATTCTGCACATTTACCACATTTGCAGGAGTATGAGCCACTGGACTTCTGCCCTCAGCAAAGAGGGTTTCCATTCATGGTTTTCAGATTTATCTCAATTGAAAAAAATACCAACCAGTATACCACATTCCTGAAGAAAATTTCTGGCTATGTGCTTAACCAAGGAAGACATTCATTTCACACTAGGCTGCAGCGTGACCCACTGTTGGGTCCCACTATTTCCAGACTGGATGGCAAAAATTGTTGATCATCCACACCTCAGCCAACCACCAATGATCCTGTCTATGTGCTATTTTGTATACAACTCTTACTTTCAGTGTGTTACACAACCCTCCTACTGAGGCAACTTCAGAGTGGAGTTTGATAGTACATAAAAGTATAAAAATAACGGGATAGGCACCACCAGGAGGCTCCGTCTGACACTGTCCCCAGTCTCATGTCCAGGTGGCGACACATCAATCAGATTTTATTGTTACAGTGACCACGCAGTGGATATGAGCCACATTCTTGAGGCACTGTACTGGAAGGGCCTCTAGCATGCTCCCCTGGCCCACAGAGTGGCTGCCCCGTGATCCATCACCCCACTCTCACTAGCAAAGGGCCAGAGGGTGCGGAGCCACCTCCAGGCGGGGGCTAGAAGATGAGCCTTATGTGACCCCTGGTGGGTCACATCGTACAGAAAGATGTTTACCCATGACACACCAATGGGTTCCACCACAGTAAGAAACAGGAAAGGGAGATAGCAAATGAGGTAAGCCAATATTCATCATGAATCATGTTTCTTAACCTAAAAAATCTTCTCTCTTTGTTTAAAAAACTACAAGGACATTTTTTTTCATTTTTCTGCCAAAATTTCAAAAGTTAAAATCAAAAATTGTGACAAAATATATCAATTTTTTCCAGAAATAAATGCACTCAATAATATGTATTAATGCAGATAATTTTGCCAAGTATTTCAATAATCTCTGAGAAAAAAATATTGAAAAGGAGGCACCCACTGAAGGAGCCATAAGGGGATGTTCAAGTATTACATAAGCACTCTTACGATTAGGAGTACTGGGAAGGGAGGTGCTAAGAGTTAACTTACTCCTGCTGACAAGTGGGAGGGGGTGGACGACACAAGTTTCCTTACGTAATATACAAAGGTCTTTAAATGAAGAAAATAGTAGTGGTCAAGTACAGCATTCAGTTCATTTTACAGTCGCAGTCAATTTTTTCCACACTTAATGGAATGCCCAGAGAGATTATGAGCGGTTTTCAACATTAAAAAAGTTTAAGCAGCGCTTTTACTAAGTAAAAACCAAAACTTGATAGCCAGAAATTATTACCTTAAACTTGCCTTTATAAAAAATGATACAAGAATAAAATAGCACTTGCAGATGTACAGAACAAGCCATGTCGAAAACACTGGCGTCAATGAATTGACAATTAATTGCACTGTGCAGGCCTAACGGGATAAATGCATATTTCATAAGCTCTGCCTATGGCAATGCTATTCCAGTTACTTTTGGGTACTCCCTCGTGCATCATTTTGTGTACTGATATTACTGTGCATATATCAATTAAGTATCATCTGGTGTTTGTCTCCACATGTGCTCGTAATTATTTGATTTCAGCAGTTGACAGAGTGGAGGAAAACGTGGTTTTTTAATAACAATGGGAGAGACAGAGGCTGCCTTATCCTTGTGGGCATGCAACACGCACACACGAGTGCGTGACGGGCAGCAGGTATTCCGGGCGTTCCACAGTCTTCCATTATTTGAAATTACGAAAAATTCACCCGCTAGCTTTCCCATTCACCAAATTGGTGCAAACCTTAACAGCGCACCAGAGAGAGCCAGCCTGCAAAGTAGTCATCAATACTACTAGAACTTTAATAAATTAAATTCCTCCCAACTATGCTTAAAGCCACTGACAAGAGAGAGCATCCACCTGGTTGTGGATGGTGGTTCAACCTCGAGACATAAAGGCCATCTGCAATATTAGGGAAATTACGCGTAGAATAAGAAGTCAAGTGGACAAAGCGATGGCGTACTGAGAGGGCATTGGTCTTTCCTTCCCTTCCATTTAAGTGATATCAAAACCTGCGAAGAGACCGTGACTGGGCCATCCAACAATTATTCATCTCAACACCCAGACTAGAGGGCAGCAGCTCTTCTTCAGGAGAGCAAAGAGGGAGACCACAGTGGTGAGAACAGCGACAGTCATATCACCGAAGGAAAGGTAGCATTTACTACAAAGGCTCCACTACAGCTATGTGGAAGGGAAAGGTAAAGTACCACAATATTATCCTCTAAGAGTCCCAGCTACTTCAACCATTAACACAAAAGACATGATGGAATTCTCTCGAGTAAAATATTCTGGGGGTTAACCAGTCCCCTGATCCCTTGGATCCCTGATAACAGAACAATCTGACAGGATACATGTATCCATGGTGATGGTGATGATTACAACCAGCAGAAGACAGCAAAACCTGAAGGTGGAAACACCAAGATTGAACTTCGATGTGCTAGGTACAGTGAGTCCTCGTTTAACGTCACCTACCGTTCCTGAAAAATGTGACGATAAACGAAATGACGTTAATCGAAGCATAATATCCCATAAAAACAATGTAAAAATTGAATATCGGTTACTAGACCTCACAATTCCTATGCGAAAAAATTTTAGCGTACCACATCTGGGGCATTTTTTACGATGGGAATGCCAAACTATGGCATAAATACGAGTTCCTGTCTTCATCGACGACAATAGCAGCAGTGACATAAATCCTTCTCCATTTTTGTATCTTCCTGCATTTGCTTTTCGGCTTCGCTATAGTGCGGTCCAATGAATGCTACCAGACGCTACAGACCGGGGATCCGGTGCTCCAGTCCATAGGCCCTACCCTCGCTACGAGACCTACCTCTTTTCGGACCGGTCAGGAGCGAAATCAAAATGGTGCAAATGAGCGAGGGCGGGCAAACTGGGATTATGAAATTGAAGAGATTGTTTTAATTGCGAATTGAGGCGGGCGGGCGTCGCCTGGGCATCATCATCGCTGAAACATCGTCGCAGTAACAGGAACCAAAATTATTGTGAACATTGTTTCCTTGGACATTGTCGTGGAAATGTCTCTGATGCTAAAATTTGCCAAAACCGTAATCGCAATTAACAATATACACACCGTTTTACACTTAGAATAGACTGACCGTATTACCGCCCACGAAACAAACAACCTGTAACGCCTGCCACTTCGCCTTTTTTCTCGCTCGAAATTTAAAATACGTGACGTTATCGCGAAGCAAAGGGGCGATAAACGAATCACGGTCGTAAAATTTTCGTGACGTTATCGCGAAATGACGTTAAACGGGGTGACGTAGAACGAGGACTCACTGTATCAGCGAAATAAAATGGTTGGGAGAAGGATATTTGGAATGGAGGCTACCGGATTATACACCCTGAATCAGCACCAAAAATAATTGAAGAGGAAAGTGAAGTTAAAAGGATGATATGAGAGCCATTGAAAATCAAACCTAAGAAAACAAAGGTGTTGGTCAACAGCAGAAGAGAAGAGTTGAAAACCAGCCTCAAACTGTGAAACCATTATTAACTTGAGGAGTTATGCCACTTTGATAGCCAAGTGATGAGTGATTGACAAAGCCAGAATGAAATAGTCATGCAAAGTATGTAGCCTATGTAAATGAGGCGTACCCCAAACAGAATTTTCTCTAAACATCTGCGAATACGTATACATATATGCTTGAATAAGGAAGTAATTCATCAGGACTTACATTTGGAACATGCTCCTTTATGGCACAGAGTTAGACACAGACACTGACAGGCATGGAGAAATAGAGATTGGAAGCATTCAAACTGTGGTGCTACAGAAAAATAATGATGACCAAATGGATGAATAGAATGTAGAAGTTCTCAGAAGAGTACATATGTACAAGAGAAGACCTTTCAAAATCTCATTTAGATGATGGAACAATTTAATTGGCCAAAACACAAGACACAAATGTCAGATGAAAATGATTGTTGAATGGAAGAAGGGAGGAATGGCTGATGTGAGCTAATCATAAGATATAAGGAGCATGAGATATAATGGCTGTCGATGATGATGAAATTTAATTCTCAGATAAATACCACTTAGATATAGTACGGAGGGGTTAATGCTGACCAAAAATGTGCTTACATAACACACCAAGGGTGAAATTCGCCATGAAAAAATATTTGGCTTGGTCGGGATCTCCCAATTGCTGGTCAGGTATACTAACCATCCCACCTAAGTCATATACTTTTTCATGGTAAAGTTTACCCTTGGCATACATTTGCACCCATGCACCTGACTAAGTGCAAAATCACCTGTTTCATGGAGTGTTTTGTAAATATCCATTACTTGATAAGCATGACTTCCATCTCCTGTGCCACGGAGAGGTCTTCAGACATTAATAACTTGGTTGGTGAAACAAGTAGGAGTCACCTAGGAAGATGATGGGTTGGTGGTGCAACTCGTTAGCATACCTGACCATCAATCAGGTGATCTACATTCGAATCCTGAAGAGGCCAAATATTTTTTCGTAGCAAATTCCACATTTGCTGTACATGTATTTGCACTCATGGCCATGAGTGCATATAAAAAATCACTTGTTTCAAGCAGTGCTTTGCTTACACACTTGAACTTGAACACAAAATACTATTCCATTAGCGGAAAAAACATCCTTCTATAAAGGTAAGTGAAAATATAGTATACATGTATTGACTTACGTAAATAGGAGAGTCAACAATGATCCAGACAAAGTCCTCCATGGTCCACATGTCCGGTGGGTCACCATGCACAGCCATTTGATACTTCATGTAAAGTTTATAGGTTTCCTCAAGCAGCACTTGATCATCTTCAAGATGTGACACAGGAACAAGATCTGTCTACAGGAATAAAGTAATAACAAACATATGTTTGCGACATTATAGCAGTCATGTAGTTGTTACATACATATAACACTCCATACTGACATTAAAAAGATAAAAACAATAGACCCAGGTTTTACCATGCAGAACTTCTCTATCGTGATAGTGAATGAAAAACACTTTTTTAGTAACCACTCTTTTAATGATGCTGCAAGTCTTACTAGTGGATAAATTTTAATATTCGTGTAACTCCCTAAGTACTGCTTGAAAAATTTTATGCAACTCCAACGACAAACACAATACTACAATGCATAGGAGAAGAGTGTGCACCCTCTTTTTCGCAGACAATGAAGTGAGGTACTGTGGGTCAAAAATGTTTCCTCAAAAATAGAACAGCCTCACATACACTCTTACATGATATTTAACTTCCTTTATGGCTGTATGACATTCCAAGGCCAACCTATTGAAAATCAAAATTCAAACACTGTAATTTTGAAATTTGTGACGTCCACCACTTTAAGGATGCAAGGATAAAATGAAATTGCCACACATGTAATATCTATTACACACTGCAGTCAACCAAAGCACACCCCTTGCTCTGTTCCACTCTATTCTTGGTTTGAAAAGTAAACAAATGCACTTTTAAACATAGGTTTTTCCTTTAAGTCCTGGCCAATTGAGAGCTATTAGCCATGGAGCAGAACTTTTCTAAAGGAAGGTGATATAATGCAACCAAGCTGCACCTCTGTGCAGAGCAATGAGTACAAGCCCATTTTATAGAAACAATAGGGTAGTTTCCTTCATCAAAGAAAATGAAAGGCATTGATTGCGATTCGTAACACACCATTAGTGTATTCATAATATACAAATTATTTGGTTTTAGAAATACCGGTTTAGACAAATGGCAATGGTCAATTTTAACCTCATTCAAAAAAGGCCAGATTGGGGCCCATGCGATGCCACTCCACGTGACGTCACAGGGACCTAGTTTCTATACGATTAGATAGGAGTTTTACATCGTCTGAGATTACCAATGCATGCATGAGGCACAGAGCTCAAGGCAACATCTCTTAATAATCACTTATTAAAACTGGCTAAGGTCAGAAAGTTTTCTTCATTTGATAAGGTATTAATAATCCTTATTTAAGCCAAGCGCTACCAGCTAGCAGGGTACTCTGCTACCCGCTAGCAGCCTGCATCGTATCAGCGCTCAAGCCTCCCTCAAGGTCACCTCACAGGGCAGCAGCGGGAACGAGAAATACGTCACACGGAGAGATTTCCCAGCATTCATACTTACCCGTTGCGTTTTCCCGTGCTTGAAAATTTTCACTTTTCATTTCATCGCAAAAAATAGATATCATCATTTAAAAATCTAAATGCATGAAATGTGTACTCCAGGAATAATAATCTTTCGATTTAGGCAATAAAAAAATAATAGGAAACCACCCTATTAGCAATTAATTAACCACAGGGAGCACTTGTTGTGAGATTCCATTACCCATACCGCAATGGCAGTGTTCATAGAAAAAAATAAGTGTGAAAGCATACTAAATGCACGAGAAAATTATGGTGAGGTTTGGTAGACTTTGAATCAATGGGAAAATTCACATGAAATTTTTGGAAGGAGCACAGTTTATTGTCAGTTATTTCATGCATTCTTCACTCAAACTACAAACCATGGAAGAAGACATACATATCACGATAAAAAATAGAATGGTCACCATACAATTGAAATGGAGAAGTAACCTCAGGCAAAGATATTAAGGCCAGTAAAAAACAATTCAACTCAATTTCAAAACAGTACCAGCAACAGTCTGCCTTTAGTTCTTCAGAAAAATGATAGCTGGAGTCCAACAAGAGTTAATTTAAAAAAAAAGCACATGAGAGCTATGAAGCTTATATTTCGTTTAATTCTGGATTAAGTACTTAGGTAATTTTTTTCCGTGAACTAGCCTTGACTGCAGTTGGAAGGCGGGATTGTACCTTGAAATTGTGGATAGAATTGTGGGATGAATCCTCGTCACCAGGGAAATAATCTTCAAATGACTTCTCTTGAAGAGACGTTTTGTTTCTGTACGCCAATCTCACGGCTTCTTCCTCAGACATCCCTCTCTTTCTGAGCTGCTTCACCTTGTTATCGAGTCTTATAAGTTTGGCTTTCTTTGGTTGAGGACGTGCCACTGATAAATCAGGAGAATTCTGCACTAAACGTGGCACAGAAAAAGCTGCTGTCATATTGTACTGGGTATATTTACTAGTAAACCAACACACATATTAATCATCATAGTCACACCTAGTATTTTTACTTCCAAGAGTATTAAAACATATCACAACATTTAAATGAAACAGCATAATGGATCATTATGTATCTGAAATTAGGAAAATACTGAAAAAGTTGAAACAAAAACGTATGCATCACCAGTTAATTTCAAGAGAATATTGCAGCAGAGGCAAGGGAAACTTTTTAATTCATCACGCATTTTTACTAACCAGGACCAAACGAAAAGGAAGAAAATTACCCCAACAATGGAGCATAAAAAATTTTTAATTTTTAAACTATCACTTTTTTAGCAGGGAAATAGGTGCAGAAATTTCAATACTTAAAAATTGATTCATTTGAGTTGATTTCTCCCCATTGTCTGTCAAAATATATTATGTATGTATTTGTAGAATGCATAGATTTAAAGACTACTTTTTAACCTTTTCCCTACTAAAGACAAAAATGTACGTGTGGACGTTTCTTGACCCCTGGAGACGAAAGCCACATATTTTTGTTGGAGGTTTTCTTACGCAAATGAACGAATGCCGAATATATATGTTTCCTCGCTCTTCCCTTTCATGACAGTCGTATGTATAAGACGTCTTTGTTTCAGGACCCAGCACAGTGGGGTTTAGGCTTTACCCTCGAAATGCGGGAGCAGGAACCTGATCTCCTCATCTTATATTACCCCTCTTAGCGGTATGGGACCGCGGTCATACAATTGTTTATCCAGTCAGGTTTCGAAATAAATATATTTTCTTTTCTCAAAAAATATGAACTAAGAATTGAATTCTTTGTCTTTTGAGCAGTGTTTACAATTTTTAAACGAAATTCTAAGATAAATATTAACTTATATCTCGAGTTCTGTATAAAAATCACCATGGAAATTGTTGCTGCATTTTATCAACTTATTTTATCATTTATGCAACTTATGACCCTATTAGCTGAGGCAACCAGATGCGCCGGCGCGGTTTTGGGGCTCAGGCGACTGGTTTCGGTGGAAAGTCTGGTGGCGCATCTGGTTGCCTCGGCTAATAGGGGCCTTATATCTCGAGTTCTGCTAAAAATCACCATGGAAATTGTTGCTGCATAAATGCTTTGATATTGACCTTCGAACTTTGTTTAAAATTTGACAATGCTCAGAAAAAAATGAGGAATTCAATTCAAAGTCTGCATTTACGTGCAAGTAAGAATTATCTATGTGCCAAACACATATAAGCAATCCATGAGTTGACCGCAAACCAATGCTGCAGGTAGGGTCGTAAACCCGGAAAGGAGGGAGCACAACTACTCTCGGAGTCCGAGATAATGCGGACTTCCCACTGGGAGGGGTCGAAAAAGGTTGGAGCTGAGAGCTTGTGATTATCCACGAGACCCTTCTTAACAAATGCCTCGCAAAAATGCTCCGTACCAAGGGAAAGAAGAGTCTCTTGTGGCTCAGTACAGCAGTCATGCTAAGACGAAAACTCCACCGTCTTGAAAGGGTTAAGAGGGAGCAATTTCTGAGGTGGGGAATATGATGTAGATAGGGTTCTACTTTAGAATTGCTACATGCCCTAAAGTAACAGTACTGTGGTGAGGCTTCAAGTTCAAAGCTCCACCACTAGGGTCCGCCACCTGGCTGGCGTCGCTGTTTTAAGTCCTTGGCAAGTTTGCCAGGGAATGGTTAATCCTAATACCAGGAAGGTGCCATCAACACACAGCCACCGAGACCAAAAAGAGACCTCCTTCCACAAGGCAACCTTCAGGAGACACGCATTAAGACTCACCTCTTGGCATCGCAGCAAATGTAGCTCATCTTATGTGCGTTAATTATTTTAAGTGAGGTTTAATTACCATTCCCATCCAGCCCCTTCAAGTAAAGGAAGACTTCACCAACAACCATGAGTTACACAGGCATTTCCTTCAGCTTACAGGCGACAGTGACTTTGTGGCCAAAATATGTGAGTATTTGACACTCCTCATCATCCCCCATGATGAAAATCTGACAACGCTCTGCTAAAGCTATTACCTATCTCCAAGAAATTAAGAGCCATCAGTGTGTGGCAGTGATTGTTTTACTGAGTGCTAGTACGTACAACTTAACTATCCAAGCTTAACAGGGCCCCTTCATCTCCCAAGAGAAAAATCCCGGGTTATAACCCTGGAAGCCTTCCTGGTAGGCACAGAGCCAGGGGAGGGGGGATTAAGGAAACTACGGCCCCTCTGAAACTTTTTCCCTTGCAGGGACTTCCAGCGATACATCAGCTCAGGAAACAAGAGGCCACAGGGGACACCTGTCCTCTGACCAAGAATCCTACAACCTTGTTTTAGCCATAACACAAAAAATACATATCAGTTAGGTGCAACTTAGTTTTAATTAGATGAGAAAGAATCTCTCCAGAATTTTCTAACAGTTGTTGCATTAAGAATTATATTTAATTCAAACATAAGGGTATTTATTACTGATGGGTCGGTTCGATTCCTTGATTCTTGGCCAAGAACCAGAATCGAAAATGAGTACTTGCCAAGGTGAAAAATTGATTCCGATTCCAGTAGTACTTCAAACCTAAAATTTATATACGACCGTGTTTCCAACAGTCATTTGAATTTTCGTGCCACGTAATTTTAATAACAAAACACATTACATATAGATTCTAAGTGGCACACCACTTCCGGAGGAGCAAATGCAGACTAGGGAGCCTGTGACAGGTATATGGTCAAGATACAGTGATGCATTTGGAGAAATACCCAAAGTCACCGTAGCAAACACTGTTGAAGCTGAAGTGGAAGCTTATTTATCAGAGATGAATGCACCACCAAATTCCTTCCCTGGGATATACTGGAAGAATTGCATCTCCTACCCAAGGCTGAAAGTAGTAGCACAAGTTTCTTGCTGTTGTAGAAAATGTAAAAGTTTTCAATTGCTGATTTGACTTGTTTTACGTTTTTCATTGCTCTTTTGTTTTTTTTGGCTGACTGGGTTTTTATCGTGATTATTCCCTGTATGAGTCTAGTCTTGTTCTGCGCTGCGAAGAAGCAACAAATAAATTCATGTTGAGATAAGTCGATCTTTCATTACGGAACCTCAACATGGTAGCAGAGCGTGGCTCCTTGCGTTCCTTGGTTGCTTAAATAGTCTTCGTTGCTTTCAATCGTGTTTTTTCGCGAGTTAAATAACGTTTTCGCGCCACGTTCTCGTTTGGACATTTGCTTGGTTGCACTTGTGAACGAACTGTTTGCTGTTAAGTGTAAAGCATGGAGCTCCATGGAATCGAGAAGTTACGCGGTAGTGAGAACTGGACAATTTGGAAATTCTCGGTGAAAAATGTACTACGAGGTATTGAAAATGCATACAAGGTCTGCACTGGAGAGGTCTCAAAACCAGAGGTTGTGGGAAGCAATTCATCCTCTAATGAGCGCACTTCCTATGATGCAGCGTATAGAGTTTGGGACAAGGCGGATCGAGCGGCATGCCAAGTCTTGGTAAGGTCTATTGAATCTAAAGTGGCTGCTCTTCTCGTCGCGTGTGACTCGGCGAGAGACATGTGGTGCAAATTGCATGCTGTATTCGAACAACAGACTAAACAAGCTGCTCACACTGTTCAAGCGGAATTTTTTTGGCTTCAATATGAGCCTCGCCGACGATATGGTCACTCATATCGCGAAGTTTGAAGGGTTAGTCTTACGAATGCAGCAGTTAAACGTGAAGCCGGATGAGTCATCGTTGATGGTTAAGTTACTGGACACATTGCCCGACGAGTACGAGAGTCTGAAACAGGCATGGTGGGCGAGACCTGAAGATCATCAGACCTTCGCAAATTTGGTGGCAGTGCTGACTTCTGATGAAATACGTCGTTTGAAACGAGCTGAAAGAAAGGAAGAGGCAGTAGCACTGATGACTGTAAAATCTAAAATTCAGGGAAATAGCAATTTTTCCACTTATGCCGCAGGTTCAAGTAGAAAGAAAGGGGAATCTTCACGAGAGAAAGTAAAAGATAAAAGGAAAATCAAGTGCTATGGTTGTGGTGGACAAGAGCACATGAAAAAGGATTGTCCTAGTTGGAAACAGAAGAGGGTACAAAATAAATATAGTGCGCCAGACCGTAATGATGAGGCTGATCAGGCTTTCATTAGTGAACTTTTGAATGCAGAGACTGTTGGTGATATGTGGGTTGTAGACACCGGTGCCACCGATCATATATCTAACCAGAAAGAATGTTTCTCTTCTTTTGAACAGTTTTCAACGCCATTGAAAATACATATTGGCGACAAATCCACAATGGATGCACTAGGTAAAGGGACAATCAAGTTTGAATCCTGTGTTAACGGTAAATTGTTACCGTGTCGCATGGAGAATGTACTATATGTACCCACTGCCCGGAGAAATTTGTTCTCTGTTGTTTCCGCCCTTGATAAAGGCTTGTCTTTTAAGTCGTCGAAAACTAAGTGTGAATTTCTTAAAGACGGTGTAGTGAAAGCTTGTGGCGTCCGGTATGGACAATTATTCAGACTCCACATCCGTGCGCTGAAGTTAGATGTAACGGGTGCCAAAGAGATGACTGTAGCATCGAAAGACACACTACAAATTTGGCATGAGCGTCTTGGTCATCAAAATAAAAGACATGTCCTGAAGTTTCTCAAACAACGGGGAATCGAAGCTACTGAAGGTGAAAGTTTTTGTGCTGCTTGCGTTCAAGGTAAGCAGCACAGGAGTAGCTTTCATTCAAGAAGTCAGCGAGCCAAAGAACCTGGGGAGTTGATACACGCTGACATCTGTGGGCCGATGGAGTGTGAGTCTCTGGGTGGAGCACGTTACTTTCTATGCTTTACATGCGATTACTCGAGGTTTCGCATGGTCTACTTTCTGAAGGAGAAGTCAGAAACTGCACAGAAGATTACAGAAGTGTTGCAGATCGTGAGGAATCAATGCAGACGACCTGTGCGTGTATTTCAATGCGATGGTGGTCGAGAGTTTGTCAATCATGAGGTAGAAAAACTGTTAAAGTCAATGGGTGTGGATTTCTGTGTCTGCAATCCATATACGCCAGAGCAAAATGGTTGTGCAGAGCGTAGTAACAGGACTGTGGTTGAACTCGCTCGCACTATGCTATTAGCAAAGAATTTGCCTAAAACATTGTGGGCAGAAGCAGTTAATACGGCTGTTTATGTTCTCAACCGAACAGGCCCAAGCAGTGTGGATGGAAAAACACCGTATGAGATCTTTACAAGGAAAGAGTTTCATTTAGACAAACTTCGGGTTTTTGGTATCAACTGTTATATTCACATACCAACAGTCCGTCGGAAGAAATGGGACCCAAAGAGCCAGCGTGGGGTTTTTGTGGGGTATTCTCAGAATATAGATGGATTTCGAGTGTGGATAAAACCTGGAAACAAGATAGTTCGGAGTTGTGACGTCGTATTTGAACCTGAGACTTGTGGGGGGCTGCTGACTTTATTTCCAACTGACGTGCATGATGAGCTGGAGCCTTCAAATGATCCTGAAGAGGACTGCGTTACTGAACCCACTGATAAATGTGAGAGAAACCTACGGGATCGTTTGAAAATCAAACCACCTGAACGCCTCATTGAGTCAATGTTAGCTGAGGTTGATGAGCCAAGCAGCTACTCGGAGGCAATGAAATCTGATCAGCGATTACTCTGGGAGAAGGCTATGGAGGAAGAGATGGCTGCCTTAAAGGAAAACTTGACCTGGACCCTCACTACGCTACCAGGTAATCGCAAATCCATCTCTAATCGATGGGTTTACAAAGTAAAACGTGCAGGTGATGGTCACATTAATAGATACAGGGCTCGACTTGTAGTGCGAGGGTTTAGCCAGCGAGAAGGAGTAGATTATAGTGAAAATTTTAGCCCTGTTGCCCGGCTCGATACTATACGAGCTGTATTAAGTATTGCTGCCAAGGAACACATGCATTTGGCACAATTTGATGTTAAAACTGCTTTTCTCAATGGGGTTCTTGACGAAGAAATATTCATGAAGCAGCCAGAGGGGTATGATGATGGCACTGGCAGAGTCTGCAAGCTTCACAAAAGTTTATATGGGCTAAAGCAATCCCCCCGGTGTTGGAATAAGTGCTTTAAGGAAGTTCTTAAGGACTTTGGACTGTGTGAGAGTGAAGCAGATCCTTGCTTATTTTATGGGACAAATTGCCATGACAAACTGATAGTGGTCATTTACGTTGATGATGGACTTGTGGTAGCATCAAATAAACATAAAATTACTGAATTTATGCAACGTTTAGAAATGGAGTTTAAAATCACTAGTGAACCAGTGGGATACTTCTTGAACTTACACATAACTCAAAAAACAGATGGTTCAATCTTCATAAACCAAAGTTCTTATGTGGAAGAGGTGCTGCAGCGGTTCAATATGGCTGAAGCAAATCCAGTTTCTACACCAATTGAACAGTATTTGAAAGAAGAGGAAAGGAAGGATGCTGAGAAAACAAGTGCACCTTATCGAGAGGCTGTGGGCTGCCTGTTGTATCTGGCTGTTGCTACTAGGCCAGATATAGCATTCTCGGTGAACTATGCATCCCAATTCCTTGATAACCCAGAGGTAAGACATTGGGGTTTAGTTAAACGGATTTTGAAGTATTTGCAGGGTTCAATGTCACAGGGGATTCTCTACAGTTCATCTGAGAATGGTGGGGAACTAGTTGGTTACAGTGATGCTGATTATGCCAGCGACCCCACTACGCGGCGGTCAGTCAGTGGCATTGTGTTTATGCATAGTGGTGGTGCCATCACCTGGGCCAGCAGGCGGCAACAGTGTGTGTCGCTGTCAACCACAGAGGCTGAGTACATTGCTGCTAGTGAAGCCGCAAAAGATGCTGTCTGGTTGAAGAGACTCTTTGACGAAATTTCCCCATTGAAGTGTCCCCCGGTGTTGTTCTGTGATAACATTAGTTCTATTAAGCTTGCTAAAAACCCTGAATTTCACAAGAGGTCTAAGCACATTGATGTACGTTATCATTTTGTTCGTGAACAACTCCAAAAAGGGCAATTATCAATTGAGTATGTTCCAAGTAAAAATCAAGTTGCAGATGTTTTTACTAAGCCTGTTCCAAGAGTACCATTTGAAAATTTGCGTTCTTTATTGGGCATGTGTGAACTTTAATTTGAAGTTGAATGTGAATTATTTATTTGGAATGTAAGGGTTTTCTGTTAATTTTGCTACTGATGAAGTAAGAGTCATTTTGAGCAAAAGAGATGTTATTGATATTTGATGTATTTCTTTTGTTTGTTATTACAGCAATGTAAACTTTTTGGGGGAGTGTTGTAGAAAATGTAAAAGTTTTCAATTGCTGATTTGACTTGTTTTACGTTTTTCATTGCTCTTTTGTTTTTTTTTGGCTGACTGGGTTTTTATCGTGATTATTCCCTGTATGAGTCTAGTCTTGTTCTGCGCTGCGAAGAAGCAACAAATAAATTCATGTTGAGATAAGTCGATCTTTCATTACGGAACCTCAACACTTGCCATACCACCATCCACTGTGTTCAGTGAAAGACTTTTTAGTTCGGCAGGAAAAATATGTGATGTAAAACGCAACAGGCTTGATCCTGACAGAGTGAAGATGCTTTGCTTTCTGAACAAAAATTTAAAATCTGTAAAAGGAGATTAAATTTGTGAGACATTATTGATAATGATAAGATATTTACTATAAAAGATAGATATTAAAGGATATACTTTCATTTTAAATTAAAACATGAGTGCTAATATTCTAAAGTAGGTAATACCTATGAGGTAATATCACTTTTCAGGTATGTTCAATTTTGAAATTTAGCTATTACATTTTAATTACATAGTGATGATATGAAAGATGCTTTTGTCAACTGATTCTTTCACAGAGTAATAATTTTTTAAGCGGTTCCTGGAATTATGTGATATTTTTCTTGGAGCCAATGGCATCAGAATCGATGGAATCGGTATCGGTAGAATTGGAATCGAAATTTCAGAATCAGAATAAGGATCGGAATCATTAAAATTTTGGAATCGACCCATCGCTAGTAATTATTAATCTAACAATGCACAAGTGTTTAAATTACTTCAAAAAGTAAGCCAGATTTAAGGATCAAATGTAGTACATGGAGACCAATACATAGAGACTATTGCCTTAATTGAGTGGCAAAACATTGAATTTGTCCTTCAGTATCATATTAACAAAATTGGTAGCTTATTTAATAAAAAGAATGGATTAAGGTAATATGCGTGCAATTTGACAGCAAATTACCATCGTTATTGCTACATTAACTATTGTTACCTACCTTTTTCAGATAGAGGTGTTTTCAGCTCACTTTTTTCAATGACAACAGACTGAGGTCCGGCAGCCGCCACTTGTGATGGAATGACTTTAGCAGGCACCTCTGTATCCCCTGAAAGCATATTATTGTTTATAGTGATATCTTTTATTCCAATATGTACATACTATATACACGACCTTGTACAGAAATGAGCATCTTGTAATATTTGGAGTTGAAAATGTTGAGACTCACATATTTTTAACTTCAACATCGACGGTAGAAAACAGCAATTTAAAGCAGTATGTAATTTTCAAAATAAATCTCACTCACTCAGTGATTCAACCCGAAGGTTGGTTTGCATAGGCATAAGGATAGAGCTCATCTCAAACTAAGCCATAGGCATGTGAATTAGAAAGGGTATGGGGGCCAGTTCCATTCCCTGGGCCACCTCACACTCTGAGGATTTTGTTTGAAGATGCCAGAAGGCTTCACATAGGATTTTAACCCAAGACCCCTCAATAAGCAGCCAAGTGCTCTAGCCACTAGGTCACCATTCTCCTCTTTAGCAGAAATATGGAATGGAAAAGGAAAGAACAAAAACTGCACCTCCCTTTCACTTGTATTCAAATTCACTCAATTTATTTCAACGTTTGTGGCAAGAGTAATTCATTCAGGACCAGTGTATACCATGGCTAAAATAAAGAAAACAAACCCTTTTCTGAATTTGCCTCCCCTACTGCCACAGATGACTATGTTTTCACGGATGCACTGGTATTCTCCTCTTCCCTTTAACCTGTCGACCCACAAGCCGCTACCTCCCACCCTTTTTTTGTAAGTACAGAAATCCCAAATCCTCTCCCTGCTCCTACACCCATTCCCCTGGACCTCTTTGGCCAAACTCCTCCCCTGGAAATTCCACCCATTGACCCTCTCCCCAGACGGCTGTGTTTTTGAGAAAAAAAATAATTTGGTGTGACTATTTATTCTCTATGTTCTTGTATATTTGTACCAGACGATGACATGCCTCATAAAAACCTAGGTCGTACATTGAATATTTATATGCAATTACAAAGTTTTCTTCACTTTTCATTATGCTAAATTCCTATCCGAGAAAACATCCTCAATAAATACCATGCACTAACTAAAAAACATCTTTAAGACATACTTAGAACTTGAAATGTACCAACATATGATCATCGCACTGAGGCATAATGTTTTCCAATCATAGGTTACTAACGTTCACTCTGTAAATAAGAACTCTTTCCACCTGTTGGTGACAAAAATGAGGTAAAACTCCACGAAAGACAAACAAAGCCAAATAGAAAAAAAATCAACGAGGAATTAATTCCAAAAAAGTCAACAATGAACAGTAAAACGCAGCATACAAAAATGACAACGTTTACACTTGACAAATGGTAAAAACTCTGCCTGCGTGTGACGCTTTTGGCGAGGTATAAGCACCATGCCAGTTGCACGTAAGAGAGAGAGACTTGCACAAGTGGGGATTAAGACGAGGGGAAGTTGGTTCTCTGTGAGGCATAAGAAGAGGGAAATTAGGAGAGGTGCCACTTCCTCGAGGGTTCAAGACAGTGGGTAGAGGTGGCAGGGAGCTTTCACCAGCGATGACTGGATAACTCCTATCAGCCTATTTCCGAAGAGTTCTTCACGGCATTGTTTGGGTGGACTGGGACTGGACAGGAAATAATGGTAGTATGCCAACATGGAGAGGAGGCAAAACAGCAGGTGGAGAATCAGTCCCCTTCTTACTTTTGTCTGCTCACCAGGCTCCCAGAGGAATTAAAGAATCATTTAGGAAGGCAATTGAAAGCCAAGGAGGGGAGGGAGATGGAATGATGAGTTCTTGGAAGGAGAGAGATGAGTTGAAGAATTGTGGACAAAGTCTCGTCGCAAAATGTGGAATATGGGTGTGAATGCCACTCTCCTGGACTCCCAAAAACCTATGTACTCATCCGCAGAACAGCTATTTAACAGTTGAAATGTTGACAGGCAGAGTTGAAAGGCAGAATCGGAGGAAGATTCTGGATAGAGTTTTGGCACCAGCTGTAAGAGTCTGAGATACTTTTGCCATCCTTTGCATGATTGTCCTCCGAGTGAATCCCTTTTGCTGAAGTGTTACGGCTAAGACTGGAGGGTAAGAGTTTTTGCAGTGGAATAATTGTCCACCCATAAATTTCCAAGGAAAAATTTCCGAGGGGTTCTTCAAAAAAAATACCATAGTGCTTGCGCACCAATGTGCGATAAAAATTTGTGGATAAATTTAGCAAATGGTATTTAACTGACCAACTTAGCAGATTAAAGCAATGAGAATGATTGTTTCAATAAGAAGGTAGGAGGAATTAACTCAAAAGAATTTAGGTTGATATGTGTTGACAAACAGCTTCAATGTTAATGTAGTACAGAGGTAGAAAAAATTTACTCAAAGCCCACTGGCGTATAAAAGCGGCCAGCTCAGGAATTACTTGAAGACGTCCATCACCCAAAATGTTGTCCATGTAATGCTCTCATACAACTGAGAATTTAAAAAATTATATTCCCCTTACACTGAGGAGAAATTAAATACAGTGGAACCTCGTTAAAGCGAGTACGGGCTATAGCGACACCCCCTCTATAACGAGAGATAGCCGATGCACCGTCAATTGACCCTATAATAAACGTGTTAAAAATTCGATTTTACGTGACCCTTTCAGTGTTGGCTCTCGCCATAGCGAGGGTTTCACCGCCGGAAGACTTTCATCAAGACTCCTTCACCTCTGTAATTGCTAGCGATCTGTTAGAAATGAAGTTAATGGAGTGCTCAGTCTCAAATTTACGTGGTAAACTGTCCTTCGATAAATATAATGATTGACAAAACAATGCTTTGCATGATTTTTATTCAGTGCGGCGCTTATAAATTGTTTAAATAGTTAGTCGTTATTTGAGTAAGGAAATTTAGTGATGCAAAAAAACATCGCCTTTCGTCTGGATTTATGCTTACGTTTATCAGATAGATGTTTATCTGTCACCGCACCACTCCTGTTCCTGTATATCTGTTCGCAACAATTGTATTGGCTATTATTTGCTCCACCTCTGGTAAAGCGACAATTCGCTATAGCGAGTGTTTATTAGTGCACCGTGGGGTGTCGTTATATCGAGGTTGCACTGTAATAACTTTAATAAAATTGATTCACAATTCATTGAGCTAACACATAAAAATGGTAGAAAGGAAATGCTCATTCAAATTCAAGCATTATGGAGACAAGTTGACTTCATTTCGTTGACTGCTGATAATTCACTTCTCTCACCCTTGGTGCCTCACGTTGAGAGCTGGCTAATTCTGAAAACAGGTGTTTCTCCTTCCTTCCCCCAAATCGTCTGGTACAAATATACAAGAACATAGAGAATAAATAGTCACACCAAATTATTTTTTTCTCAAAAACACAGCTGTCTGAGGAGAGGGTCAATGGGTGGAATTTCCAGGGGAGGAGTTTGGCTAAAGAGGTCCAGGGGAATGGGTGTAGGAGCAGGGAGAGGATTTGGGATTTCCGTACTTACATTGTCTTAAAAAAAAGGGTGGGAGGTAGCGGCTTGTGGGTCCCCATAGGCGTAAATGACCTCAGCTGCCTCTCAACTCCACCAAATACTAGACCTACTGATCCTTGGTTTCCTTGATCATGCCAATTTGTAAAGCTCAGGGAGCAAGGAATTTGAGGATTAAGATAAATATAGATGGCAACAAACTTGAAAGAGTGGTACAGTTAGACTAAGCCAATTGTCTCATGTGGCCAGATATATATTTTATAACACCTAACAAGGGCGTACCCAGAATCATAACTAGGGGGGTGTAACGCCACCTTTGCTAATATCGCTCTTTTATTTCATATATCTTTTTAATGCCACACAATCTCTCTCTTTTTACAGTCAACGACCACTACTACCAACATCCCCGTAGCAACAATTTTATCAATAACCTTAAGTAAATAAACACAAATATAGCAACAATTTTATCAATAACATCAAGTAAATAAACACAAATATGACGGCGTTACAGGGGTGGGTTGGGGGGGGGGGGGGCAAGCCATGGTCTAGATGGGGGGCAAACCAAGTTGCGACATTAGTTTATAAGCTTATTTCCTTGAAAACACATGTAGTTTTATTTTAGTTACATATCTCATACTAATACATATCATTTTTCGTGGGTTCAAAGAAAATATGTTGAATGCTGACGTTTCAATTCAGTACTGATTATGCTTAAAGAAATTTGCGATATTTGTTTCTGGGGGGGTGGGTGCCCCCCATGCCCCTTGCTGGGTATGCCCATGATACCTAATTTTACACCAGCCACCCTGTATTTGGCCAGCTGATTGTATGTTAATGTACACAGCAATGAGGATATCTGGAAGGGAATACCATTAGTGCAGGATCCAGGTGTAAGCTGTGAAGAAAAGACTATAGTGAAGAGCTTGCTGTGGAGCATTGCACTGGTGTGGAACATGGGTGCTAAGGAAGAAGGTGGAGAGTAGAATGCAGGCATATGCAAAGTGGGCGTGGAGGAGGAAAGGCGAACAGGGAGGAAAAGGAACGAGGAAGTGTGGGACATGGTGAGTGAAGAGATGAAACAATAAATCAACAAGAGGAGACAGTGTAGACACAGTCAATACCAAGGGGAGAGGGAATTCATTCAACATTGCCAGAATGAAGGCTGATAAAGGATTGAGAGGAACATGATTAATGGATAGAATGGAAAACAATTGGCCAATTATTGCAAAATAAAGAATAATGATTATCTACAAGGGGAGGATAGTTTGAAAAGATTCGTGACATGTTCAATGCATACCTACCCAAGCTGGCAGAATATTTTATAAACACTTGCACAGATGTGTTTGAGACATAGGAACTGAATAATAATGAACTATAATTCACGGTGATACATTTCCCCACACTACACACCAACGCAATCAAGCCTACCTCCTATTGATGAATGTTCCAAGGGAGCACGAAGCTGGTTAACACTTCTGGCGGCATGTCCAAACCTCAGATGATTATGGAATTTCTTCAACACCTTTTTCTGAGATTTCGATATTTTAGCTTCTGTAACGTCACACCTGTACTTCAATGAAACAAATATGATCAGAATGAACCACGGGATGCCGTAACTGAAAATATAACTTTAACTTACCTAATAGTGTACATGGGGCAGCACGTTTCGCTAGTGACATTCTTAAATAAATACGTACCACACCGCCTAAATCCCCTATCTACTAAAATCTGATATTCCACATCACTAATAGACAAAGCCCACAGCCCTGAAATAAATTTTAATGGGGTAGATTAAAAGTATAAACAAATACGACCTCACCTGAATAAAGTTAAATTTCGTACCACTGGCAATGCTCGAACTCTCGGATTTACAATACGAGCATCGCTCTTTGTCCCTCGCGGAAAAAAACTCCACACGGCTGGCATTTTCTTCCATTTTACAGCCAGCAAGATAATTTCATACCCTTCTTTCCACGCACGTACTTGTAAATAACTGATCTCAGTCAACAGAAAACACAAGTATAAGCACGCCCTAAATATTGCCTAAACTCCAGGGGTAAAAATATCCTTCAATTACTTCATGTATTGTATTTTTATTATGAAACATATTAAGGTTAAAAATGCATTACCCCGCAATAACAATTTCATTATACTATTATAGAAGGTTATAAGGAGTTTTATGGCGTTTAATGATCTATTTAACTATTACAAACAGAGCGGAAAACTTGCGGGTGCAATCGAGTTATCCGAGTAATCTTCCTCAGTTTCCTCCCACTAAAATTTCGGGTGGTTTTTTCTAATGATTATCTCACTTTTCTTAGTTGATCAACATCGTGAGCGGCGAAAATTGATCAATTTTGGACTAAACCAAGCATAATCATGCTTAAGGTCTTAAAATGACCGCTTCGACGTGTAATAATCGTTCGTATGTTGTTTAAAAGAAACTCGTTATAAGACTTTATGCAACAGCGCCATACTGTTGAAATTTGTAACTTGATAAACATCATTCTTTTGTGCATTTTTAAATTGCACTCAAGTTTAAAAAATTATCTGTTTGACGATAAAATTACTATCTTTCATGTTATTCGTCCTCCAAGCCGCATGAAAACATCGCCTTGTTCTTCCTGTGCAGCCTGCATAAATGGCGGGAAATGTGTTACAAGTTTCCACGCAAGTAGCCGGTAGCGCTAAAGTCGCAAGTACAGTTTACTATCTGTCGCTATTATTTGGTAAAAATTTTTCCCGCTGTCGCTAAATTGTAAACAACTGGCTGTTGACAGAGTCCTTAGTGTCAGCGTTCGCAGTGATGTTCAAAATCATCTTCGTATAACTTTGGTTAATATGACGCCCAGTACTTCCCAGTGTTTTCTGTAGTGTATGAGCCATAAGCTTCATTCGTGAGTTTTTCGTGAAGCTGCCTGACATATGGAGGCATCACGTGACAGCTCCCAAACAAGCATCGATGTTCATTCGTATTTGAAGGTTATTTTGTTTTTTCGAGTAGAAGCTGACGTTTGGGTGTAGTATATCCTAAGGATATGGTGTAACTGCAGTGGAAGTGGTTGGAGGTAAAACTGTGTTCTGTTACGCTTTTAATGTATACATTTTCCTCAACTTCCTTCGTATGCATTTCGCGCTCTCATTTTCAACCGTGCACGACATGGCAGTAAACTCGATATCCAACATGGCTGACTTAGCTCTTGTGTTAACTTCTCCGTCTCAATATAACTATTTTTTTCTGTTTTAAAGGGGTAACTGTTGTTAAATGTAAGAGCTTTACTGAGAATTGTGACGATTTTATAGATGTTCTGTCAAACCTGCTTGTTACTTCAGCCTTAAAACGTTAAGAGTTGTTTCTGCTTTGTTGACAAAAGATTCACTCCCCTGTTATTTCTCTACCTTAGTCTTCTGTGTGGGTTTACTGTTATTTTAGTTAAGTGTATAATTTAAACTGCTGTGATAAATTCAATGTTTAATAGGCTGTGTTTTCTCAGCCATTCTTTATGAACAACCCCGTAATCGATAATTGTCAAAGTAATTCAGGGGAGCAAATTCCTTGTTCTAAGTTTATGGAAGAACTAGCTGTAGTAAACATTTCATGGATACTGTGAGTTAGTGTAGGATTGGTGTTGTGTTGTTCGTCAGCCTACTATTTCACACAACTCTAATCAAGCCTAATGTTGTTATTTTTTGGTTTTAGAAATAGGCTTGAAAATGAATCGGCCATCAAGATTGAAGTTGTCGGATGTGAACCCGAATTTGCTGTGTGTTCTTTGTGGAGGGTACTTCATTGACGCCACTACAATTGTGGAATGTCTCCACTCATGTAAGTTGTGGTATTTTTGGTATGTTGAATCGAGGAAATGAATTTATTCCTTACCAATATGGCAGTGTGATGTAGGTATTTAGTTTTTCATTACGACTGATGGCACTGGAGTTGTGATAAGGATTCAACGATGGTGATCATCAAAATTAATTCTGGAATAAGTAGACACAATTTTTGGAAGTGATGCGGTAAAATCTATTGATAAGAGTGCATTTCATATTTTTCTTTTCTTTTTTGTTTCTTAATTAGTAGAGGTGCCCAGTAGTGAAGCTAAAGGGCTATAGCCCCCCCCTCGTTTGTATCCTATTTATATAGAATGGTAATTTTCTTCGGACCCCCACGACTGAAGGGAGATAACTCCCACTTAGCTCCCTCCCCCTTTGTTCCTATCCTGGATCCACCACTGGAGGTGCCTAACTCTTTTCAAATCAATTTTTGAGATCAAAAAAAGTTGATTTAGTATTTTAAGTGTGCATTGTTAATGTCATCACGCTTGGGTTTAAAAGTGAGACACGTTATTATGCAAAAGAAAAGTGTGTTGGGGATATTGCAATGGAATTCACAATTTTCCAATTTCACTCTTGGTGTTTCACTCTGGAGATTCTTTATGAATTATTGGTGGAGCTGTCTGTCCCTAGGCACGTGCCCACTGGCTCTTCAATCATCTCTATTCTCTGCATGCATTTATCATATGTAATGTTTCCCTCCCACAGCTTCGTGTTACATTTCAATGCTTTAACTTACCTTTCTTTTTGTGTGTTTAGCCAGGAATAAATCTTTCCTGAATGTTTGATGAAATTTTTGTCAGTTCTTAATATATCACTCGGCATATACACATTCTTGATTTAATTCATTAATAGCACTATTTGTTATTGCCTATTTTGGCTCTTAATAATTAAGTTACTTAGCTAGATAGTAGTTTAGTAAGTGTATTTGCTAATTTTTCCGTTGATTTTTCAAAGCAAAATATTATTTCACCTCAGTCATTCATCCAATGACTATCCAGTTTAGTGAAGTTGTCGAAGTGGAGCTACGAGGCACTGATTCTTGCTCTGTATTTTCCTGGCTTGACCCACCCCATGAGAATTCTTTTTGTTCCCAAGCATGAAAAATTGGCTTTAGGGTGTGCACTTTGTGGCAGATGAGGAGATCATGCGATCACGGGTAAAGATTTTGCGGAGTTCCAAAAAATCATATTTTTATCAGGGCTGGAAGAAGTCGGAAACGTAATTGTAAAGTGTTTAAGGCGACTACGCTGAGAAATTAAATAGGTGAACAATATAGCAAACTGAGGGGCTGTGCTAGGTATGGGTCCCATAATGTCCGAGTAGATTGGGTTGGGTGCATTTTTAGCCTTCTTGCTTCCCTCACAGGAAATCTCTCTCTCATTTTTTTTATTCGTAACACACCTGGGATTAAAAAATCTTTTTCCCTTGCTTTCTTCTTGTCCAACATATCTTCCTGAATAGCTTCAAGCCTTATGAGTGCATCCTGATTAACTTGTTCTTGCTCTCTGTACCACAATGACCTATAAGCAATCTCCTCTTCCAAGGGTGGATCCAAGATTTTCTTCTGGGGGAGGGAGGGGGGGAATTCTCATAAGGGTGTGATAGTCAAGTAGTCATCTCATTTTTGAGATTAAAAACAATATGTTACAATTACTGTAGAAAATATTCTCTTTATTTTAATATGATAGTTATTAATCTGGAATTATTAATAAGTTACATACAGTGGGACCGCGTTGAAGCAAGTGGGGGCTATTGCGAGACCCCCGCCATTACTAGAGATAGCTTAAGCACTGTAAATTGATCCTATGATTAGCATGTAAAAAAGTTTGCCCTTTCTATGTTGGCACTCGCCATAGCGAGAGTTTCCATCACTGGAGGACCTTCACCAGGAGTCCCTAACCTCTGTAATTGCTGGTGATCTTTTAGAAAGAAAGTTAACATGGAGTGCTCAGTCTCATATTCATGTGGAAAACTGTTATTTGATGAATAAGTAGTTCATTTTGTTGTAAATATTGTGGCATTAGCATTTGCGAATGCTCAATCTTCTTTTGTTCATCAGGAGGCAGAAAGCAGTCGACAGCATACCCTCATGTCTGTGAGTTGCGTGAATAGAGAGCATTTGAAGGTTGACACCATCGCCAAAAATCGCAAAACATGTCAGAGAGAAAATTAAAATAATAGATCAATATGATCCTTTCAAAAATTTACCTATCCTTTCAAACCTTGTTCACTTGTTGGAGTTCTGGGAATTTTTTTGTTCAAAACTTTAACTTCGGCAGTTTTTTGCTGAACTGCTGTTGGATACATTGAAATGAGTGGCTCATTATGCGTATTGCATATCTATCTTGTATTCAAATAATGAATGAAATTTTAAATGTGGTTATTACTTAAGCAGCTTGAGTGATTCTAGTGCCAAAAATATTGGAATTTCCTCCGTGTTGATTTTTTTTTTTGGAAGGAGTTGGATAGTTGGGGTTTTCGGTCCTCTGCGTCCCTGAAAATTTTCAACTCCCCATCTCTTCTGGAATTGCTTGAGAATTTGTGCACGTTAGTCAGTGAGTGGGACATTGTGGGGCTTTTGTGTGTTGTGGGCATGCATTATTTGTTACTGTGAGCAGAACTTCTTGTCCAATCGAAAATTTCTCAATGGGAGTCCATTGCAATTCCTGTAACTGAGGTATAAATCTATGGAAGAGAGTTCATCCTTAGACGACGCAACCCGTGAATCGCCTCCGTTTATGGTTTTCCCTCATGAAGGAATTGATATTTTGCTAATCCAGTCAAATTCGTTTTACGGAAAATATACTGTAACTCACAATTTTTGAGCTATTTTTGTTGAAAGCTTGTAGAAAACGGAACCATTTTATTTTACTTACACTTTTTTCTTTCAGTTTGCAAAACTTGCATTGTCCGCTACTTAGAAACCAGCAAATACTGCCCTATTTGTGATGTACAAGTTCACAAGACCAAACCTTTGCAGAACATCAGGGCTGATCATACTTTGCAAAGTATTGTTTACAAATTGGTCCCTGGTTTATATCAAAGTAAGTATCCTATTAATCTTCTTTCTAAAGTTCAGAGACTTCAGACATAAGATTTATCATCAGTGTTGTCATTCTTTTTAAATCTTTATCTTTTCATGAGTGTCCAAAAATACCTTTTATGTATCCTATTACGTTGTCGTGCTCAGATTTGAATTGGTATGGGGGATTGATTTCATCTCTTTAGTTACTTGAGACTCTGGGTTGCAGAAGCCTTCTTGAGGCATAATTTGGTGTATTTGCAGTGATTTATCTCATGTGCCCAGATCGCTTCAATGGATTGAATTAATTTATTTATAAAACTTGTGGTAATTTTTCACAAGAAGCTACTATATTTTACTATTTTTTATCATTTATACTACTTAATTTTACTATTTTCTGTATTATTTGATTATTTTTCATTTGTCCTTCATGAACATTTTGTTCCACTAGATAAAGCTTGAAAAAAAGTCTCTAAAATTGAACTAACTTTTTCACAACAAAATTTCTTTGACTTATCTCTGGTTGTACCCCTACAGATGAAATGAAGCAGAGGCAAGAGTTTTACGTGCGCCATCCTGAAGTACCGCCTGTGTCTGAGTATGATGCTGGAGTGATAAATGAAGAAACATCTTGCATATACTGTCCCGATGAAACAATTGCTTTGTGTTTAGAATACTGTGGAAAGACGACCTCCAGTTCAACCCATGATGATCTCAAGTCCAACTATCTCTTTTCTCCAGCCAACAAGGTAATCTACTGGGTTGTATCTGCATTTTACAGGAATGCCTCTGTTGGTATTTCGTAGAGATGGATCGAATATTAAATCATTGCTCGAATATTTCAAAATTTGAATACTTGAATCCTAGAACTGGGCAAAGCATGTTAAAGCTTCTATTTCACTTGATGAATGTATAAATAAAAAGGTATGTGTCAAATACATTTTTTAAATCAGTATTTTTTATTTCATATTTAATGAAATCATTTGCATCGATAACATTATTCTAAAACATATTATCTATAGCAGTTTTTTTAGAAATACAGTAAAACCTCTTTACATCGTACTGGAGGGGACCAAAATTTGGGCAATTTGATGTATGGAGGTTCACTATAGAGAGGTTTTAGTGATAGGAACCATTTTAATAATAAACCATAATATTAATATATTTAAACATACATGCATGCATTAGTGAACATATATTTACAATTTAATGATTATACAAAGGTAAAAGTAACTTGTTCAAGAGGGCTTTTTAGGAAAGAAATTAGTTATTGGGTTTGCTTTAACCTTTTTAAAACTCTTTCGATATAATGTTTTCAATTCTATTGAATATAATCATATTATGATCGCATTCCTCCATGCTTGATAAAAACCATTCAATTACATACAATGAATCCTCAACCTCTTTTTTGGTGGGAACTGTAACTGATTCCTTATTACCAACATCTTCCTCTAAATCCATCTTCTTCTGTATCGTGCAATATGTATACATCTCCTTCACCACTACCTTCCAACTCATGTGGGGAACATATGAATAAATCATTATTAGCATTTACAAAGTCTTCAAATGTTGAATTTGTGTCAACTATTTTGTTGATTTTATCGTACTCTGTAGGTTCATTCTCAAATATCTCACTTTCCTCCTGTTTGCTACCACCATTAATGAAGCATTTCTCAAAAATTGAGGATATTGATTCCTTCCACGAAAGGCACAGCCTGTTCATAGTCTGAAGGATGTTCCACGAGCACTTTTAAAGTCGTTTTCACTATTCACTCTCCATAAAAAATAAATCACTAGCTGTTTTTGATAATGTCTTTTGAACAAAGAAATAATTCCCTGATCTAAGGTTGTAATTTACTAGTAGTGTTTGGAGGGAAGTACACAACTTTTATATTTCTTAACATAATTCCTTCATCCTCTTATTTCACTGCCCACATTTTTTATTTGTGCAGCCTAGATGTACAGTTTCTTCTGTTTTTCCTGGGTTGTTTAAAATAGATGTCAGGGTAAATGATGCCATTCCAAAGGTCACTGCTACATCTTTCTTCTGCCTGCCCTCGTCGATGGCTCGAAAAATTCCTCGGAATGTGGTAATGTCAAGCAGCCACCTTGTTTTATTACTTTTCGTATGTTTTCATATTTTATGGCAAACAATTGAAAATACTCCTTAAAATATATTTTAGAAAATTGATTTATCATTCTTATAACGTATGACTTGTTAAAGATTATAAAAAATAAATAAACACGTGACTATTGCAAAAAATAAACAAGATATTGAGCGTAATTTTGAAAATTTCGTCGAATTCCCTTTCTCTAAAATACAATGCTCATAGAGTTCCGTAGAAAAATTCTGTCGAGGGCACAAAGAAACGCTAGGTCTGCAAAACGACATGATTTCCTGGTGAGAATGCTGGGCGAACTACTTCAGAATGCGGCGGCTACGGTAAAAAATTTCATTGCTCTACCGCGTATCAGCTAATTAGCCGTCTCCTTCATCTAACATTGTCGCGCATGGAGTGATGTTCGTTATGTATTGCTTGAAATTGACGTCCCGGACTCCCGATGGAAGAGTCAGATTTCGCGGCATAAATACGCACGCAAGACATATGACTGTTACTAAGCGCAATATGCGATCGTTCACGAAAGCATCGAAAAAAATACCAAGGCGGCAGTGAGAAAGTGCTACACCGGGAAATATGGGAATAAAATAATTGCAAAACAGTATTTGATTTATTTCGAGTCACAGTAAATTCATGAAATATTTTCATTTTAGAAACGGAAGTAGCAATGCGGTTGAGTAATTCTGTCTCCATGAATGGGAGTGAAGTTAGTTGAAATATTTCCGCCGACAAAGGATTATAGGCTGCGCTGATCGCCCCTTATATTAATTGAACATAATATGTAAGCATTTACAGGAAAATAAAGCCATAAGTAACAGAAAGTGAGTGCTATCGCGCAATTTTGACCATGATTCGAGAGAAAACGATTCGTTCTGTCTTCATTTACTGGCACTTAAAATGATTAGGATAGTTTGTTGGCTTTTTCTTATTTACTGTTAGGTATGCTCTCATATGGAACAAAACGGCCATAACTAATGGTTAACATGAAAATTACATTATAGTAAAGGTGTAAAAGAAAAGAATAAGCGTGAAACATTTATTGCTGAAAATGTCATTCCATGTTCGTTATCGCGGCTGCATTAATGGTCTCTAGTTGTCTCGGTACGAAATGCGGAGGTAGTTTGGCCGTCTCGGGGGTGTCTCGTTGCTATGATATACAGTGGAACCTCGTTAAAGCGAGTACGGGCTATAGCGACACTCCCGCTATTACGAGATATAGCCGATGCACCGTCAATTGACCCTATAATGAGCGTGTTAAAAAATTCGTTTTTACGAGACCCTTTCGGTGTTGGCTCTCGCCATAGCGAGGGTTTCACCGCCGGAAGACTTTCATCAATACTCCTTAACCTCTGTAATTGCTAGCGATCTGTTAGAAATGAAGTTAATGGAGTGCTCAGTATCAAATTTATGTGGTAAACTGTCGTGCGATAAATATAATGATTGACGAAGAAATGCTTTGCATGATTTTTATTCAGTGCGGCGCTTATAAATTGTTTGAATAGTTAGTCGTTATTTGAGTAAGGGAATTTAATGATGCAAAAAAACATCGCCTTTTGTCTGGATTTATGCTTACGTTTATCGGATAGATGTTTATCTGTCGCCGCACCACTCCTGTTCCTGTATATCTGTTCGCAACAGGTATATTGGCTATTATTTGCTCCACCTCCGGTAAAGCGACAATTCGTTATAGCGAGTGTTTATTAGTGCACCGTGGGGTGTCGTTATATCGAGGTTTCACTGTATAGAGGTTTTACCATATAAAGAGGCTCACTATAGAGAGGTTTGCCTATAATTTTACATGTAAATGTGACGGGACCAGAGGGTTGGTACGATGTATAGAGGTTTACGATGTAAAGAGGTTCACTACATAGAGGTTTTACTGTACAAGCATTCTTACTAGTTCAGGATCATGTATGCTTCTTTTTTCGTCACATATTAAACCTGAAGGTGCTGAAGACTTGCTCAGAAAAAACTATTGATGGAGGTGTGATTAAATTCATTGACAATAATTCCTTCAAGTTAGGCTACAGACTTCATTTTCCAGCAATCACAGATGTTGTCACAAGGATTAAGGAAATCTTCTTCCGTCTATTTTCGAATTTCTTCTTCTAGAGTATCCTGACTCTTTCCGTGAGAACCTGGTGCTGTTACCATTAACTAAGAATAAAGTCCCCACGCTGTATGTTGTTGCTTTACATCAGCTATTTTTGGTTGTACTTTTCCTAAGGTAGCTGTTTTTGTTGGGTGATATTGTTTAGTCATCTCCAATGCCAATTGTTTTTTTCTGAATTTTTATATCTCATCATTATATGTATCTTGGAATACGCTGATTTCGAATGGTGGATCAAGAATTGTGCCTAAAGTGAATAATTGCTCTTTTTCCTGAAATTCATACGCACCTTTAATTGAAAACAGCAATTCATTGACGATACCTTTTAGATGACTATGCGAAAACGTCTAAGTTTTTAGGAAATTAATAATGCTATTCACAAGGGGGATAACTTAAGAAACTTTGACTGCAATTCATTTAGCAAGAAATGTTGCTTGCTCATTACATCCAAAACATCAATCGATTGCTCAATAGCATCCCATTGTGGTGGAGTTATGTCTACATTAAAACTCAGGTTAGAGGCAGCTACTGTTATTGCGTTTTTCTGTTCCGAAAGATGCCTCATCATTTGTTAATGAGGGTTCCTTCTTGTGGATGAGCTTCGAGTGAGAAGTGTTGAGCATAATTTTTTGAATTTTGGTGTAATGATGGTCTGCGTTCTGCCAGGGGCCCACTGATATGTGATTGTTGAAGTCACCTACGAAACACCTGTTTTTTTTTACGAATGCAGTAGAAGCCCGGTTTAATGAATGATCAGAATCCCTCAGAAATTACTCACTAAGTCGAGTGCTTGTTGTATCCAAAGGTATTGAATAAACCCACCAAGTCTCGTATTCATTTGTATTTACTGTTTCCGTGGTATTTAACAAAATTAAACAAAATAAGAGTCATTATCAGGCACAATGTAGTAGTATCAACATATTTAAAGAAAGAAATGGGGGATTTTCAATTTTATAAAATATTAATTACTCCATTTTTGGTGATTTTATTCCCGTTCTTATATTTTTTTACCACCACAGAAAGCTGCAAAAACAGCGTAACTAGTTGGAATCATTATGTTTGGTATGGGGTAGGAGTTTATGGATAATTTTGCATATTCAACATTCCGACAATATTAGTTTTGTTTAGTTTTCGATTGTTTATACAGTGCATCAGTCAGTTGGGTAAATTGGCTGAAAGGTTCACTGAAATTCAGCATGATTCGGTGGTCAAATATATTTCTTGCAAACATTTTTCTCCCCAATGGAAATGTAGTCAGCTTTATTCTTTAAAATCGCACCAATTATTCGTAGTCCTGTGGACCTTTGTTGACAGAACCATTTGAATAATGCAGATTCCATTTGCCGATGTTCACCTTGCCGTAAATATTTTTGGCTTCTAGATGTTCCTAGTTCGGTCACTGCTGCATGAATTATATCTTTCTTCTTAAATATTGTGAACAATGTAAATGACAAGACACCAAACTGCCTCCCAATATCAGTCTTTGAAATCCTGCTACTTTGGCACTCATCTAATGGATTGGTGAGGATGCATATGCTGCATTGTGAAATTCGGAGCGGAGTATTATTTTTGATATAGGAGTCCATGTTGGAACTTTTAATCATTGCCAAGAAATATAAAGGATCTGGTGTAGGAAATAGCATTGTGTTTGCATAGTACACAGCCCTTGGGGGTAACCTGCATCTAAGTTAAGCCATTCATTTAAACAAGTTAAAGGTATTGTGGTATTGTGTGGAAGTGCGCCAGTTTTGCTGAAATGACGTGAAACTTTGAATTCTACAGAATTTTGGAGATTATGAAGAAGAGACAATGAAGATTCACTATGATTGGTCGATAAGCAGAGGATTTCTGCTATCAGCAGAGCAATTCTCTTTTACTAATTAAGGTTGATTATTATTTTACCATCTTGGTGTAGTAACTGTGATTTTCCTACTTGGTAATATTGGTTGACCATATTTTGATTGAACTGCATTCCTATGCATAAATTAAATATCGAAATATACATTGCTGGATAGCATGCAGCGACAGGTAACGTTGCTCTGGCTTTTTATAAGTTGAAAGTCAATGTAAGGGCGCTGATCTAACTACGATAATCTTGCGCTTTCCACTTCCAAACCTATCTTAGGAAAAGATGGAGGGGGTTTCACTACAATGTAACTTCCCACGCTTAAGACGTAGCCAATTAGCTACAAAGCCAGCCAAAGAGGGTCGGGGGGGGGGGGGGAGGGGGTGTACTAACTCCCTCTCCCACTGTCATCTACCTCCCATTCCCTCCCCTCCCCACTGATAATTGGGCCGAACAAAAGAGGAACGTAAAATGGGAGTGCACCGAGTGTATTCAAGGCCGTAAATCTCATAAATGCTTGGACATAACTGGCTGTAGGTGTTATTGATCTGACAGACGTCTTGTATTTTTAGTTGAATATAGTTAAGTTCAGAATCCCTCATCTTCGTAATATGTCCGCTGATACTGTTTTGCAGACTCTCTCTATATCTAATATTCCAAATGTAATCCTCAAATCCGATTTAAAACTAATGCATAGCATTCTAAACTCTGCCATAGACTGTCCCGATCTCGTCTCCAATCTAACTTTTAAAGTTCCATGCAGACCCACCCGAACGCATTTGCTCCTCCATGCGCCCATTCCCAGATTGTCACTAACCAAACGTTCCATCCTCTCCCGCCTCTCTTCCCTCATAAATTCCCTTCCAGATCACATTGACCCGTTCTCCTTCCCAAACCACTCCTTTACAAACCGCGCTCTTTCCTACCTTAATAGGAACTCTTAAGGTCAATAAGTTTACTTCAATGTATTGTTATATACTTAAATTTATTATGTTTGATTGTGTTTGTACTTTTTTAGTTTGTTATACTGTGCCACTATAAAATTGCAAACTATGCTCTATGTAGACAATTTGATGAATAAATAAATTAATTAATAAACAGATAATACAAAGCATAGTTATTGCCCCCTCAGCAGTGGATTGCCCTCAATAAATATCTTTCGTAATAACGAGCATCCACAGTGGAAGGAACTTTTTGACCTTGCTAAATCCGATTTATTTTACATGTAAAACATGGGCCATTTTGCAGTACAAAGGCTATCACTCGCTAAAATGGGATTCTTGTAAAATGCCGTACTCGCTAAACCGGGCTTCCACTGTATTTTAATAAAAATTTTGATCCTTCGTCAACCTTGGCGTGTCAATGGAGAGCTGTCGTTTGGCATAAAGAAACAAAACTGATGTCGGGGGAATCCAGCATCCGTGTAGTCTTCGAATCTGTGATGATCTTTCCGATTAGTGGAACGGGTTAAGAGCAGTATCTTTGGGGAAGGTACCCCAAAAGTCGAATTTTTTTTCCCCTCGCCATTTTCAATTTTTTCGAGGGGGAAAGTTGGGGTTTTCAGATCCTCTGATCCTGATTTCCTAAATTCATTTTCAGTCCCCCACATCGCACGATATCTATTCACCACTCTTATCCGCAAAGTTGATGTAGTTTGTCAACTTGCCTAAAACTGCATGCACTAAACAACTGGAGTCCCCTACATTGTTTCCGAGTCAGCTACCAATGACGTGCATGTGGCAGCCTATGGCGCAAAATTCAAAGTATTCGAGTATTTGTGGATACTATGGTGATATATTTATTTATTCAATTTATATACATTTTATTCACTCAGCTGTTTTGTAAAACTATGTAGTGTTTGAATGTAACCATGTTTACTTTTTTATTGATAATAAGTTAATTGCTAGTTAATTAAAGGAAATTATATTTCTTCTAATGTGTTATAGTTTATGTTAAATTTTATTTGTCAAAAAATCTGATAAAATTTTTTTATGCCTCTAACAGGGTTCCCACTCAACCGTGAAAACCTTAAAACCGTGAATTAGCCGTGAATTTCCTCTACCGTGAAAAAACCGGGAAATAGCCGTGAATTTCGTCTTAAAACCTTAAAAATCTCTAAATCTTGATAATAATACCTTCCCAGAAATTTTCATCTTCGTTCGTAGCTAGCGCACTTCTATTCATTGTGGCGAGCATCGTCGCATGCGGCCGCATGGGTCAGAAAAGCGTGGGAACGAATGTTGCCTGAAGAAAAAAACATTCCCCAGCGCAGGCCTTTTCTCTCTCCCTCCTGAAATATGACACCACTTCTCATCAGCTTGTTTACTTTCCTCAAATGGCTTGGTTTCCCCTCCCTCGGTCACTGCTTAGTCCCCCTTCCACCCAATTAGCCTTCCCACTGGCTGCAGCGACCACTTTCGAAACTAAATCTAGATGGCCATTGTGTCGAAAAATTTGAACGTTTATTCAACACCCTCAATCCTATGACTGGAAGACCGCTAGCCTTGACAACCTGCCATGCGCTGTGGACTCTACGCTCCCTGCGTTTGAACCGGGTGACAGCGAGCTTTCGGCGTGACGTTACTAATTCTCGCGCATTGCGGCCCTGAAAACGAGAGAAGATTTCCGCTTATGGCAACACAGCTTTACACGATTGTCGCATGCGTCGACCTGGAACTTGCCAGTTTTACGTCGCAACCGGAAAGTTTGTGTGGAGTTATTTACTGTCGGTGGTGATCCAGTTCCTCCGCTTTGTGCAATTAAGGTAATGCTGTTTGTTTGTGACGTTAAAGCCTCAATGCCGTCGCGATATAAACTGCTACATAGTCTCACGAATACAAGGATCAAGAACTTTGCTATTTCCTTGATCCTTGTATTCGTGATATTATGGATTTCCACCAAGTTACGCCCTCTACGATTAATTATGCTACATAGTCGTTCCATTTTTCCCAGAGCGACGGTAAGAAGGGAACATGATTTGCCTCTGATTAGAGAGATCGATTCAGTTTTGGTTTCAGAGTGTTACGATAGCAGAGAAAAGAAGTCATTACACTGCCGCTTTCAAAAGAAAGTTATACGGTGGAACCTCGATCTATCGTTCCCGCATTGATCGTTCGCCGTTTCTGGTCCCAAATTAAGTTCCTTATAGACAATTTAATTTTTTCCCGCATCTATCGTTCCCCGAAGTATCGTTTCTCGCATTGATCGTTTGAAGATCGCGGTTCCGACGCAGAATTTTCCCGCATCCATCGTTTGACGAAAATGAGACGAAATAAATACAATGTGTCATTTATGGCTAATAACGACAAGCACGTAGTTGGAATCCTCCCCAAGAGATGGAACTACCATTGGGAGAAGCTCAGTGCCGTGGGAAAGTAACATTAGCGCATTTCCCAAGAACCTTTATCCCCCTCCATTCACCATTCGCCTCCCCCCTTCTGACGCTTTCCTCTTCTTCAAAATAAAAACAGGTCCCAACTCGCGCAGGGATCTTATTACGAAGACCTTAGCTTCGAAAAAAATATCGAGTTTCACGAGAACAATAGAAACGTGTTTCGCGCTCCCCCCTCTTCTCACCAACTGACCTTTTTCAGCCTAACTGCTTCGAAGTTCCCAGTTTATGGAGGTCAACTGCTGCATGAATCACCTATTAGCCCAAAAGGTGTCTAACAATGATATTCAGTAATTGCTATTATGCTTTTATTAGATTGAAATGTTAGTAATTTGCACGTTAAAAAAAACGAGACCACACATGACGTATTTTAAGCAAGGAAATAGATGGAAAAATACGATGGTGATTTTTGGCGAAACGCGATATCCTCGTAGCTGAGCTTACGGCAGTTAATTCGGCATTTTGTTCCGAAAACATCATACCAGGTTGTTATCAGTTATCAATTTACGAGCTATACTACTACTAGTAGTCTCACTTGTCAGAGTTACTGACGAAGGGATATCTTCTCAGGATTTTTGTTTCTCCCTACTAACAATCCGAATTCATCTGATCATCTGGCGCTACGCTAATTAGAAAAGAATGGGCATCTTTTGGGTAAAAAATTTCATGGCGCAGTCATATGGTCACGCTTCGCCCTCTGCAGTGTGCTCTGCGTACCCCCGTACGCGATAGCATCAGTTCCGAACTTCACCTCGTACGAGTGGTTCCCTACTTTCCGGGGTGGCTGGACTTCGAACCACCGAGTGTTTTCCATGTGGGTTTAATAAAGTCATTTTCACTAGTTTAATTTTAGTCGTCTTCCGACCATGGCCCCTCCGAAGAAACTATTGAGAACTTTAAGAGATGGACTGAAAATAATTGAACATGAAGAAAAGAATCCGGGCTAGATGCGCGTGAATATTGCAGAGCGCCTTGGGTTGTCCGCTAGAACATGACGTTAGGGGTGGGGGTAGATTGAGCTACCTGGAGAAAACAAGTAGAGATATGAAGGCGAAGATCCAGGTGGGCGTGCCACTGACGATTAACGCAACATTGTTCACGCTTTACACACTACCTCAATTGTATTAAAAATATATTCATTAGACAGGAACAATTCAAGTAATTGACTATTTTTGGCCTTCGTGATCCATCTCACAACCAGTCACTGCACCGGCGAATGCGGTTGTTTTAGGCACAACATGCACATTGCTCTCGTGAATACGTGTACTGGAAATGGTGTTTGATGGATAAGAATTTTTACATCTTACTGAAATCCATAATAGCAGTGTAAATGCCGAGTGGAGAGGAAACATTCAGAATTTTGAAAGAGATATGGGTCGAATCAACAATATGACGTATGTGTCTTGATAAAGTACTACTATTCCTGTTATTATCTAAAATATTGTTTTGAAACCTTTAATGAATTTCTTAATCACTCGCCAAAATCCTGCGTTTCCTGGGACATAGGCAATCTAGCAAAAAAAATTAAGCATTGATCGTTTTTCCGCATTCATTTTATAATCGTATCGTTATTAATAAAGAAAAATTGTCCCCAAGTGGAGTTCCAAAAAAGGAGGGTAGTCTTAGAATCGTGTTCGTCTTAGATTCGTGCTAATACGGTGTATGAAATTGTTTTTCGATTTATTATGTTCTATTAACAATTTTCATAAAATATTTTCCGCTGAATAAGAAAGATTCAATTTATTATATTCTATAAACAATTTAAATAAAATATTTTCCGTTAAATAAGAAATATTGGGGTGGGGGAAATTCGGTTACTGTGCAGTAATAACAACGTGTGCAAAAAACAATCTCTCAGCGAGGAATTAAAAAAGGACCTCGAGTGTCCGGACGGAAGAAGGTCCGAAGGGTATTCGGCGTCCGGGCAAGAGCGCGGTTGGGCTGGTCCTTTAGTACGCCCTGAATTTTGCAAACGATAGATCACGTCATAACAGATATCACTTTTCATTGCGGCGTTAACATTCACGGCGTTTTTCGCGTACGTTAATTTTCTGTTGATATACGGCCAGTGATTTTCTTATTGTTGGCTTATTAACGGACCGTGAATTTAGCAAAATTGAGACCGTGAAAACCTTAAAAAAACCGTGAAAACGTGAAAAATAACCGTGAAAACCTGGAAAAAGCCGTGAATTTCATTGTTCAGGTAGAGTGGGAACCCTGCTCTAATGTTCCTTGAAATCCTTGCACACTGTTTAATATGATTCAACACTTAGTGCCTCCAAAATTACGCAGACCCCATGATTGTATTGATTACTACCACAGCACCTGAAATCTGGCAGATTCCCAAATCTGGCATCACCCTTGTCCCTATGGTTCCAGATTTGGGGTGCTCAACTGTTTGTTAGATGGTGCTATAATTTCTCTTGGTTATCATTATATGAAAGGGGACTTTGGTAGCCTGGAGGGTGGAGTGCTTTTCCTCTTGACTGTAAGGTTTCGCATTTAAACTGTGGGCAAAGCCCTTGGAAACCTCCCAATGTAAATCCTCAAAGCCTGTAGTCTTAGGTCAAGAACTGGCTCCCCTACCCTGAGTATGGTTATTCACTTGCCTGTAGCAAAGTCTGGCATTAGTTTTATTTACCCTCTCCAATCCAAGCCAAACCTAGGGTTAAAACTCTTCATGTGAGTGATTAATCATTAAATGTATTGATGATGGATTGGGTTCAGTTGACATTGATGTCTTGTATTTTAATGCTTTCAGGATGTCCATCAACACCGACGATATTTTAGATGCCCTGCTGCAGTTACCGTCTCCCATTTGAAGAAGCTGTTACGTTCAAAATATGGCATTTCAGCTGATCATAGGGTGGACATTATGTACACTGAGGAGTTGTTGAAAGAGGAATATTCTCTGATGGATGTGGCTTACATATACTCATGGAAGAGAGTAAGTTCCCTTTTACTTTGTTTATTTAATAAATACCTTGGAGTCACGTAAATCATGTGAGAGTCAAGAAACAAGGACAGGAATACAAATACACCCATGCCTCCTATAGCACAAGGGATGCATTCCCTGGGGTCTTTGCGCTGTACGAATTTGCATTATGTGCGAGCATTTTAACATTGGGAAGATGGGGATGCCTTCCTGGTAGCATAGGTGTTGGGTATCTAATTTCCTCTAAACCATATATATTCCCATATATAGCCTTAGAATACCTTATTTATATAAATTTTATAGTTTAAAATATCTTTCAAGATAGTAGGCACGCATTCAAAGACTTTTATTCACGTTTAAAAAATTCATACGTGCTTTTGAAATTCCCTCCTGTCATGCAGGTAGGCTAACATCTGCTATCTCAGGGGTTCGTAATGCATTGCTGGCAGTTGACGATTTTTCAAGCAATATATAAAATATATGGTTTGAAAAATCAGGCTGTATAAAATACCAGAGATTTTACAAAAACATCAGAATAAGCAAATGAAACGATTTACTTTAGATGACATGTATCTAGCTTCTATCAAATTGTAACTTGTGTACTTGAAAACAAAATGTTGTACGGCTCATCTTTTGTTATTATGAACATTTTAAGGTTGCTTAAACCATTAAAATTTGCATTTTGTAAGACTTTACAAATTATACTGGTCTTACTTTTGGTGAATTTTTCAATAAACATGTGAGTGTTACGATTTCTCTTAATGAGGACCCAAAATACAGAAAACTCCAAAATCCAGAAATCACTCAGTCCCATGCTTTCCAGATTTGAGGTCCTGTACTGTATAAACAAAAGAGAAGATTTGAGGCAAGCAATACTATTAATATGTGCGAAATGATAGCAATTTCATGTGTATTTAGCACAAGTTCACGTTTTATCATGAGAGTGTTAAAGTTTTTTGATTAGGCTACGCTGCATTGCGATGTTTACCAGAGGAACGAATTTGTGCTTTATCGAAATTGCACTAATCGAAATTGCGCTATACGAGGCATTGGTGTTATGAATTCTGTAGCTCCTTTTATATTCCTCTGGGTTGAAAAGTTATCTCTGCTGATTGCTATTTCATAGTCTTACGGTCAAATGGTCGAAAAGGGTGACCATTAGGCCTATTGGGTGGAAAGCCCAATTGATCTTGAGAGTTGTAATAAGTCAGGGTAAATTCAGGAGATTTGAAATGGAGGAGAGGATCTCAATCATGGCATGTGGGAAAATTTATGTTATGACATGCAAATATGACAAACATGTTTTTTTTTAATTGGAGCTGGACACTTCAGTGTTAATACGGGGCTCGTCTCGATAAGGTAGGATTTTTCTGAGCGAGAATCAACGTGCAGTTCTTCCCCAAATTATTTTTTCACTTACTTACTAATTTACTGAATTTGAAAGGGAGACACTTCGGATAATCATTTGAAGAGCAAGTTTCCTTCAGATCATGCTGTAGTGTACTCTTGCACTATCTTGAAGCATAATCATGGTTGCACTGCAGCTAAAACAACTTATTACTTCGTTACGGGATCACAAAATGCACGATTTATTAAAGTGGTTTTTTGCTATCAATTACGTACCGTTTTAATCCCTCTCATTACTCAGTACGTCGTACCCCACCGAAAGTCAAAGCAATATAAAATTATGTTCAAGGGCACGCGTAAACTAAGCATTCCGTCATCTGCGACTTCAAAAACAAATCATGTGGTCAGAAATGGTCATGAATACCATTAGAATCGACATACGTTAGCGATAGTCACACCAGTGCGCATCATTTCTGCACAGAAAATTTGCCGAAATCATTCACCATGTACAGCGGTCACGGTTAATGAGTTTAATTTGAATGATCATTTCACTGTATAAAATGGCCCCAATGTTAATGATAATTTCATGATGGCCTCAGAAACGAAATTTCAGCTTATTTTTCTGGTTGTTAAATGGATGCATTGCCCTCAAATTTTCCTCAAATATTTGGTAGTTCTAGAGTTTGCATTAGCTATATGAATTTCATATTGTTGCACACATTGCCAATGGAAATCGCTGTTGAGTTATTAAAGTAAATGTAAATTATTTTTATTTTCTGATCTGTGTACCTTATGAATTCTATGTTTGTACCGTCATATTTAATTGTTCAGTCGTTGAAAACATAGATTCCTCTGAAGAATGTGGTATTAAGAGACGACTCGGTTAAAGATTATGCTCCTGAGTGATGAAAGTGCATTATTTCCATCCGATGTCTCACATGTACAGTGATCGTATTAATAAGGTGTATTTTTCATGGTGGATCACGAAAAACTCTAAAGCATATAACTCTAAAAATATTGATAGGATATTACAATAGTCATTAATAGTAGATCTATGCTAATTTCTACAAGCAGTGACCAAAATGCAAACTTGTGCCATTTAAAATTGCTTTTAGTCAACTCATTATCTTTTAAGTATCATTTAAATTTTTAAAAGAAAGATAAATACTCCCTTTTGGGTTTTTATCATGTATTCCACTTAAATTGCAATATTGTATCCATGGGGTAATTCAACAATCCTTACTTGGTCTCAAAAATTGTGTTATATTTTCAGAAGGGCGTCATGCGCTTCACATACAGGATATTTGAACGGCCTCATAAGAGGAGGAAATTGGATCTCGAAAGGTGCAAAACCACTTCCAATTTTGTGACTGATGCCGGAAAGATTGAGCTATTGGGAAGCGCGAATGAGACTAAGGCTGTGGAAGATAGTGAAAGGTTAAACCATGACCAAATCCCTTCGGTGCCTGAATTAAATTTGAAAAATGAGGACTCCGAGGAGAAGACCAAGGAAAAATGTGATATATCTGGTGATGGGGGTGCAGCCGTTGGTGGAACAGCGGAGGAGCAGTGGAAGGAAGTGCAATTGCAAATTAGTGAAAATGGTATAATGAGTGTGAGGAACATGGATGATTTGGTATCGGCTGTAGAAGGCGGTGCACTCAGTGGTGCTTTCAACGAGACGATAATCAGCAGCGGGAAAGTGGAAGAGAGTGCTGGGGAGATGGTGAAAAAGAGTGAATTGAGTAGCAATGCACTTGCAGAAAAAGACATTTCCAAACTACCGGAAAAGGTGAGAGACAAAGCTGAAAATTCCAAGGAAACTACAACCCATAACCAAACCTTAAAATCCATTAGTGAGTGTTCTGAGGCTGTGGGAGTCAAACCTCCATTATCTGTTGGTAATAAAGATATCAACTGCCCGTCAGCATTGCCACCAAAGACAAGTGTATTGGACAAAATGTCTGAGCAGAGACCCAGTGGTGGTGTACGCTATGGATTCCCAAAGAAAGATTTGAGTTCTAAACCAAAGGATACGAATGGCAAGGAGGTTGGTGGTGATTTAGGTTCTTATACTCACCCAGTGGAAAGCCCTCAGCTGTGTGCATCCGCACCATCAAGTACTGTTACCCCCAGTGTGAGCTTAATGCCAATAACTCATAGTACGGCAGCGTCCAATACCCCTTCCACAACCACCGCCCCTAAGAGGTCAAACTCTGCTCCAGTTGGCTACAAGACTCTTAAGACTCCCCCTAAAACTTGGAATCCCAGCATACCGAGATCCAAAGTTTTGGCAAACCATTCAGCCTTTGGGAAGTCAGGTGTAGGGAGTGTGGCAAACCATAATGGCAGCATGGGTGTGCCTGGCTTGCATGCCATCTCCCCATCAAAGCCCGAGGCCAGTGTGGATGGCAAAGCCAACTACTCTGGCACGGAAGGTAACGGAGGGGTGAGGTTGCCCCCAACATCATCACCCAAACCTCTACGCTTCTTCAAGATGAGGAATAACATGCCGAGGTACTTGGGAAATCCCTCCTCTGGAGTGAAACCCATGTACTCGTTGCACCCTGGTGCAGGTGGCACTATGCCTGCACCCACAGTGACACCAAAGCCCCCTCTGCCCCCCCTCACCAAGCTGGAGCCTAAGACCAACTCCACGGCACAAGCCCCGCTTTCGTCATCATCCATTGTGCCCGAGTGTAAAACAGACAAGAGCCCTACGGCAGCAAAAGTTGCATTTCCAGTCCCTCCCACGTCGAGGAGTGGGCACCCAAAGCCCCAACAAAGTGGTGTTGTTTTGCAGACGACTGCAACTTTGGCAGGCCATTCCCCATCCGTCGTGTCCCAGCAAAGCTGCCACATGACCTCCCACGCCCAGTTACCATTGCAGCGTACCTCTCAGGGCAGTGGGGCTCCCGCGAGCAGCGCATCATCCTCGCCAGGCTTCCACTCCTCCCTGCCTCCCAGCATCAGCATGATATTCGGACAGTCGAGGCCTGGCGAGAGGCCCGTGTCGCAAACGCCTCCCCCTGCAGTGCAGAGGGTCCCAGCCTCCGTACATCACCCCCCTCACCACTTCCACCACCCCGTCACGCCCATCCACCTGCTGCAGCACCGACAATTGCCCGGGAAGGTGAACGGAGAACTGAGCAACAACAATGGTGGGGGCGAGTCCAACAATGTTCCCAAGAGTGGCAAATCCCTCGATGTGCTACCGGCCCCCGTGGTTGCTCCTCCTCAGCCCTCCGAGGCTCAGAAGGCAAAGGACGACGGGAGTGGGGAGGTGGCAGTGAAGGAACCCATCAACGGGAAGATAGAAGGCAGCAGTGTGCCAGCAATAGCATCCCCCACCTCTGTCGTCGAAGGAAAAAATATGGCACCGAGCAAATGTTGAGCACATTACATATATAAATATATGAATATATTTTTTGTGTGTTGCTTTTGGATTTATTTCCTCCTTCCTAGTGTGTAGGTGGTGATAACTTCATCTGTGATTATTCCCACTTTGTACTGTGTGTTTGTGTGTGCAAGTGTCTTCCCTCTAAACGCCTGCTTGGAAGGCCCTTCTTTTTTGAACACCCCTTGCCTTGCGACCTTTTTGCATCAGGACACGTTGTTCACAATGTTAGATAAAGAAAACTTTTTAAAGATGTTTTGATTCTCCTTTGGAGCATAAAGCGTATTTGTGTTTACTTTTCTAGTCCCTTGACTATATTTTGATACTTATTGTAAAAAGGACGAATGGTTGAAAATAATGTTGACTGTTGTAAATTTGTGAAGTTTGAAAAGTTTTTATGATGATTTTTGAATGGTATGCTGTATATATCATAAGCTTTTAAAGATGCAGTTATTTTTATGTATAGTTGACTGCTTTCTCGTTAATAAACCAGCAATTATACACCATGTTTAGTGATGTTTGAAAATACAATTTAAACTTAATGCTGGAGTACAAAAGAGTAGGATGATCGATTGATTGTTTTGTCTTCAATTGCAATACTAAATCCTTATTTAATAAAAATCTGTTAAAGTTTTCACTCTGTGTTGACATAATTTTGTTATTTCTTTGAAGTAGTTAGGTAATCTTTTAGGGTGGTAGGTCTTCATATTAAGTCAAAAATCCTGAGATTGGTTCGATGCATTTCTCCACTCAACCATCGTAGCAACTAGCATTTTCACGTTGAGGTATTTTCTATTTTTTGGCATTACATGTGACATACATCTAATTCAAGATATTTCCTTTTTACCCTCTTTTTGTCCTTTTTTCCTCAGATGTTGTCTTCATGTGACCATATTTTCTCACTACGGGGTCAACTTAGTTGTGTTGGAGTGATATCAATCCCAGTTATTTTATACCACAGCCTCTCTCCAAAACCTGCGAGTTACAAAATGGCAGATGTTGATTTAGTGGTAATTGTTGCATGAAAATGGTGTAAAGCTAGCGTTTCGTCGTCCTCATGGATTTACAAAATTGGTTATGTTGATGGTTTCTTGGTGCAACAGAATAGCTGCCGTTTATTATGGCAGTATCTTCTAATTATGAGCTTACTTTTTTTTTTTAGTTCTCCGATTACATTGAAATCATTGGCTTGGCAATTTCTCTGTTTTTTTACCATACTGATTTCTTTTAGTGCTTCTGTCATGATTATTTTTAAATAATTTATAATTCCCAATGCTTTGACTTTGAAAAATATTTTTGTTATGTAAGAGAAGTGAAAAGCTTCCAGGTCATTTCATACAAAGTTTCTTATACATACTTTATACCTCAAAGTAATTAAAATTTGGGTGAGTTTTCTATTGAAAATGCTACATGCCATGCTCTGTTTAGAGTTTTCAGAGAATTAGTGCATGTTTAAAATTCTCCTCCTCGCCCCTTACCATTCTCAGCAGTGTATCAGCGAAATGTTTTTCTGCATGTAGTTCCAATGATTGCAAAGGAATGTTGAATGGTCTTCACCAGTGGCTTGACTAGGAGTATGCTTTGGGGGTGGGGGGGGTCAGGAAAATTTTTGAAAAATGACATGCCTGGAAATACATTTTACATCATTTTGACTCTTTAAATTTGGGTTTTATTCGTAATTCCACAGGAAATCATCACAACAGGCAAAACATTTCTCCAAAGCTTTGGGGGAGGATCCATACCTTCATCTCCCCCATAGTTATGGCACTGGTTTTCACTTACATTTTGTTTAGGTGAGCTGCAGGTTCATATGTTGGTCTGTATCACACAGAATTAGGTACCATATTGATGACGGATAACAATCACGGAGTATGTCATGGATATAAAGTCCTTCATAGGTTCCTAAGAATTATTATTGAAAATATATTATTAAAATAAATAAACGATGATAGGTAGGATATGAAATTAATAAAAATCAAATTTGTTACCAAACCTTATTCTTCCATTCAACAATATCTATTGATAGAAAAATTTGGCATTATTATTTTCACATGCATAACTTAAACGACTGAGGAAGCTCTGTCTGAGTGTATCCCTCGATGCACTGAAGCGAAAACTTGTGTAGCTGTTGCAGCCCATCAAATCCTACGAGTTGATTTCATTCAGGAAATGGCTCTTAAAGTGAAACCTGTGCATAAATTGTTGATCATGGAAAAATAAGTATGCAGTCGAACATTACACGGGATCTAGAACTTTCTATTGAGATACAATGACTGAAAAGGGCAATTCTAAATATGTAAGTACCATGAGTGCGACCAAGGTGCCGAATATCCGTACCAGGGTTAAAATGTGCACCTCAAGAAATTCTTAACTCGGATATAAGAGAGTTATGCCTAATATGAATTCTCCATGCATTAGGGGGCATCTAATAGTTTTGTGAGGCATTCAGGGGAAGATAGTTCATGTTCAATAAATTCATCTGGAATTACAAAGTTACTGCATATTTTGAAATATAAATTGTATTTCAAATACAAATTTATAGAAGAATTTGTAATTTGCATTGAAAATTCAATTTTTATGAGCAGATTTGTCTATCATATCTAGAATAAAACTTAAATGTATTTTGCCCACCTCTGTGATCCCACTTTAAAAAATTGTTGATCCATGTCCCCCATCAGATAAGGTAGATTACCGCCGGCATCATGGTGGAATTCCCTCTGCCCCGCCTCAGAGTCCTTTTGTAGCCCTTGATTGGTTTTTTGTTTACATTTTTTGTGTTGGATAAACAAGTTGCCATGGTGTTCAATGTGACATGTTTCAATTTTTAAAAAATTGCATAATCATGCATGCATGAGTTTGCTAAGACCTATTGTAGCTGTCACCATGGTAAAATTTGTTCGAAAAGAGCCATCTCTGAGGATTGGTGGGTTAGTGAACAGCACACGTTTCAAAGAGAATTTTCGAGGCAATTAATGCTCTCTGGTGCAGAAGTGGAGTACCACAGGTTTTCTTGAGTTTTCAAGAAACAGCCAAGAGAACAATACTGTAATCGCCGCAAGATGAGCCTTATGCTGGGACATCTTCAGCTGTCAACAATGGAAGAGATTTTGTGTGAGTAGAACATTATTTTACATGACATAAGTGCAGAAGAGAGCCTTGATGGCAATAGACGTTGGTCCAAAATATTTCATTTAAACTAAACAAGTAATGGTAAACATTGAAGTGGACTAGTTTTAAACTAACAAAAGGATAAATTGAACATATGATCATTCAGCTAAAAGTTAGCATCTCATAATAAGCGTCATTATTTCCCTATTTTTTACTGTCGACGGATTGGGGGAAATTGGTCCATATTGATACTGCATCAACATGTGGCATAAGTAAAATTTACATAAATATTTTTTCATCTATAACCGCATGCATATGGCTCACGACTTGAATTAATATTAGGAAAATTAATTAAAATATTTTCATGGAATGGGTTACAATATATTCCGTTGAATTATAATTATTCCGAACATTACTTCCCTATCAGTGGATTATCTCAAGTAGGTAATATGATAGTTGTTTTTTGACATACTCTCATGAGTGGGCTTTAGATACTCGTACTAGTGCTTCGTGTATGACTAGGTGTTATTGGGAGGCGTCCTCCCTCGGTGGAAGAGAAGGGTTCCTCCGCAGCCTGGGTTCCTTCCACCACAATAAAGGTTTAAACATTTAATGCCATGGTCCACTTTTGACGCTTCAATTCCCTTGGTTGGTACGACAAAAAAGTTCTGAGTGTGATCAATAAGTCACACAATACAGGGATTGTAGTGCATTATATGTGAATACGTCCCAAAATAAGTTGCTAATATATGTAACTGTTTCCCCTTCGATTGTCATCTCTGGTTATAGTTGACGGCAAAGAAGATAGGAGTGTTCCATTTTAGTTGAAAATTGTCTCGAATACGTTAAATGTATGGATTAAATGATTTATTGGGTCAGTTACGTATTACTCCTGTGTAGGTATTTCGTGATAAATGGATATGTTTGCGTGGTTATGCCGCGATCGGCGATTTTTGAAAACTGCGGGCGGAGCGATGACAACCCTGGCGGCAGGCCTGAGAATCCTCTCGTTGCCCATCTCGTGAACATCGGAATTATTGGGGGGTGGTGTTTTGTTATGATTCGTATTTTTCGCGAATTTCTGTTTTGGGCCATGTAAATGAAGTACAGCATGAATATATAACTCTAAGAAAGCGCATAACTAACCTGGTAAGTTTAAATTTTCAATTGTATCCTATGTTAGGATTAGAGTGGAGACGTTCCTTCAATTCTTGTAATTTAAAAGTTGCTGGTTTTTCATCACTTTTAAACCAGCGGATTAAATCGTGTTTCAGTGGCTGTATAAAATGGAGATTTCGAATCAAATATCTGAAGGCCTGAAGTTGCTCGCTGTGACCTCAAAAATTGACGATGATACATTCCGACGTTTACTAGAAGCATCACTCGCTGCGTTGTCAAATCCTGATAAACTAAGTAAGTACAATACGATCTCTTACATTTGACCCTGGTATCATGGTCTGATTGAACTTATTGTTTAATTATTTTCAGGCGAAGCTAGGGTGTCTCAATTTGCAGATATAGATGGGAAAGCAGCTTATGCAGCGTTGTTGACGGTAATACTGGAAGCTGCCCGCCACGATACAGATCCCACATCATTGAGTTCTCTATTGGAGGAGAAAAAACTTGAGTCATCTCGTATCGAGAAAATTTTGAAATTGTTTGGAATAGTCAAGCCCAAGTTACAGGCCCACCTGAGTGGCATTGGATCATTTCCTCCTCACGTTGTCGATGCCACTTGGAGACTCGATTATGTAACAAAGGTGGGATATTTAGCCGTTTATTGTATGAATTCATGGTAAATTCACATTCAGAGTGGTTTCTATTTATTGTTTTATTCTTCTCTAGAGTGGCAACCTCGAATATAAATCCGGTCCTCAGTATTTGATTAATTTAGTCACCGAAGTACCCGGAGTGGGTGAAAAGAAGATACAGTTTGCCTGCACTATGGAAGAGATGCAAGACCTCGTCGGAAAATTGCGAGAAGCTTCAAAATTAATCGAGAGAGTTGCTAATGTTTAAGTATATGTGAACTGCACTTAAAATATCGAATTTTCTACCCTTCGTAGTGCTGTGTTTTGCGACTGCCAATAAATGAGAAGATGTATTATAATATCTCTGTCATTGCTAAGAATAGTTTTTATGTTTCTTCTCTGTAAATGATGGGGGATTTTCCTAACTGGAGAAAGAAATGCAAAGGTTGCAGGAATGCAATTTAATGAAATTTGTGTTTACTCTCTAAAGCCAGTCCGTTATAATCAAAAGGGATGAATATATGTGGACACGAAACTATCTGAAACGAGGAGAAAGAATATTAGCTAACATTGGGGAGTAAGACAATGGAGTGTGATTATTTAAGAATTAATTTTAGTATGGTTGTTTATGCATTGATGCTTCTGTGGCTGTCTTTGATGCTTACATTGGAATCTTTGTAGCAATAAGTTATCAGTGAGTTTTAATCAAGGTTCTGGCGATGGGAGGTCTATCTAGTTATTTGATCATTAAGTGTGCTTGAGTCAATCACCTAATCTATGTTCCTAAAGGCGTAACAGCAGATGAGAAGTCGCGGGGTGCCGGGTCACCTGAAATGTGAAAGGGCGGAAGAGCAAACAATCACATTACAGTTTTATGGAACTCTTCGTTTTTTTCATTTCTTTTTGAGGTTACGGTGAGCAGTGGTGCAGTAAGGGGGGATTTTGGGGGTTAAAACCCCCCCAGAGATCAGAGAAATTTTTAAGTTTAATCCATTTTACTTAATTGGATCGATATTACTAATAGCATAGTTTACATTTATAAAATATCCCTCTGAAAGCCTTAAAACTCACCACTATGAACCATTTATTTTAAAATTCTGCATTTTATTATTCTCGCACCGACCGCTTATCCTGGTGGGTATTCCATACCCCCACACACCCCTGTATTAGTGGCACATAAACCCCACCAGCCTTAATTCCTAGCTGCGCCCCGGACAGTGAGGCTGATCCCTTTCCTGCCGGCGCCTACAATTGGAAAACGTTTTCCGAGCTCGAGTAGCATGAGAATATTTTAAACCTCTCTGTATGGAGCTCATTTTTGGGGTGGAGTTACCCTGGTATTTTCGTCCCTCAGAGTTGGGACCCAGCTCAACCTGCCCGTCCGTTACCCTGGCCACTGGACTACAACCTCTAAATCTATCCTAGCACATATCCACGGTCAACTTACTGCATTACCAGTGTTTTTTTCAACTTAACATTGTATTTGATTTTCAATAATTTACACTTCTAAAAGAATTACTAACATTTTGTAAGCATTGTGGAATTTAAAGATTCCTAGCATTATTAACAACAAAGTTAGTAAATAAAAGGTAAAAAGGCTATAAGTCTGGAAATCTGTAATTTTCAACGCTAAAATTTCATTTAAAAATTGCTTATATATAAATATATCATTGGAAAAACTATTGACAATATAACCACTTTGCAACGGATTCCTGCAGTGAGGATGTTCATATATGAGTGGGAGGGTTGGGCTTAACTGCAGAGGAGTGCCCCTAAGGTATCACTGAGCTGGGTCACAGGCCGGGCCTGAATCCATCAGACAATAGCTACATCAGCGGTCACTTCCCTTCCCTCGCATCGGCCAGAGCCGACATCCGGTCGTTTGTGAAAAAATCTGCGACAACTATACCTGATGTCAGGTTTTCTGCATTTGAAAATGCCTGACGGCTCCACCTGACATCCGGCGCGAAGCTGAGCCAACTTTTATCTTTATTTGTAAAGCATGATCAGGCGCATTCAATCAACCTTATACCATAGCTACAATATAAACAAAAGTTTAGAAATAGAAAATTTGATAACAGTACTTTAAGGTATCGTATTTGGAGGAGGCGACTGTTGGCTGTCATTTGAGCATGAAGGGAAGGTGGAGAAAATGCAGTACGTATTGGCATTAGCCTGCTCTTAACTAAAGATGCAACAGCTCCGTGACTGCTTAGATTTGAACCTAAAGCCAATGCTAGTCTCCTTGGAATCCTGATCCCCTCCCAACAGAATAATGAACAGTCAAATGAATGACTTGGGGAGGTTTGATGAAGAGTAGGTGATGTACAGGAAAGCCTTGGTTATGAGTTGTTCGATTATTTAGTGATCCATTGGACCTGCCACTCGTAGATCCAGCAACCCCAAACACAACCGCCCTCCCTACTACATACCTATATCCCAACCCCTTGCTCCATCTCCAAATCTTCCTTGCCTCTAAATAGCTGGCTTTGGATGAGAACTTGTTGAGAAATCGCATTTTAAAAATCAAAGTGGGAACTGCCAGGAAAATGGGTATGAATTAATTATCTATCATTTATACATGTATGTTATCGTTGGATAATCAAAGAGTGCATAGATAATTTTATCAGCTAACTTGTGAGGCAATACTGAGAACTCAAGAAAATGACAGTTGAAGGGCAATAGGATGGCAAAGGATGACCTTCGAAAGGCCTGGTTACACGGTACTTTCACGCGTATGAGTTAATAGGTGAATGCATGAATGATAGCATAATTTTTCCTGATTTTATGCCCATATGTTGTATTCATTCACAACGGCTCATAGTCATCTCATGCATAAATAGAGAGGGACAATTGAGCATGGAACTTGACATTAAAATTTTTCTCATTGCTTACATGCGTGTGACCAGTGGTGGGCAAAATACATTTCAGTTACCTATATTTTAGATACAAAATACAAATAACTCCTAAACATTGTAATAAAAACACAAAATATTCTACTACTACTTCAATCATCATTTATGATCTTAGGATTTCAAGCAGGCCAGTACTCTAAGTATGTATAAGGTACTCCTTGCAGCTAGGAAGGCAGGGTTTTCTAGGAGAAAAAAAACTTTCATCCTTGAAATTAAATGCTCATTTTATTTTACAATGTAGAATAAAATTGGACTGGAGGAGTGTACTCATTTTTACAACACAGCACAATATGTTGTCTTTCCATATTCAGTTACAATACAGGCTTGTTTGATTTAAAAAATAGTCAGTGTGTGACAATGCATTTTTAGACACTGTATTTGGAAAGATAAAAAATGTTATCAAAGCATTTTGGCTACAGTGTGTGGCTGTTACAGGTATCACATTTTCACAGCCTGTATTCTATCTAGAAATCAATATTTTCCATTTCCAAAGTACAGTTTTATGGCATTAATTTATTAATAGTGTCTAACATCATTTTCCAAAGAGATAGTATCTATTGCTCACTCACTTGTAAACAAGGCAGGACAAACTACACAACAATCTTCAATAATTATTTACATAAATAATTTCCTAATTTAATGAGAATAAATACTTTGCACACTTATCACATCACACTCATTCAGATTTATAATTGGAAAAAAGTTTCTCTTTTTACACCCATAACGCTTGCATGATACATAAAATATTTCACAACAACACTTAATATTTACAGATTTAAGTATTACATGGACTTAAGCAGTATTTTATTTGATGGAGTAAGTACACCACAATAAACTGAAATGACTAGTACAAAGCCAATGGAATATTCATTAATTTGACTCTCACTATAAAGATTCATAATAAATTTGAGGTACAAAGTAGCAGTAAAAGTTGGAAAACATAAGTTGGATGGACAGACTAAATTATTTTAATTTTTGTGCCAATGGAAAGATGCGTGCGATGTTGCCAGTGGCTAAGTCAACCCCCCCTCTTTTCTCGAAATCATTGGGATGCAGAATAAAATTAAGTTTGATATCTTTTAGGGCAAGCATTTGAATGATAAAAATCATGTAACTGATAATTGTGATAGGATACTTGCATATCAATTAGAGTTATAAAAAAGAATGAGTAGAGATTCTACAATGAATTTCACTAAGTAAAATTATGTTTTTTTTACATATGTTGCGTTTTGGAGGCAGATAGGGATATACTTCAGATATACTTCAAGGCATACCCATTAGAATTTCACTCTGCCTATAGTACCAAACACTTGAACTCTATTAGCATAAGTTTTAAATGTGACGAATATCACACAGAATGAGGGAAAAGAAAATTCCAACCGAGTCCTTGCTGGCACTGTTGGTCTGCAACGAAAATCAGTTTCCTTTCTGATGGCATTTTATTCTCTTTTCCAATTGTGATGAGGAAAACAGAAAAACTTCCCACCGTCTTCCTCTTTTTGACATAAAAGTTAGCTTGTTAGAGTTTGAGAGTTATATCGTCAGCTTGCCTGCACCAATTGTAACTTGCTCAGGTTACCTGGATGGTTGGGCATTAGGTAATCTTTATTTGATGTCGTTAAAATGTTGATTTTTAACTTTGAATCTGCTGAGATGGCGGTAGGGTGAAGTCCTTTCCTGTTAATCCTGAAGTCATGGGTTAGAGTACCACCACAGTGGGTTTCTCACAAGTCACACAAGGACGTCGGCGCACATGAATTTCTGCTGGTTCAGTCCCTGGGAAATACAGGCAATGTCCTCTTGAATTCCTGGGACAAAACGGGCCACGGACATATCATCTCAAAGGAGACTCTTTCGCCAAAACTTCCTCTCATATTTCCTATACCACTTTTTCTTTATACCTAGCAGCTTCTGTAACACTTGTTCAAGATGAAATGATTCGCTCAACCCTGGATCTTGAAACCATGGAACGATAAATTAAACACCCAAAAGCATTAAAGAAGGGTAATCTAATGCACCACCATTCTAGTGACCACCACTACTTACGTTAGGGGCAGGTCAGTTGGCACTGTTCCATCTGTGACAAATCCGACGAAAGAATGAAGATTATTCCACATGTTTGAATTTCCCTCATCATGAATTGGACCCAAGAGTGATAAATAATCAGAAAGGAAACAGATTTTATTCAGATCAGATCCACAGATTTTCTTGCAGACCAACATCGGCAGCACAAACCCTGTAGAGATACATTCTCCCCAATACTTAGTACGTACATTCGTAACAAACACATATGTCATAGATATTCAGGGCGAGTTATTGACATTTTTCCATGTTAAGCAAACAACATTCCAGCCACCCCCCTCAAAAATAACCTAGGACGTAGAAGGATTAGTACTGAACATTGGACTGAGCGCTTAGGCACTCCCTTGTGCTTGGCACCACGTACTTAGCTTACTGCTAAAACCGGTCCAGCAGATATTTTTGAATAGATGCTGAAGTGGCATCCGGAGCAAGTCTTCATATTTAGCAGGTTACATACGTACGTATTAAGCATTGAAATTGGTAAAAAATAAAAATTTAATGAGCACAGATGACCTCTGTGTTTTATTGAAATTAATTTTCAGTTTTAAATGCAATAATTAAACTACATACATGGAATGCAGATAGGCTTACATGGAGACAACAGTTATGCGATTTCTGAATTAGAATATTATTAGGTAGCTAAAAAGATGAATATCTGATTTGATAACTTTGGTACATCTTATTCGAACTTTGGGTCATTTTTGGCTGTATAATATGTAAACGTATTCACATTATAATGAGGAAAGCAAGCAAATTCAACACGTATGCAACCGACACGTAAGCTACGGGTACATGGCTGGAATATTGAAAATGCCCAATTACTAGAAAGAAGCAGGAATCAAAAACAAATCACAAAAAGATGAACACAAAAGAAAGGAAAACTCATAAGTTTCCCCCAAATTTCCATGAATTGGTGACGACACTTGAGTTCTGGTTAATTTACTCAATCAGGAGGAGTGATTAATTGGGGGAAGGAGATGTTTACAAGAGACAACAATGAACCATGTCAGACTCATTCACAAGACCACGGAGCAGCGGACAGATGCTCTCCATGTGACTTCATCTGCAAAATGGTTCAGGTTGATGAGATTTTGTTGAGAATATCTCTAGAAGTAGATGATCGATCGATGAAATTTAAAAGAATGGAGCCCTTTATTTTTCAAACTCTATCATAATCGACAATACAATAAAATTGTTTTAATAAGCCAATTGGCATTGCAGATCTATGTGAAAGCAGTATTTGCACATCATGGGCCTTGATTTCCATGTTACTCAAGCCAAGAGCCTAACTTTCCTCACAAATACGGGGGTGTAGTGGAAGTGTGAATTGTGTGACTAAATTTTTAAGTACCCTGGCAAACCCTTATTCTGCATTACAATCTCGGGGGAGACTTGAGTATTCTTATAATCCCTTTACTTGGACTGTGGGAGGTTATGCCTGGGTGCCAAATATCTCGGAAATCAGGTTATGGCCAAGGAACAACTCTATATGTAGAAATCTAGCAAAACGATGAAGATCATGGTTGAACATGCAGAGTAATGCTGCGTTTCAGCGGTAAGGTGGACATGTTGTTGTCGTCTTTGCTGGACGGCACATGGTAGTGAGATTAGGCACTACTTCACTTAATGCTTGCGCTACAACTGCTGCTTCATTTCATTTCACAATGTGAACACCTAGCAGAATTTTTCCATAAAATTCCTGTGTGTGACTAATTTGCCATCGAATTAAAGTCAGGAAAATTGAAACAAATCTGAATGGAAATCGGAGAAAAGTCCGAAAAATTGAAAATGTAAATCTGGTATGATCTGTGGATTACTTCATGTCGGACCAACCATGTTCAATATAGTTTGGTTGGTTAGGGTAGGAGCTAAACAAAAGGAATCCATAAGATAGTGTCTTGCTTAGAAAAACAGTACGAATGATAATGCGAACATTTAAAAAATATCCTCCTCAAACCATTAAGACTATACAACAAATGGAATTTCTGAATTTCTTCAGGGTTTTCTTCCGCGTCAGCTTGTTGGTTGACAACAGTTTCGCTGGCTATCCTGCCAGCGTCTTCAGGTTGAAGGTGTTGGCTGTTGGCTTCTGCCTCGCTTATATCCCGTAGGCTGGCAGAAAGCGAGGCAGAAACCAACAGCCGACACCTTCAACCTGAAGAGGCTAGCAGGATAGCCAGCAAAACTGTTGTTCACAAACAAGCTGACGCGGAAGAAAACCCTGAAGAAATGCAGAGATCAAACCATCGCCGAGGAAACCTACGTTCTAACAACAAATGGAATTGATTTGTTGCATCTATGGAACCCTTAGTTTGGGTGATAAAAATGACTTAACAAACATAGATCAAGAATACAATGTTCATTTGAGTTAAGATATGAAAAAAGTTTTTTCTTACGGCTACTGCAATGCAGGGAAGACAAGTTAAGAAGTGAAGATGAAGGGAAGACTAAGCAAATGTATTTTTTAAATTGCAATACTTGTTCCCAAAGTTCAAAGGGATTCATTGAAATTTCTGTGATTTGCTGGAAACTTACATGTAATGAGAATGTATCAAGATCATTGAGGAATGCATATATTTGTGCTTAACAGTATTTATCTATTTGGTAGACAAAACGCTCTTCTTAGATGGTACGGTGATTATCGAGACCTATAATTACATTTAGTGATGGCCAACCCAAAGTGTTGAACACTGGAATTCCTCAACTAATGAAGTATAAGTAATATTTGATAATCATGGAAGAAATAGAAATGCTACATATTTTATCAAATGGCCTAGAAATTTTTATGGTAATTAGTATTACCTGCTTTGAAAAAAAAATCTATCTTTGACTATTGGTGAAATATTTTTATATTTTTGCCAAAATTTCCTCAAACCATTCAAAAAGTTTGAATTATTGAAACTCGTATTCCAATACAAGTTTAGACAATTTGAATACTGAAGCAAATATCAGTTTCAGTTTCTTTCAGCTTAAAAAGCAATCAAAATGTCATGCTCAATCTATTGAATCAATGCCTTCCATTGGATGAATGTGTGGAAAGGAAATAATTCTATACCCAGAAATATGAGACAAATATACCTATTATTAGGAGTTTTGAGAAGCAATGGGATATTTAATTATTTGATATTTGAGGCAAAATTTGCTGATTTGATTTGGAAAAAAAGGTTTTCGGCCCATGTATACTTACATCACAAATATGAACAGCATGCATTAACCATAAAAGAAACATTAAATTGCTTAAAAGCTTACTTCCCTTCATCAAGAGGTCATAAAACACCTTTCATAACAAATTTGAAAAGCATCTGGCAAAATTTACTGACAATATGGGTAAATCACTTGAAAGTTAAAGCGTTTATATGGAACAAATGTGATGGAGCCGTTTAAACTCTTAAATGGAATTTGACTTTCTCTTCAGTTTTGTGTTAATAAAGGCCACACACATTTAAATGTGCAACAAAAATAATGAGCAACGTCTACCTTCATGGATTCTATTACACTGTTGGTATTTTTTTCTCTGGAATTTAAGGAAAGCAAGAAGAATTATTAAATTTCCATTGCTATACTTGCTTTTCTTCGAGACGGCAAGCAGTGCAAATGACAAGGCACTATCCTTGAAATTGTATTCTCTGACGGAAAAGTAAACATATGCTTTAGTTTCCATATTACCATGCTTCATATTCTTGGCCTGAGAATAAAATACCACAATATAGAGTCAAATTTCATCCAAGAAGAGAAGAAGTGGCAATACTCCATTCATTGGTAAATGCTTTTGAATCATAGTGCACAATAGTACAAAGAAAGTAATGACCAGGGTACTGAGTGCATGCATGAATAGTGAAACAAGAAATAGAGCTAGTTGTGCACCACTGAACATAGGTGGCTTCCTTACAAGCCTTCTGCTACGTAGGTATCGGAGTAGGATTCAGAGGCAAAATCACCTCACATTGTGCCGCGTTATTCTTAAGATCAAGTCCATGTTCAGAATGTATTCCATGAAAAATGTTTGACAGTTAAAATACAAAGATATTACTCCGCATCCCACATGCCTGCCACCAGGCACATTTTATTCTTGCAAGCATAGCAATGAGACGTAGCTATTTCATAGCAAAACATTAGAAATTTAAAACTATCAAATGGCTCTCGTGACATTTGCTACAAATATGCACTTAATTCAAATAATGTCACAGAAAAACTTTGAAGCAACTGTTGGTGACGGCCACGCTAATCAGCCACCTACATTTCCTAGGGAGAACTAGCTCTATTTTGTGTTACACTATTTATGTATTCAAAGCAGTCCAGTTATCCCCTTCTCCATGATAATAGTTTGCTATGCTCTCCACCATTGAGGCCTGTTTACACACTACATTAACATGTGCAGGTTAACGTCTAAATGTATGAATGCGAGAATGAACACCAAAATGCACCGTGTAACCACCCAACTTGTGCGAATGCATGCACAGAAAATAGAACCTGTACTAATTTGGTCCATGCATTTGTACATGTTCCGTTCCAGTCCACCAAAATCATTCGCGCAAATGTACATTAACTTGTACGTGTAATATATTGTGTAAACAGGCCTTTATACTACATTGCCAAAGTACGGTGTGCAAAGCCGATTGGCTGCTTACCGGCAGTCATCATTTGCCGCCCAAAATGAATTCCACAGAACAGAAGCTGTGTCACATAAAGGAAATATGACAGAGCCTAAAATTCAAAGCTAGAGTTAGTAAATATGTACAAAAAATAGAAGAGAGCATTACAAAAGGAATTGAAACCCACAAATGGAAGACTAAAATTTGTCATCTGAGTGTATGGAGGGCCTTAAGCTATACTTAAATGCAGAAGGGGAGCTTGAATTGGCTTTCATGGTAACCCTTCATGTGATTACACTACCCATGTCTATTTGTGGAATCTAATAATGAAGGTATCTAATTTACTTTCTGCTCTACTCTCAGAGAAGAAAAATATATATTTTCTCCTCAAAATGGAAGTTAGTGTAAAATCCAAAAAGTATGAAGAAAACTTGGAAGATGTACAGACATCAAGACATTGAATCTCAATGTATTGGGATAAAATTTATCAGGAACACATGAATATCATTCTATTATTCAATTACCTAAAAGTATAGGTGATGAAACCTAATCATCAATGAAGTATGTACTTGTGCAATGGACAAAACTAGATGATATCATAAATGCATCTGTAAATGATTGAAGTACATACATCGATGACAGCAAGTAAGTACTCATTGTACCTAAAGATGGAGGGATGTTTGAACACAACAAATTATGTATCAGCAATATAAGAAAGCGGCTTAAATTCTGGCGGAAAAGGACAAAGTGAAATGCTAAAAATCAAAATATACTTCAGTAGTAATTCTGGAGAGGAATGCAAGATCATAAATAGTGCCCCTGGGAATTCAGTTGGAGAGAATAGGCATCATTTAGCAGGTTTAGCCCTTTAGAGAAGCAAATCAATTACTCACCAAGTTGAATGAATTTCATCTACACACAGTGAAATACTGAGCCAGTAAGGACTTCTAAAGGCTGGTTTAATATAAATTATTGGAAATAAATTAACCATGGGAGGCATTTAGGGAGAGAGACCCACACGTCAATCCCTGCGTCCATAGAAAAAATTAGCGTGGAATGTGGCAGAACAAGCTGGGAAATTTTGGAGGGGTTTGGTCACTTTTGAATAAGTGTGAAATGCTTGGTACATGCAGTGTCGTGTTCAGATTTTTTTAAACCTTTTTTTTCTGTTTTGTCCACCCAAACTGCAAATTATCATAGAAGACATCCACGGATGAAATATTAAACGTTGGCATAATATGGAAGAGAGAAGTTAACTCCAGAAAAGATACCAAGGCGCCTAATAAAAGCAACTCAATTTCCACACAGTGTGTGTGACCATTTGCAGTTTGTTCATCAGAAGATTAATCAATGGGGTCCAGCTCCCATTAATTTTTTTTATAAACGCCTCAGAGCCGTTAAGCTAATTTTTCATTGAGTGCATAGTTTAATTTTTTTACCACAAATACTATTCTATGAATTTGGTCATTCCACAGAGAATTATTCTGGATTCTATGAATTACTATTCCCTCTTCAGAGTAACTCTAAATATTAAGAGAAATAGAAAACAAGGAATGCATACTGCAAATAATGCATGAAAGCATAGCTTAAAATGGCATGAAATCAATTTTTAAAAATGTGGAATTTAACAATGAACAAAACATGTGCCTTCACTCTTTTCATATCATCAACACAAAAATGGAAGGAAAACATATAATTTTAAGAACATACATACTTCGGGAATTTGCTGAAAAGGTATCATAATTTTTCAATTAATAATGTATGGCCATGCTCAAGTGCTCCGATGCTTGATTGATCGGCCATAACTTGGATGAAAGACAATCAAATCAAAATCCACCAAAGCATAAGTACTTTACCATTGCCTATTCATTAGAGCCGCTGGTCAGATATTTGGTGTCTAGGAATGTGTACTTACATAATTACTTAACATTTCCACATTGGAACATTAAATGACATGAATATTCTGCCATGACTGATTATTAGCCTCTAATCAACGCACTTCTAAGAATCCACAGATTAGATGATAACCCCCATTTCAATATTTTACAGTTCATAAAAGACTTGATGAAACAATATGGACAGAGTATTGAAAAATACACACTTTCACGTTGCGACACTATTTACATACATTCATAAATGTAAACGAATTATTTATAAACGTGAGAGGAGTCTCACATTTCAGTAGTTCTCATGAGACTGCCCAAAGCACTGATTACATTTAAACTTTTTTTTTTACGGGGAAGGGATCATGGATACTCAACGAGAGCCAGACGGTTCCGGTTTTGGTACGTGATCGTCCCCTCTCGTGGAGAAACTAGACGGACCACTGCGCTCCTCATCCTGTGGCTTGAGGAACGAGGGTTGTTGAGGTGGGCATTGGTGGGCGTTGCTAGTCGATGGGCCCCCATTGTCATGCGCCACAGTCTGTGGCGGCAACTCGACTCCCACGGCCCCTTCCTCCTGAGGGAATGCAGCCAGCTGGTTCATCTCGGTCACTATGGAGTCATAGCTCGGGGGAGGGCCGTACAGCAGGTATGGGCAAGGAGGCAACGGGTGGCTCCCAGAGGGCAGGGCGATGCCGTCGTTGAGGTCCCTGCATGGCATTGGGTGGGCAGAGGACGTGCTCTCCCCTTCCAGGGACGAGTAAGGGGGTGGGGGTTGGTCGTGGGCCATTCTTGTGCCCGGTCCTGCATCAAACAGACAAAATAATGCCATTATTCATCATAAAAGGAGATACAGAAAAATCAAAATGGGGCCCAATATAAAATATATGAAAACTCAAATAGTCATAAAAATATAGCGTGATCCCGGTAATCCAACACATAAGTAGCCATGGCATAGCCAGATTATTGAAAACAAAGCTGGTTATTGGGAATGCACAAGAAACAAGCACAATGTAGAAAAAGCCTTTTAAGGTATAATTTTGAAATTAAATACATATAGTGACGCCAGCTCTCCTTACTGCTTAGGGGGTGTGAGTCAAGGTAGATAAACTCATTGATAATAACGATTATGGACGATAAAAGCAGAATAAACCCCCTGGACACCACTGTGACTCTGATAAGAATATTCCCAATTCAGTGGGTCACAAAACCAAAATGTAAATTATGAACTGAAGGACACCTAACAAAACAAAACAAATACCGTATATGTCTGAATATAGTCCCCCTTTTTTTCCAGAAATGCCTGTAGTAAAAGCAAAGGGGGGGACTATACTCGGAGAAATATGGTACTTGCTGTATAGGGATATCTTTTGTTTATAATATTTAATACTGATGTATAGAACAATCTTTAATTTAAAACAGATGCAATTAGCCGAAGGAAGGTCACCAGCCTTGTACGCAGCACTTAGTGGATGTGTTGGAGTACCACAAGGCCACATTGGACAGATTCCACTGTGTCTTCCAACACTTACCCCTCACCAGATCTCTGTGTTGTTGAGCAGGGAAGATATCTAACCTTCAAACAATCTCCTCAGACCAAACCCCAGCCCCTTGACCAGAATTGCCAACACACTCATTCATTCCTGCCCGACCCTTTTCCCAAGCGACTGCAGGGAAGTCCCTACCCACCAAAGGACAGATTAGTGGAATTCTAGATAATTTGGAGAAATTATTTCACTGACCTAAATCCGAAAAAAAAACAAATAGAATATGATGCTAGTCTGAAATGTTCTGTTTGATACTAGATACCAAGGAAATCTGTTGATATATACTCACATTGGTTAAATTCTTTTATGCATCAAACTTCTTGCATCCAGTAACCACAAGGCATTCAGAGGATAATGGAAGGGTAGGCACTAATACTTCAAGGGAATTGAATGCGACTGTTAACCCTAAGAGTGCAGGAACAATTTTATACGTTTTGCACACTGACTGTGGTATTTGCCCTAAATGTTTATTACTACTTGGATATCTTGCATTAGGGCACTTTTCCTCACCATAAAATGATTGATAAGGGGCTTAACTCTACCAGACCAGCTCTTGTGGCAGGGGGTGCCTCCTGCTCAGGGGGGGCCTCTTCTGCACTGGCTGCTGGCCGCTAAAATCATGAACTGCCGCAGCCCAAGGGGTAATAAGCGAAGGAGGGACTAATTTGGGTGAGAAGGGAGGGATGCCGATTCTCCAATTCGTGAAATAAAAGAGTTTGGGCCACTACGAAAAGCAGGAACTGGGAGAGATGCAGGGAAGGAGAGATGGTCAAAAATTTATCCCACAATCAGTAGTTGAACGTTTCCCACGGCTGAAGGGATGATATCACTAGACATCCTGCAAAATGAAGCTGAGTACGTGTATTTACCCTTCCATATGTGCTGAAGGGCAACGGTGTCTGATGGATGGTATGTGATTCTGGCAAAGCGGGGCTGTGTCCTGCTGGTTCGCACCAGGACCCCAGTGCAGCACTGACTGGACGGTGCTCCGAGAGCAGATACGGCTGCCGATGCAGGGTTCATTGGTGGCGCCATTCCGGGCAATGGCGTCCCGAGTCCACCTTGCAGGCGAGCCTGGAGCCATGAGCGGTACCACCAACCACCACCAGAGCACAGCAGGAACATGAAGATGACTAATAACCTGCAAGAGCAAGACGGTGGTGCGGTGGAGAAGACTACTCATGTCACGTGCTGTGAATTGTAGTCCACCTATTTCTTTGGTAGAGGACATATTTTCAGCATCAAAACACATCAAGTTCAGCATGAAAAATCATATATTTAGCATCACAGAAAAATAGACAAACCAATAAAATGTAGCGGCAAATTCCAATATGAAGTCCATTACAACCATCTCGTGAATCTTGCTTCACATCAACAACTTAAGTATATCTTCTGTTCACTTTTTTCCAAGGCATTTTGAGCTATGTATGAAATATTGAATTAATCGCGTTTGGTTCGTTAAAATCCAACAGAAGCTATGAGGATTTTATCATTTTGCTGCCGATAGTAATAATCATTGTTGCAGGGGACTCACAGTAATGAGAGAAACCAGCATAAAATCTTAAGTTCACCAAATCTAACTTACCAGTAATACCAAAGCTGATAAAATTGAAATGCTGGTGAAACACAGCATCCATACTTGCAGCAATATTCGTTGTGTGGACACCTAGGTAGAATGAAAGGACACGATAATTAAATAAATATATCTATTTGTAAAGCCAACAAGACTCCGTGATGTATTTAAAAGTGCTTCATTATATTTTATTAGGTGGACTTACACAAAGAATTTAATTTCTCCATGGACTTCAGTACCACAATATTTACCCTGGACCTGGAACCAATATAAATAGTTTTGTGAAGGCAAATTTACAGTTCGTTTTCATCAGATTATCACGAAGAAAAATCACAAATTACCAGAGGGAAATTACGTAAGATAACATTAAGAAACCCATTGGCTGTATTTAGTTAAAAGGACCTTCCCAAAAAATGTTCATAACAGTAACTTATACCTTAGCCATATCTATCTTTATTGGTACGGTTTCACATTAAAGCGAAAAAGGTAAACATACCAATTTTACTGCATCCCATATTAAAGTTAAAAAAGCCAATGACTGGTACGTTATCCCCATCTTGAAATGGCCCAGTATTCTTTCAGGAACTACTTCCTGAAAAGAAAGAGGAGAAATCATAAAATAAGGAAAAGACATTTTGCAGTAAATGTAAACACTACTTTTTAATCCGAGTTAGAGACATTTCGCGATATAAAAATCTTTCTGCTCTCCCTGCATTTATATTCAACGGACTTAACGCACAGCTTACAAAATTTTACCTTTCAAAGCCATGGTGAATCTGATGCATTTGTGCTAGAGCAGACGAAATTGTGTCCGATGTCTTGTTTTGACAGCCACTGATTACAACACCTCAGCTGATAGAAATCGAAGAGCAACAATCGACTCTGCCGTCTCTCGAATATATCGCATAAGCTCGTTTATTCGAGTTGCGCGCAAATTTTGAAATGAGAAACGGGCCATGCTCTGCTTGTGACGTAAGTATCGATCGAAAAACGAAATTGCACTCAGGGCACATCTGTTCAACGAGGACGATTTTTTTACTAAAATTGATTCCCATTGTAACTCTGCAAGCTACCTTACCCTTTATCACAACTTGAACAGGTGCGAGAGATCTTGACCCCACCGGCAGATTTGTCGGAGTATAATTTTTTAAAGCGATTTAATTTTATTGACCACTTATTTTTTCATGTTTCTAATGATAAGATCTTACAGGGTTTGGTTGAAAATGCTTTTGATCTAGAATATCGTAGATGTATGTTTTTCTATGTGTCTTTTTAAGTAATATCTCAAATTAGGTAGAAGAATGGTGTTTTAACGTGATATGTTTTTTCTAACTCCTTCTAGCTTGTGTTGCTTTTTCGTATAATCTGCCCTAAGGTTGCGTTACAAATTAAGTGGAGCCTTTGGCGGCGAGTTTTCTTTAACCATTTGACCAAACCCTCAAGAACAAATTAATCACTTTTGAATTATTTATTTTACGTATTTTTTAGCTATACCTATCTGTGGATATAAAGCTCTCTTTAAGGCTGATAATGTATTTTCAGCACGAGCATTCGTTGGTAATAAATTCCAATTACGCCAAAGGCTATTTAGTGAAGTATGAGCTGCATAATTTTGTTGAGAAGTCTGATCAGCTAAATATCGTGGCCACCTGGGTATTGAAGTGTTCCTGCACTAAAAATTATACATGTGATACATACTTAAGTACTATTAATGAAAACAAGTTTTATTTTCTTAATAAAATTGTCATTGTTTTAAATTGAAGAGAAACAATCGAAGAAAGATTAAAGATAGCAGTGGCGTAGCGAGGGGGTGAGGGGTTTTGGGGGATAAACCCCCCCCCCCCAGAGCTCAGAGAAATTTTTAAGTTTAGTCCATTTTACTTAATTGGACTAACATGACTTATGGAATAGTGTAAGTTTTAATAAAATATCCCTCAGAAAGCCGTAAAACTCACCATTATGAACCATTAATCTTAAAATTCCGCAATTTATTTACCTCGCACGTACCGCTTATCCTGTAGGGTATTCCATACCCGCCCACACCCAGGTATTAATTGCACCTAACCCCCCCCCCCAGCCTTAATTCCTAGATGCGCCCCTGAAAGATAGCACTAAATTTGAGTAATTGTGATCAAGAGCGGATCCAGATTTTTTTTCTGAGGGGGTCTCCAGACAGGCGAATAGTCTTCTAATATTTGAGATTGAAAACTACATGCAACGATTACTATACGAAATATACTCTTACTTTTAATATAAAAGTTATAAATATGTAAATATTAATAACTTTTGCATAAAAATATAAAATTTATTGATATTTTTATTAAAAATCATGTCATTTAAGAGTCTGGGGGGGAATGTTCCCCGTGCCCCCCCCCCAAAATCCACCTATGATTGTGATCATGAAAGCTCATTGGTGTACCATTTTTGAATGATAAGTATATGAGCAATTTATGCCGAACAGACTCCAAATTTTTATGCAAACCTCATGATATGAAGACCCGATCCATATAATAAGGATGGCTAGGCTAAAGACTAAAAATTATAATCGTTAATGGCCATCCTATTTTTATTTCACCGATCTCAACAAACAATATTTTAAGAGAAATGGACAATTTCTAAAAGCCACCGGACCTGATCTGAGAGTAAACACTGTTTTATATAAATAATTGGCAATAATTTATCCGTAGGGGACATTTTGCGTGAGATCCATTACCCATACTTGATTGGCGGTGTTCTTAGTAATTATTAACGCATAATTGGTCAAATTATCGTAAAAATTATGGTGGGGTACATCCAGGGGCGGGTAGGGGTGTAGGGGCCCTCCCCACCGGGGGTCCTCCTCCAAAACATTTTAGGAAATTGCATGATCAGAAATGGATTTCGACGTAATAGGGTGGTTTCCTTTTATATTTTTATTGCCTAAATCGAAAGATTATTACTCCTGGAGTACATATTTCCCGCTTTTAGATTTTTAAATGACGATATCTATTTTTCGCGATTAAATGAAAAGTGAAAATTTCGAAGCGCGCGAAAACGCGACGGCTAAGTATGAATGCTGGGAAAAGCCCGTGTGACGTCTTTCTGGTTCCCGCTGCCGTAAGTGAGGTGACCTTGGGTCGAGGCTTTGAGCGCTGATACGACGCAGGATGCCAGCAGGTAGCAGAGTACCCTGCTAGCTGGTAGCGCTTGGCTTAAATAAGGATTATTAATACCTTATCAAACGAAGAAAACTTTCCGACCTTAGCCAGTTTTAATAAGTGATTATTAAGACATGTTTCCCTGAGCTCTGTGCCTCATGCATACATTCTTAATCTCAGACGATGTAAAACTCCTGACTAATCGTATAGCATCTAGGTCCTTGTGACGTCACGTGGAGTGGCATCGCATGGGCGCCAATCTGGCCTTATTCAAATGAGGATAAAATTGACCATTGCCATTCGTCTAAACTGGGATTTCTAAAACCAAATAAATTGTATAATATGAATACACTAATGGTGGGTAACGAATCACAATCAATGCCTTTCGTATTATTTGATGAAGGAAACTACCCTACTCTGGCATTTAAAAACTAGATCGAACAGCAATTTCGCCGAAAAAATGCTATGAAAAATGAAAATTTCACAGCTTATAAAAGTTAATAATATTTTATGGATCTATTATCTATGTAGTGAATTAGTTCCTATGAACTGACTGAAATCTAAAATAACTAAAAAACATTGCCGAATGACCCTTTCAAAAGATAATCAGGTTCTCTTTTATCTTACAACACATTTATTTCATAAATACTTCGAAATGTTCCTCGACGAGGTAAATAACATAAAAATATCCCAGATTGGGCAGAATCACAAGACACAAAAAGATAAAAAAACACTCACAGAACTAAATTTATTCAGAACTTAATTTTATACCACCGAAAATGTAATTGCCATAGGGTGGGCCGAAAAAAGTTTTATTTCCTGATCAAATTCGCCCTCTGCGGGAAAGTTGTGAAATGATATAAGGATCTCGCACACAAATTTTTTTCAAATCGGATGATATTAACCACTGCCGCCCGAGCTCTAAAGTTTAAAATTTTGCGAAATTTGCTGATTTCAGAATCAACCGGTTATGAAGACGAATTTTATGAAATTATGGGATAATGGATAATATTAAAGAGTGGATACATGATTATAGTTTATAAAAATGAAATTTGAAGTTTATTTGACAAAAATCTATGGTTCAAACAATGTCTATGAATTAATAACTAAATTAGAGTATAGACCACCCGCACAACCCAACACATTTTTGCCTACGTTTCCAAAATTCCATTTTGGGGGCTACATCGCAGGTAAAAATAACATTTATTTCCATTGTATTTAAGTTTTTAGCAAACAAGTCATCATATGGTAGCAAATAATCCGACAAAAAGTAATAATGAGGTAAATTATTTTAAATTAACGTCAATCATAATGACGAATAACGTACCTTTGGAGCTATTTTCAACAAGAAATTCAGCCAAGGCTGTGAAAGAGCAGAATTTGAACACCAAGCAATTCACTTAGTAGCTCTCTGCTAGTTTCGTGAAGAAACTACCCAGAACTCTCCACAAAGAAGTGGCTACCATCGAGTTCCACCCGTGTCCCCCCAACCAACCTTTCAAAGGACACGATTGTGTAAGCACATCAATTACTCTGACAAAATTATTTTGAGATTTTTTTTCGAATTTCGGCTGAATTTCTCTGTCTCTTATGCACGATAATGCCCATCCATGCCTGCATTCTATACTGCACACGGATTTTGATGCCAACGTTATCTCTTGTGCCATCCTTTCATCTGCTTGTGTGTTGCAGGGAAAAGAAGGTACTTCTAATACAGCTCTTTCCGTAACAAGGTCTTCCAAGTCTTTGTCTGTCATCCCAGCTACTAATGGTGGTTGATTTACCTCATTGCTTCCCAGTCAACCATGTCGATATAATTTTGAGCATCGAAGTTTAGCTTCGGAATTTCGAATTTCCTCAATTCCTCCCGCTGAGTTTCCGTCGATTTCAATGTCTTTGTGATGGCCATTGCACGAATTTGTCTGCGTTCATCGGCTAACATTGCAAGCAGAATATTCTTATTAGAATAGAATATTATGTACACAACCAAGACGCCGCGTAATATTGTGAACTTCCCACCCCCCTGCCTCGGCCTACACTAACAGCGGCCTTAATCCGCTTCTTCAAATTTGCCCAGAAGTTTTTACAATTAGAAAGAAAGATTTTTTTAGAGAGTCGTTCTTTTCAGACATTTCATCTCTGAGAATAAAGTCAATGGGGTGATTCAATCACTTAGTTATTGTGATTCGTAATGAAGCGAAAGAATCGTAGACTCGCGGCAACGACTCACTCTCTGATTGAAGAGGACTCAAAGATGTAAAATAATCATAGGACTCGAGTTAGTGAAGTGATCCAATGATTGATGGCTTATCACCACAGTGAAAAGTGGCTATCCGTTCCTTTAAGAAAAGTAAAAGGTGGGATCTGTGGTGATAAATGAAGAATCTGTAATGGATACTTGAATACTATTTAAGAATTATGTTTCCTGCAGTAAATTATACCTCTCTTAATCCGAGCAATGTTTCTTTTGAGCTATAATACTGATTAAATCGATGCTTCTTGTTATGCTAAGCGAACAATCAGGAGCGTATTATCATGGTAAATGGAAATGCTAATTACATACGGTTAAGTAGGTAGGTTTTACTCTTGGTACCCTGAAGCGTTGGTCATACAGTCAGATTTAATGCTGTTATTTTCATTGAAGGAAGTCTTTGCTTACGGTCCCACTAAAGTAACCATTGAGTAATTAATTATCAAGAATGGAAATTTGTTGATTTTTCTCAAAAAATGTTTTATTAATTAGAGAAAAGTTATATAATCGGACGAAATCGGATCATGATTTTTACATACATTATTCATTAAAGCATGAGCTAAGAATTGTAAAATAAATCAACCGCCATCGGTATGCAAAAGGATAGCTACTTTTCACTGTGGTGATCAGCCATCAATCATTCGATCACATTCTAACTCGAGTCCTATGATTATTTTACATCTTTGAGTCCGTTTCAATCAGAGAGTGAGTCGTTCCCTCGAGTCTACGATTCTTTCGCTTCATTACGAATCACAAGAACTAAGTGATGGAATCACCCCAGTGACTTTATTCTCAAAGATGAAATGTCTGAAAGGAATGTTACGATAATAGAATTATTGAGCATAACAGCCGAAAAGGTAATTCATCCGGCCGCTTTGGCCCCATGGCAACGGCTAAACTATTGTGTAAACAATGTCAATCATGGAATAGCAAACGTAAGTACGCACCCAACGCATCTGTTTATGAAGTTACTAAGATATTATGATTAGACATGCAATAAATAAAATTTGTATGCTGTATGTATATTGTCCACTATTAGGTTCAAGTTGTGAAGTTTTCTATACGTATACGTTGTACAAGTGATGAGATTTTTGAAATGGTGAGAGACCATTTCCGATACTCCGCCCCTGTCGTATATGAAGTGCTCAATAAATGAATTTCCACACAACTGAGGCGCACTTATTCGGTTCCGGAGCACTGCAAGCAGAAGATCAGAACCCTTCTGCACGAGTTTCAGGGAAGGTGGCAGAGATTTGGACGGACGGAGAAGACCTTCCTGCGGAACAACGAGGGATGGCTTCAAGTAAAATTATTAAACCTCTCTGATGATGAAGCTCCATTGAAATGAACACCAAGTCTCGTAAAAGGGCCTCCAATCGTGGATTTTCGTGCTTCATGTGATAGGAACAAACGCAGGCGGGCAACTTATCTGAGATTGAGATCGAGCCTGGAAGAGCTGGCCTACGCAGCACAGATGGGCTTGCGAGCCGAGAAACATTTTGATACTGCTGCAGTAGTGAGGGATGTCGTTCTAACGACATCGAAAAGGAAAGAAATACCGGCAGTCGCTCAGTGGGGTAGAGGAAGAAGCGCAGACAATGTAAAGGCCTAGCCGCCGTACAAGATCCTCAACTCTGTAAAAATTACATGCTGTCCGCGAAAGGATTCTATTGTGATAACGCCTTCCTGCGTAGTGCGTAGTTAGCCTGCAAGCCTTGCTGGACCACAAAATAGACAGTATTTTGCTGTTAACTAAAAACTTTTGGGCTATGTCGCCGCGTCAATTTTTGGGTGGCCCCAACGTTTCCCGACCGATGCTGGTCGCTTTCTCAAGACATTCCCTTACACACAGCCCAAAAGTTTTTATTTAACATGGCGAGTACCCGAGAAAGTTTTAACGAGGAAGTATTTTGCTGCTCCAGCGAGAGGTGCTATCTACTTTATCTGCTGCAAAAATCCGTCATTTGCTGCTTATCTGCAAATGGGGATATGATGGGAGTTCTAGTCTCAGTAATTATAAGCTGAGTTTTGTCGATAGCAATGAGGAGTCTTTGGATGATTCGAGTGTAATTATAACAACGTTAGTTCCGCTGCTGCTTTGCGCTTTGCAAGGAAATACCGTAATATGTCAAAATCCGAGCCCATCTCCCCTGCGGTTTTGTCGCTCTATCAAGCTTGAGTTTAGGAAGGAAAAAGTTGGGTAAATCAACGCGCAGATAAACGAAATTAAGGAGCAGGAGTTGAAGCTAGTTGATTATGATGCAGTGATCAACGGCAATAAGGTGAGCGTCACCTATAATCTCGCGTCAAATATGTTTGATGGTAAAGTGTGTTATGCCATCATCAACCCATCAACGTAAAAATGTCATCTTTTTAAGGCGACATCAAAAGAATTTAATGATGTCGACAAAATAATGGCTCGACCGGTACAAACGGAACACTTGCAGCTAGGACGCTACATGCCTGGATACGTATTTTTGAGTGCTGTTTACATGTCGCTTACAGACTAGATGTGAAGGTCTGGCTGATCCGGAAAACTCAAGTAAAAAAGCGAGTCGAAGAAAGAAAAATAAAACATTCAGCTCGGCTTCAAGTCCGCACTGGGACTGATAGTCGATCAGTCAAAGCAGGTGCATAGGAGCTGTAATGACGGTAACACGGCTCGCCGTTTTTTTTGGAAATGCTGCAGCAACAGCTATGATTACTGGGTTTGAATGAACACCTCCTCAAAGGATTCCATAGTATTCTGCAAGCACTGCCCTGTGGGTACGATATTGAGATATTTTATGTTAATATATGAATATAAAAGAATATAGAATATGATATGTTTGAAGAATATGCTTTAGAAACAGCTCGGCTCTCCGTTAACTTTTATCCAGGGATGTCGACTTAAAAAAATATTGGGGGGCCCAAATCGGGGATCTTGCCCCAGGAAATTTTATAAGTAGTGAGTTTTAAGTTTTTTGAGCATTTTAGAAGAGTCATGTGATCAAAATTAGAACCCTGATAACTCAAATCTCGATATCTGGACACTCCGGGGAAAATCGATAAGCCTGACACATTTTTTCCTCACACCCATAACGAATTATTGAGGGGGCTCGGGCCCCCTCAGGCCCCATGGAGTCGGCGCCACTGCTTATATCCGTGGTAAAATTCTAATTTACGAAAAACAGGTTATTTCTGAATTCCTTTTACATATTGGGATGATGTCTTAGGGAGCGCAGGAGTCAAGCAATAAATTTGTAAAGCTATTTCGACGGAATTACCCCAGGAGGTGCTCAAGACCCGAAACATTGCACGATGTTTTCATGAGGCTATTTTTGCATTCGGACTCAATAATTTCTAGTGAACGGACAATTCCAAAAAAAAACTTCAAAAGATCATTGAGCAGCAACGCATTGAATCTGATGATAAGTCCGATCACATCAAATGACCGCGACGTGGACGAGTGTACGTTGAGCTTGCAAACAAGCGATTTGTTCAGCGATTTCTAATCTATTCTAATTTATTTGTTTTGTGCACTTATTCTTTTTCCTTTTATCATTGCCATTAACGACAAATATTCTAATGCTTCTTATCTCTTCACTTGAACACTGGGCCCACATGGCCATTGGAAGATGTATATTAACTTTGTTGAGGCGCCCTTTACTCACTCTTGTTCGTTAGCGCACAGCATGCAAATTTAGTACTGTTTTGCTCTCCATGTGCTGTACACCATATTTGGTTGTATATAATTTATTGTTTGAGAGTTAACAACATGTATTAAATTCCAGTATTTTCTTTCTATGCGAGTTGAAAAATTGTTCGCAGAAAACTCAGTGCACTATTAAACATATTTTTTGCATGAAACGTGAAAGTTTTTCGCAAACGTGTTTTCTAAAATGATTTAGCACATTTTATATCAGAATTGTTTCCAACGACGTTAAGTATTGACCTGAAATTTTTAAATTTGATTCCCTCCAATTTTGTAATGAAAAATATTTTTTCCCTAAATTTTGAAAGTAATTAAATCTGAAAATTATAGCACAACAAATCATTAACATTGAAAACTTGATGTGGGATTTGATTCAAGAGGACTCTAAAACATATATATGCATATTTTTCAGTCGACAGTGACTTTAGACAAGTTTTTAGACTTATGTCCGTCTAAAGTGGGGTTTGGCCCCACTGTGCAGGGACGGCCCCGAATGAATTACGTAGGGCAGGTTATAAAGGATGTAATAGAGAAGAAATTAGTTACTGCGGAAAGGCTGTCAGTCAGGAGATCGGAGCGGAGAGAGGCGTCAAACCAATCGTCAGATTGCTGACTTATGATGATCAACGTCAACGATCGGCGTCAACGATCTAATAATGGACGCAACTCTCCATTCCTCTCTCCTATCCGCTAGCTTTTTCATAGCGAAGTACCTCTCCTCATTTACATCCTTTATAATCTGTTCCGTGTAACTCATTCGTAGGCGTCCCTTGCCATTCTTCCTTTCCACCTGTCCTTCTACGATTGTTTTCATCGGTTCATCATGCTTCATAATGTGATCAACTGACGTAAGTTGTCCCGTCTTCTCCTCATGGTTTTAAGAAGAATTCTCTCTTCTCCTATTCTTCTCAGCACTTCCTCATTACTTATTCGGTCGATCGATTTTAATCCATTCTTCAATATTCTTCGGAATTCTTAAGCACCGCATTTAGAATGCTTCCACTCTTATCTTCTCTGCTGCTCAAACGGCCAAGCCTCGCTCCCATACAGAGACATGCTTCTTAGGTAGCGTTTGATGATTTGTATCCTTAATTATATGCTTGTATTCTCAGCTGTAAGTAGATTCCTCTTTTCGTAAAATGATCTCTTTGCCTGTGCTATGTTACGGACAATTTCTCTCTTGCTTCGCCCATCGTTGGTAATTCGGCTTCCTATAATTGTAACATAACTCTTTCACCTCCTCAAGTTTTTGCTTTCCCGACTTAATATTAATCCCAGTCTCGCTTAGTTTGCTGCGTGCTAATAACTTATTCTTCTTTTTGTTGATTTTCATCTGATCTCGAATAATATTTTCACTTGTAACAGTTGAGATTGAGAAAAATTACGATAAATTATTATCTGCGCTTTCCGGAAAATTATGAAAAAACCTATGGCGACGATATTGTTACCCACCAGGGGAGCAGCTAGGAGTTAAGACTGGGGGGGGGGGTTAGGTGCTACTAATACCGGGGTGTGTGGGGGTATGGAATACCCACCAGGATAAGCGGTTGGTGCGGAATTAATACATTGCGGAATTTTAAGATAAATGGTTCAAAATGGTGAGTTTTACGGCTTTCTGAGGGATATTTAATAATCCTTACACTATTCTATTAGTAATATCAATCCAATTAAGTAAAATAGATTATAATTTAAAAATTTCTCTGAGCTCTGAGGGGGGGTTATCCCCCAAACCCCCCCCCCCCTCGCTGCGCCACTGTTTCCCACTATCCAGCTAAGTTGAGTCAGGGGGTACACGGTACACATTCAGATGATGGTAAGGAACAGTACTGCCGCGCGTGAATGTGCGGAAATGTTTCGCATTAACCATGGGTGCCAGGAGAAAATGATATCCGTGGAAATTAAAGCGTTGATACTTCCGCCTACTTTCACAGCTCATGTTTACTCATTCGGAAAATCGGCGTATTCACTTCTCCAGACCGCAAGTGTAGACCGCAGCTAAAGAAATCAAAGTTCGGTCTATGATGCATGCCATTCCTGCAATTTTAGATTATCAATAAGTTTTACGCCTACTTCTAGGGTTAAAAGCCAAAGATTTGTATTCCATCGGAAAATGAATTGTTAAAAATATAATAGGTGTAATACAGGGAAACCCTTATTTAGCTGTTTTGAAGGGACCGCCTTAGACAGTGCATTTTTGAAGGAAGTGGTAAAATGGGGGAACAGTTCAAATTGGGCATTTTCCTTGACGTAGTGGAATACGTGGAAGGATGCAAGATCTGTGGAGTAAGTAAGAAATAATGTTAAACGTGTTATTAGAGAGACAATTACAATAAAAAATAACATTTTAAGGAAATGCATTTCATAATCTGAAAAAAAACTTAGTAATGAGAGGAAGATTGTGGGTTGGACGAGAGCTTTTCTATTCCTTAAAAACTTTCACTTAAACGCTTCTTTCAAACTGTTAGAAACAGAGGATGTAAAAACAGTGGCGTAACTAGGAATATGCTTTGGGGGGGGGGGGCACGGCCTGAGGTGGCCACCCCTCCTCCCACCAGGCAACTGTTCGGGAAATTAAAAAAATGACATGCCTGGAAATACGTTTTACGTACATCATTTTGACACAAAAAAATTTACTTTAAATTTAAATTTAATCAGATGCTGTTATAATATTTACAAACTTGGCAATGTTTTAAAAGATTTTTTTTATTTCTCTGAGGCTTTGGGGGGGGGGACTATCCCCTCACCCCCCCCCCCCCATAGTTACGCCACTGCGTAAAAAAAAGCAGAGGCCCTGTTTGAACCTCCTTTCCGTTAGTGGTTTCCATGGAGCAAGGAGGCGGCGGGGGGGGGGGGAAGGGGGGGGGAAGGTTGGGGGGTATGAGGGAAAGAGCGCGATGTAGTGGAGTTTGAAATTTTCTCCGCACCGCAGCGCTGGCCTCGTCGCGCCCGTTCTCGTTTCGGAAAGGCGGGAGAGGAGGAACCTGTCGCTCTCGCGTTGTTTTGCCTGTGCTGCTCAGGAGGGCGCGGGTTCCATGCCGCAGTTTGCCGCCGGCTCTCAACGTAGAAGCTTGAACGGAGCTGCCGGCTTGGACCGAGGAAAAGGCGGTAACCATCCACGTATTCGGACGCCTGTGTGCTACGCTGTTCTTTTCTCAGCTCCTAGAAAATCACTACGTATTCGCGTTCACTGTTGTTCCGCCAATGATAGAATCGGATGTTTTTCTATCTGTTGATCGGATATGCCTTTGTGATAAGTGATTGTTCTCAACGGTGACGACTTCGTACAAGGCGAAGAAGGAATAAAGTGATGCTTGCAAATGTGGTGACGAAGGGAGTTGTTGATTCTGTCGTCTCAGCAACGACAAGTGGTTACTGATCGAAAGGAAGGTATTTTTCGCACTGCGTGTCCTGTCAATAGCGAGTGAAGGGTGATCAGGAAACAAGAGTACTAGTATTGTAGGTACTGCTGTTGAGGAGGAATAGAATCCATGAGGATTGGAAGCAGTTTCATTACTTTTGGACCCGCGAGTGCGTTACACTACCAACTTGGATATGCATACTATGCTCTCCTGCTGCTGTCTTGCCAGTCCGTGAACTAGGTGAGTGTTAAGAAAGCTATCAAAATTTTTTTGACTGGGGCTTAGTTTGTTAATAGTTGAAAATTTGTTGATCTTCAAAGAATGACCGTGAATGTCACTTCCAATCACCTCAAATTAATGTGGTCATATTCACTATACATGATTATCGATCTACATGGTACACCGCGAGCTACCTACAGGACGTGTGGCAGGGGGTGACCAATCATCAGCATGAAATAGCTTCCCCGAAGGCGCACTTAATGGTCATCGACAAAAAATATACATGTGCAATAATTAAAATGTCGCGTGCACATTCGTGCTGATGGTGGTAGCTCCCAAAAATCGTGCATAGCTCCATGCAAGTTGAGAGAGTCGAACTCGAATACACTCACATAGAAATATAATTTGCTCAAGATAGAAAAAAATACAATTAGGAAAAAAATACAATTGGGGAAAAATAAAAATGGGTACTATCATCAAACTTGGATAAATCAAGTAACACTTCAATGAAATACGTGCAGATTAAATTTTCGAACCGGCACCATTGATTTTTTCAATAAATATTTCATGAGTAACTGTGATTTAATATCATTTGGTACGTGTGGCAGTAGCGGATAAAGAAAAAACTCAAAGGGGGGGGGGGGCGCAAAATATATCTTGAGTTTTCTTTACTCTTATCGCAGTAAAAAATGATCAAGTCACAGGCAGGGTATAAGAAAATTTTATGTAAGTTTATATATATGTAAGTTATTGTACACATGTGAAAGATAATGCCATCTTATGATGTTAAAAAGTTACAATTGTGGTTTTGCATTGTCCGGCAATACGGGCGGACCCGCAACGGGGGTCGCGCGCCCCCCATCTGTATCCGCCACTGACGTGTGGATCGAATATAAGCTAAAAATTCAATGTCGTCATTGCTTTTTGAAAATTTCCGATGTAGGAATTAATGTCTAGTGTTGAGCCAGTACTCTACTATCAACCTAATTTGATCTTGTAGTGGTCAAGTTTACTCTTTATGCACAGGCGCCGCATAACGTCTATCTGCATTGTACCCCGCGCACTACCTCTGGGACGTTTGGGGAGGATGAACTTCATTTGATCTTATTTTTCCCAATTCTTCATTGCTCTTCCAGAAAAAGAAGACGCCATTCGCAACGTTTAGAAAAATGTTAAGGCTAAGCGTTGGTTTTGGATTCCCTTGTAAATGCTATTAGCCGGCTAGTTTGCACGTCCTGTGTCCTTTAGTGGTGTTGGAGGGGTAATTGTAAACCCTCCTAATTGTACATTACGTAGAGGTGTATTTATGAGGCCTATTCTCATCGAATCATTGCGGACAAACTGCCATGTTAGAATGATTGTACATATTACATGATCGAACTTCGGCAGCATTTCGCGGTAAACGTGTGATAGTTTCCTCATGCGATGGGGAAGGACGTGGAACGAACGGACCGGAGTTCGGCTTTAACTGTCAGCGATTGTGTTGGCTTCAAATCCTTGGGTCCCAAGTTCGAACCCAGGTTATGGAGACTTGGTTAGAAGTAGGTGCTTATCCCGATGCCCGCTCGGGTGCACTGTGTAGGGCATTTGACAATGAAAACACAGTTCAAAGTGTAGAAAGTTTGGGGCATTTGAACTTTGAACCTCCCGAGCCCCTGTGTTCGCTACGATCTTGACTTCGCCCTCGGAATGGGACGTTTGTCCTTTGGCGCCTTTTCCTGTGACCAGGTAAACGTCAACGCTGAGTTTTCGCATTTATGTCGCGTGAGTGGATAAAGCCATAACGTATAACATCATCAAGCGATTTCTTAAGGACACCTCTGAGTTGATCATTGTGGCGATGTGTCTTTCTTGAACCACTGCCAAAGCAAAGTGTGAACCCAACGTAAGAACACTTCTGTGTGTTGATATTAGCGACTGCATATCATTACTGATCTACTGCTTTAGCAGTCTCTATACCGCCGCACTGCTCTGCAGGCTTTTTTACACAATGCATATCGATGGCTAAGTTCTAACAACACGTATCTCAAATTCGGCCGGTTTGAGACAGGTATCTTAAACAAAGTGTAATAACATTAAGAAAATAAAATACAAGCAAAAGACAACTCTTTGTTTATATTTTATTTTATTATACAAGTTGATATTTTTGAGATACGTGTTGTTAGAACTTAGTCATCGATGTGTACCCGTGCAAGTAGTACGTTGCTAGACAAATGCACGGATGTATGAACGAAATGAGAATAGGGGATATTTCCTGGACATTTATTCGTGCATTTACGCATTTTTAGTTGTTTACGCGGTGCATTTTTTATGTCGAATGCGTTGACTCATCTAATCCACGTGGGTGGGAAAACACATTCTGTGGAGTGGGTCCGCTTTGAAGTGTTGAGCGGCGTAGGATGTAGATGCTGTGGTCCCTCGGAAGAGTGTCGGCGACCGTTCGAGGAATTCCAAAAAGAGCGGTTGTGGGACGCGCCGGCGTCTGTAGGCAGGGCGACACCCGCCCTCCCCGCCACCCGACCCTATGGACCGAGGAGGAAGACCGACTTTCGCCGGAGGGCGCTCGCTTACTTCCCCGCCTCATCCGTAGAAATACTTCAGACACTCGAGTGTGTTGGCGCGCTATCGGACATGGGCTGCCGCGCCAAATGTGCGCCGAAGCTCGACGCGCTGTTAGAGGCTTCGAATTTTAGCCTCTTAATATTTCATGGACATTTTGGACCTTACCCCCTTTTATGTTTTTCCTAAGGTTTTTATTTTCCTATTATTTTATACAATTTTATGGCAAGATTCATAGGATTTGTAATGGTATAATTTTAGTTGTTTTTTTTGGCGCCTGATATTTAGTTTTGTATTCATTCAATAAACAACTTTCAAATGCAACAAAAACAATCACACTGCCGGAAGTTCGCTGGCTCTTTACATTAAGGAAACCGGCGAATCGCCGGCTATTTACCCGAATGGGTTAAAGTATTGGTTTTAAGAGACTGGAGCGTTACCAAAAACTCATTCAAATGTTTAGAAATGTTTCAATCGCTGGTAGCGTGGTAACCTAATATGCAACTTTTCGACGCACTGAAAATTCGGTCTCCGGAGATCAACATTTCGGGGCGTGTCTCTCTTTAAATTATGCCGGCAAACGTTTGTGACAATACAATACACTTTAAATCATCAATTTCGCATCTAAAGGCCCTCGCAAAATATTTGTAAAAATTGGTCCAGTTTGAGCTATAATTAACTAAGAATCCGCAGTTCAAGATTTTAAGTTCGTTTCTCTATTAAAAAATACAATAAAATATGTCTAACTTTAGCAGACACCAGGGTGTACAAATAAGACAAAATTTAGCATTATGATTCGTAAATGCAGTACGGATTATGCCGTTAAATTTGGTCTGAGTTGAATTTTGACCGTAGACACATTTCGTCTATTTGAGTGCGGCGGCCTTGATTCAACGGCCTTTACGTCGTGACTCATCGTGTTAAACTAGACAATATAGGACGTGGGAATCATGACTATCAAATAAAAAATAATTACGACTTTATTTGTGTGTAGATAATTTCCTAGCGTATGATATCATGCCTGGAAGGCAACCTATGTTGTCCCGCAGTAAGCTGAACGGCCATCGACTTGAAATATTTGGAAATCTAATGATCACCAGAAACGGCTAAATTTATCTCGCCCGTGAAGTTGTGACGAAAATTTGTAAAAAACACATTCCACAATCGAATTTAACTTAAGATATGAGGTTTAAATAAAATTTCGTTTAATTTCTCAAGTACTTAGCCGATATAGTCCGTTACGGCACGGTAGGCCTTCATTTTGGTGGCGTTTTACTTAGTTTTGGCTGGTAAGGCTTTTGCGCTTTTTAGGATGGCTTTTTTAAGATATCGCTGGGATTTTATTACGGCTTATGATCGATAGATTTCTTAGCCATATCTGCAGCGTCATCTGGTTTCTATTGCAGAAAAATATCTTTCGTCATAGCTGCTGTGGTCAGTTTTTCCGGTACGCTTTTTGGTTCTGAGAGCACAAATGTTATAACTTGCAAATTTCCAGCTCAGTTTGCTTTAAAAAAGATTCAGTATTAGCGCAGTAGATTTGGCAGTTGGGAAAAGTTTCAGTTTTATTACATCAAACGCTGATGAGGCAAGTCATCTTTGAGTGTCTATTGTGTGTCAAGGTGCTGGAGAGAATTTCTTGGAACGAGTGAGTGCCGTGTTGAGGGACAATACGTCACCTTTAAGTGCATAATTGAAAACTGTGGCTGCGCATTTCTTCAGAGACTGTTACAATTAGAAGAAGAAGATTTAGAGAGGCATAATACATAATTTCGTATTTTTGCATCTACTGCCTTTTTTCATAGTATTAATTTTTTTTCAGTAAAGTGGAAGTTTTGGTAGGTTTATCTCTATGAATTGAATTGACACCACCCATCAAAAGACTCCCTTACACTTGCACCTGTTTCGTCGCTTTAATCAGGCGGTAAATGGCAAAATAATTGTTTGGAAACAAACAATCGGAGCGTGTTAGCCCCCTGTGCTGTTTCTCTTATCTATTATGTTAAGTGCTGCGTCGTATTCATGATCGCCAAATCTAATTTATTTTCAAGGCCGCAGCCGGGAGATAATTTTGAATTAGTCTAGGTCTTTTACTAGCACCTTCTATCGATAAGACATCTCGAAAACTGATGTCCATTGGACGCTGGAGCTAAGGCTTCTTTCACATAAAATTTCTCTTTTTATCTTACGCTGCGATGTTTTTTACGCGATCTGGTGGAGTAACTTGGGTACGCTCCATTGTTAAATAAAGTGTCGCGTTGTTGGCGGCTGACGCGACGGAGGGAGTGGAAGGGTTTGCGTTGTTTTAGCGCGGGATCATAAATCGCATTGCGCACTGATTTTCCCGCCTTCGCGCGCGCGTCTACATAATGGTTAGGCAGCACTTAAATGTCGACATAATTTGATCTTATTGTGGTCATGTTCACTCTTTATGCTCAGACGCCGCATTACATCTATCTAAATTGTACCCCGCGAGCTAACCAGCGGAGGTTTGGCGAGGGATGAACCTTATTTGATATTTTTTTCCCCAATACCTCATCACCATTCCAGTGATTGAAGACGCCACTCATAATGTGTAGAATGTTTTAAAGGCTTACCGGTGGTTTTGGATTCTCGTGTTAATATGGTTAGTCGGCAAGTGTGCAATCTAATGGTAGGTCGCATTGCGCACTGATGTTTCCCGCCTTCTCGCGCGCGCGCGTCTTGGAATGATGAAAAGGGGAGGGGGCCGAGGAATAAAAGATCCACTCCAATTGGTGGATTTAGAGGGCGGCGAACGGATGGTCCATGTCAAAGGGAGAGCGGGAAGCCCCAGTCCTCCGTCCAGCACAATTTGAATTTGTGTTACATGCACCAACCGCTGAGGGCGCGTTTAAATCGGTTTTCGAAACTCTGCGCGGGGCGGCGCTGAGCGCAGAGCGATCCATATAGTCTGACACGTTGTGCTGTGGTATTCGCGCTCACAAGATTAAGCGTTGAAAAGTAAGGAATTTATTGTACGTCGCATCAGCTCGAGTATGATTTTCCGCTAACAGTCCTAATTGTAGTGCACTATTTCTCCGAAGTGAAATTCGAATCGCTCTGCGATCAGTGACGCGTGTGTGGACTTTGAAGAATCGCTTTATATTTGTGGTGCGTGATAACACATCCAGTTGCCAACTGGGGAATCCTACAATCGTTGCATATTTGTGGATTTGAGCGGAGGAGAGGTAGAAAGGAGCAGATTCTACAGTTCTGCGCTTCTCTGTATTCGGCTCACACACACACGTTCCAGCACTCTTAACTGTTACGAGCGGGGTGATGACTATCTAAGGGGTTCGGAAAATGGGCTCAATCATAAATTTGTTATTATTATCGACATTGTGTACATTAAAGGAATGAATCCTTTTCATCGTAATCAATCTTAAAACTAATCGTCATGTTTGAGATAATTGTATAAAGATAAACAATAACTTAATAGTTCTAGGAGTTTGAAATCCAATTTAAAGAGCACAATATGAGCATAGAATTTTATGTATTTTTTCAAAATAACAATAATAATATGTATCATAATTGTATATACTTGCAAAATTAATGAAAACCTTCATCGATAGAAAAGAGAGGTTTATCACATTGTCATTCCTCTCATCATCTCACGCTGAAATGTATTGCATCTTACAGTTCGGGCACTTCAAGGCAGCTTGTTGAATAGTTTTATTGTCAGGTTTTCTGAATTTTTGAGTCTTTTTAACAGCCAACTGCGACTTTAGGTATAGAGGAGTACCTAATGTATTTTATTCAAAAGAAGACGAAATGAGAGCAGTTCGTATGCGTAATGATGAATATTTCTGCTAGTACGTGACGAAGAGAGCATTTCATCAAACCAAAGATCTATTTGCATCGGGAAATTCAAGTGTGGAGAGTGGGGAAGTTATATATTTGGATCATGCTTCTTAATGGTAGTGAGGTATGGACGATGACTGCATGGAAGAAATCAAAGGTGGAGGCTTTTGAAATGTGGTGCTACAGCGGAATGATGAGGATCAAATGGATCGACCGAGTTAGTTATGAGGAAATCCTTAGAAGAGTAGGAGAGAGGTGAAGCCTCATGAAAACTTTTATTAGGAGATGGAACAGCCTTATAAGTTTTCCTGGATATCACGCAATTACTTATACCACTTCTTTTTTATAGAGCGCGACCCGGGATCCAATGAATTATCATCATCTTCAGGCGCAAATTATGATTTTATTTTAAATTATGATTTCAAATCATAATTTGCGCCTGAAGATGATGATAATTCATCGAAACCCGGGTCGCGCTCCGTAAAAAAGAAGTGGTACTAGTAATTGTGTGATATACTGGAAAACCTATAATGGAATACCACAAAGTTAATCAAGAGCTAGTGAATTTTGGAACAACCTTATCGACCGTATCTTGTGAACGATGGCCTGATGAAGACAATCGTCTCGGGAGCATTTGGATAGTAAGATCGGAAAAGGAAGACCTCGAATGAGATCTATGGAACAGTTAAAGAACGATGAGAAAGAGAAGAAATGAGTAGGCGTCAAAAAAGACCTGCGTCAGAACAATCTAAGGACTGGATTGTTGACCAGTGGAAATGATGATGATGATGAGCCCTTGACACACGCGCTAACGCCTTCGAGGTTGGAATAAGGGCCACTTTCCCAGTCGATCGTCAAGGCCCTCATTCCATTCCCTAGTTATCACCTGTGGGACTTCTTTCCTGACGATTGACTTCTTCCCTTGGGCGAAAAAGGAAGGAGAGGGATCTCTATAAGGTGTTTGTTCTCTCTTTTTTTCACTTTTACCGTTGAAGCTGTCTCCCTGGAGACTAGTGAGATCGGCCAGTTCTCAAGATCACGTCGTCATTAATGGCAGTGATGGGAAATCAGGTGGCGCATCTCTGGGATATAAATTTCTCCGGAATGCGCGAAAGAGATTCCCCATTGCAGGACACAAGTTTCTCTTTTCCTCTAGACGAGTTGACTTGCACTTTCTACGACTGATATCTAGAGGGATAGTCCGTCTGCTCTGCCCCTTGGACACAGAGGCTGGAAGAATTGGGGCGGGGAAATTCTCCCGACCCCAAGTGTAAGGGGAATAAATTTCGCTGTGGCTAATAATGTAGTATTTGGACTCCACTGTACACCAATGGATGTAGAATATTTTAATCCCGCCGCTTGAGAAGTTTCATGTTGAATACACGAAAATTACAGAAGAAGATTGTTTAGTCAGCCTCTGGATGTGTTGTCACTCACCGCGAATTTTAATTAGTTAACAAAAGTTGCCAATCGTAGTGCATCGGACACTTATGGAGACCGATTAAAATCCGCCCAAATTCGAACTGATTGTGGTAACAGGCTTGAGCAGCACGGACTGGGGCCTCCACACATCAGTCTCCTTGATTCGATCTCGCCGCCTCTGCTCATTGATTATATACATGTGTTGATTGCCATGGGATATATTTCCCCTGGACTGGGAATCGAACCACCGATCTTTGGATTTCGTTCCACTGCGTAGACCATTTAGCCATCCTATATTGTAATTCCCTCAGAAATTGGCCGTGGTTCATGGTGTTAAAGCCCGAATAACAGGATCATTTTTTTCGTCCCTACCCACCTCCAGCGATCGTTCCGGGAATGAAAATCCCATCCCTTTTTCCATCGCTCGGCACTCCCCTTTTTCTGTCGCTGAAACCACAGCCTTTCAGCCAATCAGAAAGCCCCAACACTGACAGCGATTGTGACGACACGCCTGAATTTTAATTGAACGACTGTTGTAAATACGAAAAGTGTGGGGATCAGCGATGGAAATAAAGGGATAAGGGTGGGAATGTCCGTTTGATTAATAATAAATGATGGGTCAGTGAGGGATCACTCTTTTGATCCCTGAAAAGCTATCCCTAGAACTATCATTCAGAGGGACAGAAAAAATGATCGTGTGATTCAGGCTTAAGTGCTTAGGCTCTTGGGAAGTAAGTACCACCATGAGAGTGGAAATTAGATTTTAAAATGATCTTTGCATCCGTCCACGTGTAGCGTGACAAGCAAGTTTAGAGATGGAAATAGAAATGACCGCTCTCTGCCTCTTCCCTCCTTCCGAAGGAAATGAATAAATGAAATGTGTTCTAGCGCATAATGTGTTCCGCCGCGATGAATCTCACTCCATTTGTCGGCGAATATGAGGAGCAATGATCCTATCTCTCTGCAGTCGTAATGGACGTCTCGAGAAGTAATTGGATCGTGGTCCATTAATGCAGTGAACTTCAAGGGGAACGGTGTTAGAGGAGGTAGAGGGGTGTCAAGGAAATATTTCGAAGACCGAGCACCGCTCTGGTCCTTCGGGATTACCATGGAGAGGGAGCTGGGACGCAATTTGGGACGCCGATGATGCTATGCAATGGTTATGTTAAATTGTCAATGTTTAATGCAGGAAGGGGTTCGTAATGCATTCACTTTCATGTCCAAACCCTTCCGCGTGATTGTCTTTCTCCAGTTCGGTGCCTCATCGCAATGGCACATCGATGTTGCGTAGTTGGTAATCACGAATATTCATTACAACCGAGAATCCTCCAATCGGCCGCTGAATCACTCACCGCGCAATTAAAATATTTCCTAAATTCGCCGGAACGACGCCGACGGATAAGCGATCCGAATTTCGCAGATGAATCAACTTATAATGGGATATAATGAAATGCGAAAAACTTTATCATTAACGTGGCTCTTCATCATCTGGCGATCACGTGACACATCCAAACCTTGATCGTACATTATTAGATTTACGTGGAATTTTTAAGTTTTTTTTTAACCTTTCATTGTGTTGAGTTGATTCCATGAAATCACGCGCGAGACAAAAAATTAATAGGGTAGTTAACAGCAGTTTATATTTGTTATGATATGATCAATCAAATTATTAATATTTCAGAGTTACCATCCTCACCATTTCGATTACTGTAATGCAGACGTTAGGAAAAAATGGATCGCCACGCCGCGGATATTTTTGGAAACCGATTAAAATGCGTCCAAAGTGGCAACATAAATCATAATTCTACGGTACGGACTGGGTATTCCTCTGCTCAGTCCTCCTTTCGCTGATAATATTAGGCCTACGGTGGATTTTTATCAGGAGAGAAATATTGGAGGATCGAAGGAGCAGTGCGTGGTGTCCGTTAATGGAATTCCTCCATTCACATTTTCGGTATCACATTACCGCCATTTCATTTTTCTGTCAATCATTCGACCTCCTATTATTTCTTCCTTGCGCGGATATTTTTTGCTGCCAGAGAGACTTCGCTGGACTTTTTGCGAGGTATGAATTTTGTGGACCTTCTCTTCCTCGTCGGTGGAATACTGAGCAGTGTCTATACGGACGTGCTTCATTTCGCTGCCATATCTTCCTCCGCGTGCGAAAAGTGCACGGCAGTTTCATCTCCGTATGGAGTGCCTTCTAGTCACGGTTTCGTGACTCGTGCGGGAGAATAGGGTGGTTTCCTATTATTTTTCTATTGCCTAAATCGAAAGATTAATACTCCTGGAGTACGCATTTCACGATTTTAGATTTTTAAGTGACGATATCTATTTTTCGCGATTAAATGAAAAGTGAAAAATTTCAAGTGCGCGAAAACGCGACGGCTAAGTATGAATGCTGGGAAAAGCAGAGTACCCTGCTAGCAGGTAGCGCTTGGCTTAAATAAGGATTATTAATACCTTATCAAACGAAGGAAACTTTCTGACTATAGGCAGTTTTAATAGGTGATTATTAAGACATGTTTCCCTGAGCTCTGTGCCTCATGCATGCATTGATAATCTCAAACGATGTAAAACATCTATCCACTCGTCCCTGTGACGTCAGGTGGAGTGGCATCGCATGGGCGCCAATCTGGCCTTTTTCAAATGAGGTTAAAATTGACCATTAACATTCGTCTAAACTGGGATTGCTAAAACTAAATAATTTGCATACTATGAATACACTAACGGAGGGTAGCGAATCGCCATCAATGCCTTTCGTATTATTTGATGAAGGAAACTACCCTAATGTGAATCGGTCATCTTCATGATTCGTTCACTCTGTACGCGCCCTCTGTTGCGCCGAGGCGCGCCGCTCAGTTTTCCAGAGACTCTAAAATGAGGCACAGACCCGAAAATGAACTTCCTTTTCGAACAATTCCTAGTGTACACGGCGTCTGACGGAAATGGCCGAATTATAAGCCGCTGAGTACTTTTAAAACGTTTCTTGTTCAATGAAATATCTGCGGTTAGCCATCGGCCAGTCTTTTTATGAAGACACCCAATAATACACTTAAAGTTCAGAAATTCCACATAGGACTTGCTATCTTTTTTATGTATTTCTACCGTCTTATAATGTTTTAATGATTCTTTATTGCCCTTAGATATAAACACACGACTAAAATCAACCAATTACTGCCTTATTTCTACCATTACTATATCGAGATGGTGGAAGCTCACTGCGTTTATTTTGTCGACTCCTTTCATCATTCCTACCTCAGCGTCTGCGTGCGATACATCAAGTTAATTTAGAATTTCGTGAGATCTTCCTATCCTAGACCGGTATCCGAACCCGATTTTCCCGATTATACGTCTGCTGTTATGCTACTTTAACTAACAAGGCATGTTATTCCTGGGAGGAGTTCCGGAATTTCCAGGTTTGAATCCCATTCAAGGCATAAGATTTTTCCTCTGTGGAATTTTCGCTCTTCGAAATGAAACTGAGCTACTGAGCTACATCAGGGGAGCAGCTAGGAATTAAGGCCTGGGGGAGAAGGGGGGTTTAGGTTCAACTAATACCGGGGTGTGTGGGGTATGGAATACCCACCAGGATAAGCGGTAGGTGCAAGATAAATAAATTGCGGAATTTTAAGATAAATGGTTCAAAACGGTGAGATTTACGGCTTTGTGAGGGAAATTTTTATTAATCCTTACACCATTCTGTTAGTAATATCAATCCAATTAAGCAAAGTGGATAAAACTTAAAAATTTCTCTGAGCTCTGGGGGGGGGGGGATTTATTCCTTAAAAAACCCTCCCCCTCGCTGCGCCACTGACTGACATAGCCAGTAATGCTGTACTCATCTCCTCTTTGAATTTTTATAACGTCGGCGTGGATAAATTAGCTCCTTGGAATTGTTTGACAGGGTGGGTTCAATTGTTGCCTCCCAATTTATCAGACGAACGTTTTTTATTCTGCACAATGGACTTCTCCTTGAGCCGTTGATTTCGAAACCAGGGTCTCTGAAAGTCGTGGTTTGATCCAGGCGTCTCTTCTATTCGTGGTGGAGTGAGACTTTCTTTCCCTTAATGACATTTGTATCGTCGGATCCTTATAAGGGGATGCTAACTCCATCGATCTTTCAGGATTCGAATGAGCCGTCAAGCGAGAGGAGGAAAATGAGATTTCTTTTTTCTTCCGTGCCGCGGCGTTATTTAGCGTGATACCTAACCGAGAAGGTTACAATTAAATTGGTACTATGGTGGTCCTGAAAGACATCTTGAGTCTACTCATAATCGCACGACATTATACTGTGGTTTGGCATTGTTTGGGCCGTTTGAAGGAGAAGCCATATGTGCCGTCCCTACCATGTATGAAATACGATATTATTATTATTATTAAAATAATATCACACATAATTATTCAGCGCGATTTCTAAAGAATCTTTTCTCCAAGATTTATATTATTGTAATCTAAACAGAAAAATTCAACAGAATATATAAGTTCTTGAATGGTAACATAGAGAAAAATACACTTTTGTGTGGTCCACGAATGTGTATTGTCACCACCCAGGTTTCTCAGAATTATTAAATTATAAAGATATAATTTTTCGAAACTCGGTCAAAGAAATCTGTAGACCGTAAGAATGTTTATCTTTTGATATTTTTTACCTGCCATACGGTTCCAAAAATGTCGCCATCTCCCATTGCTGTTCTTTAATTGCATGAATAAATGTAGGTTAACACGAAATAAAATGAATACCAGTACCTTTTTGTTAATTAGCATCTTCGGGGCAAAATGTTTTCTGGAAAACTTTCAAAGTTATGAATAATTCATTTCATTTACACCGCTGTGCTTGTGGTGTTGGAGTTCCTGTTGTGTCCCATGGTATCTAGTCAGTGGCAGTTCAGCCGCCACTGAGTTGACATCCGATTGATCATTTACATCACTTATCCTCTTCCCTGATTTGATCTAGGCTCTGGCGCGTAAGGAATTAATCCGTGAACTTAATGAAGTACTAAGAAAAGCTGCGCGGTTCCTCACCAACTACTACGAGCGAATGGAGGGCGTTACACAGCTTTTATACAGTGCAGTAGTTGGGGGGGGGATACGGGCTGGTACGGCGTAATTCCATACTCACGATAAGCGTACCAGTTAAACTATCTTTTTACATAGGTAAAAAATAGCCCTCCTGTAAATTGTCCAATGGATTTCAGAAAGAAAAATCGGAAATCATGACTTGTTTGTTCAGAGTTATCTCGTGGCACAACGTGGAACTAATATAAGAGTTGGAGTTTGAAATTACAATCGCGGCCGGACGAATAATAGGTAGATGATCAGCTGTTGGCAATTTTTGGTGAGTTACGCCTAATTTTTTTCCCAACACCAGCTCTGCTTTTATACGAATAGGTATGGAATCCGCTACACAGCGGGAGACTACGTTCTAGGCTTATTGCTCTTATTGTTAGTTACTTGACACTGCATCATCTTATCATCTTGGAAATTCGCCATTTTTTTAGGTCCGACATAGCGATAAAATAAGACAGATTTAATGCGGAAACTATTTTTTGTTAACGGCTGGTGTCCCAACACCCTCCGCCAAACGCCTTTTGTGGCCACTTGCGGGGTAGTACGTATATGTTAGTGCTCTGGGTGTTAGATTTATTTGCGTGTTTTCCTCACTTCCCTCAAGAATGTAGCGTAGGGATCTTACTCGGGAGTAGTTGTGGGGACATCTTCGTATGCCTTGTCATGCGACGAAAGATTAATGCGAGGAAATACGGTCGCCCACAGGTGTCGAAATATATATCGAAATGAATTTCGAGTCGGGAGATGAGAGACACATCGTGAATCGACATAGAATCGCATTTTCTCGACTCAGCAGTCCTTGGTGGTTAACGCCTTTTTGGTGTGACCTCAATGTGCTGTTTCCTCGTCTGATTTTTCGAGTTCACTTTCCGATGATTGAGATAGTGGGAGTGAAATTCCTCCCGCCAGGTTGTTGTGCGCGTTGAAGTTTGCTCCAGGAAAACGTGATGGACTCGAAGGGGAACTTTACGGAGGAGGACGACCCAGTCCTTTCCGATTTGTGATTTTCGCCTTTGGTCGCATTCCAATCGGCCTCCATTAATGCCCGCAGCGCGGCGACAAACGCAAAGCGATCCATTTATTAGAAATATTTGTCATAGAGCAGGGGCGCAGCTAGAAATTAAGGCTGGGGGGGGGGGGGGTTTAGGTGCAGCAAATACCGGGTTGTGAGGGTATGGAATACTCACCAGGATAAAGCGGTAGGTGCGAGATTAGTAAATTGTGGAATTTTAAGATGAATGGTTTAAAATGGTGAGTTTTACGGCTTGTTGATGAATTTTTTATTGATACTTACACTATTCTATTACTAATATCAATCCAATTAAGTCAAATAGATTAAACTTAAAAATTTCTCTGAGCCTTGGGGGGGGGGGGAGGTTTATCCCCCAAACCTTCCCCTCGCTGGGCCACTGCAATATGTATTTTTCGCTAGTTATTATCTGGGTCGACATTGCAGTACCTGATTTAGCTATTGCATTTATTTATTTGTTCAGAAAAGTTTGAATTGATATAGGTATATTTAGGTGGTACTTAGAAGTTACATCAAAAGATATGAATCATATCTTCACTTCTCCGAAATCAGAACATTTAAAGCCTTTTTTATTTATTTTATTTTATTCTCAAACCAACGGATACAGCTGTTATTGGCCATTTTATACCGGGGCATTCAACAAATGTAACAAGTAAGCGCGCATGAATAACCATGCCCTGGACCGGGGAAACCTAGCCAGGCGGGACTCGATCCCGTGACCTCTTGTTTGACAGGCGAGGACGTTACCCCGCCGCCACCGAAGCCGGCATTTATTTGAGGGGATTCAAAGAATCGATGACGATTGGCTATCAAAAAAACCCATGCCGTGGATAGGGGCAACCTTTCCAGGAGAGGCCTGAACCTGCGACCTTCGATTTGGCAGGCGAAGAGTTTACCCCGCCGGGACCGAGGTCAGAATAATAAAGAAATCGTAGGAAATGAAAGAAATTGTGGAGCATCAAATAGATATTGATATATTCCATAATTAAATGAATGCATTCAACACTTTCATAATGACGTTCCCGAATTTTTTCTATAGCTACGTTTTTAAGCCATCTTTGGCCTAAAAAGAAATTGAATGAATTCCTATTAACCCCTAGTTTAATCTTCCCAGAGATCAAAATCTCTAACTTAGCTGTAATATTCGAAGTAAACGCTCCTTCGGAAGCGATTTCAAGGAGATCCTTGGCCAGTAGCTGCCTGAATCACAAGATCATTTTTCCGTCCTTCCGAGCCATAGCTACAGCCATAGATACAATGATAGTGGAAAGGATGACTTTCAAATGACCGCTTCACGTAAATATTATCCGCGACAGCTCCAGGGATGGAAATCTCTTCCTTTTTTCCGTCGCTGAAACCATCGATGATAGCGCCTTTCGGGCAATCGGAACGCTCGCCATCTCGCAGGGATTGTAACGCCACGTTTGGCTTTTAATTGAATGGCTGTTTTAAATACGGAAATTGAAGGAATAAGCGATGGAAAAAGCGATTAGGGTGGGAATGACCGTGTGATTAATTGTGAATGATGGGTCAGTGAGCGATCACTATGTTGAGACACAACATTCGGGACTCCGTATGTTGTGTCCCGGAAGACAGAACGCAACAACTCTATTTCTCCCCTGAAAACCTACCACTGAAGCGGAGGGATGGAAAAAATGATCGAGTGATTTAGGATTTTCGATTTATGAAATAATGGTGGAATGTGGGGCGACAGGGATGATAGAAGAATGTTATGCGATGCGAGATCACGAATTTCATTGATTAGAATCATACGTTTCCCCTGATTTTAGTTTTGGTCCAAATGGAAAGGAGACCAAATCACTCAATTACGAATTTCCATGGGAATTCATGGTTTCCTTTTGCATCTTGGCACCCATTCCATGCTGCGTGGATTCTTGTGCGTGTTCCATTTGTCCTTGAAGCCCTTTCATTGTAAAAAGCGCAAAAACGGGGTCAGCTAGAGACGTCTGGCACCGACCTTGCATTATAGCCGTGGAGAAGGCCTGGAATTAGAGGGAGGTTGGGTTTCATGAAGTATAATTCCCGTGTAATTTTTTTTACTCAATCTTTGACCAGAACTCGGTCTTTTTTTATACACAATGCAATATATTTTGGGTTATATATATTTGGGTTATATATATTTTGGGTGTATGGCGCAAAGAATTTCAACCGACCATTTTTATTTACCTCGGCGTCGTTTGATGCCAGAAATGATTAATGGCGTCTTTTTGAGGTATTTTTATATCTTCATTCTCGCGAAAAATTAATAATTTGAGTAATTTTCGCACTTGTTTAAGCAAGTCTTCGTTTATTCGTCGCTTGATGTATATTCGCAATTTAGAAAACAGATGTCATGTCAACTGAATTGTATAGGCCGTTTTACACGGTACACGGAATTGCGCAGGTTAGAGCTGCATTAATTTCTAAAATGGCGTGGAATTGCGCGAATGCATGAACGAAATTAGAACAGGGGCTATTTTGCCGTCTCGCATCCACGCATTCTCGCATGTGTTCTAGCAATTCACCGCTTTACACGACTCAATTTTGATTGCACCTTCACACGTACGTCAGACTGCGCAATTCCGTGTACCGTGTAAAACGGCCTTAAGACATGTTGAGTGAGGTGAGAAATATTCTTGATGCGGATATGCGGAGGATGAGTTTGAATCGAGCGATTTTTGAGCGGGGTACTGATGTTGAGAACCGTGCTTGAGGGTAGAATGGATGGGGAAGGAGGAGGAAGAGAATAGGATATATTGATGTGGTGTAAGCGAGTAGGCCTTATTATGAATCGGAGAGTGAATTCCAATTTAAGAGCGGGGCAGGCTTTAGTGATTCGTAAAAATGCGCCACGGAAGTCCACCTTCATCATTGTCGTCGTCATTATCTTCGGCACTACAATCCATTTAGAACCCTGGCCTTCTTCACTGCTTCCTTCCATTATTCTCTATCCTCGGCTACTTCTCTACTCGTCCACTTTACCCCCAGCTTCCTCAAATCTTCTTTCTTGTACGTCATCTATGTTTTCTGGGTCTTTTTCCACTCCTACATCCCTCTCGATTTCCTTCTTAAACTTCTTTTTCTTACTACTCTTTCTCTACCATTTCTGAAGGCTGTTTTGCACGGTACACGGAATCGCGCAATCTGACGTACGTGCGAAGGCGCAATGAAAATTGCGTCGTGTAAATCGGTGAATTGCTAAAACACATGCGAGAATGCGTGGATGCGAGACGGCAAAATAGCCCCTGTTCTAATTTCGTTCATGCATTCGCGCAATTCCACGCCATTTTAGAAATTAATGCAGCTCTAACCTGCGCAATTCCGTGTACCGTGTAAAACGCCCTTTAGTCCCTGCTCATCATATTCTCTATTACTTGACTATATGCCTTCTTCGAAATACAGCTGTTGCAATTCCTCATTCCTTCTGGTCCTTCACTGCCCCTCTTCATCGTCCGGTCGGTAATCTTCCGAAGAATTTTTCTTTCCCACTCCCGAAATAAATTCTCAAATCGACGTCCAAAGCGTTGGTGACTATTCTTATGATGACTGTTTTGGAGATTCTTTTCTTAATAGTTTATCTCACGGTTTTTGCCCTGAATCCTTCTCATGGGGAATGTTAACTATGCACGATTTTCTGCGGCTATGATTTCTTTAATCTCTTCATAATGTAAGCTTGTCTTAATTGAAATTCGGGATTCGTTTTATGAAAATGTTCCTCTGATGAAACAGTGGAACAGCTAAGCCCACTTCATCACCACCACCTTCCTTTCCTCGACCCCTTATCCCTACCACAACGCCGCTGCGGCCGAACTATAAACTAATAATCTCGCGACTGCATCATCATCGCCTTGGATGCGCTTCTCGCTTTCGCTCTTTTCGGTTCGCTCCTCTTCGCGTCCTTCACGCAACGCTTCCCTCCGCTCATCTGTTTCCGACGGGAAGGGCGCGCACTACTCGCCTCCAAGCGGAGAGAACCCCCGTCGCGAGTCAGTGATCGCCTCCAGAGAAGCCGGACAATGTCCATCCTCCCCTCATCCATAAGAAGACGACTCACTGTCACTCGACCGTATATACAGCGTAGAGAAATATGTTCATACGACATTCTAACCCTGCATAGCTTATGACAGTGGAAACGAGACTCCAGTGCGGGCTTGCAGGGTTACACTCCCGTGCCGGCTTTTAAGCTTTCGCTTTTTACTCCTGCACCACGAAAGGGGGAGGACATGGAAGGAGAAAGGAAGGAGGCGCCGCGCGCCGCCGCAATAGGAGCCCGACGACGGCTCCAATGAGTGGATAGGAGTGGAAGGGAAGGGATGAGGAATCCCGCACCGTTACAGATGCGGGCGGGTCCTTCTACTAGCGAATCCATGATTTAATGTTTCTACAGAAAAGAAAAAAAATCCTATGAGGAAGGAAATTTCTACGATTTTTCGTAGATTGAATAGCTTATGGCAATAGGAATCAAAATTACCCGTAATGTTAAGGTCGAAAACGCACCATTTTTACCCTGCATAAACTTTGAGCCGTGCGATCCGACTGGCAACGAGTTCGTCATGTTGCCGGACGCCTTGTATGCATCGTGATCTCCAGCAGGCAAAGCCATAGGGGGTCTAGCTCTATGGGAAAAGCATTCCAAGCCATGAATTGTCCAGAGGATTCGGCAAAAGGCAGACTCGAGGCCAATCTTGCTAAAAGTTTATGTAAACTATATTTTTGCCGAAACTGTCGTCCGCAAAACATGAATCAACGCGGTGTAAACCCGGAAAACCATCACCAAAAGTTTATGTAGTTTAAAAATGGTGAGTTTTCGACCTAAACATCATTCGTAATTATGGTTCGTATTTTCATCAGCTATACAAGTTTTGATTTGTCGTGAGAAAATTTTTCTCTACGCTGTATATACGGTCGAGTAACAGTGAAGCGTCTTCTTAGTGATAAGGGGAGGATGGACATTGTCCGGCTTCTCAGGAGGGGATCACTGACTCGCGACGGGGGTTCTCTCGGGGATTTAAGTTTCTTCTGGCATCAGCTATCCAGGGTTAAAATTTTCTGCCACAAATTTTCTATGCCATATTGTTTTCGTTTTCTGTGTCGTATTACTAGTTTAAATTCGATTATTTGAGTTTTTACTTTGTGGAAATCTATTTTAACGAATTGAAAATATTTGGTGCCATTTTTCACGGATGTATATTCGACATCGACCGGTTTTTTTTTGCGTCGGCGACGTCATCAGGTCGTGTTTATACGTATTTATTGTTCGGTGCATTACTGTGCCTTATTTTCCCTGCTGGCATTGATGATGTCACCTATGCAACGAAACCAGTGCATTGAGAATAAAATCCGTGAAAAAAGTACCAAATATTTTAAACTCATTGAGCACTTATCTTGAATATATATTGTAGGTTTTACATAGTAGGCCTATCAGAATTTCTGCGTGTCTCAGTTATGGCAATTTTGCATTTGAGAAAATATGGAGGTGAAATTTTGAAAATTTAAGGTAATTACTAGAAAATGTTGAGAACGGCCGGCTATGATAGAAAATATCAACTGATAGATTTTTCAAATGATTGTGCACAGTGCACGTTTTGGGAAGCCCGCTTCACAGTTTACTAATGTGCAAAAACAGTTACCGCAAACATTCTCGCTGCTCGAGACTTGCTCATTACGCCGACATTTGTAGCTGGTTGCATACCTGACTGGTAGCGGTGGAGAGATTGGGGTTCGAAAACCGGCTAAACCGAATGACTTTTTTTCATGGCAATTTTCCACGATTTTTTTCTCTAATTATCTCCGATTTTGTTGTTTATTTGCTCTCGTTGGCATGACTCCGTACGGAGTCAATTGCTTTTAAGCAGCATTTCGACTTATTCGTTACCCTGAAGAAGTCCTCTGCAGCGGAATGTTGGTTGGTTGAGTTCAGAAATATGCACAGTTGACGAGTATTTTTAAACCCCTCACGCGGATCCACCCAGAACAGCGCTAGATGATAATTAATGTTTTTAGAAAGTAGTGCATGAGCAAAATGAAGAACGGTTGAGCAGGAATGATGCGTATAGGGAGATGAAGCTTTTTTTTTCTCTCTTGGGGGTCAATTATTTTCCACTCGCCCTTTCTGAATAATATCGGAGAATTGTGATGATGGGGTGCAGGCGACGATAGCGCCTCGCTTGGTAGCGAAGAGAAATGACCGCGCCCGCGTGAATGTGATTATCGTGTTCATGCCTGCAGCGTGCGATCTCGAAGCGAGAAAGTCAACGGTTCGTCTGGTTCAGAGAGAGCACCTGCCCTGAGTTAATTGTAATTATTTCTGCTTACACGGGCACTGAACTGACCACGGCAGCAGCAAGGAAACCTTGTCTTGTTTCAAGGGATACGAAGCGGATGGAAAAATGAGTGAAATTCAGACAATCCCTCCGAGAAAAGTACTTCTCCTGTGACCCTTGCGTTACTTCTGGTTATATGTACGGGAAGCTGTTTCAAGGCAGCGCGCGGTTGAATTAGCGACTCGCCCTACGATTATTATTTTTATATTCTTTGTGCCAGCTAATGTTTTCTGGAGGAAGAAGCTGGTTCACCGATGCTTTATTGGTCGAGTTTGGAAAACGAAGTAACCCACATTTTTCCGTTTTAAGATACTTCGCCTACTTTCTTAGCTATTCGCTGCGAAAAATCGAAGGCCTCAACCCTTTCGCAAATGAGTTAATGACGTCACTGACTCTTGCCGTGAGGCTCACCGCTGCTTCGCTGCCACGTGATTTCGTCACTCATTGCTCGCTGTTATTTAGAATCTAGGGAGTCAGTATTTCCGTCCAGGTTCGGTTGTATCAGAACGAATTAGTGAGCCAAATCTCCCGTGACGTCACTAACTCATGAAAAATGGGCGACTACTTTCCCATTAGGACGAAAATATTAGGACGAGGTATTTTCCCGAACGGATAGGTATGAGAATTCGTTTTTCCCCCGAACATTTAAGGACTTTAATAAACCCGAACAGTAAAGGACTTTACTAAATGCTAGGCGGAACTAGACGGAATATTAATTTGTTCACAAAACTTGGTTTTAATCTTTTTAAGTATAATAATGGCTGGTGTCCTAACACCTATTGAGGCGTCTTGCGGGGTGATATGTGTATTTTGATATAGATTCGTGTATGATGTGCATAAAATATGTTTTTCATTCACCACATCTGATGTTAAACGTCTTTTCCGTTTAAAGGTCACAAACAGCTCTTCTCTATTAGTGTTGGTTTTTTGTCGATCCATTTAATTTAGTTACTACCATTTTAACTAGCTATGGCCGCATCCGTGCCCGCAGGGTTGCTTGTTGAATCCTGAGATTTTATCTCGGCGTTTACTTTTCTCGCTTTGAGGCTCTCTATTGTTTGTTGAACTCTCTGTGGTATCTGTGGCTTTGCAATTACTGGTGCGGAGCAGTATCCCAATAAGACGAGGGTGAGTGAGGAAAAACGACACGTAAGGAAGGATTGCATTCATTGCGTGGGATTGCCCAATCGATAATTTTAGGTATCCGTTTGCTTTTTAATATCCCCGTCTTCCGGTCACCTCGAGGGCGATGACTTTCACCTTCCGCACGCGAATCTCTCGATTTTGCAAACGCCCGTTTCTTTTTTATACTTATCCACGATTTCAAGGAAATTTCATCATGACTATCAAAATGTCAAAACTTGGTTTAAATCGTTGTTAATGTAATAAACTTCCACAAAGCTAAACCGAACACGATTAAGAATGTGTGTCGTTGTGTTAACGTGTCAAACCAGGCAAATTCATTTACAAGTGAATACGTCCTCAATGATTGGTGCATATTAGTAATACTGTGGAATTTCTATTTTGAAATCCTAAAATGATTTCATGTTAAAAGTTAGGATTTTTCTTTACCTGTTGATAGTAGTGGCGGTGATTTCAACGCCGTGAGAGGAGTCGCATTCAGCTAAATATTACTTACCCTGAGTAACGGCATGAGTAACCCTGTTTCAAGTAATTTGAAGACTAGATGCAGTGGCCTCATTCATAATCTTTTTACTGCCGATTGTTATGATAAAGAGAGCTGAAAAATGGAAGACACATGGTTTTAGTTCGTTTTTCGATCCAGTCCATGGTTCTCGGGCTATTCTCGGCAAAAAAATATCGGTGGCTGTAACCTTTTCGCAGATGAGTTGATGTCGTCACCGATTCCTACTCAGTGGATCGCCGCTATTGAGCCACTAGTGGACTTCGCACATCGATCTGTTGTTGTTTTCTTCTCTCTCATGAGGGATTCTCATAGTTATCTAAACCGTGGTTCTCTCAGAACGAGTAATCGAGCCGAAACAATGTCTACGTCACCAACTCATTAAAAGTTGGTCGCTACGATAGCTTTTTTCTACTTTATTTTAAAATGAGGAGGAAATGGCTGAATGAGGAAGATTTTTTTTCGTCGTTCCGAATTATTATCCCTCCAGTCTATCAAATCATTTCAGTTTTATTCTTAAGGTTTGATCAAACGGCTCTAAAATGTGCAGCATACTAATTTAATAGGTATTTTATCGATTTAAAATTCCCTTGTGTACGGGCCTTTATATTTCACGGATGAATGCATTTTTAAAACAGCTTTTGATGCAGTCACGGACTAAAATAATTTTCGTCAAGGGTGAAGTTCATCATGGTTACATAATTTGAATTTTCCAGGATCCTGGGATATCATAGTTAATTTTATCTTTCGTGTCTTTTATCCCTTTTATCTTCGCTTCACCGGCCAGCATGAAAGTAGCCAAATGTTGTAGTTTTTCAAGGAAAAGTTTTAAGTGCGAATCCAGTTTGTTGTAACCGGCCCACATGACCCGTAAGCTGAGAATATTTTTCTGAGAATAGGTTTCATATTTCGGATTTTGAATTTTCTTGATATTAAGAAAGAAGGCTGGGGGTTTTTACCGAATGCGTGATTAACTGCCGCATCTAATTACTTCAATATATTTGAGTGTACGCCTCGTATATTTTCCCGCACGTCTTGATTTTGCTTGAAAATCTCACGGTATTTTTTTTCTGAAATCAACAATAGTAGATTTCCTTAGTTACCATTCATAATCATAATAATTTAATATCATGGCTGTGATTATTAATTGGTGAAGGAGTTTGAAATTTTGTACTATTTCCATTCCCATTGTGGGGAGTTCGATAAGTGAATCTTCCTCTATCGATTCGAGTTAATGCGTATATACTAAGGTAAAGTAATGTTCAGAGAGAGGTCAAATTCTGCCTTTTTATGATAGTGTATTAAAAAGGATACAAGGCGGCTAAGTCTCTCTCTGCGACCAAAAGCAAGATTTGGGTCACTTTTGTCATTACCGGTAATACGAAGTTTCAAAACGTCTTTCTGTCGCTCGTGGAGTCATTTTACCCTCAATGTGTGTATTTCTTCATTTTTCTTTTTTCAAAATACGCCGTCTCGATTGCTCACATCATATCCTGTTTCTTCATATGTGAGAAGCGATATAGCATTATATTGAATCGGATATGAATCTAGCCGGAACTCCATTTTCCCCTCGCTTTTAATTTGCTGTTACGAAAGTGAATGGCCGTAAAACTCACCCAAGTCCACTTTTCCAGCGTATATTTTACTTTTATTTGGATCATTAATGGCAACATAAGCATCATTAATGACTTTTTTTTATCCATTCTTCTATTTAATTGATGGGAACGCGTCCCAAAGGTTTCTCTGAACTTTTTATTTCCTCTGAGACGAAAACCTTGATGGCCAGCAACTGCGATCGAGTTAATCTTCTCTTCACCTAACCTTTCGTCAAGAGTGTAACGGATAGTTTTCGAATGAAAAATTGAAATTTCGCACATCTCAGACCTTGAATGCGCAGCGCGCATCCTGCGCAGAAAATTTAGTTCCAAATTCATAGTCGTTACTTAAAAGTGTCCTCCGTTCGCTTGGTGACCTCTACGCTCATGAAGTGTACTTATAGTCCCATCGGAGGGGACTGTTCACCCACATACACTACACTCCCAGGCCACAGAGTCTTGTTTCAGGTTGAGTCTTCAAGTTTACCCAGGGGTCTCCCAGCAGAACTTCAAGATTGCTGCCGCCATCAAATAGGGTATTATTTACGAAATTTATCGTATTAAACGACTTGTGATCATGAAATTCCATTTTAGCGTAGCTACTTTCGATGAGTTGTCGGTAATTATGGGAAACGGACGTAAGAGGTCTTCGTAATTAATATCAGCTTGCCTCCGTAACTTCCTCGTATCATGCTGTGTATCGCAGTCAATTATAAACCGAGAAAATCATCTCAGAATTTCAATATATTTCTAGGCCCGATTAAAACGATGATAGAAGAGAGATAAATATTGCCGATCGAATAGGAATGAGTTTTTTTTCGTACAATATGGGACTTTGATGAACAGTAGGAGCGACTCAAAATCATCAGTAGTCAAATATCTCCAAAGGACGCCTCTTTTTAATTATTTGTAAACGGCCGGTGGCCTAACTCCTCCTACCATGCGACTAGTTGGGAGGCTCGCGCATTGGTATGTACCTGAATAAAGATTACCGATTCTCTCATCAGGAAACGGACATCTTCCAGAGCGACACAGAGGAAATAATCTTAGAAAATCACTATGTTTCTTAGTGCGACAGAAATGATAAAAAAGAGAGATATTTTGTCGAACGGTTAGACATAGGAATTAGTTTTTCTCCGACTCCGTTGCCCTTTCCGCTCATGCGCTCCCTGCCGTAAACCAGTTTCTCTCCCAGCTAGTATATTATTTAAATCCAGACTAAGGGAAACTAATAACACACTATTAACAGACATTTGGAATTACGATCCAACAATTACAACACCATACATATTGCCTCACCAATTCACTCTTAGTGTCTTCTCTTCATGAGTCTTTCCTTTGTATTTTCTTCCTCTAGTTTTAATAAATTTCAATTATTGCATTATTTTTTGTTGAAATAGGTAAAAAAATGGGAGATAAAAGAACAAATCAGAAAAGAATAAGATACTAAAATATTGCTTTTTTCAGTGGAAAAAACTTGAAATGAATTACTTAAAATGAAAAGGACAAAATGATAGAAAAATTGCAAAAAATAATTATTCTATGTATTAAAGTATTTATAATCAATGATATCGTTTAGTGTATAAGTATCTGCTATCGCCAGCAACATACTACCCATTCAACACAAACAGATGCGCAAAAAAATTATTTTATTGCTAATTAGCTGGTCGTGGTGAACTTGGCTTACCGGTATAGAGGAAACGCGATGAGAAATAAAGAGAATCTCAAATATGTCCAACGCACATTTCTTTTATTAGTAGCAGCTGTTTTCCCAACACCTTTTGCCAATTGAGACGGATTGTGCTGGTTACTAATTGGATGAACTCTTGTTTATATTTTTCTCAGGAGAGCGAAGGTTCGAAATAATCATTGCTGGGGATCGATTGTGAAATCGGAAATATCCCTCGCCGCGTGTTCACTTGAAAGGGAAATGAAAAAATGAGCCTCGGATGGCGCTTCTCTAATGAGAACTCGAATTAACCTTTTCGGTCGCGATTGAGTTTACTCACTCGCACTTTCCGAGTAAAACAAATCTCACTTTCTCCCATTGTCTCGCTCAATTTCATCGAGAAAATGGCGCAGCAGGAGCGAAAGGGTAAATGCTCTCGGAAATTCACTCCAGAAGAGGAGTGGATTTCCGAGTGCACTCTTCACACCAGTTCTAGTCGCGCATTCGTACTCTGGGAATTAATGAAAAGAATACAGCAGATTAAACGATAAGTTGCGACCAAAAATGAAGTCTTCCTAATTTTTTTTCATACTCTCGTAATTTAAAAAGAAAAAAATCAATATCTGTTGCCCACTTTTCATGAGTCTGTGACGTAATGAGATCTCTCTCTTTCTCTGGGATTTCTTGACAGTGTCATAAAAGGGTAATCGGGTTGGTGTGGTGATTTAAGTGTTGGCTCCCCATCCCGTGGGCTCGGGTTCGAGTCCCCTCGGTGGTAGAGATTTTTCGGAGACTGCCAAATGCCCGCTTGTATGTTGTGTGGAGGAAATTTTAAGCGCAACACTCCGTCCGCCCGATGGGACGTTAAGCCGTGGTCCCCTTGGCGCCTTTCGTTAAGAGCAGGCCAATGCGACGCCGCTTTTCTCTCCACCCTTCCATCCCTAACCTTCTAAAAGTGCGCAAATGATCTCAGCTGTCGGTCGCCTCCTTCAAAATACCTTACCCTTTTATGGAAAATTGATACACATAGCTACTAGAGCCATGCATTTTTCGTGAGAGGCGTTGTTTTAAAATAACGAATGAAGGAAATAGTCACGATTTTCGTCAAGTATTCTCTTTAGGAGTTAAACGATTGGGTTTATAACGGGGGTATCTGGAGAATATATTTGCAAGTTAAATATAAGTCATTCCCAGGATTAATATAATTTAATATTATGATCTACGATGGCAGAATTGATCAAAATAATCTGCAAGATATTGAAATTGCTATTGGTAGCCCAAATTTACAATAATGCCTCAGATAGTAGAAAAACTAGAAGTCATCGCAGCTTCAGAAAGTTACACGTAATATCAAATAGAAATAGCAAAAGGCCTGTTGCTGAGAAATACAGTATTGGGGTCTACTCAAATTACGTCTGATTTATTGGGAGTAGTAGATACTGTATAGTGCACAATAAGTGTATTTATTAGCATAAAACATGGTAAATGAAACAAAATTTTGTGCGTACTTCACACCTTTGTGCATTTATTCAGGGGAATGTATAAATATTATTGACTTCATTATGTTTAAGGAGTAATTATTTCACCTAGGCGCGCCGTTTTTCGCATTCGCCGTGTTGGTGCGCACCCCGCACTACACGCGAGGAAGAGTGAATTTTTACGTGTGCGATGGAAACCGAGATTAAAAATGTAAAATACCAAATCACGTGACTCTTGATGAATATGGCTTGCCGAATATGCCGATGACATCGTGTTTTTTCTGGTTAAAAAATTTCATCATATGTAATTTAATGCTTATATGGAAAGGGAGTATTGTAATGAGGATTTCCATTGAAATATGAGTAGGTACAACTGCTTCATTTATACCACTACAATTATTTCTAGTTTAGGTCTTATTGAATGTAAACTTTTTCACAGCCCACCTTTTGGAATCTTCCATTGCCAGGACATGGATTGATGGATACTCTCCTAAATCCGATAAACTTATTAGCAATCTTAAATCATGCATCATCGACCGTTTTCATTTATGACAAATTTATAAAAGTCAATTATATAAAATATAAATAATTTATATGTGTCAAATATTTTTGATCCTTTTATTTCATCCGTCATCCATCTTGCACCATCACCATCGTGATTTTCCCCTATTCCTCGCACCACCCGATGAAATTTACTATTCTTTGTTATTTATTTGTAAATAATGTTGAATGTTTTTTGTTCATCATTGGTTACGTTGCTTACTATCATTAAATTGTTTCTCCTGTTATTGTGATAGTCCTCTGTAATTGGCCTCGTGCTGTCTTTGAACTGGATGAAATAAATAAATAAATAAATAAATAAATAATATTTTCCATTTATCATATTTATAATATTGGGTTTCATTGTTGTCCTCAGCTTCTGGCTGTTGCCCAGCCACCCTTAGCCGTCTGTTTATGATGACTCTGAGGTTTGTCCTCATCTTAATATTTTTTTCAGTCTCAATTTGGCGTGTGTGCTTCCTGCTTAGAAAACACACCCATTTCCCCCTCTCTCTTCTTCCTGGGGGCACTCCCCGTCGTTGAATGGGAGGATGAGGTGCCAATGCAACACACTCGCTCGTCCTGCAATCCGCCGCAAGCGCCCGTCTGCTCCTTCCTATAAATGTGTTCGCTTCAGGGAACCGTTATGTGAGCGTCCCCGCGACCGAGTGCATGGTCAGCGGATGAAACTGAGGCTTTTTAATGTTTACTCGCCCAAGTTGTCTGCTGACTGAGCAGTCGACTGTTACGCTCGACTCGTAATTGTGGACATCGACTGCGAAACGACTAAGGTGGTAGCCTTCATCATTCAGTTTACTCGTGAAGTTGAAGCAGTTAAACTTTGATTTTCAAAGGGGTCGATGGCTGCGGGTGTACAGCCAGGGGCATACGTTGAATTAACTTCGAAGTCAAAGATTTAGCTACAGAATGTTCTTTTTATTTTGTTACTCGCGAAAGATAAATGAAAAGCCAACTTTTGTTGTCGTTCTTGTTTACTTTCCCATTACGGAGGAGTATGCGACCACTGAACACGGTGACGGAGTAGTGCTGAGATTACAATCTAGAGTATTGTGTTCACATTTATACACTAACGCCCTCTCCAGAAACTTCCATGGACTGGGCACTACAGGCATACAACCGAAATGGCCTTAGGCAAATTTGCCCAATCATGGCCATGCATTTATACTTGTATCGCAGTTTTGTTCTCTTCAAAATGGTTGGCGCCGTTTTTCGTCCTCCAATGACTTATTAGTAATCGCAAGTGACTCCCAAGCGTTGCTCAGCGCGTACCCGGTGAGTCTGTCGAAATGCCGTTTTCCAGTCGTATATCAATTGCCTCTTTCGATATTCTATCCCAATAATTGGATGTTCGGAAGAGTATTCCCGCTTTATCAAAGTGGATTTACATACCATCCAATGCTCGGCAATGGTCGACTCGGTGGACTGGACGAGACGCAATTGGAGACGATATTCCTTGAGTTGCGTCTCAATGGTACGGCCAGTCTTCCCGATATACACCTCCCCGTAACCTCAGGGCACACGGTAGACTTCAGATATTTTCATCTACATGACACCCAGCGAGCCACCTCTTGGGTGTTTGGCAGGGGGTGATTAAAAACTAGCATGAGCATGTAAGTGGATTCCCACATGCACACCACACGGTCATAAAAGTGTTACGATCACTCACAAATTAGCTTATTAAAACAACTTGTCTGTTTCCACACTCTTTTATTTTCACCGACCATGGTTTCGGCAACTTGTGCCATCGTCAAGGTTGACCTTGACAAGGTTGACAAAGCGTTGTCAACCTTGATAATGGCACAAGTTGCCGAAACCATGGTCGGTGAAAATAAAAGAGTGCGGATATAGACAAGTTGCTTTAATAAGCTGAATATCGAAAGATTTCCACCGCATCACGCCGGACACCATATCTTTTACTGAAAAATCATGCTTCCACATTCATGAAAAGGAAAAACCTGCCAACTACACATGAAGGCAATCTATCTATGAAGCTAGAACATGCAAAATATTCCGTTAGAAATACTAGGACAATTCGTAATATCTTGATTCCGATTGGGTGCTTTTCTCGTGCGAGTAAGTTTCGAATTTCGGAAGGTGTCTTGTGCATTCAGTCTTACGTAATGTCGGTCGTGTCACAAATATGGATTTAATGAATGAGGTGCCTCTTCCCTCCCTCTCCACCTGCTCACCCGACGGAGTGAATGGGGTGAGAGAGAGGGGGGGGGGGGGTAACTAAGCGCTCCCCCCCCCCCCGCCTCCCAGTGCGATGGTCGACTAACGGAACTCGACCTCAACATCGCCGCTGACCAAAGGCGGCGACGGCCGCGGAGGCGAGGTAGGTGGGCATATGCTCGGGAGATGGGAGCACGTTGGATGGGGTTGGGGGGAGCGTTTCCATGGCTTCCTCCTTTAATAGGCGCCGCCGCGGCATCCCCGAATGGAAATTTCATATTACTCCCTCCCGTGGAATTCGCGGAAAGGCCTTTGAATTAAAAACAGGCCCGCTCACTGCTATTAAGCTCCTACCGCCCCAATAGAAACTCTTCCCGAAAAGACACCTGGTTTCGGCCATTTTTGCATTGAAGGATTATTCAAGTATTTAACGCGTTGTACAACGTATATTATTTTTTTTGCTCTTGACCTATTTTTTATATTAAAAAATGAACTTTTGAGGTTTAGGTCTTTATAAAGAAAACTATTTGCCGCCCCCAGGGAAATTAATTTTCCATTTTCTGGGATTTTTAAATGAAAAGAGGTACAATAAACAAAAAAGTCATCAAGTATTAAAAATTAATTTAATTTTGCAAAAATGTCCTATACAACATTTTAACAAAAAGACCTAATAATCTAAAAATCTAAGAAATGAAGAATATTGACAACAATAACTGTGATACAACTTGAAGGTGCATCTTAAGGAATCAAGTGAGTTAAATCAATGACGGACAATAATATTTTTTAATGTAATTCATTTTCTCATATTTTCCCAAGGATTATTTCGTCGCGGAGATAAGTGGGGCATTTCATTATATTAGCCCCCTACGCACTACAAGAATATTTTGTGGGAGTTGTCTGAAGGTTTCGGGATTCGAACTCGGGTTCCCTCGGATCAGTCGCCCACCGGATGTATCCACCGGACCATTACGCTACCCTCAGATTGCCACAATTTGAAGTTACAGAGCTGGAATAGAAGTGATGTTAAACGACTCGCGTGTCGGTATTAGCGTTGACGATTCTTCTGAGCGAGGGATGTCTGCGGCGTACCCATCTTTAGGATTGCAATACCCTGTACAGTGTACATGTAGGTATGTAGTGGAGGGCACGTCGAGTACAGCTCTCCGTCCGTCGGATGGGACGTTAAGCCGTTGTCCCCATGGCGCTATTCATTAAGAGTCGAGCAATGCCGACGCCGGGTTTCTCTCCAACCTTTCTCTTCCTTTCTTTCCTCATTCTAAATAGCCTTAAGTGTTGGTCCACTCTTCCAAGTATCATATGATACCGAGAAGTAAGCCTTTCCTGAATATCTATCTGGTAACCGAATGAATTTAGGACGGGTATTCTCAGGGCAGAAGGCTGTTGTTGTGCTAGTTGTGGTGGAGGCCTTCTCTCCCCTCCCTCCGTTAGTTCTGAGACCCTCCACGACGAGACGCCACGCCTCCTCAAAGGTACAAAGGGAGGAAGAAATCTGGGATTCGTGGTTGGGAAGAATCGAACCATTAATGCAAGTGGTCATTATTTATGTTTGAGGAGGCCCCAGTCCGCCCCGTAGAAGTTTGATTTATACTTGCACTTCCATTGGTGCATTTTTATCGGTTTTCAAACGTTTCCGCAGCATGGCGATGATCACACAGATTCATTAATCCTCATTAATTGCAAAAGGGAATTTATAGACCTAGTCAACAAGAACATGTGGAGAGTGACAGTCGGCTGCTTCAGCGGCAGTCAACTTTGACGTGTCAGCGAGGCCGTGTGTTCTGTGTGTGGTAGACTGGGGACCCTTTGGCGCCTCTAGAGATGGGGTGGGCGTGTCTCTGCGCCATATGCCTCTGCTCGCCTCTTCTCTCCACTCGACCGAAAGCGATTCTTCCCACGCCCATCTGGATGAGATATGACGGCAGTTGTCCGAAAACCATCGCGGTCAGTGAGAGATGATAAAGTCAAATCACAGTCAAATGAGAGATCTGTTGAGGAAAGCGATCAGGAAACACGATATAGATTCCTGGTGGCTACCTCACGGAGCTTGGCTTTCTTTTGACAAATAGCAGATCGTCTGCCTCATTTTGTATGTATAACATATTCAGGGTAACACATGCGTGTGGGCATTAGCAAACTTGAAGTATCTGAAATAAGGTTCATTGGAGGAGCTGATCGGAGAGGAATAGAAGCCATCGGGACCTGGTGTTAAGAGGCGTGAAGCTGAAGGTGAAATGTGTGGATAGGGTGAGGAACGACGAGGCATCTCTAGGAATCGGAGTAAAAGGGAAACTGTGGAGATGTATAATGACCTAGTGGTTGGTTCATGTCATGAGGCATTGTGATTACTTGAGAAATATTTTAGCAAGTTGTATTACATAATAGTTGTAGCACATTTCTCAAGGAAGGCCTAGAGATAAGTACTTTGGACGGTCAAAGGAAGACCCAAGGAAGACCATGCAAGAGATTTTTCTGTATTTCCGCATGATAATGACAACGATAGCAAAGAAAGCTGTGCAAACGTCGGCATGGAGACAATTTTGACCCGGAGATTTCATCCAATATGCCTAAATATGTGACGTCACCCATATTCGGAAATACTCATCAACCCCAACCAAAGGAAGTGGCTTGGGAAAGGAGGCCTTAAGTACACTAATCTTAGGATTATGCGCGTTTGGTTCACCCATAGCGATCTCAGGAAACCGTGAGGTAGCCGGGACGTTATGTTTGGGGCGGGAGGGGGACACGACTTGGGGGATTAGGAGGGTGGAACTCCCCTCTGGGAACAATGTGAACATTTTATCTCTAGAAATCACATTTTATGCCATTTTGGCACTTTAACGATTGATGGTTCATCTAGGGGATGTTTTCCTTAAAAAATATTGGTGGAGTAGAATAAATTTGTTTTTAAGGTTATATTTTTCTGCTAATTAGTTTGGGGGTGCACGTGCCCCTTATGCCCACTACACTTATGACTACTCCATTGGTGAGGTGTGAACGATGGCAGACATACGGATCGCACCCACGACGACTCAGACATCTACTAGACGACTCGGTATCCATGCGTCTATCCATCCCGCTTTATACATCGTCGCCGTCATCGGAGAGAGGGTTATTCAGCTAGAGCCCCCCCCCCCAACTCAATGATCCCCTCCTTCCTCTTGGGAAATGCTCTCCGCTATATGCCTCAAAGTGCTTCCGCGCGTTACATTCAGGCTGACTGCATTGAGGACCACCCAGGACACGTCGAGATTCATTCTCCCGGAGTCATTTCTTCTTGTCTTGCGTCGCGCCCACCGCCGATCGCTGATAGAAAAATCTCCTGCTGTAGGCGTTGCTTCATTTCGAAAGGCGCGTCGTGTTTCCCATTTCCTCCGAAGGGGGGCGTGTCCCCTTGTGCCGTCACCCGGGCGATGCCCTGCCCAGCCATCTAGATACGAAAGTAATAATCATAACGATAATAATAACGGCGAGTAGTCATGTCAGTCCGAAGAGGAGAGAGACAAATGAACGTTATGTGTAGGGTGCTCGAAAAAATCTCGGAAAGAAAAACTCATTTGTTTCGAAATTCGATTCGAAAAAATCCCTCGTTGGCACCCCTCCCTCTCCTCTTGCGGAACAATGTTCTCGCTTGTCACGTGGGCGCTCCGATTTTTAGCGAAAGCTCGCTGTTTGGGTGTGTACCCGTGTTTCGTCTCACTCGCACCAATTTGCAAGAGCAAAGTGCGATTTTCAAAGCACCTACGCAGTCAGGATTTCATGAAAAAGAAATCACCAAGTGCTTGCTTTGAGGCTTTCAAGAACCCGAACAGGTAAATTGCCGGAATTTATCATTAAGTGGGGTCTTTAGGCCGCGTGTTAAGTTTAACTTGCAGGATAAATCCCCGAAAAATAGCACTGGGGAATCGGGGAAGCAGCATGAGGCCTCTTTTTTGTTCTTTCAACCTCGTTTGATTGAGAGTGGTTTTGTGGAATTTGGAAGTTATATTTCACTTGGCAGACCCTCGTGACAACTTAAGTAGGATCTTGAAATTAGCGGCAGATTTTGCGGTTTGATTTATTCATATTTTAACGATATTGTACGTTTTACAAAGTTGTTATAATTTATCTGGAAATAATACCTCAAAATCACAAAAAAAAAATTTTTTCGAAATAGTTTACCTCATTTTGATATGAGCATTTGTTGCTGCTTTTTATGCATCGCAGTCTTTCCAAAGTAGTTTATCAGATGCTGAGAAGAAGGTGTGAATTTTACGTTGCATTAGGAGACGGATTCCTGGAACAAGTCGGACTAATTTCGTTTTTTCTTAGCGAAGTATTGCTCTTGAGAGAACAACAGTTGCGACCGCAAATGGCGCATCTTCATCTTTAATATTATTGCCAAGGAGGATGTTCTTTTTAATATGCATGTGACCAACATTGATATTGAGTTCTTAGAGGGTGTGGACAAAAAATGCCCAGGTAACTTAATTTCATAAATGTAGACATTCATTTTACCATCTCCACATAGCTATCTTCTTGAAATTTTCCGTGTATGTTGGGTGGTTCCTTGTGAGCATTCACTCAAATGTAAAGAAAGATAAAAAAATACGTCTAAGAATATATCGAGACAACATATTCGAATTTTAGATGCAGGTAAATTAGTACCTAGGCGTACTTATGTATCCTGAAGATTTCAAGATGTTACATTGGTTTCAAGCTAGTCATTCGTTACCAAAGAAAGACCGATCGAGAGGCGGGTGTGAAGGTATGTCCTCTCTTAAGTTTAGTCGAACGAAGCTAACCGAATGAGTACTGCAATTCAAAATAACACTGCGAATTATAATGCACTATGAACGAGTTCAGCAATTCAAAATGAGTATTATGATCTAAATGATAGCGGCGATCAAAAATAATGCTACGACTCTTAAAGACTGCGCTTTGTACTACTGTAGAATATGTTTAAATATGTATTAATTCCACATTTGTTTTCATATCTTCGTTTAAAAAAATTGAATTCAATAGAAAAAACTAGGAATTGTATTACCCATAGGCCGAAACATGTTTGGAGTCAACCTACTGTTCGGGAAACAGACAGCCACATTCAATCACCAAAAATAATACGCAATCAAGAAAACACCGACCTTGGGTACACATACCATATAAAAGTACTAAACGTTACACAACTTGTGGATAAAAACATATAGCACCCATAAAAAATTAAATATAATTTTTTTAAATTGTAAAAACGCTAACGCCTTATAAATTCAATGTGTAAAGCTCCCAGAATCATATCCATTCAAACGGGGAAATCACTCCTGCACAAACTTTTCTGAGAAAACTCATCAGGTTAGCGGATATGCTCCATATGCCGATGAACGAAATACTACAATTATAGAAGTCTCTCAGATTTTGTAGTTGAATATTTGAAAGTGGGAATCGGTCATAGACTGATTCCGCTGACATGAATCCGACGTCTCAATGCAAAATGAAAATGCTTTTCCTTTCGAAGCGACTCTTCATTTTTTCCGAACTCTTCCCGCGAAATCCTCCGCCGTACATATCGGCATTCCACATCTGTGTTCGACGAACCGTGCCTTCGACTCTTAAGAAGGTCGGCCTCATCACGATTCCTTCTCTCTTTCAATACGCGGACGTCTGAAATCTTGCGAAAGGACAGGGAGTAAACATCTTGCTTCTCTTCTTCATATACCTGCCATCTTGTGAGATCGCATGAGACGAAATTTTGTCTCTTCATGCCGGCTTTATGATCCTCATGTCCTGTAATCGTATACTTTCAATTTTTTGGGTTGATAAGTGTATAGAGAAAACCACAGTCCGTTCCGTAGAAGCTTGATTAAAGCTGCGTTTGTCAAGTATGTCGTACAAATACAAGAGATGCGAGGGACTGTAGATACGTAATAGGAAGTAGGCGAAGGGAGAAAATAACTAACTCTGGGATATAGCAAATCCAAATGTTGGCCTCCACCCAAGGAGATTACATTCAATATTGAGGAAGCCTTGATTGATGCTGTTTTAGAACATAAAACACTCCAAAGTAGGAATTCGCAACTCAAATCATCTTTTATAAATGACGTACAGTTCTGCGCAATTGTTAAGAATGCAGTTAATAAAAACAACAATTTCGATTATGTTAACATCGAAACGTTAGGTACAGAATGTAAATTTTATGACACCTTATTGAAAGAAATGGTTTACATATGCAAACACACATAACATTGTAATGAAATTATTGACGTAGATATTTATGATGGCAAATCAAAATATAGTGTATTCTTATAAATCGAAAATGACTTAAACATAAATATGGCTCTGTAACATGGTATCTAACAAACTCATCTATATAAAAGGTATGTCACTTAAATTTTCATAATTTATTTTTAAATTTCAAATCTATTAGTTAAAATATTTCATTTGTTATATTTTTACTGTAAACTCAATTTTCAATGCTTTACTAGCTTTTGTATTTATTGTACCTCTCATTTATTAAGCCTTGAATTTGGAGGATAAATTTCCGAAAGATGGGCACAGTTGTTTTTTTTAAATCTGGAAGGATCGAAACGTCTAGAATTCATGCATATAAAAATTAAACATTCCCACACAGCCTATTAGTTCCATTCCTAGAACATAGGAGGAGGAAGTTTGTCACCCCAAGTACTTACATGAATTGCCCTTGTTTTTTATTTAAAAAATTTCAATAAATATGTGCAAAGCTAAGCCCTCATGATAGTCTTAAATAAAATGAAACGTTGGCTAACAACTTTTTTGCATTGTATACATTTGACCTATGCCCCAAGAATTATTTTAACATTAATTAAATGAGGTCAAGATAAGAAGAAAAAAAAGAAAAAAATCTTATTTTTCATGTTGTATTTTGGTGCAAATTGACACGGGCCAAAAACACTGAAACATTCCCATGTGGTCCGTGAACTCTTTTTCTAATGATCTAATTAAGCGATTGTCTTACCTTTAGCCTGAATCACATGATCATTTTTCCCGCCCCTCAGATTGATAGCTACAGGGATAGCTTTTCAGAGACCAAAAGAGTGATCCCTCATTGACCCATCCTTTTCTTAATCGCGCAATCATTCTCACCCTTATCCCTTTTATCATCGCATATTCCGTTACTTTCCGTATATACAACAGGTGTTCAATTAAACGCCAAAGGAGGCGTTGCTATCGCTGTTCGCGTCCGTGCATTCCGATTGGCTGACAGACGGTGCCTTGCGTGAAACGGTCATTCAACTATTTAGGCAGTACGTTAGAGGAAAACGGATACAGTAGTAAGGAAATGAGAAAGCGAATTGCATTAGCAAAGGAGGCGCTCATGAACAGGAAGGAGCTTCTGAGAGGATCGTTATGTAAAAGTTTAAAGAAAAGGTTAGTGAAGAGTTTGATTTGGGGTGTAGCTCTCTACGGTGCGGAAATGTGGACACTGAGGAGAGAAGACGAGAGGAAATTGGAGGCATTTGAGATGTGGGTATGGAGAAGAATGGAGAGGGTGAAATGGACCGAGAGGTAAAGGAACGACGAAGTGCTGGACATGGTTGGCGAGGAGAGGCAGCTTTTAGATGAGATACGGAGGAGACAGAATGTATGGATGGAGCGAGTACTTAGCGGGGAGGGGATGTTGAAAATGGTGTTAGAGGGTAGAATGTTAGGGAAACGAGGGAGAGGAAGGAAAAGAATAGGATTTTTAGATAGATTGAAAGGGAGTAGGCCTTACAGTGAATTGAAGAAGGCTGTGCTGGAAGGAAAGGAAGGTTCCCAGATCACTTCTTGAGTACTCCATGGAAAGCTACCTTAATCGGTAGAATACTATAATAATAATCGCTCAGAAGTTTCGGAACAAAACTGATCGTGTGTTCAGTGACTTTGGGAATTGGGGCTGCCCGAGACATTTATGGAATTGTTCACTTTTGAGTTTGCGTTCGTCCGTCCATCCCGCCTGCTCTTCTATTCAGATTTCTCTCTCCCCTCCATTTTATTCATACAATATCCGTTTGTTCTCCGCTCGTGTGTCGTCAGAGCGAGGGATTGGGCGGAAGTGGCCATTGTTGCGTCGCACGCGTGTTTGCGGGGGGGAAGGGGGAACACCCATCGCTCCCGTGAAGTGGCACCATTCAGAGCAAATACTTTATATCTCACCCGCACGTAAATCTATGCGCTTGAATGTATGCATCAGCGAGAAAGTTGGCATATACGAGACGTATACAGATCATACACTTTCCCGAACACTAGACTGAATAAGGTTTTCTCTGGTTTCCATCCGGGTGATAGAGTCCATTTTCTCCATCGTTTTGAGGTCCGACACGTCACCTGGCTCCGTTCTTCCCTTTAATGATCATCTCCAGATAACGAGGAACGTGTCGGACCGGAAAAACGTTTGCGAATATTGACACTTGGAAACGCGAGAAAACCGATATTCGCCCGAATGTTTGTAGTTATGTACTGTGGGTAGTTTGTAGTCTATGGGCGTTTTAGAAAACCCAAAAAATCAAGTTAATTTGATTTCAAGCTCACTTGATGACGAAGGGACACGATCTTACGTCTTCGAAGATCGGAGGTCTTCTAGGCAGGGCTTATTGTGGACAGAAGACTACAGATATCATCCAACTTATTATTCTGTAGTTGCATCTGTGGGAAATTTTCGTTGCGGAGAGACCTAGAGGCTTATCGCCCTTAGCTGCTCTTTTGTCCTTTTCTTGTCCGTCGCCGGAGAACCGTTGCGAGGTGTTGACCCGGGGGAGGGCAAGGCGCGTCAGAGGTCAAGCCTCTTCATTCAACGTCCTGCGTCGTCCGGTTGGCAGCAGCTGCTCCTCCTGGCATATACTATCCGATTGCGAAATTCTTCATTCTAACTTGTGGGGCGGCCATTCATTCCAAGCATCTAAACTGAATTGGTCCTTAATTTTTTGTGATCAATGTAAATTTCATGTTTTATTATGTTTAGGTTGCCCAGAAAATAATTCCTGAGCAAATATTGTTATAGTGTTATATTATAACATCTGAATATGTTTAGAAAGAGGAGTGGTCTAGGAATGAACAAAGAAAATAATTTGTTTAGCTTAGAATCATAATGTCTTCTCCTGTGAAAAAAAGGGCAATGCTCCTGCTCCTGGCAATGCTTGTTACAGGTTTAGCTATATCTTTATTATATTGAATTTTCCCAATTATTTGTCTTTGCATTTACCTTAAGATCGTATTCGCATCAGACGTCTTCGAAGAGTTTAAATCAGACGGCCGTTTTTTTTTAAATTTCCTGGCGTTATGTGGTAATGGACATTTTTCATTCCCGAGGTCTCCAGGAAATAATTAAAAAATGTGGACTTATGAAACGAAAACTTTTTCTGACATGGTTGCAATCGATTTGAATTTTGAAACCTTCTTCAAGGTGTTAAACATGCGTCTGAGATAACCTTGCCATCTAGTTATAATTTTTCCACCGGTTTGGTTGTATCACATGTTTGACTGATGCGCGATATTTGTCATTCCATCTTGTTGGTTCGGCCATTTCTTCCACTCGTTTCTAGTTTGCAAACGGAACTTCTGATAAACTACTTGGACAAGACTGTCAAATGCGGGAAAAGTCGGCCACAGTGGTCTCCTTGATCAATTTAAAATATCTCCATTAAAGATTATCATTGAGTGATTAGCTATTAAGATTATTTATGAATACAAATTTAAACTTGCGTTGAGTGAAATTTTCTCGTTCTCTGATGGCAGTTTGAATGGAAGAAAATTAATGGGAATGATCATTATTAAAATTTGTAATTAGTAAATATTAATTAATAACTTTTCGCATAACTTTTAAGCCACGGTGGTTTTCTCAATAGGGCAACAGCTTTGTGTAAAACATTGCGAAGTATATGGTGTTCAAGAGGATTCTCAACATTAGTCCCCGTTGAAGATGAAATTCTGTCCGATCGCAGGTGACAACGAACAGGGAAGCTCCTCATTAAGAAAATACAAAATATATATCAGCGTAGACGTGACTATAGTCAGTGGTGCGGCTGCCGTGGTTCCCACTCTGGATCTCCAAGGGATTTAATGGCACCCTTGAAAACCCAGACTATTTGGTATGTACGAAAGTTTAATCCTAAGAACCTAGGATAGGGGATGGACAAAAGCTATAACTTATAAGTCACGAATTCTAAGGATTTTATTGTGTATTCATTCAGAAACTTACTTCATAATCATTCTCACTCATATTCATAGCAACGGAGAAAAATTTCCTTGGATCGGGAACCGAACTACGGACCTTAGGCTTTCCGGAAAGAACCGAACGGCGAGAAAAAGTTGTCATGGGAATTAAGAAACTTGGATAGCTCAGCGGTCTGCGCAGTGGACCGGAAAACACAAGGTCCGCGATTCGTTTCCCGATCCAGGGGCTTTATTTCCCTTGGAAATTAATGTTAATTTAACCGCTGTTGACGCAACAGGGTTGAATTATACCACATTCATACAAGAAACTAAATTTACGTGGGGTGCGCTGATAATCGCGCGAGGAATCCATGCGAGAAAATCCTAGACACGCCTATGGCTCTGGGCTAACTCCGTCTTCATATGTCCGCTCTTTTCTCCCCCGTCTTTTCCTCTTCCAAATCATAGATTAGTTGCTCCACTATCTAAGTGCGTAATCTCTTTCGGAAACTGCCGTAATGGCTGAATTTTTCCCCGGGGTCGCTGGAAGGCAAGTCGATTTGTGAATCCGGATCTTCGAGCGCGATTTCGCGCAGCTGATGGCGAAATAAATGGCCCAAGGTATGCGGTCGAGAATCGCCGCGGAAAGAGGAGGCCTTGATTCCTTGATAAGCCTCCGGCCATTCATGTTTCAAGACCAACGAAGCCATCATCCCTTTTCTTCTGACTCGAAAAATATCTCACAGCATCGCTTCTTCTCTTTCAAAATACTGGGTTGTATTAACAACACTCGTTTCTACGCTTTGGATGTAGTGGTGTAATGATTACGGATAACTGTTGTTGTTTCTTCACAACGGAGTCGATATTGGATGAGGCAATGTACTTCAAAATAATTTAATACATTTTCAATATTTTGAATGTCATTATAATTTTTAAAGATTCATAATCTTTTGCGAGATAACTGTTCTTTTATTCCGTTGCTATTTATTTCAAAGTTTTATGCAATCTGGAATTTATAAGTAGCACGTGTCAATTTGTTGATGAATGATTTTTGGTATGGTTAATGTGTATTTTTCATGCTCGTAACTTGTGTACAATCCTGAAAATTATCAAAAACACTTGAAATTAACCTCTCCATTATGAATAGATACCCTTTCAATTCCCTGTACACTTGAATTTTATTATTGACTCGTTTTATGACCTGTGGACTCTATTGGTAATGAATTGTTTATTTTTTTGTCGCTGTTATTCTTGTATATTACTTTTTAGTTTCACTTATATTAGTTATCTGTTTTATGAATGTTAAATATTGGAAGTGGGTAGTCAATACCCGTGAATAAAGGATATTATTACCAGTGGCGCCGACTCCATGGGGCCCGAGCCCCCTCAAAAATTCGTTATGGGTGTGAGAAAAAAAATGTGCCAGGCTTTTCGATTTTCGCCGGAGTGTCCAGATATTCGAGCTATTAGGGTTCTAATGTTGATCGTATGACTCTTCTAAATTGCTTAAAATACTTAAAACTCATTACTTATAAAATTTCCCGGTGCAAGATCCCCGGTTTGGCCCCCCCAATATTTTTTGTAAGTCGGCATCCCTGATTATTACTATGTGTTAAAATTTGAGAATAAATGTATCGCTCTCATCTCAGCGGACATTTTTTAAAAACCGATTATAAGAACGTGCGCTATTTGGCAGCAATAATGAGTCATCAGCGGGTCGGATTAGGGCTTCCTCCTGCCTCTTTCGTGCATCTCCTCCTTTAGGTTATTTGGTGATCGCACGCGGACGTCCCCGGCGCCAAATTTTGAATCGACGTTTTTTACGTGTTTGCAGCCGAACGCCCGCGCGTGTTTGCGTGAACGAACTCCCTCCAGGCATCCCTCTCTCTCTCTCTAAATGGCGTGGGCGCATCCGCTTCGTCTTTTGTTTTTGAGGTCATCCCACGAAGGAGTTCTTTTTCCCTTCGCTTCTCCCCTCCTCTGCGTCTGCTTCTCCGCACCAACGATCTCCGCTTTCCTTCCCCTCCATCCCCCCCCACCCCCTCAATCTCCATCCTCTCATCACTTCCTTACTCGCGCCCGGCATTAAAATAAATCCACGAAGCCACCACCTCCTTCTGAAGTCAAACGTAGTACGTATTTGTAATCAAGAGCGCTCAGACATTATGACCTCACAGTTTCAACGACGTACATGCTACCTCATGCAGATTTTCCTCTATAATTTCTTAAGGCCTGGTTACACGATACATTAACACGTACGGGTTAGTGTCTAAATGTATGAACGCGAGAATGAACGCCAAAATGCACCGTGCACCATCCAACTTGTGCGAATGCATACACAGAAAATAGAACCTGTTCTAATTTGGTTCATGCATTCCTACATGTTCCGTTCCGGTCCACCAAAATCATTCACGCAAACGTACATTAACTTGTACGTATTAATGTGCCGTGTAACCACACCTTTACGCCCTTCATTTTTTTCTTGTTTTAATTATGCCACTTAGTGAGTATGTTCATTATTTTTGGAGTATAGATAGAGAACTGAAAAAATGATAAAAAATAATAAGAAGAGCAGAATCGAAAATATTTTAATCTGATGGATCAAGACGTTGGGAACAAAACTTTTGGTATGCAGCCTTAATTATTGCTTATACTGCATGAAATGCGGATCGCTATGCCGTCAGCGATGCGACCGGCGACTTTATTAAACCCATTTCAATGTTCGGTGTATGGCAAAATATCTAGAGGCTGACTGTTGTAATATTCCTGCTTTTGACCAAGAACTAAATGCGGGCTGGCCGGGCGTTGTCGCGGCCCTAATTCGAATTTCACTCGTGGTATCTTGCGGTTCTTTGGCGGATCGGCGCCAATTTTGAGCTTGGAGACATCAATTTTATTTGTATTCACTCGGGGTTATTTTACACGCGAGGAAGAAGAAATGAAAAAGTCGACAATTTTGTTGCCAACGTAAGTAAGCCGTGGCACGTTCTATTTTTTTATTTCGCCTTTACGACCGCATTGAGGTTATGTTTGTTAAGGTGGCGTTTTCGCTTTCGCTGTTGTCATTAGCGTTGCTGTTGCTCACACAAAAACACACGGGCACACATGGTATCTGGGGCGTGCGTCGCAGGGCACGCGTGTCTTCTTGACCGTGGCGGAAGATGGGACCCTATCGATTGAGATACGTGTCGATTTGTGAGTTCGGAAACAACAGCCGTGGTTAAGGTGACGAAAATCCGGGGAATAATATCATTGCATTGGGGCCGCTTACTGAGACGCGAAATCGCGACGTATTGGAAGATATCGTTGAATGGAAGGTTTGATAAGCTGCGAAGGTACTTCCCCATTGAGCCATTCTCTCGTATATGAGTATCAATATATGGTGACGAAGAAGTTACCGCACCCTTTTCATGAGTTGGTGACGTCACAAGAGTTTTATCCAAATTTTACCGACATCGGGGACTATGTTTTCAACCGTCAAATGTCGATGGCTCGATTTCCGGACAAGAGGATTTTTTCCTCGTGACTGTCGGAATGAATATCATCGCCACTGCAACGTTCACGTAGCAGATCCTGAATGAATGACTGAATGAATTTAGTACTCTAGACTTAAGTACACAATTTTTTAACAACACATATAAAAGTAGCTTTAGGTACCTTCAATGGTAAAAAAAACAGCATGGAAGCTACCATCCTTAACAATTAAACACGAGGCAAGCCAGAAAACAAAGAAAAAATATGATGAAAAAATATAAATGATTAACAGTACGTTTCGTTTAAACCACAATTGATGCCGGACAGTTTTTGTTCTTCATTGATCTTCTCGATTGAACAGTGCGAGGGCCAGCTGAGATGATGTAAACTCTTCTTTTATTTCTTCTCTGACATGCGTATATGCATGCATGAATCTATTCAAGTGGCCTCCCCGAATGGCTGGATGAAGGCTTTCCTTCAGCATCGCGTGGGCTCAAGTGCCAATGAACGCGCTCGCTCTGCGCACTTGTCTTGTTTTCCAAGGCGCGTTTGTAATCGTGAGGCGACGGGTGTGGTCCACGCAATTGATGTGCAGATGACGACGGCAGGTGCCAAACGCCCATTCGCTTCGCTTTTGTTTTCATTCTTGCCGAACGGGGGTTGTCGACTCGTGGCGTTTTTTTCTCCTTCGAGTACTTGTGAAATTCTCGCGTTGCGTGGGCAAATGCGTAAGCTAAAGAATCGCGTGCTTGAAGGAATCCAACCGTTAAAAAAAGGCGATATATTTTGGAACTTGACTGGCTACAATCAAATGATGGGGTCGTTCACTCGGATCCTAAATTACAATAATGCATAAGCATAATTCGGCTATTAGAAGGGAAATATAAATTACGCCAAAAACATAAATCCATCCCCATTCAGCTATTACCTCGTAAGTTTTAATTAAGAAAGGACATAAGCTGCCTCGCACTTTTCATGAATTGGTGTCGTCATCCGAGTCTATGTTGTCCTGACGTCATTGGCTCATCTACTCGTTCTTGGAGAACCATTCATTGACGGTAGGAATCGCTATTAATAGTGTAAGCAATGACGAACCACACGAGGCCCGTGCGGAAGACCGAAACGTAATGGAGAAGCAGGAGCACGCTCGGAATTAGTTTGTGACGTCATCAACTTATCCTCGTATGGTTCAAGACCGTCGATTTTTCGTCGCGAGTATAGCTCAAGAAGTTTTTCATTACCTATCATATTCGACAATGAAGTAAGAGAAATTAGGGAAGAAGGAGTCTGTTCTGGAGGTCCTTCTCAATATGGCTGGATGAGAAACTTCTTGACTTCGCTTGGGTTAACGGAATTCCATTGTGTAGTGTGTTCAATAGATATTAAGAGAGTTTCGGTGCGGCAGAAAGAGAAGAGATAGTCTTTTGTTTCTGGTCCCTTCGCTCCATCCACCAATCAAATGCGAATGCCAAGGCCCCATAATAACCCACGAATAGAGTTCGATGTGTGTGCTTGATTGTCGTTCCTGCCTTCCCCTTCCTTCCCCTCCGTACCAGTCGGGCCCATGGCACAGTCGCGTGATCGCCTGCGATTGTTTTGGATCCACCAATCTGAAAATAAAAATGGATATACACCCGTGAAAAATGTTTGAGCAAGGAAACACAGATGGAACTTCGTCAATAGGAAATTTGGGCCAGCTGTATTGAGGAATTCCAAATCGCCCACACCCTCCAACATTTCCGTGTCTGGGAAAATTTCTGATTGCCATATTCGGACGCACAATGAAATATGTCGTGGCTATGTCATGCAAGTGAAATCAATGCTTTTTCCATTATTTGACACCGAATGCAGGGATTCGAGTATTCACCGAAAAAAGATTCTTTTCCACCAACCATATCTCGCTATTCATTCCATTTAGATCGTTCCTATAAAAGTAGTCTCTTTGTTGTTTTTTAAGTAACATGTTTATTTATTATACTATTTTTTTTAATTAGGTGTATTTTTTGGGTTATACTAGAGAACCGGATTGAAAACGTTATTTTTCCATAGAAATGCTAAGTTTTCAATGGGGATTACTTAAAAGAGTATTGAGCTATTAAAAATCGCCATCCTATAATTTTATTTCTAATTTGCTCCTCTATCGCTTTCCGGGTATACTGAGAACAAATGCCCACCCCCGGTAAGGTGTGGAAACCACCCCCAGGTTGGAAGCGTCCATCGGCGCTATGTCATTAATGCTTGTTGACTCATTCTCTATGTACAAAAATTCTGGGCGATTGGTTCACTTTGAGAGAATTTAATCATGAAATGCGTCATTTGCTGGTCCTCGTATAAACTTTAAGAATCATAATTAGCTTGAAGGGGTTTGGTTGATTTTCATTGCCGGGAAAAATCAACGTGAAACTTTGGACTGCTCATTCACTTTTTGTGCGCTTTGGAACCGTGTTTTGTTAGTTCTAACCGTGATCGTAGCAGAAGAGACTTAAGAATGAGAAATAATGTGGCCACAATGTGGAATTGAAAAGGAAACTCTGGAAAAGTAATGAATGCGGATGAGAAACAGCTCAAATAAATTTTAATGCCGTATTCACGACAGTTTGATGTTATAATTATGCAGAAGAATGATAGATGCTGCCAGTACACACTAATGTTTTTTATGGACTCCCCGAGGCTTTGGAGCTAATTCATTCGTTAATTCTCAGCTAAATGTATTGATATTTTTTAATACTAAGGGCCTTTGCGATATTTGACATTTGATGATGAGGTGAAGTATAGGCGCACCAAAACAATATCGAAAAACAAAGGAATGATGATCAGTGACGATGAATGAAACTCTGTTGATTGTTTTTTATACTACTCTGTTCGGTTGGCTGCCTTGAGATCAGTGGCGTCGCCAGGGGGGGAGGGGGGGGGGTTTTCCGCGGGGTCCGGACCCGCCCCGAAATATAAAAACACAATAATTTTCCTTCATAAAAGAAAACAAAATACTGAAAAATCATGAATGAAAAAATATTTCTTAAACAAATGAAGTTTTTTCGATTATGAAAAGTGTTAAAATTAGTTTAAAGCCCATTACTTAGTACCCCGTTTTTTTTATTTTCCCCCCTGGTTTTGGACCCCACCGAACGAAATTCCTGGCTGTGCCACTGCTTGAGATGCCCTCGATGGGTACAGTATACTTTTGCATTCTTTTTCTTGGTATTGTCTGCTGAGTCGGTCGGTCGCCTAGGCGACGGCGCGGGGCGGGGGAGGAAGGAAACAGAGGGGCAGGAGACAAGCATAACGGTCCATCGATTGATCATAACAACATCCCGCTACCCACCACGACCGCATCCTACGCTACCACTACAACACACGCACTCGACTCGACACGGCCCTTTGACCCCGCTAAGCACGCACCGCCTCCACCATTGGCGGAGACCATGCGCATTCAATCTTAATCTGCTCTATCTTACCCTATCTGATTTCCTCAAAAAATTTAAGTATAACCCCCGCGTAGACGCCGCCGGTTATTGTAGCCAGCGTTAATTGCCGAAGTCCACGTATCAAGATTTAAAATTCACATATTTCACAAACTGGCCACTTAGCATATAATTGTGAAGTTCTGTCTTTTCCCCTTTTCAAAATGTGTATACGTATGTTGTAGCTAAATTAGAAATTGAGTTATAGAGGGTGTTTTTAGGAGGAATCTGCAATACTTAAGGAGGTGGTAGGGGAGACAATTTTAAGCATTTTTTTCCTATAAACATGTGGTCGCAACTGTGGCAGCGCAAAAATTTTTTGGATGCATCTTCAGTTACCAGGAAAACGGTTTTTTCCTGGTTATCAAGCCTTTGAGAAATTTTAATTTAAAATCTGAATTTTTAGGACAATAAATAATTGAGGCTGGACGAAAATTTGCGATTATAATTTTCTTTATCTCTTGCCTTGACCTCTTTTAATTAATGATCAAAAATTCCTGGAGTATAGGTCAAATAATGCAAAAAGTTATTTGCCAGCGTTTCTGTATATTTTAAAACCCTCCTCAGGGATATGAATGAAAAATTGAGAGTACAATAATATACAATATTGATACATAAATAAAGGTTACAATAAGTGTTTTTACAATAATATAATGAAAAGATGAATAAATAATATAATTTTTCTTGTGTATTCCCTTCTCATTTTTTTATTATACTATTATAAAAAACTTTTTTATACCCTTTATTTATGTATCAACGTTGTATATTATTGTATTTTATTGTGCTCTCATTTTTTCATTTATAGCCTTGGTGAAGGTTTTAAAATAAAACGAAACGTTGGCAAAAAACCTTTTGCATTTTATATGACCCTTACTCCAAGAATTTTTCATCATTGTAATTTTCTGAAACAATTAATCTCAAAATGGGTGAGATTGCGAAATCTAAATCGAGGCACCAACTTGACTTGGCTGTCGGGCCCAATTTGACCCGATCGCTTCCTCTCCTCGCTCGCACCGCCCCGTGATTGGCGGAGGCCTCTGATTGTAGGTATGGGTCGAACCTCATCCCTTTGACGGATCGGTATTTTGGGTGTGGGTGAACGACCCCATTGTTGGCAATCGTGGGTCATTTTCCAAATTTTCCAATGGCTGCCAAATGTGCCAACTTTTGGAACGAATCGTAGTGGATCGGGTTGGGATGACTTCTTTGCGTTTAGTTGACGTGGAAAATCCCATTTGTGTCCCTCGAGGTTCCCAAACGCTGAATGGAGGGCACGCACCTCTCTAGCCTGGTTCTCACGGCCAGCGTAACTCCCGCGATCCCAAAAATCTGGCAGTCGAGCGTTGCAGTGTTCGGGATCTCCATCCATAACCAAGTCATCGCTTTTCGCATCAGTGGCGCAGCGAGGGGGGGTTTTGGGGGGTCAAAACCCCGCCCAGAGATCAGAGAAATATTTAAGTTGAATCTATTTTACTTAATTGGATTGATATTACAAATAGAATAGTGTAAGGATTAATAAAATATCCATCAGAAAGCCGTTAAACTCACCATTTTGAACCATTTATCTTAAATTTATTCAAATTTATTAATTTCGCACCTACCGCTTATCCTGGTGAATATTCCATACCCCCACGCATCCCGGTATTAGTTACACCTAAATCCCCCCCTCCCGCCAGCTTTAATTCCTGGCTGCGCCCCCGTTTCCCATGAAACATCCATTTTTCCGTGACCGTTGGTGAGGTTGCGCAACAACTTAATCGACTTGTTACTGTGCTTTTTCGCTATTATCTTCTGTATATCTTCTTCATAATCGCGATATTTTTTTCACAAGCGTCTGTGAGTTTTCTGCAGATTACTTAGTGTACATACGCCAATCAAATTTTTTATCCCTAAAAGCTGCGTGTAATTGTCGAAGAAAAATATATTATGATTTTCACCCGGCGTTTCATCATCATCATCAGTCATCAAGTCTGGTATCATCTAGCTTTTTAACTCCTACCTAATAGGATAGTTTCCTTCATCAAAGAAAACGAAATGCATTTATTGCGATTCCTTACCCACCATTAGTGTATTCAAAATATATAAATTATTTGGTTTTAGAAATCCCAGTTTATAAGAATGGCAATGGTCAATTTTAAACTCATTTGAAAAAGGCCAGATTGGCGCACATGCGATTCCACTCCACGTGACCTCACAGGGACATATTTTCTATGCGAGTAGATAGGAGTTTTACATCGTCTGAGATTACCAATGCATGCGTGAGGCACAGAGCTCAGGGAAATATCTGTTAATAATCACCTATTAAAACTGCCTAAGGTCGGAAAGTTTCCTTCGCGTGATAGGGTAATAATAATCCTTATTTAAGCCAAGCGCTACCTGCTAGCTGGGTACTTTGCTATCTGCTAACAGCCTGCATCGTAGCGGCGCTCAAGGCCTCGCACCAAGGTGGCCTCACACAGCGGTAGGCGGAACCAGAATGACGTCACGCGAGCTTTTCCCAGCATTCATGCTTAGCCGTCGCGTTTTCGCGCGCTTGAAAATTTCACTTTTCATTTAATCGCGAAAAATGGATATCGTCATTTAAAAATCTAAAAGCATGAAATACGTACTCCAGGAGTAATAATCTTTCGATTTAGGCAATAAAATAATGATAAGAAACCGCCCTATTCTTCGTCTTCACACACTTTTTCACATTTGGCCTTTGTATCTCATCCGTGTCGTTCCTCTTCCCTTCCCCCTGTCCGTCGACGATTCGCTTTATCAGTGTCGCATGTAATGCGATCCTCTTCCCATGGTTTTTAAAAGACTTTTTTCTCCAAATCTTCTCAAAAATTAAGCATTACTTGCCCTATCTGTACATATGATGTTCATTCATTCGACTGTTAAGGAAGTCCTCTCTTATAGGAGTGCCCTCGTCGCTAGGACTATTCTGCTGACTATTTCCATCTTGCTTCTTCCCTCGCCGGACGGTCTATTCGTAGTCTATCATGATCCGTGGTACCTCCTTCGAATCATTACTTCCTTTTATTTTGTTGAATGGCTCATGTGATTTATTTAAGTCTCATGAAAAATTCCTTTGCCACAATCTGCCCAAGTAAGGGCTTACTTAGGATTGTAGTCCCCTTGCTGTATTGCATTTGCTTAGCGCAAAGCGATGATTAAAATCAGATGCAATATTATGGGGAAGAATATATTGTTATTGCATGCATTATTATTATTTATTATGAGGAAGCTTTTATAAGAGCTGAAAAATAAGGAAAAAATTAAGAAGAGCCAATATTAGAGGAAATACCCTCATACATAATAGCTCGCTGGCAAGAGTGATTGAAGGGGTCATAGAAGGAAGGAACACATGTATTGACAGCTGAAGATGATGGCGTAGATCGGGGAAGAATGGCAGGTTACTGCAAACCTGCATAGCTGCCAAATGAAGAAGAAGATTTCAGTTTTCCTGTCTATCACACAATTACTTATACCACTTATTTTTTACAGAGCGCGACTCGGGTTTCAATGAATTATCATCATCTTCAGGCGCAAATTAATTAATTAGTGATATCCAGGAAAACTTATAATGGAATACCACAAAGTTCATCAAGAGCTAGTGAATTTTAGAGGAAGATTTGCTTCGCTGAAGCACGTGCATGATTTTCCGCTAATGAGAAGTGTTTTCTTATTTCTGTGAGACATAAGGGATTGCTAAGCAGGAGCGAAAAATATCGGCTTTTCAGGAGAACTATTTATCCTTCGCGCGAGAAGCAAGCAATTTCGCTGTCACGAAGTCAATTAACTATCGAGTTTCGCCTCAGAACCGGAGTGATGTGTCGGTCTCGACAATTTGTTTTATCGCAGTTGAGATCGGGGATATTTAGCAATCGACTTAGCTTATTATGACTCGGGATTAAGTTGAGAGCGACATTGCATATTTAAGGCTATTAATCGCATATCGGAAGCTGAGTAACTAGAAAGATGGAATCCATACTCGTGAACTGTGTAATGGTGAGTCAACAACTCATGCGGTATGAGATGACGACCTGGAGAGAATTCAAATACACACATGATTTTATTGATTTCATTCATATTTTAATTGGGAATTTTAATGTTTTGCAATAAGCTTCGCAGTATTTAAACTATTAATTACGTTAACACCTCTCTGCATTCCCCGTTGTTGGGATAACTTCCCTTCTAGATTTCTCTCAATTTCGGCGATCGTAGCCAATTTTTCGTGATGAATTATGTAGAATTTTACGGCAGTATTAAACAGATATCTACATGCATAAAATTGAATGCTATCCTTCAACTCATGGAACCACAATCTGTTGTACCAAATTTCGGCTCTATGAGGCGAAAGGCGTCGTAAACATTAAAATAACTGTGAAAAAACGCGTTTACATTATATTTTAATGTGTCAAACTTCCTCTAGGTATATCTCGCCTGAATCGGATGAGTATATTTTGTGAGTTTGTGAGTTTGTATTGGTGGTGACGTGACCCATCCAATTCCAAACCTTTTAATGCTCTCCTTCGCGATTGGGAATACTTTGTTGCAAATATTGTGAATAAATAAACGATTTTAATTTCTCCTGATGAATACTTCTGGCGAATATTTCTCGGGTTCTCAGCCAGGCCAATGCTTTTATATAAGCCAACGTTTCGGGAGACGACTTGTCTCCCATCCTCAAGGCTGTGTTACTTTATGGAAGTCCAATTTGAGACAAATTTTCATTTTGTGAAATTGGTTTTGTTGAAATGACACATTGCAATATTTCCACCTATAGATTTATTTTACTTATATTGCAATGTGTCATTTCAACAATATTACGTACTTCCACGTCATCGTGCCTAACATCATACAAGATATTGTGAAATTGGACTTTCAAAGAGTAACACAGCCTTGAAGATGGTAGAAAAGTCGTCTCCCGAAACGTCGGCTTGTATAAAAGCATTAACCTGGCTGAGAACACGAGAAATATTCGTCATTGCGAATAAATGGTTCGCTGCGCGTTCATCGGACATTTTAAAATCCGATTCAAATGCGCCCCCAAGTGACTGAAATGAAAATTCTGAGGGAATGAGTGGAGTTTCCTCTGAACAGTCCCTCAAATTCGCCCTCCCAAGCGTGTTTCCGCGTGGTCGGCAGACTTCAAAATTTTTACCGGCCGCGACTGCCGTGGTGTTGTGGGTGTGGGGTGTGGGGGTGGTTCGTCCGCCACCTCTCACTCATTCGTCCTTCGGCCGCATTCCGCGCCAATTCCACTCCACTCATTATTTCCTTTTTTTTGTCCGTTCGAAATTCGACTCGGTTCGGCTCCACCCTACTCCACCCTCCTCCCAACGCCCAGGAGTGCCAAATTCACAGGGCGCTCTCATAGGTCCACTTCGTCTTTTTAATTATAAAGATATCGCGTATTTAACCCGCACATTTATGGAGGGTACTTTCCATCGGGAACAACATGATTTATTTTATAATTACAACATGGATGACAAAAGGGGCCTACTTTTTAAGAAACATTTATTGCCATTCCTTGAGCCATGAATACTGCAGCAGAGGATTCTACAGTCGGCCGCGCAATATGTTGTCTTCCACCGCGCATTTGAATGGGTTCACTAAAGTTGCCAATCACGTCCTCGGCAACACAGTGATCCTAATTTAACAGATAAATAAGCTTTAATCAGGATTATGGACAAAAAATCGTATTATTAATGATTATTTACATCAAAATCATGCATTTTTAATGCTATTCCTTGCGGTAATAATTAGTGTAGAATAAATTGAGGATAAATGCATCGGCATGCACTCACCGCTGCGCTCCGGATAAATTTTTTAATCAGATTAAAAAAAGACCAAAGTGGCAGCTTCAAAAGTCAACCTCCACGGACTTTAGTGGGACCTTCCCTGTGTAGTATTCCCGCTCAGTGCTTTGGCATGAGCAGTGTGAGTCATGAGCAGCATCTCAGATCACAGTGACTCTGTCTGGCCATCTTGTACATTTGATTTTCATTCACAATACTGTCCATTAATTTTCTTTGAAACCGATTTTTAAATTAGTTTTTGTCTTTTCCTTAAGCGCGAAAAATATGATCGCGAAAGTCACATGAGCGTCTGCAACAATCTGCACTACCTGGTTACCACCAACAGTAGGCCAATAGCAATGGGCGATCTAAACAAAACACGAACGAATACATCCGCTCCATCCACTGGCAGGCAAAGCAGCGCAATAGAAACACCTTGGTGCCAGCATCGCAAGGCAATTTTCTTTCAGTTTTTTTAACCCATCGTGAAAGGTGGGCGTCACGTATTAATGTGTAATTTACGAGCGTTGAAAGTTTTGCGGCGATGTCAAATATTTTCCGATCGAGCTGAAATTTTTTTGGGAATCTTTTTAAAAAAAGATGCGTAAAGTAAAAAAGCTACTTAGCATGAACTTAGCCCCACACTTGCCAGCTATGAAAGCACATGGAGTACCAGAAATTATCAAGTACTTGAAGGGTGAGCTCACTTTAAATGAAGCAATACAAATTGCTCAAACAAATAAAAGATACTACGCGAAACGTCAGTATACTTGGTTTAAAAATTAATTTCCAAAGGCTGAAATAATTGACTGTGCAAGCAAATTGACAGAATTTGGGATATTTTGATTGTTAGTTTTAGGGTGTATTTTCATGTTCATGGCTATGGGCAGGAGGTTCTACACTTTCCAGATGGCTGTTCACTTTCGGTTGCTTATCCAATTCATGCCCTATATTTATTTTTTTAAATCCAAATTTTTCGTACAATTTGCTGGGCTAGAATGGAAATCCCTCATCCAAACTTTCAGTTTTTTTTTGTGCCCCAACCCGTTTTGCCGTGTTCGGCTGGTGCCAGCCGCGTGGTGGGCAAGGCGCCGCACCGCGACCGTGGAGAGGGAGGGAGGGAGTGCGGCCCGCCACCGAAACGGAAGCTTCAAACGCGTGCGTTGGTGAACGCCCTTACGGCGTGTTGGCCTCCCTGCTGAATGTCGGGGCCTTCGCATCGCAGAATGCGTGACTTATGAGCCGTGAGCGGATAGTAATGGAACGCAAGGTCAGCCTCGCAAAAAAAGCAATGGATGTGGGGCGTGAAATTATTGCTCTATACGTACAATTGATTTTACGAATCAAACTCAGTTAGCAATGAGCTTTGAGAGTGTTCGCACTCCATACTTGCTCGTGAAATCAATGCTTTTGGGTCTCATTATTTTGTTTGTTGCAAAATAGTGCTTTAAAGCAACGAACGTGGCGGGATTACCAAGTTTCTATACGAGGGACCTGTGTAGAGGTGGTTTCAGTACGTCCCGTAGAAAGTTGACTTATTTTTTCAACTTACAGCGCATTCTCATTGGTTCTCAAAATGTCCGCAGAGCGGCGATGAGTGCATTACGATCCTTTCATTCTCAATATTTGCGATAAAGTACTTACAAATGCGAGGAATAGCATTAAAAGTTACAAATTCGATGGATTTTGTAATAACGGGCATTATTTAATGCTATCAGTCTTAATAATGACTCACTACCCTTAGAAATTTGTATCCTTTATACGTAAGCGACGGAATTGGCGAGTCAAGTGACCCGTCTAAGTGCTACGGGTTTGTCAACAAATTTTAGGGGCCACTGGTGAATTCCCCACTGTAATATACGTGGTGTTTGACCTCAGATTAGTTTAATCTTAAGCAAAGTAAGTAGTGATATTAACGTGTTTCAATTCAAAATTATCTGAACATCAATGCAGTAGTTTGTCTGCGGCTCAACTTGGAAAATAGAAATCTTGTAGTGTTTTGATCGAATCGAATGGCTATCGAGGCTTAAGTGAAAAAGTACGTCCCTCTTCATCAATCGTACTTTGTCCTTTGGGTGATGAAGTACTCATGCGAAACTTAACGGCGTCATCATGAAGTTTTCATTCCATATAGAGAGCATGTCTATGCCAAAATTTGCCTGTTTCTCAAGTCTAAAAAAACACTTGCATTTGAAAAAATACTGAGGTCAACTTACCAAATTTTAGATACTGACCAGTACTTATTTGCATGACCTGAATATTTAAGATGATATCATAAGGTCAAAGTGAGTAATTTGTGTCCAAAAAAGATCGGTAAAGAAAAAGGGATGTGTCTTCATTATCACTCAACTCTAAACAATAGAAGCTTGTCGTTATGCACCGCAATGCATCATGGAAGCAGTTAAAGCCGGGCTGATGATGCTTCTTGTGTGCCCTAAAAACATGGGCGACTCCCATGTTTTATTTTAAATTGGATAATGCGGAAGAATTTGACCGAAATGGAAGTGTATGTTTAGGTGGACAAACTTTCATTACTGATACAACTGATTTATTCTCCTACTCGTAACATCATCCTGAAAAAATTAATTCCTGAGGGCGGTCTTCAGATAGTCAGATTCGTAATTTTTATGTTTTCATTGGGGAAAAAGTGCCAGGACTCCATAACATCTCGGGGAGCCTCGCTGAAGCCCGTTCTTACTAGTTCGGTGTTCAGAATTCGTGTAGTCTTCGACTCAAACAGGCATTTGGACGGTGCTTTGCTGTGTAGTGCACCTGACCCGCTAAAAAGAAACTGGAGCATCTTACAATCGTCACTAGAGCGACGTAACAGTAAAGAGGAGCAATTCAGGGAAGGGGAAGACATTTGTGCCCACGCCCTCCCTCCTTTCACCTTTCTCCCGACAGTCGCGAACGCCGTCATTCTTTTGTCTTTCCGTATTATTCCGACGCTTTGTATTTTTTTTCAGTACCGCGTTTTTCTTACGACCTGGGAATTCGTGGGTAAGATGAGAGATTTTTCTTGTATTCGTGTCGCGGTTTCCGCCCACGAAAACGCGTTCAGAAAAAGAATTTACTCTCCCTTCAAAAAACTGTGTTCGTGCATCTTTTTTTTTTAGTAGAGTAAAACAATCAGTTTTCTCGCGGTTCATTTCCGTTGGCTCTCATAGATTGTGTCACTGATGTTCATTTTTTGGCCCAATTATGTCATATCAATGTATACATCTTTTTGTCCTTTTATTATGTCAGAAGACCTACATTTTTTGCCCATATCTCGTGCAATACTTAAAAAATTGTGTCCATATTTTCACCGAATATTGTCTGTAAGCTATCGGAGCCTTGAGAACCCCCGATAAGCTTAACGACCCCCCAAATACGGGTAATTCCCAGGTAATTACGGGTGGTTATGTTTTTGTTTACTAATGCAGAGCAGTGAAGTAATTTTCAATATTTCCTGAAGGTAAATGAATGAATTTTAGTTAATGTAGCTTTTATGGATTCATTTAGAATTGTACGCATTTCATTTCGGATTTAAGGATTTATTTAGAATCTAACTCCAATGTTGAAAAAAAAATTTGGCATTTTTTTCATATTCGAGCATTTTCCACATCATATGGAAAAATCCTCTCTAGGAGCACATTTATCCGACAATGTTAACGACATTACTATATGCTTTCTATCAAATGCAGTTTATAAATTTATTTGAATTTCTCCCAATTTCTTCCGTGGGATTTTATAGGTAAATCGGATCGGACTTTGCCAAGGGACGTGTGCTCGATGTGTCTTACAGTTACGGCTTTATATTATTAGAATCACCAGCGGCTTGCGCCTTGCTAAACCTTTTTATCGTATCCTGAAAAAATCTCCGTCCACATCGCCACAGGAACTATATGTTGGTTGACTTGCATAATCTAGTTTACATATATGCTGCCCCTGTCCTGTCTAGACGTCTTATCCGAAAAGTATGCTCTTGATTGGATCACCCCGCCTCGCAATGGCACGCGACCCTTCGGCCACGAGAGAACTTGGGTCGTGCGAGTGTGGAATCTCATTTGAAGGCTAATCCTGTTGAGGCGGTCGCCGATTTGCCCCTCATCCATCGCGTCTCCTAAACACGGGGGGCTAGGCTCGTGGAGGAGACCGCAGGCAGTCTCTTTAAAGGTTTATGCATGTCGCATAGGAGGATCTAGGGGGGAGCACGGGGGCACGTACCCCCCTCCCCCCCAAACCCTTAAAAATATGCAAGAATTTTAATGCGGTCCAATTATCATTGCGTTCGTTTTGTATTACGAGGTATCCTTGTGCCCCCCCTAAACAAAATACTGGATACGGCCTTGCTTGAGCCCCCCCAGAAAGAAATTCTGGATCCGCCCCTGGCATGCCTCTTTCCTCGTTGTGTAATCATTGCAAACGTGTTCGCGCCAAGGCAATGAGTACTCTGTTCATTCACCAATTTTCGCAATTGAGTATTTGCACTCGCAAATAGTAGCATTATTGAATTGTGGACATTGTGAATTTTTTTGTATTTTTTTAATATTGTGTACAGATATTTAGAATTCATGGGATAAAATCCCAGGTTTTAATGAAAGTTATCATTATTATTTTAAGTGGGAGAAATTCTAATGCGTGCCGCATTTGTGGAAGGGAAGAAGTTTCCTACTTTCTGGAGGCAGTGGAGAGGCATGACCTTATCCAGTTATTGGCGTTATGCTTGAGCGATCGCCACGTGAGATCCCATAGCTACCTCAATCTGTTCTCTATGGTGACTCGCCTAAGATTATGCTATCATATTGAAATTTTAAAGATATGCTAAGTAGGTAAATTTGAAACTTTTCCTCACTTTTTACCTCAGATGATAATTATTTTTGGGTGATCGGATTGGTGTGGTGGTTAGAGTTTTGGCTTCCCACCCCGTGTGCTAGTATTCAAATACCGGCTGTGGCAGAGAATTTTCAGAGACTGCCCAATGCCCGCTTGGATGTTGTGTGGAGGACAATTCAAGCGCAACACTCCGTCCGTCGGATGGGACGTTAAGCCGTGGTCCCCTTGGCGCCTTTCATTAAGAGCAGGCTAATGCCGACGCCGGGTTTCTCCCCGTCCTTCATTCCATCCTCTTCCCTCGCGGCGAAATGAGCTCAACTGTCGGTCGCCTCCTCCAAACACCATAACAAAGTTATCTTTTTATATTTAAGAAGCAGAAAACTGTTGAAAAGGCTCCACTATCATTAATATGACCATTTTAAGATCATATCATTGTAGAATAAAATATAATGTAATAAAATAACTTTGGTTTATCCACACTTTATTTTAAATAGCATGACCCGGGTTTCAGCATCTAATGAAGGTGATGAAAGCACCTGATGATAGCATTAGATGCTGAAACCCGGGTCGTGCTATTTAAAATAAAGTGTGGAATAAAACAAAGTTATTTTATTATATAATGAAGCAATTCCACAAAATAACGCCTGAGACCGTGTCTTATATCATATCATTGATTTAAAAGGGGGAAACGTCAGCGTATCTATGAATGACGACCCGCGACCGGTGCGGAGGTAGACGTGCGTCCTCTTTTTTCAGTGTCCGAAGGGGAGACTTAAAACGAGGTCTTGTCGCTCCGACCGAGCGATCGCCTTAATTCCGTTCGCTTCTTCCCATTCGACACGCTCCATCGGCTGCATCGTCGCATCATCCAGCCATTCATGTGCTCTGCTATTCGCTATTAGTCTCGAGAAAAAAAAGGGGTTACGTCAGTGGTAAACTCTGGGAAACGGTCCTCGTGGATCAATGAGCCGGAAACGACTTCAACCACCTACTACTTCGTCCGCCCGCTAAATTGGTCCTGATACTAAGGTTGATTGGTAATACATACATATTATTAATTAAGTAAAATATGCAGTGTCTCAATTGAATTATTTATATCTTATTGAACTACACCCAATAGAAATAGTGATGTGGGAGGCTTTTGTAATATTGCAATCCTGCCACGTGAACAGTGGTGAATGTATTTCCCTGAGGAAATATTTCCCTCCATCGGGAATCGAGCCACGGACCTCTGTCTTTCCGGGCCATTTCCACCACGTTATTTCTGGTGTCGTACGGCAATTGCTTCGAGGCTTATGGTACTAGATGTGAGTCCCATCCAAGATGGCAACGCGAGAGAGAAAGGACTTGATTGAATCTCAGGTTTTAGGCTCTCAACAACCAGTTGTTTCGTTTGATGCATTGTTTCTTAAGATGAATATTGGGATCCTATTCCGGCGAATTATTTGCTGGGAGGCTCCTCCCTGGGATTGCAAATGAGTGACGGGCTCCAGGATTATTCAGAGGTTTCCCCGTCATCAGGGCAGGTGATGTCGTCTATTTTTTCACTGACGCTTACGCTATCATCGTTGCGCTATGGTTTCCCATAAGGAGGTTATGAGAACTGATGGATCACGACAAAAGCAACAGGACCATCAAGGGACACCATAGCTCCCCCCGTTATTCATCCGGGTGGAAAGCATTTCTACATCACTTGTGATGTTTCCTGCGGCTGAAATTAAATTATTAAATTGATTATTAAATTGTTTAATTTATGAATTAAGGCCTTCAATTTTGGTCGCGAATATCTTTGTACCTTAAGGTGCTATAGGAAGTTATAGGTTAGGGTAAAGGCGGCATATGAAGTAAAGTATTTGGGAGTTACGATCACTTCGAAACCATCGTGGGGAACGCACATGAGAAATATTTGTGGCAGAGCGCTGAAGAAGCTGCGATTCGTCAAGCGCGTTGTGGGAAGATTTTTGAATGAAAAAGTAAAACAGAGGTGCCATTTCTCACTCGTCCGACCACACCTTGAACATGCAGAGAGCGTATGGGATCCGTGAACTTAATAAAATACAAAGGAAAGCTGTGCGATTCGCCAAAACCTGCATTGGGCGTTCAGAACGTGTTACACTGACGGTAAACGAATTAGGTTTGGAGCCGCTAGAGACTCGGAGGCTGCGCGCAGGGCTTAGATTACTTGAGCAATTGAGGATAAATATCTATCAGTGGCATGGAGAACGCCAAATTTGAACACACTATATTTCCTGGTCTGACAAAAACGATTAATTGAGAGACATAATTTTACGAATTGATAGGTATGGGAATACGTTTTTCCTCCGAGCAATTAAGGACTTCTATAAATTCTGGGAGAAACTTCGTTGGAGTTTTTCCTTTCCATTTGTTGACGGCTGGAGTCCTAACACCCCTTGCCACACGACTGATGAGGCGGCTTGCAGTGTAGCGCGTAGATGTTTTGTGAGAGTCGGCCTTTCACGGGACAACTGACCTCCCCCGCCTGTCACTCCGTCGGAAGTCACAGAATCAATTCTGCACCGCTTTTGATGTTTGCCGCGGCTGCAGTTAAATTATTAAATTCATTATTGAGTTATTTAATTTATGGGTCAAGGCCTTCAATTTCTTTCGCGAATATCTTCGTTTCTCAAGGTGCGAATGGAAGTTAGGTTTGTGTCGGGACGGAGCGGCAATTTCCTTTGTGATGTTTCCCGTCGCCTGTGAGTGCGTCTATGAGAGGTGATTGCTAGAGGGGAAAGTCGTCGTCGTGCATAATGCGTATCCATGACAATGGCTTCTCTACCCTAGGGGGTGGGGGAAAGGTCCCAACGGGTTGAGGCTCTCTGGCGTGAGATGTTTTTCAGTGAAGCGAATGAGTTTTGAGGCGAGAAAGGGTTTCCCATCCACGCGGCGGTGTTCATTATAAGTACTTACAAACACTCACTCGCAGCTCGAGGGCTGATCTTCCCATCCAAAGGGCAACTTTCTAATGCTCGCCCCCCTTTTTTTTAAGTCCTGCGGGGCGTAGAAGAAAAAAAACGCGAGCGCTTTCATCCTGAGGGTGGTGTTGGTGGGTGCTTGCGCATTTTCTCCTCATGAATACTCTATCGGCGAGAACTGTTGTGCGCGCGATCTTGCTTCGTCTCGTAGGTGGCGTTAATGATTCACTTCGGTTGGGATCACCGCCTTATCTCCTTCCATTCTCACTCTCGGCTGCAAATCGTTCAAATGGAGCGAGAGGGAAGCCATCCGTGGCGTGTTTGTTTCTGTACCGAATCTCTCGCTATCCATCGAGCTCCGACGCGTCTGAAATGCTGCGAATGGAGAGACTCCTTTCAATCTGGAACCAGAGGACCACCTCGCGGTGTCCCTCCCGTTGAAGTAGGAGCTTAATTTATGAAACCAAACGAACGAAATTTTGGGAACGTACTATGATTAGCATATTCAATCATTTGAGCGAAATAGTTCTGTTAACAATTTGATGTAACAGCATTTTCCATTCTTCTAGTGTTTGTAGCATCATCATCAACACTGGTCAACAATGCTAAGTAAACAATAAAAAGGTATGGTACTTCTTCACACAATTTATTAAAGACAACCGGTTTCGTCGCAGAGGCGACATCTTCAGGTGCAGAAATCGTTATTATTATAGTTATTTATTTGTCCATTTGGATGCTATAAACAATTGAATAACTATAATAATAACGATTTCTGTACCTGAAGATGTCGCCTCTGCGACGAAACCGGTCGTCTTTCATTAATTTTGTGAAAAAAGTACCATACCATTTCATTGTTTACAATGGATTTCACTAGGTTAAGCCTGAAACAATCGAGTTTTAATGCTAAGTAAAATCTGCAACTAAAGAAACTGTTCAAGTATCCCAACTCGTAAGCTCTGCCTCAACATGTTCCTCTTCTATGTGTCTTTCGTGCATCTTTCCTCCTTTCGTTCCCCTTCTTTCGTCTAATCAAAGGTTATTTATTAGTATTGTTTTAGAACTGGTAAGAATAGTATCAAAAAAGAAATGGAAAATTTTTACAAAAGATGCTAGAAATCCTCGCCAGCGATTTCAATTGAAAGTGAAAAAAAACAAAGTTAGTCACCAGGTAACAAAAAAATTAAGAAAAATGAAAAAATCTTGAAATCGCAGCTGCGAATTTATTGCATTTTTGCACATTTTTTACAATTTTTTTCTTTTTTGTGATAGTATTCTCACAAATTCAATATATTATCAATACTCGTTCATTCAGTCATTGATAACGGGTCGACCGGGAACGAGCTAGTTAGTTAAGTCAAGAAGGGGGAGGGATACGTGTAGTGTGTGGGGTTGAGTCGGAGTAGCCGAAAACATGGTCGGCACTTGGCGGCGGTCGTACTCGGAGGGCGCGAATACCTCACGTGAGGGGTGGGAAGGAAGGGGATGGGGGTGGCCGGCACAGTGGTAAGCATTCGCCCCCCTTCCCCCCCTTCCATTGTCCCCCCCCCCCATCCATACCCTCGTGCCCTTCCCCTCCGCCGACCTTATAACCGAGTTCCGCCTCTCCTTTCAAGGCCGAAGCCTGAATGCTGGCTGCGATGCGATGCTGCTTCTGCTGCTGAGGGCACCATCCCACCGACTCCTCCTTCCGTGTTCACGCTCGTGTCGGCGTGCGACGCATCCGTGGATTTCGTGAGCACTTGCGTCCCTTACATCCCGTCGTGATGTCTACATCTACATAATATCCCGAAAGCCGCCTAAAAGGCGTGTGGCAGTGGGTGTTAGGACACCAGCCGTCTACGCATAAAAAAATGAAGTGCTGTAACGAAGTTGGGACTAGCCTTTATTAAAGTCCTTTATGGTTCGGGGGAAAAACGAATTCCCATATCAATCCGTTCGGCAAAACATCTCTCTTAATTTATCGCTTCTGTCGGACCTGGAAATATAGTGTGGCTCCAATATTATGTTCTCCGTGTCGCTCTTAAAGATATCTATTCTCAATTGTTCAAGCAATCTAAGACGTGTCGTGGAGACATCTTGCTGTTGAGTTAATTACCTCACAGATAGTACCTATTCGCAACAATTTTCGCACGAATACGTTCGTTCCATGGAGGAAAAAAACAACTTGCCTTTAACTCAAATTTGAAAATACATTTGGATGAAGTTCGCGATTAAAGAATACATATGACTCAGCTGGGATGCGAACCCGGGTCACACAATTCATGCTTTCAACCCGGCGGCGTCGGCATTAGCCTGCTCCTAATGAAAGGCGCCAAGGGGACCACGGCTTAACGTCCCATCCGACGGACTGAGTGTTGCGCTTGAAATGTCTTCCACACCTTATTCAAGCTGAGATCGGGCAATCTCTAAAAATTCTCTACCACCGCCGGGATTTGAACCCGAGCCCACGGGTTCGGAAGCCAACACTCTAGCCACCACACCAACCCAATCCCCGATCATTGCTTTCAAATTTGAAAGTTAACCTCAGTATTTTCCAGGTTGAGATGTATGCAGGCCCTATGTGCTGGCAAAGGTCTACTCCACGTACGTAGAATTTTTAGGATGATAACTTTAGTTTTACTGCAGAAATGTGTCACCAAAAGAAACAAACATGTGCAGTCAGTATGGAAGTATGCGTCCTCCTTAATCAATTCAGCGTTCTCTCTCAGCAAAAATAGGGGCACAGAAAATATATGAATAGTATTTGAATGAATAAGGACAAACATTTGCGACTATGCCAATGTGGGAGGTCGCTCATTGGGTAATATTCGACCAATTACGTTGATCTAGGACTTGTAATTGACAATCATTCACACGAGAGCGAAATTAAATTGTAAACCCAATTCCAGGCCTCCAAAGTGGCAAACAGACAATGGTACTGGGGTATGCGTGTAAGGTTTCTATGAATGATTCGAGAACTCAATCAGATTATCCCCTGAATTTGTCTATCTTGACTCCATAATTCAGTTGCCGCTAGTTTACATCACGTGCTCAGTATAGAATGTATTAAATAATTCCCTTAAAAAAGTCTATCTACTCTAACGCGACAGACATTGCCCCGCGAACCACGAGAGAGTGCCCTTTTTGGCCAGTTTTAAGGGATAACGCACCTAATTCCTTCTCCTTGGAATAATATATTTCTTTTCCAACTTTAATGTCGATCGGATGACTCGTGTAGTAATACACAAATAACAAACAGTCGCACATAGATGTGTGAAAAATATCGATCCTAATGAGACTTCAATTTTCATTCCCTAAAAAAAAAAAAAAAAACAGGACCGGTTCAGTGATTTCATAATGTTAAGCTTTTTACGAATGCCATAAACGTTGTTTACCGGTTTCTGATGGTCCACTACTTCAACGTAATTGCCCGACGAATTCGTGTCGCTCTGGAATATTTGTGATGATTTTGGTACTTGGGATTCCTCGGAGGGAACGCGGGCCGCAGAAGAAGAGGAAGAATTTGGAGCGAATGATTGCGCTTGCGAATGAGAGGCGCCCGGTCCACTCCACTTCGACGACGACGACGACCCATATTTCGGACGCGGTACTGTTATAGCAGGTGCAATCTCGGCGCGGAGGAAGCGGAGAAAAAAACACAACAAGGTTACACATTTAAGGTAACATTTTCGCTATAAAAACCTTCGGAAGGGTTTCTACAAGCTGGGGGATCTGGGATTACTCAGGGGACAAAGAAAAATGTTTTGTGGTGCAAACGGGGTCGGGATAGTTATCTAGCGGAGTCGTAGTCGAAAGGTTTTAAATTCGGAAAGTTAAAAAAATCTTGAAAAATTAAGGGAACGTACTATGATGAGCATATTTAATAATTTGAGGGAAAGAGTTCTTTTAAAAATTTGATGTAACTGCATTTTCCATTCTTCTAGTGTTTGTAGCATCGTCATCATCACTGGTCAACAATGCTAAGATCGGTTTGACGAAGCTCTCCACTTAGTTCTCCTATCAGCTAATCATTTCACACCTACGTATTTCTTCTGTTTCATATCCTTAATAACCCGCACTATGTATCTAATTCGTGGCCGTCCTTGCCTTCTACGATTGTTTTCTTCAGGCAGTCATGTCTCAGAAAGTGTCCGACTTAATTATCTCATCTTCTCCTTATGGATTTTAAAAGAATTCTCTTTCCTCCCACTCTTGTTGGCACATCCTCAATAAGTTCAACAGATTTAGGCTTCAATTGGAGGCAGTTAGACATATTTAAATAAATAAAAGATCGTTTCACTTTCCACAAAATGTTTAACTACGTACCACGCGTTTCGGCTGACTGAGCCATCATCTGGTACAAGACAGACGAGACCAGGTCTTGTAGCAGATGATGGCTCAGGGAGCCGAAACGCTTTGTACGCAGTAAAACATTTTGTGGGAAAGTGCTACGATCTTTCATTTATTTAAACACATCCTCAATACTTATTCGATCGATTCATTTTTTCTTCATCATTCTTCGTTAGCGACACATTTCGAATGCTTCCCCTCTTGGCGTCTCCGCACCTGCCAACGTCCAAGCCTCGCTCCCGTTTAGGAAAGTGCGCCAACAAATGTGTCTGCGCCTCTACGGGGCCTCTACGGGGGTTCCGACGGGTCGCTCTTCTTGGGCAGTCCCCCTCCCCTGGGCGCACGGGTAACTATTAGGAGCAGAAGTCAAAAAATCGCTACAATTCTTATTTCCTCTGAGATTTCCCCGTTTATTTTTCTGCTATCATTGATTTTTAACTTGCTAGGACGTTCAGCTGAGAACAGCGAATGTCGCTTCGTGGATTCGTTTGTGGTTGTCTCCTGCAATGGCACATCTGTCTGTCCAATCGCAGCGGACGTGCGTGCGACAGCCCATTACTCCCGCCAATTCCATCGAAGACTGACCTCGCTCTTTCATTTTGCGCTGTTTCGCACTCGTCCGGCCACATTTGGAATGTGCAGTGAGCGTTTGGGATATTTGGCGCTGAAAGACTAAATCCGAGAAATTGGTGAAATGCATTGGGAAGCTGAGAGAGAGAGTCGTCAAAAATGCTACGGGCGTACACAGTGGCGCCGACTCCATGGGGCCTGAGAGGGCCCGAGCCCCCTCAAAAATCCGTTATTGGTGTGAGGAAAAAATGAGTCAGGATTGTCGATTTTCCCCGGACTGTCCAGATATCGAAATTCGAGTTATCAAGGTTCTAATGCTGATCATATAACTCTTCTAAAATGCTTTAAAAAACTTCAAATTCACTACTTATAAAATTTTCTGGGGCAAGATCCCCGGTTTTGGCCCCCCCAATATTTTTTGTAAGTCGGCATCCCTGGGCGTACAGAAAGCTTTACGAATTAGTCAGGGAGCCGCTGGAGACTCGGAGACTGCGTGCTAGGCTTAGATTGATCGAATAACAGAATAGAACAGAGTGATACGGAGAACAGCATGTTAGAACCCCATTATATTTCCATGTCTGGCTGAAATGATACCTAAATTAAGAGAGATGTTTTGCCAAGCGGATAGATATGGGAATACGTTTTTTCCCCGAACAATATAGGAATTTAATAAATGCAAGGGGGAAGGAGCTCAGAGCATTTCCTTTTTCACGGCTGGTGTCCAAACACCCCTTGTCACACGCCCATTGAGGCGCCTTGCGGGTTAGCATGTAGATGTAGATGATAAGTACTTTTAGTTCAACAGATTCAGGCTTCTATTGGTGGAAGTTAGACATATTTTAATAAATAAAGGATCGTAGCACTTTTCCACAAAATTGTTTTACTGCGTACAACGCGTTTCGGCTCAATCAGCCATCATCTGCTACAAGAAAGGCCAGACCAGGTCTTGTACCAGATGATGGCTCAGTGAGCCGAAACGCGTTGTACGCAGTAAAACAATTTTGTGGAAAAGTGCTACGATCCTTTATTTATTTTAAATATAAGTACTTTTATTCACGAAATCCTAGATATTTCATTTCATAATCCTATGACTAAATATGTCGCGAAGGCATGAGGATTTCTAATAATCGTGTAATTATCCATCAAATAATCATTTTACTAAACCGTGAATCGAACAAGAGTCTCTCGTTGCCGATCAGATATGATCGCAGCCACACTTCCAAGCCTTTTTCGAATGTGAATCAGTTTCCCGACTACCTGTAAGCGTCTGGAATCCACATTGAGACTCAGAAGACGGAAATCGTGCTTACTAAGTTACTGTCAGAGGAAAAACCCTACTTTGTCCCTATCAGTGGCGGATACATATGGGGGGCGCAGGGGGCGTGTGTCCTCCCCCCCCTTGCAGGGCTGACCGCATTGCAGAACATTGCAGAACCGCAACTTTTTTATATCATAAGATGGCATTGTGTTGTATGTGCGTATAATCAGTTGAAATAAAACTTTGCATGTAACTTCATTATTTTTCATTAGGCACGATAAAAGTATAGGTTGCTCAAAATATCTTTTTCACCCCCCCCCTTGGGTATTTTCTGTATCCGCTGCTGGTCCATATTCAGCGATGTGCGTTTTCCAAATCGCCATTCGTGTGTTCAAAGTGAAGCGCAGTGGTGTAAAGTTACTTACAGTTGACATTGGGTAAAACTCGCCATGAAAGAATGGGAATCAAATTTGCGTATAGCGTAGTGTAACCCTATTCCTAACAAATCCTATTTCTCCTTGTTAAGGAATTTAATAAATGACAAGTTCTGCTTACGTTTCTTTTAAATCGCATTGTGATCTTTCCTTTTTGTATTGGGTATGACGTGGAATGTTTGGTATGCTTCCGGTGCCCTCTGATCATATGTAAATGTACATCATGAGTGGACGTGTTGGGGCATCCACGGGTGTGTTCTTTGTTCTTTGCCATTTTATAATTTGTTTTCTCGCATCAGTGGCGTAGCCGGGGGGGGGGGGGTCCGGACCAGGGGGCTCCTCCCGAAATATAAAAGCATAATTATTTTCCTTCATAAAAGAAAACAAATTATTGAAAAATCATGAATTTACAAACTATTTTTTTTTAACAAATGAAGGTTTTTCGATTTTGAAAAGTGCTAAAATTTGTTCCCCCCTAGTTTTGGACCCCCCCCCCACGAACGAAATTCCTGGCTACGCCACAGTCTCGAATGGTTGTGGGATGTCTAATTTGTGTTGTATTGTGCATGCACTGCTCGTGAAGGAATGCGTGTGACATTATCGTTATACTGGATAGTCCCTATCATATCGGCGGTCCTCACTGGGTGCATTTGTGTCGATTTGTATCCTTTTCTTTGTTTTTAAATATGCCTCGATTTTCGATTGTGAAGAATAATATAAAGTTATTTTCCCATGGTCCAAGTGCTAATAAAAATATATATATTATTATTATAACAATAGATCGTAAGATATGTAATTCTTTGTGGGCGGTGCCGTCTTGGGTCCAGTTGAAGCGGGCGCATGATAAATAGGACACGGTCTCATGTTAGCTCACTTGCTCGCGTCGTCCATCTTCCTGCTCCGCCTCGCAAGAATTTCGAGAGAGAAAAACGCGAAGGTGAGCAGCGCTTTCGCTGTCTCTCTCTCTCTCTGATTGGCCCCAATCGACGCCCCCATCATGCAAGGGGCGCCCTTCAGTCATCATTCGAATCGCACGTCAATGATGAATACTATGGCACAGTCTCAGCGACTGCAGCCAGGTCTCGGAGTTAGTAAAAGTTCAACATTGAAATGTTTATCGCATATAAACTTATCAGTACATGCCAATTTGAAACATTTGTTATTTTTATACATTTTTGTTTTTGATTTGATATTATACATTGTTCAAGTTTTGACATTATACAATGTAATTATATTTTACTCTTGTTTTGCCTTTCTTCCTTCTTCGCACCCAGTCCTGCTCGCCGTTTCTATCATTAAAATAAATGATTTTAGAAAATTGAAAACGCGAGGAGTTAATAAGCGAAAATAAAAAGTCTAAAATATTATTTCCCCAGCCTGGGCGATCAGGTTTTTACATTCCGGTTGGCCGAAAGTATTTTTATTGAAACTAGAATTTAATTTTAATTTTGAATTTCTATCCGGAAATTTTAAATATATCTATAATTGGCGATACGGAACTCTAATATAGGAATAAAAAATATCGGTACCTTTTAGATTTATTAAAATATTTTACCGATTGTGTTAAGTTTCCATGGAGTGTTTACGAAATATTCTGGCAGTCTCTCCTCTCTTAAATTTAATTTACGCCTACTCCCTTTCAACCTATCTAAAAATCCTATTCTCTTCCTTCCTCTCCCTCGTTTACCCAACATTATACCCTCTAACACTATTTTTAAAATCCCCTCTCCGCTCAGTACTCTCTCCATCCATACTCTCCTTCTGCCTCCTCCGAAGCTCATCTCGGGTGCCGTAAAAAAATCGAGACCCATAAAAATATCCGAACAAGATACATTGTTAACAATCATTTATCGCCAATTCACAAACTTTTCACCGGGGTTGAGAAAAACGAAAATATCGTGACTTTTATGGTTTATCGCTGTATCATGGAGGCCCAGCCGGCATGTGAGATTACTCTTTTGTCATGGGATACCCTTTCCTGCGGGAAAATCATTTGTGTGTCATTCCACCCCAGTTAGGGGCGCAGTTAACCTTGTGACATATATTGATGATCATTAGCATGCTAGTTTGCTTCCTCAAATAAAAATATTGTATTTAAAGCGTTTGCGAAAATGGATAAAACAGTTTCATTACGGGTATTTAAAAAATGCTGACTTTTTACGAACTCAAAATTTTTGACGCAACTTTTTCTTAGGAGTAATCAACGTAAGCAGGTGCTCTAGCACTTAGTTTTATTACCTATTATCAATGTGGACATTTGAGCAAAATATTACTGTAACAGCTATTTCTTTACTCAATTATAATGTAAATATTTTAATTATTTACAATTTTAATGAAAAGTATTTTACACAAAGTACTTCTATGTATCAAGAAGAATATTTCAATACCTATGGAGGGTGTTTTACAGTTAAAAAGAGGAAAAAATGTTTGAGCATCTCGGTGCAATGCCTACCACGAGTGCCTTTGGAGACGATTTCCCGTTTTCGAGATATTGCTTTGAGAGATTAATTTATTAGGTAGAGAGAAACATTCCAAGTGGGTCGTGCAGATTTTATGCCAATTTTTTTAGATGAAACGCACTATTGAAGTGTGGGCCCATAATTGCCTTCCTGTTAAATTTCGATTCCGTAAATAAGAAGGTACATACATTACACGAAACGTTGGTGAACGGAAAATTGAGAATTCACATCCGATCAAAACTCAAGAAGATGACGTATTGGTTTTGTGAATGGGATAAATCTCTGAAGCGGAAGAAAAAAATCAAGGCGACGTTGAGAGCAAAACTACATTTCATTAACTGTTCTTGGGGAAAGGGAGACTTAGAAAATAATAATTTAAGCGAGTAAAAAGGCGGAGCATTAATGATGTGCTTTGTGTCGGGAACGGTATAATCACAAACGTTCTGGTTCCGCTGGCGTTATTCCTCTGGGAGCTGAAGAAGCACAATATGGGGTTAATTTATGGATAGGATTCTTTATCTTTTTCTAAAGGTGTGTTTTTTCACTCATTTCCGTCGACAGACAGATGGGCGAAGCGAACGAGAAAAAGATGTAGCCACGTGACGCAATCGGGGACAGCAGAAGGGGCGATTATTACGTTCGGTCGTAATCCTGCTCGGCAGTGGATATGCAGACAGACATAGGTATAATACGACGCAACAGTGGGAAGGCAGATGGTCAGCGGGACACTCGTTGAGGTAGCCACGGAGGGAGGAGACTGGCCCAGAGTGTCTGCTTCGCCATCGTCAACGGGATGAGTGTGGCGAAATGTCTGTGAAAGTCAGCGTGAGAGAGTGCCGTAATCCAGGGTGGTGGAAGGGGAAACGGTGGAAAGATGAGAGGAAGATTAATTTTGATGCACGATGCGGATGAGTTGGAGTGTCGACTTCCCACCCTGTGGGTCCGAGTTCACATTCCGGCAATGGCGGAGATTTATCAACGTATTGTTCTGTTCCTTTTTGAGTGGTTAGTTTCGGATGGGACGTAGGGGTGTGGTCTCTTCGACGCCCTTCGTCTAATGCTTACGCCCGGTCCCCTCTTCCTTATCCACCCTTTCCCGTCGAGAAAATGACCTCAGACGTCGGGAGCCTCCTCCAAATACCATACTCAGATATAGGTACGTGAAAATTGCTCTTTCATTTCAATTTTATGGCACTTTCAATTACAGTTTATAGCAATTTGTAGCGTCTATTTTTTCTTTATTTTCGTAATGTAGCACTAGTACTTAACGACGAAATGTCATGACTCACAAGTATTTGAAAAAAATCCGGAATAGTTTAAATAATTATGGGGTGTAACAATAATAAATTAAGGAATAAGGCATAAAGTAAATAATTAAAAACGTCACAACTAGATTCTACTGGATGAAAAATCTCTCTGCATCCAAGATGCTTACTGGTGTTCAGATTGTGTGGAGTGCAGCATTATCAAACTCAGTTTTTTTCTAGGCGGATGATAAGAAAACATTTCTTAACATCGCAGAAACTACCAGGGATCTCTCTCAACCTCTCTATAAGTAGCTGCCGATGAAAATACACGTATCCTTATATGAAACAGTGAGGCTCAATGTCTGTTGGCTCCGCGAGGGTCGGGCACGGCACTAAATTTACGAATTTTACCAAATGAAAAAGATAATCTGCGGTTTAAATATCATAAAAGTCCAGTCATCGCGCCTATCTCGCATTCATACACGGGTATCGCATCAATATCGCATTTATCGCATGTGCGATTATCACGTATCAGTAACTATAGTATACTTCGATGCACTAATTCACCATAATTGCGGAACGTATATGGTTCATTAATGTGTGGATTAAGTATACATGTACCATTAACATGATCTTTTGTCATTGAGAATGCAGTTGGTACTTTGAATAAAAGCGCATGGAATGTACAAAATTATCATAATATAATGAATGTTTTCCACAAATTCGCTCGTGATGGGATCTCTTCAGTCGATGGAGCTCTGTTCTCGAGATGTACATTGCTGGGAGAGTCGCTTTAAAAATAATGCTGATAATTTTGAAGGCCTTTTCAGTTGTTTTCACAGTATTCTCTCTGTCTCTCTCTCTTGCAGGCACTCTACGCCTCCTGGTGGTTGCCTGGCAATCGAGTGCTTGGCGGAGCCGAAGGTAATTGGCCGAGGAGACGGTTGTAGTCTTCGATATAGGAAGGAAAGTGTGGAGGTGACCGAGGGTCATCGGAGTGCGATGGAGGAGATCGTGTGATTGAGGTGGAGGGGCACCAAGAACTGAATTCGTAAGTATCCATGCTATTCAGTACTCTAGTGCACTTGGGTGGGCCGAAAATGACCTTTTCGGTATATATGCGAGAAAATTAATGTACTATCATATCAGATCCGATTTCATTTTCAAAATTATACAATAAAAACCACTGCCGCCTTTAAGTTCAAATTTCGCGAAAATTCAAGGCGGCATTTGGAGAAAAAAAATCACTATCACCAATCCCATTTCATTCTATTCTTTCATTTCATTCTATTTTCGGTAATTTTACATAATGAATTTATGTTTTAGTTTTATATTTAAGAAATTTCAAGTTTGTGATAAAGAATTCTATGATATTGCGATGCACGAGAATAATATTTTTCGTTAATAAGCTGCCTGATGAATAGTATTTGTTTTGACTCGCGCGATCACTGCCGTGCCCTCTTAAGAGGCAGATTATCGTCGCTTATACGGTTGTCATGGATCCAGGGCGCCTGCCTGCGACTGCCTGCCAATGCCATTTGCATCGTCCGCTCTTTAGACTTCAATTTATGGGATAACCTTTCTCCGCCCCCAATTCGCCTTGTGCTTGCGTTTTCCTCCGGTCAGCTACTAGTGCTACCATTTGCATTCTCTTATCCCCGTCTCCGATCTTGTCGATATTTGCAGTGCGACTATGAGATCACTCGAAATCTTTGAAACGATGTCTTTGGCACTTTCTCAGCCGTGCGGTGTTCGGCTTTTATCGTCGTTGGTGGGAATTTTCTCTTAAAATTTCGATGTTGGGTGGTTTATTCATAGCCGCTTTTCGATTATATATCCGGGGATATAATAAGTGAGGATTCTTTTATCGGCCTCATGGTGTGTTTTCATCCTCTGCGTATCTAACTAGGTTCACAGTATTCCCGCGATCGCGTCTCCGTCGTGCAGATCCGAATTTCGATGAGAAATTAACTATAATTATTAGGCCTTGGGTTGAGATATAAAGGTAATACTGCGTATTTGCAGTAACTGTAAAGCCATAGCAGGAAGCAAAATTGTCTATATTAAAGTTGGGTGCCTCTAGCCGTCGTATAAATTCGCTAAATTGCGGTGCAACCTAACTAGCAATAATCCATGTTAAAATATTGCCATTAATCTTAGCTCAGGTTTAAATTAATAATTAATTAGAAATTTAAAATTCAATACTTCACAGGATATTCCTTTTATATCTTCCTACAACTTTTTTCAGTCTATTGTTATCGAACGCCATTGTGTGAATCCTCAACAACCCTTAACAAATATCCAAGGTGACCCTAAACATATGAATCTTAAATGAAAATTTGGCATTTTGATATATGGGTACATTCCAATAGTCCAATTGCTATTTCTTTTATTTTATCTGATATTTCTAGCTATGAGAAAATTATATGCCCACTCAAATATATTTTTAAAGCTTCTCGGTTGTAAATATATTTTAAAATAAGTGTATTTATTTTCAAGTAACATATATCTCTAATTTATAACCCGTTTTGTTCATTCATCAAGGAGTAGTATCTATATCTTACGTCCAGATTTATTTTCATGTGAAGGAGTAAATTATACCTAGTATTAATAATAATTAATGGTATTCAGTTAAACATTTTTACGATAAAAAATGACGGAACGTTTCGGCCAAAATTTTATTTCGAACGTTATCAATTCAAGGCAACGATCTCTGTGAAATACCTTTTTTATGATCGTGGAAGAATTTCACCGGGAGACTCCCGTGCGATTAATGGTAATAGCTTTGGCTTGGAAGCAGTTAAGTTCGCTGACCTACTGCCATATTTATGTGAACGTACACAAGAACCGCACGTGCTCGCCTTGCGATGTTTTGCGTTTGCTTCGTTTATAGAAGACCGTAGGTAAATACCTTCTGGGGGACTAGGTAGTCTAGAGCTCACTCTTTGGCTGCTGACCGTACGTTCTCGGGTTCATATCCCGGGGAAAACCTTTCAACATCCCACTCAAGTGTGAGATGGCCCTCGGAAAGGAACTATTCCTCCCTAACCCTGAGTATATGAATCCGCACTCCTTTGGCTAATTCCGACGTGACGTCTACCCTGACATCCAGACCAACCTACGAATTTAATGTTTGATTGTAAGTGAATAAGAGTACCTGTTTCACTTTTTTTAGGCTCTATTTATATAAAACATTCGTTATTCAGTGGGTGAATTTAGTTTTTTGAAATGGAGCCGCTGAAATTTATTGATGGAGGGGAAAGAAATCATATAATTTAAAGTGATTTGAATGCCTGCGCTATCCGTAATTTTAGGCTGTTTTCATCTTAGTCCTCATTTATAAGTCATTAGGTTAGCGGGCTGCGTTGCTGTGAGCTCGAGGTTTATATCTGTGATTGTAGAAAACCGTCTTGACCAAATTTAAGTGTTTACATAGCACAATAAATGTCTGAAATAGTTATTTTTTTACAATGAAGCGTAGAAAAGTATAAGGATGGATTGGAAGTTTTCCGTCGATGGTTTTACACACTTAAAAATTCTATCATTCATGTTTGTGGAATGCTTAGACACTGTTAAAGTTAGAGAAAATTATGCGATGAATTAAATCTTCTACCAGGTTTGTCGAGCCGTAAAGATAATTTCATTCGAAAACTTTGAAAGGAGTTGGTCTAGGATAACCACCACGTCATGGATGGTTCCCTGACCATGAAAAACCTGTTATACATAAATGAGAGTTTACATTTTTTACATTTACATCTTTATATCTAGAAATATAATTAAGGCTACGAAATTAAGAAGGCAATATTGGAGGTAGATAATTATTTGTTAGGGTAATATGATGGGAAAAGATAATGGATTTTTGGCGAGTAATAATGATGAAGTAGTAAATGTGTAGGGTTTTTTTTCCTGTTTTCTCTGTGCTCCTGTTTCGTTACTGGTCAACTTGACGAGGGAAACTTATATGACCTAGGGGATTGATGTTATCATTGCGTGTGAATTGATGTATTTGAATAGATGCAACGGCCTATTGGATATGCAACTATCCATGGAGCCGTGTGAGTCTAGTCGCGAATGATAATGCATGCGAAGTAATATGGGTTAACCGTTCTAGAAGAATAATTTAGAGTAGGTAGTCGTGAAAGGGAGGACATGCAGCAGCTATTACAACTGGAGGTTGTGTTCAACATTTTCTTCCTTCCCTTGGGCTCCAGCCGCTGAGAATAATTGTTGAATATTTCAACTCTGCCGCGTGGACAGCGGTAAAATTCATATAGATTGCCACTAGAAAAGTTCTCCTAGATCGAGAATCGAAACACGGACCTTTGGATTTCCTGGGCACTGCGCAGGCCACTACGTTTCTCCACTGGCATATAGTGGCTTCTTGGAGGCCCATATTCCCTCGCGTTGCCATCCTTGATGGACCGCAAGGGCCTAATGATAATGCATGTGTACATTCTAACATTTAGCACCATGAACTTTGGTCAGTTACCATGGGAATCAAGAGGTCTGCGCTGTTGCACCGAAAGCCTAAAGTCCTATTTTCTATTCCCGGTCCAGGGAAATTTTTTCACGTGGCAATTATTGTCGACTGAGAGTGATTGATTACGACCCGAGAGGAAATTTTGGGCCTTCTCACTTTGCGGCCCCCTCTTATCCTCCTTATGCAAACGCCACTATTCTTTGTGGGGCAATGCCATTACCTCGCGCGCACAAGCCCAAAGAAATCAGTTCCGTGAGTAGCAATTGGGGTAATTATTCTCTTCTCCATTGTTTAAGACATTTTTTTTCTCTCTACATCTTCATTGAATGCCCCAATTTTCATCGAATTTTTTTTCCAAAAATGAAATCGCGAACGAGGAATAGAATTCCCATCGCCACTTTCTCTTCACAACGAGGGCTACTCTCGATAGAAGATGTATGCATTCCTAAGATGGTCTCATCAAGATCCATCCTCTTCTCTATCAAGCCAACTTTCTCCTTCCCATCAAATCCTTCAGCGGACCACGTCTCCACTCCACTTCGTCCAACACCCTTCGATCGTATTTACAACCCTCGTTGCTTCCTTATCTCTTCCATTTCGTTCTCCTTGCGTGCAGGCTCTCGTAGTGAGGAAATTATGGCATTTAACTTAATAAATTACGGGAAGTAAAGGGGAACAGGTTGGTGTGGTGGCTAGAGTGCTGGCTTCCCAACCCGTGGGCCTGGGTTCAATTCCCGGTGATGGCTGAGAATTTTCAGAGATTGCCCGGTCCCTGCATTGGTGATGATTGTAGGGCGCGTAAGGCACGGCGGATGGGACGTTTGGCCGTGGTTTCATTGGCGCCTTTCGTTAAGAGTAGGTTAATGCCGACACCGGGTTTCTCTCCACACGTCTTTCCCTACCCTATCCAATGGCGCAAATGTCCTCAGCTGTCGGTCGCCTCATCGCATACCATACCATGCCAATAGTAGATACTTCATTATCCCTTGAGTAAATATAGTAACTTGATGTACATGTTTACTTTGGTGATTTCAACGACCGGAGGCGTGGGGATGAACATTCGGCCTCTGATATTGGTCGCTGAACTGTGGATTTTATCCCGGCTAGATTTTATTTGGATTCCCGATTTGACCTGATACGCAAAGAAAACTAGCGCATACTAACGCAATTTATTGACTGAAAGTAGAAGTAACCTCAGATAAAAATATAAAGTGGGTGGCTGGGCTATAATCATAAGCTTCAAAATCATTTTTAGAAATTTATAGGGTTAACATTAGGAATATTTGTATTTAAAGCTTGTTGTAATCTTTTTCCATGAAAATCTTGTTGTAACCCTTTTCCATGAAAATCAATTTGAGATACTGGCAAATATTGATATAGGCCGTTTTACACGGGGCACGTACTTGCACAGTCTAACGTGTGCACGAAGTCGCAGTCAAAATTGCGTCGTGTAAAGCGGTGAATTGCTAGAACACATGCGAGAATGCGTGGACGTGATATGGCACAATAGCCCGTAATTTTCCCAAGTTCTAATTTCGTTCATGCATTCGCGCAATTCCACGGCATTTCAGAAATTAATGCACCTCTAACCTGCGCAATTCCGTGCCCCGTGTAAAACGGCCTTAAGGAACTACTCTGTGTGCTCAGGAAATTTCAAGATAATGGCATAAGTTTAGAGTGAGTACCTGATCCACCGTCAAAAGCAAATGGTCGAGTGTGGTTCAATGCGTCCTCTTACATAGTTATGCTAGTAAGTTCGAGATTTTAGTGCGTTTCGGGTCAAAGCGGGTATTGGAAATGTTGGCATGTTGAAGCGTGCCGTAGTTGTGTCATTATTTGTGTGTCGTGGTTTAAGTGTCACAGTCTCTCTCTTTCTTTCGGTCGCACGCGGAGTGAGTGCGATGGCACATTTCGATTCCCTCGTCGCATCCGCGGTGTGAATTATGAAAGCGGATTCAGGAAGAGCGGAGAGAGTGGCGCTGATGTCACGCGTCGGCCCAGTTGTCAAGGACGCTGCTTAATTCGGCCCCATCGCTACAAGGGAGCGTCGAACTTCAAATGGAGCCCGAACGCGAGACTCCTGAATGGAGCACTTGGAGTGGGGCATTGGAAGTCAAAAAATATAGGCATTTGAGGGGGGCATAACGCGGAAAAATATTATTCTACGGAATTTATTGCGGACTAGATGGCAGTGTATCTATAGGGAGTCACCCACAAGGGCACTAAATTAGAGTGGAAAAAATCCATTGAACGCGTGGCGCGAATTCGGGAGATTTTGATTCAAATCCCGGTCTACGAAAATGATTTTTCATCTGTAGAATTCTCCCAAATGTGTGCCAGGTGTTCTATCACTTGAACTAACAAAGCATCTTCCCCTATGGAGTTTTGTTTGCTATACAGGACAAAATGGTTAGTGGTGCCAGGTATAAAATGGAATAATATATGTGCGTATTGTGCGTGAGACCTCATTACGCCACTGGCCGTTCCAAGGTCAACTACGTGAAATAATGTGCATGTTGAGCGCCGTACCATGCCGAATAATATTCCAGACCTGTATTTAGCCTTGGGACTGTGGCGCCATGGGCACAAACATGTTGCCTTGTGGCAATGTATGTCTCGCAGCATGAACTACCTTGTTTTCTATAACCAACAATACTCCGCAGTGGAAGAAGGTGTTTTGGTTTAAAGTAGTAGAACTCCTGGCGCGAATTCGGAAGATCCGAGTTCGATTCTCGACGAAAGCCTTTGTGTTTACCACGGAAATACATTGTGCATATTGATGAAAGAAACTGATAGATTGGGCATTGAAGTTGGAGCGTGTTTTCATCAAATGTATCTCAATATGCTTTTATTGAATTTGTAAAAATGTCACTAGACGTGGAAAATGCCCGCATATCGTCGTTTGTTTAGATTGAAAACTCAAAATAAACAACGTAATGTAACATAAACGCTGCCTAAAAATTTAGGAAATCGGTCACTGTGAATGTAATATCCCTAAACCATGTCATGAGGCATAGTTCATAACTTGAAATTTTTCGCCAAAGTGAATAATATCCCAAGCTAGTTTTTAATTAAAATGATAGCAGTCCATTTTCTTCTGAATGATAAATTATGTTTATGCTTGCCAACGGCCATTAAGGAAAAAGTGTCATCCAACGGACAAGTTCTTCATTGTTGGTCTACTTTAGAGACATATTTATCCACCGAGAACGTTGGAATTTCTGTAACGCATAAAATATATTGTGCCAATATTAGTACCTACACCTGTGTGGGGAAATTTTGTGCCCATTCCGCTTCAAAATTGCTTCACAGTCTATAAAACCCGAGAAATGCGGTTTCCGCGCGATGCAAATGCGCATACTTGTCGTGTGGTGAGAAGGAATTTTGTATTCCTCATTTCCAATTGCCACCGCCCTTTCTTCTTCGCGAGTGTATTCGCAAGTGCCTGAGTCATTAGTTCGAGGCTACCCCATGGCTTTTTTTTTCTAACTCGTGCTTGAGTGGAATTCCATAACATTGGCTAGAGTTTTTATTCGGAGGCTATCGTACACTTTCATTACGTAAATGTTGGTCACTTTTTGCTTTGAAATCTTGAAGTTTACGCGAAAGCAAATTCTTGACCTAAATCAGTAATGAATGCATGCCCCCTGACTCGAATATGATAAAAATCAATTAACATTGAAGGGGTCAAAATGAATGAGAGCCAAGAAAAATCCATAAGAAATAAAAAAGTCTCTGATATACTACATAGCCGTGATATACGTGGTGGAGAACATCTTCATCTGGCTGATCAGCCACTAAATATAAGCAAGAATAAGGTTCTCATCATCCAGCCTCAATGATCCGTAATAAGATTTCAATTTCAATTTAAACTCAAATTTCCAAACGTATAGCCAACCTAATTGTCAATGAAAATAAAATTAAAACAACTGCTTATTCATAAATGCTACTACAGCGTTGATGAGTTTTTCAGTGGTAAATTTTTTGGTCTCTATTTTACTGCTCGTTTCATCTTTTCTATGTAACTTTTGAGTGTATTTTATGATGAATAAGTCCTGTGCTGTGTATATCTAACTAGCTGGAAATGAAAGAATTTCGCAATACATCTTTTTATTTCCCCTTCCTCTTTTCCCAGGTGGTGGCGTGGAGTCGGTCATGTCGGAGGGCGTGGTAAGGGAGGTCCTCTCTTCGGGAGGGGGTGGTAATGTCGCTGGGGGGCCGTACGGGGGTGGAGGGGGTGGTTGGGGTGGGGGTTGGGGCGGGGGGGACTCCCGGGAGTGGCTGGCCATCGCCGCCACCGCACCCCTGCCCCTCTTAGGCCTCAGCTGGGGGCTGCTCGTGTCCCGCCTCCACCGGCGACTCTGGAGGCCCGTCGATGTGTTTGTGGCGGCCCTGCTCTCCGCTGGGATCGCCAAGCAGGCCCTCACCCTCGCCTTCGCCCTCCTCTCGCTTCTGCTCCTGCCCCCGCCGCCCCCAGACGCCCCCACCACCACCACTGATGACGTCACAATGGGCGACGTATCCTCACCGGTCGCCGCAGCAGCCGTCAACGGTGAGGAGTGTTCCACATATACCCATTCCATTGTCAAGAATTTCTCCTTCCGTTAATGACTTAAGTTACTCCCAAAGTGCCATCATATGTCATTTTTATACATCATTTATATACATCTAAAATATATTAATTTTATATCACCAGTATCACTTTAACGTCTACAACCCTTAGGTGATATAAAACTGATTTCATTTTAATTTAACTTTGTACATTAAAATCAAATGACACTAGAAAATATGACAAATAGAAGTCAAAATGACTCCATATTTGGTACCCCTGCTACTATTGAAACAGTAATACCATTAATATGCCAAAAGTAAAAGTGTCTCGCCAAAATTTGGCAAGTTAATATTTTTCATTTTGTACCAAAGAAGTTCTAATATAATTTTTTTATTTTGTGTATTTAAGGGGGACTAAATTTTTATTTAAAATAGGAATAAAAAATGAATTAATTCATTTATTAATTTCATGAAAATGGCGGAAGTGCTAAATGTCATTATAGAGGTAAAAATACGACGCATGAAAGGTATCACCAGTGTAATATTTAGGACAAAAAGTGTTATCATCTATATCACTATGCTGTTTGGTAACGTCTTGATATGAAAATAGAGCAGAAGTATCTTCCCCTAGTGTTTGCATGATCGAATGAGTTCATGGTGTTTTGCCCGTACTTTTCGTATCCACCATCACAATCTTGTGTGGACATTACACTGGTACGCAGTGTAGTAATGCTCTTGTTTTACACATTGATTTCCTTCATGTCTCCATCAGACGGCGGCTGGTCCTGGGATAGTTCGGGGGCGGTGTCTCCTGGCCCGCCTGGGGGCGGCACCCGCGAGGAGGCGCTCTGCTCTGCGGCCGTGTGGGGCCTCACCTCTGCGCATGCGCTGCAGGCGGCGGCCCTGGCCTCCCTGGCCGCGGACCGGGCATTGCTGGCCCTGGGCTCGAGGCCCCGCCGCTTCAGGGCCGCGCAGGCCCGCTACCACGTGTGCGTGCTGGCGGTGGTGAGCGCGCTGGTGGGGGCGGCGGGGGTGTTCGCCCGCGGGGGCGGTCCGCCCCCTCCCACCGCCTCCGACGACCCCTGCCTCTTCCTGCCCCACCAGCTGGACTCCCGCTTCGCCCTCTTCTGGATCTGCCTGCACGGGGGGCTGCTGCTCTCGGGGGCGGCCCTCGTCGCCATGGTCTCCGCCCGGCTGTGCTGCTGCATGCCCAAGAGGCGCCTCCGCGGCGCCGGCGCCTCCACTTCCCCCGAGGACGACAGCGGATGCTGCGATGACGAGGAGGAGGAGGCCGTCCTCCCGGTCCCCTCGCCCTGCGACACATCCACTGCCGCATCCACCGCATCCACCACGGCGAGCGGAAGGTGCGGGAGCACCGCCGCGCTCTACGCAGCCGCTTCCGCTGCACCCAATAACAAGTGCGCGTGCGCGGGCACGGACGTGTCCATGGCCTTCCGGTGGACGGAGCCTCCGGCGCCGCGCGGAGGCCAGGACCTGAGGGCGGAGCTTCGCTGGTCCACCGTGGTGTCCCTGATGGCGCTCTACTACATCCTCAACCACATTCCCGTTTTGGTGAGTGCTTGTTTACATTCAATTTGGGGCGAATTATGATTGGCTGGAGGTTGGGTTGATAACGCTTCCATATTTTTCGCGTACTCCCGTTGTCGTAAATTTATCTAAATTGTACATCAATGAGATTATTTAAAACAAGCTATTTATCTTTGTTCCTAAAGGTCTGTTTACGCGGTACATTTACACGTGCGGGTTAATGTCTAAATGTTTGAATGCGAGGATGAACGCCAAAATTCACCGTGTAACCACCCAACTCGTACGAATGCATGCACCGAAAATAGAACCTGCTCTAATTTGGTCCATGCATTCGTGCATGTTCCGTTCCGGTCCACAAAAATCATTCTTACAAACAGACATTAACTCGTACGTGTTAATGTATCGTGGAAACATGCCTGTAGGATTTTATATAATTTACGTGCTCCGACTGCATGAAAAATAATCAATGACGTCGTCGCCACTTATAAAAATTGTATTCAGGTGAAATTTGTCTCCGATCGTAATTTTAATTCATAAGTTATGTCCTCCTTTCGGCTTGCGTATCAAAAGAGCCGCAACGCATCCGTTCGTGTCCGGATTGGAAAGGAGTAAGAGGAGAGCCATTAGTCGCTGATGTTATCTTTAACACTGACATGAGTCTCACATGAATTGCGTACACGACGAGCCAAGCTTCATGTCGGTCGGGCGGTCGCAGGATTTCTCTTTTCCTCAGTGCCGCAGAGAATATTTTCGAGAACGGTATTTGGGATGAATAGTTTCGAATGGACGGGGATTTCTCCTTTTGCTCAAAGTGAGCCAGCGAGACAAACGCATCAATCACTGTGTACTTCCTTTCCAAAGAGCGCGTGGGTTTGTTGCTGCACCCTCCCCCCACCAGGTGGGAGCCCGATCGCTCTCTCTCCGCATCCCTGCGCCTTCTGATGCGCGCGTAGCTTAAAGCCTCTTCGCGCCCACGTAACGTGGGACGTGCTCAGCACGCATAACCTCCTCAAGACCACGTAAATAGAATGCCCTTGATCCTTCCTGATCTTCCAATCGCGCAATGCATTCCGATCGCGGCTTAAGAAAACGCGTCGAATTCTTTTAGCGTATTTACTTGGGATGGTCGGATCGGATACCTCGGATCCAAGTATCCGCAGATATTGCCCTTAATCGGATACATCGGATCCAAAGTCGCGGAAGACATCGGATCTGGATCCGAAATTTTAAATAATAGCTTCAATGAATGCAACGCCCGATAAGGGTGGAAAGAGTTCCGATTATCTCTTTGAATGCACCGTCGCATGCGATTCTTGTCCTACTCATGAACCGTTTTGTTTAAAAGATCTCGCAGAGGTTACGTAAGAGAATTTCAGCCGTGGAAAATAAAAAAAAGGCAAAATACGACTAGCACATATTGTGACTCTTCCCAAGAGATTGAACAATCATCGGGGGAATCTCAGCATCAGGAATTCGAAAATGCATTTGGATCCGAAAATATCCGATTCGAAAGATCCGGCTCCGAAAATCAAGGATCCGATCCGAATCCGGATCCGAAAAAAATCCTGGATCCGTCCATCCCTAGTATTTACGTGAACAGATATTCATCTAGTTACTCTAACATGCATTCATATTATTATGCCTATTCATACTTAACCACCATTGAGGCAGGCGGTCCAATTCGCTACTAACGTCACATTGTTTAAGTTAGTGAGGCCCGAACCGAACGATCGTTTTTTACGTGCCTTCCGAGCGATAGCTTCAGTGATCGCTCCAATTATTGCGGGAAAATGACAGTTTCACGCTATAGTTTCCAGCAATGGCTCCAGGGATGGAAATCACATCCCCCTTTCAATCCGCTAGCCTTTTCATATTGACGTATTTATTCTCATTTACAGTAATAAATATTACGATAAAATTTTCAATAAACTTGAAAATATCGACTTGGGCATTTTTAATATATTGTTAAAAATTCAGGGGGTTTTAGCGAAAATATTTTTAAGAAATAGTGCATCACGAAAGAGCAATGGTCGAGTGGGAGTGATACGTCTTCTTAAGCGTTTTCCATCGTCACTTCCGGGACACATTCAGCCTTTTCTCGTTTGCAATTGCTTAGTATTCCATCAAATTCGCATTCGCTCTTTCTAATGCTCGGATGGTGGAAATCGCGCTACGTCATCAACTTTGATCCCTTGTGTAAGTTGCGACCGAGATTAAAGAGACATGTCACGACGCCGATGGCTTTTTGCTCCAGACGTGATGAGCTCATGTTCCTAATTTCTCTGTGATTTCTACAGTGATCTATTTTAGGTTCATCATCATAAGTGATCAGTCTTGACATTGATTTGACGCATCTCTCCATTCCGCTCTCCTATAGGCTAGCCTTTTCATTGTTACGTATCACTTCTACATCCTCTCCTATGTTGCTCATTGGGGTACATGTCCTACTACGATTGTCTGCATTAGACCACCTTAAAGTGTCAGGTAAGTTGTCACGTTTTCTTTTTAGCGTTTAGAAAATGCTACAATAGGTGAAATTCAAAGCCATGTTCATGCAGTTCTTTGCATAAATCAACTTCAATGCCACCGAATTCCTATTAAAATACACAAAAGTAAAAAATTAGGAAGATTGGTTCGACGTTTTCTTTTACCTGTTCGCCTTTTCCTAGCGTCGTATTTATTCTCTTTTAAATCCTTCGTAACCTGTCCTATTTAAATCGTTCGGGGCCGTCCCTTGCTCTCATTTCCATCCACTTGTCCTTTTATGATTATTTTTCATCGAAAATCATGCCTGGATGAGAAAGTTGTCACTGTTTCAGGTAAGTAATAATACAACTTAATTTCAAATTGTTCGCTGCAGTTGATTCCTGATTGGGCACTTCCGACAAGCGGATGAAACGAATGTCCGGGAAGTATCATAATATCTCATTAAAAGACCTTCCAAAGCTAAACATTCTGACATGGGAAATTTTCCGCCTCGCAGCTCAGAATGTAACAAAAGCGTCCGGAAGATTTTTTTCTCAAGGATTCTCTCTCTGCCATTGTCTCCGTAACTAGATCGCGAGGTCGAGTGGGAAGTAGTAGATGCGGAAGGATCTTCATTAATCACGTTTTGGCCGTCTCGGTTGTAATATCTCGAAAAACGTAAACCTGGTCAGAAAATTCTTGAAGCCTTGATGTCACGTCGAAGTTGACTGCAATCGTGGTCGACAGTTATGTTCGACTCGTGTGCACGTGCGAGATATCGACAGCGAAGCATAATGAAGGGAGTGCGAGTTGATGGAGAAAATTGTCCATTTTGACTCGAACTATCAATCTTCGATTATTCCTCCCTGGACCGATGAGCGAATTTGAACAGTTCAACTTTGGATGCAATATGAATCGATATATCGCCAGCGGCATTTGTTTATTCGGCTGCGTAGGCAAAGGATATTTATGCAATTACAGATTGCTTTTCATCAATTTGATAGGTGAGGAATTCAATACGAAGGATCGAAAATTAGCCACGTTTTACTAAATTTAATCACAAAGGAGGGAGTCTATAAACTGTTTCTTTCCCGTCAATATCATTTCTTTTGTTTTCTGTCTCTGTCAGCTCGAAGTAAATTGGTACTATCGACATCCTTATGCGTTGCTTTTACTAGCCACATATCCATAAGAATCTACATTTAGTTTTCTATGGATATGTAATAACTGGATTCTTGAAACTGAATGCACAAACGATTGGAAAATAAAAGTAATAACTGAATAGAATTAAAGAAATTTTAGATAATATAATGATAGAACCATTTTTGTTGGAACAGTCCATGATGGAAGCCCAAAAACAGGTTTTTATGGGGTCCTTATATATCACACTAGTTTTGTAAAGGGTATTCTATTATTATCTGTAGGTGGAACAAAGATACACATTATATTCACCTTATTTTTCGTTCCGATGTATTTTCGTTAAAACACGGTTGTAAATCGTATGAAATATTATACGGCACTTTGTACCCCAAGTTTCATGTTAATATTCCTGTTAATTCAAAATCTAACAAACCTCTAACCAAGAAATTTCGCCAGGTAATATCCGCGCTATTTTTTTCCGTGGAGGCTGTCTTTGATGTATTGGTAATTGAATATCACACTTAGTGCTTCGTACAAATGATTTATTGTTAAGTTCTTCTTTAAACCGGAATTTAGTCCGGACCTAAAAAGCCCTTTACTCGGGTGTTTGAAAGGAAGGAATCCCGAGTGTCATCGTCTGCTGTTGTTGTCCCCTTTGGCTCCCGCCACCTCCGGGTGTGATATCTCGCGAAACGGGAACGGAAAACGTGACAGCGTGATTATCTCCGCCGGGGCGAATTCGTCGGGCGAGGTTGAGTGCGTGTGTAGTGGGGTCGCAAACAAGCCGCCCCTTTTCCAAACGGAGGGCCCTTCCGCCCACCCACTGCGCGGTTCGACTTTCTCTTCGCCCCGTCGCCCTCTTTTGTTTTCCCCCGTGGTGCGCTTCAATTAGTTCGCGCCTAAATCGGGGTCGTTCACTTGTCGGACCCGAAATCGCGATCAATTCCCAAGAATTCATTGGATTGTAGGAAGTACGATACCCGCTACTAAAAGAAAATCTTCTGCATTTAACTGTTCTCTCATTAACTCGAAAAAAGTCACCGCCCACTTATGCATGAGTTGGTGACGTCAGCAGTCCCCCTCCTATTTAAATCGCACAGAGAGAAGCGCACATTGAAGGAAAGTATCCCTCACGAGAGTATAAGGAAACATCAGCGAGCCACGGGGTGTCGATGTGCTGGGCCCATGAGTCATAATTAGTTGAGTCGCTGTGACTCGCTCGGCAGGAGTCGGTGACGTCATCGACTAATTACGAATGGCTCTTGCGTCATCGACTTCTTGCACGAATTGTTAGAAAAACAGGCGAATGGATCGAAAAAACGGACAAATACGGGTGTTTTGGATTCTCTAATCGCAATCGACAGTTGAAAAAATTGGAGAATGAGCAAGTTCGGCGAACACCCGCGGAGAGGCTCGACGTCTGCCGTCCCTTGTGGGAGTCATCGGCCGCATAATTATGCTCACTTCTCACGCGCTCGACAAACTCTTTTACACGCTTCCGACTTTTTCCTGTTCGATATGTGTGTTGTTCCCCTTCGAAAAAAGTGGGCTGTGCCACCTTACCTTCCCACTGCAAAGTGGGGGCGTCGTGTGATGTTTTGACCCACTTCCTGGTCCGGCGTGGGAACGAACGACTTTACTTCCCCTGCCACCATCATCATCATCATCGGCTGAGATGATTTGTTGCTTTTCCTCCACTCGGCTCCTTTGCATCCCACGCTCCGTCCCCCCCGCGGCACTCCATGAAAGCATTGTTATCCCTTCGAGCAGCGTCTCCCTTGTATATTTGAATATGGCCGTTACGCCTTCGATTGTTGCGTCAAGATTTCGAAATTGTATTGGCGGGCGATGGAGAGAGATCGCAGTCAATCAGTTCATTTTTATAATCCCTTGAGTGAAGAAACATCCACTCACAATTCTTCACGGAAATTGTGCCATCAATTTTGATCAATTCGCCATTCAGTTTTCAATTTGAGCGTTTGCCGACATCGATGTTTCTGGAGAGGATGTTTGTGAACTAGAGAGAAGCCTGTTTTTGATACGGCCGTCATAGTGACACACTGCGTATGTTGTGTCTCCTGCAAGCGTTCGTATCGAACACGTCGTCAAATTTAGTCTAATCCGAGGCTGCCGAAGCATTCAGAATTTGCGTTACGACGTAAAGACATTAAATAATTATTTCGTTGGACAAAATATTGAAAATAAGTTTATTTTTAGTTTACGTATCCAAATTTCTTCGTGTACGGTATTAAAAGAGAATTTCGCACTGTAATGGGAGGCTATTTTATGCTTTGGTGGCTATATTTATCATTAGAACCTGTGCGAATCTGCTTCTGCCTTGGTATAACAACACGGGTGGCTTCTGGGTTCACCTACGGTAAACTCAAAGTAAAGATGGGGCCATTCTTACTCTGGGGCGGTAAGAGCCAAGGGGCTGCATAGATGAGGCCCCAGTACATCCCAGGGATGTTTTATTTGTGTTGCCAAGGAAGGAGGATTTCAATTAGTTTCCAGAAACGTCCACAAGGTAGCGAGGAGGGCTGATCGATCCATTTATTCTCAATATTTGCAGTTCGATATTTGATGTCGCCAGGAATTGCCCTGAGCAGTTATGAATTATCGATAGAAAATATTGTCGCGAAAATAAAATTCTCTAACCAGTCCAAAATATAACACGCGTCCCCATGAAATTCGGAACGCTCTAACGTCGGCGTCGCGAGTGGCGTGGATTTTAAACCCGCTTCAATGGCGTTGGGGGACAATCTAGTGACCGAAGTATGATCTGGTGCTCTTCCGGTGAATCAATTGAATGAAATTACGGTGTGAATGTGGGAGTCCAATTGCATGCTGCATGCTGGTGATTGATCACCCCCTGCCAAACACCCTGGAGATGGCTCGCATGGTATTATGTAGATGTAGATGAAATGCTCTCGGGACTTCCGCCGGGTGAGTTGCTCCATAGCTGTCTACGTTTCGACCAACGACTCTTTTGTCGGCATTAGTTATCGCAGTATTCCTTCAGAAGACGACGAAGGTATAGTGGTGTTCCTGACGAGTCGCTGGTCGAAACGTCGACAATATCGAGCCGGTATAACAACCGAGATCAGTGGCGTAACTATGGGGGGGATGAGGGAATTTATCCCCCCCCCCACCAAACCCTCAGAGAAATCAAAAAATAATTTAAATTTCTTGCCTGGATTTGATATATACTAACTGCGTCTGCTTGAAGTAAAGTTTTAAGTGCCGAAATGATGTAAAATGCATTTTCAGGCATGTTATTTTTCAAAATGTTTCCTTGAATCCCCGTTTCAGAGGGGGGTTGCCCCCAGTAACCCCCCTCACCCCCCCCCCCCCACCACCCTAAGCATATTCCTAGTTACGCCACTGTCGAAGATCATTTCATTGGACATCTAGTGAATCCTCCGTTGTAAAGCGATATTCGTGGGTTGGAGGTATGGCTGACACCTTCTGCACACACCTCTGTTGGTATTTACTGCGCGGTGCGCGTTGCTTTGAACGGAGACCCTCGCCGCGGTGGAAACAGAAAGGCCGGTCTGTTCTGGTTGACCTACAAACTTGGTTGGTTCATTTCGATATGTTTTCACTCGCCGCGGCAAAAGGCGGACAAAGCTCGCGCTCGCTGTTCTAATTTTTGTGATGGAATGAGTCGTCGGTCGTGTTTTTGTGCGGTTGGATTGACTGCGGAGGGAAAGTATGTAATAGCTCATTAGAAATTTCTAACCATCTTTCTCATGCGGCGTCTTCACCCTCATTTCTACACAAACTTGAGATGGTCTGATTTGTGTGCATCCAGCTGTTAATTTATACGCATTCTGGAAATGAATATCATGAAGAAATTAATGGCGGAAATCAGTCTTTCGATAATGAGATATAATCAGGGTAGAACCATACACTTTCTTGGAATGTGTTTTTCCGCGGAATGTGGAGGCAGTTGTTGATTCACGGTCATTCCTGCTAGCAACGCATCAAATTTATCATTTTAATTTATTTTTTAGTGGAAATAAGTGAAGGATATTATGAAAATCTTCATTTACGTTATACTTCATTAATTCGAGGAATGGTGCTGACTAGCCGGCGGCGTATATTTACGGAGTCTCCCGCAATTGCGCATCAAGTGCTAAAATTCCTCACAGGAAAATCATTTGCATTGTCTGGGGTACAAACTCGTGAAAATATCCCGCACAGCAGTGACACAAGTGGTTGTTCCAGTGAGATGAAAACTGGCGCGAAGTAGGGTTATCCTGCTTCGAATCCCAGTCCAGGCGAATGATATTTTTCCGATGTGGAATTTTCGCCCTTCATCTGATTTTTTTCCGCGTCCCTACATTTCTATCCGACTTCTTCTTCTTCTTCTCCGTCTTCTTGGTCTTCTTTTCTTCTTTCTTCATTGCTTCTGCTGATGATGGTAAGTCTCTGCAAGGATTTCGCATGTTGACGACCCCGAGGACCTTGCCGACCTCGCTGCCGTGCCCGACACCCGCCCTTTGCGGACGGGTCCCGGTCGATGAGATTTCGAGGCTCATTTGGCTGTACTCCATGTTTTCAGGGAAGAGATAGTTGGTGGGGTTTCCCACTTCCATTCCAACAGTGTTTTTCACGTGACACCATCACGTGAATTTCTTTCGTCTGGCTCCTACCCTTCGACCTATCTAACATGGGTGACCCTACCGGGAATAATTGCGAATTAATCCCGCCAGCGCAGCTTTAGGGGTCATAGGAACGCGCAAGCCTTTCCACCGCGACAAGGTTGTAGCCCATGGGATTTTTGATGTTGAAAATGGTGTTAAGGGTAGAATGTTAGGTAAACGAGGGAGGGGAAGGAAAAGAATAGGATTTTTAGATAGATTGAAATGAAGTAGGCCTTACCGTGAATTGAAGAAGGCAGTGTTGGGAGGAAAGGGAGGCTCCCAGATCACTTCTTTAGTACTCCATGGAAAGCTACCTTAATCGGTGGAATACTTTAATATCACAACGGATTTTTATAGAATGCCCTTTTAATCAATCCAACCACAGTATCTAATTTTAGATATTGCTGTCGGATTGATAACCAGAGTATTGATTAACATTGACATTTTAATTGCACTTTGAGTGCGCGAATTTGAACACTGATCCCCCGGATTCACGCCGTGCACTGTCTTTCTTGAACTGCAAAAGAATCGTTTTTCCTCTTCGGAGTTCTGCTGCTAATTCAGGACATGGTAGCCCTGGCAGTGTAAACCATCTTGTCATCCATTAAGGCGACAGAACTCCACACATGACTTAGGTGCAAGGGCGTGCCCTGGATCATAACTAGGGGGTGGGGGGCATGCCAAGGGATTTATTAAATTATTTCCTTGAAAAAAATAGTTTTACAATAGTTACATATTTTATACTAATATATATAATGTTTCGTGGGTTTCATGAAAGTTTGTTGAAGACTTTCGTTTCAATTCATTACTGACTTTGCTTAAAGACTTTTGCGTTTTTTGCTTCTAGGGGGGGCAGATGCCCCTCCCCCCCCCCTAGAAGCAAAAATCGCTGGGTACGCCTATGCTAAGATGCCTTTGTCGTTCAAGTAGTTGAATAGCTGGTGCGAATGTGGAAGATACAGGTTCGAATCCCGGTCAAGGAAAATGAATTTTTTCTCCGCGGAATTTTCGCTCTTCATTCTTCGGAATAGGATGATCGTGAATTCATACATTTGTAGTCTCGTGTGGTTACTTTGTCGTTGTGTATCGCATGTGGGTGTCCTCGGAGCCTCGTTACGTCATCGTCGGATGAGCGATTTAAGCCCTTAACTAGCCTTCGATTTCGATTGAATTGGTAGGAGGGACGTACCCATTGAGGACGGACGGTGGACGGACCCAATTAAATAGACGACGTGAGTGTCGTCCACATGGAAACGCGCCCAGCCCAAGGTCCAAGAGACTGCGCACATAATAAGTATAGGAGGACTCAGTGCGTCCCGTCGAAGGTTGATTTATTTCTGCTGCGCGGCTCGGAGCGATACATTCATTATCAACATAGTTGCTATTGAACTGAGTAGTTTGAAATCGAGAGGAATTGCAACAAAAAATTATGATAGATTATACAATCACGAATATAAATTTCGGTTAATTGCTTTTATTATAACTTATATCCCGGCGACTATAACTTATATCAGGGTGAAATTTAGGATAGATTTTAGATGTGGTTATTATCCATACATTACTCAATTAAAAAATAGAGCAGCCTCCGCTGCCGCGAGGATTTGAACCCTGTTCCACGGGGTGTGAACTCAACAATTTACCCAACATACGTACTCGATACCATCCTATCGGATTGGGTCGGGGAGGAAGGAGCTAACCATAACGAGATGAACCATTGCAGGTCACCAATTAAACTTAGCGTACTCGCCGTCGTATTATAGATAATATTTTATTAAAACTGAAAGATGATGTAAATATAAATACGTTATAGTCTCGGAGATAGAAAGAAAGAGAATTAGACAGATAACGAATGCATCTATTGGCGGAGTGAGATTGGAAAGAGTGAAAAGAGTTGAGCTATTTGGGCAGAATATTAGAGAATAATGACAACTGGTCCCTGAAGTCAAAAAAAGGATTACTTTAGCGAAGAAAGCCGTCAAATTAAAGGAAAGTTTCATGGCAAACAACACCATTAGTTTTAGAGATTCCTGGAAATTGTGTTATGCAGTGTGCTGTCATACGGGCGTGAGACATTGAGATCGACGATGAATGTGAATTGAACAACTTTGAAGACCGCGAAAAACGTAGATTTGGAGTTGGGCTGGCATGCAGAAAAGCTAACGAGACGATATTAAATGAAGTGCATTTAGAGTTAGATATATTTGGAAAAAAATAGAATTACATAAGCAAAGCTCATTGGGCATTAGAGTATCTTCACTTGGAACGCTGTATGAGGAAATAAACCTCGGTAAAAGACAGGGAGGACGAGCGAGAACTTCAAGTATCTAAATCTAAAAGTATTGGTGATGTTAATTTATCGCAATATTACAAATAAATGAAGAAAAGGCTTGAGATAGCGCATTGGTTGGAAGTTACGGCTGCAGCAACAGGAGTGAGCTTTGTAAAGAGGAGGGAACTCGTCGTCAGGCTGTCCTCCTTAATTCTTCTTTAGCAACGCCATCTCCACTAACCATTTCCCTCACCCCCCCTCCCCTCAACCCCCCGTACTGTGACAATGAAATACCGCTTCCGCCATCGCCGCGCCAGTTTAAAACCAATTCTAGGAATTGTATGGTCCTAAAAATTATCTGGCGTAAATTCTATCCGACGATCATCAAAATTTATCTTGCAACTGTTTTTTCTTACCTAATTCACTACCGTTTTGTGACAGATAGTTGTGAAGAAGAAGAGGTTGAAAATATATATTTATATACAGAAAGGAAATTATGCTTCTGATATATGTACATTTGGGGTTTTTAATGTAATTATTAAAATAACTTCTGCGAAAAAACGACTCGGTTCCATTGGTAAATTGTCAACGTTTTCCATTGAAACACTATTTGTTTGAACTGGTGATAGTGAAAGTATCCCTTCCTTTCTTCTTTGTAGCTAATGCATTTTTATGCTGCTCCACAATTCGCCTCAATAAGAGTTTGGCGGTGGGACAACAGCCCAAATGAAAAAAATAGAAGGATGGCGCGCGTCTGAGATGCATCTCTAAGGAATCCCGGCTAGCTCATTTTAAAGTCCTTTATTGTTCGAAGAAACACGAATAATTATTTGTTTCTGCAAATTATCTCTCTTATTACATGGTTGCCTGAGGGAAGAAGAGTGCACTGTTTTCAACTCCGTATTATGCAGTTTTTCCTCCGTAGATGGCAAAAAATTCAGCCGATTTTAAAAGAACAAACTATTGGTTGAATTTTAACATTAGCGAAAGTGGCATTGGGCATATTTTGTCAATATTTGACTTCCGGGTTGGAACGGAAGTGGCGTGTATTTATTCAACCGCAGCACCAACTTATGCGAAAATCCTATCGATCGACTCCATACGTTTCTTCGAGTGTCAAAAGCTATACTTGACTCCAATAACACTCTCGATCTTAAACTTATCTACTATTGTACCAAATTAATGAAAAAAAAACATCGTTCCACTAATTAAGTTGCTTGGAGACTGAAATATCGTACGTAATTAAATATTACTTCCGCTTCGACGGGCAGTGGTATGTTACCACACAATCACTCTACCGTTGAAAGTAAACAAACTATTGCTTGACATTTTTTGTTTAATTATATGCTATAGGCAGTATCGTACTAAAAGGTGACTTCCGGTTCAAGGCGGAAGTGCCAAGTTACAGCTCATTCACAGTATCTATCTGCAACAATACCTTTTGCCGAAAAATAAACGGAAGATTAAGTTAGCGGGCTAATCGCCATACCGATATGGGTGATCATACAATCGCTCGACTCATCATGATATAATAGTGTAATTTGCCTGTAGTGACTTTAATCCCCCTTCTGGTTTGGACCGAAGGTGACACTAAGGAACTTAATGTCTTCACCTATTTAAATGAAGGTAAATATGCAAATGCAGCTTCATGCATACACACTCACACATATACTCAAGGCTTTACATAGCTGGAACTCCATTTCTGGATCGAAAAAGGAAGGATACTCATCAGCTCAGAATTTCACAAACGAAACATCGTTTGAAGTTGGTGGTTTCATCGTTTGAATCGTGATGCTATTGGGAGTGTTAGCGGTTGATAAAGAGCAGATTATAATCGCCAATTTAAACTGGATATGAGGGAATCCTTTGAATTTACTCCCATATGGACGAAATAATTGACTATTTGTGTACCTGAAATTGTTATTTGATTCATTTGTTAGCTTTTCTTGAGTTTTCTGACAAATTAAATTTGTATAGTTTTATCATAACAATATCATATGCTTCACATTAACAGCTCCACCGATTTCTGTGAGCAACTTAAATTTGTCTCTTCATGTTTTGGGGTAATTTCGTTTAGGTCGGAGATAAAATATTCCTGTGTCGGATCCCATATGCTCGTTAAACATCTCTCTTTTCGCTTTCAAACGTTGCTCTGCAAGGTATAACGAATGCTTACCACTCCCTATGTATATTTTATCACATCCGAACTGCTCCTCCGCCGTCAACCAACCGTCCTGGGGGAATTCGGTGCTGTGGATGAAGATGAATGGTTGTTGACCCTGCTTGCATCCGGGATACCCGAATAAAGATCGAGCAACAGAATGCATTGGTGCGGTGGTGAAGCGGGCCCAATGCCCTCTGCTCTGCAATGGAAAATGGGCCCAAGGGCCCTGTGGAACTTAGGACGGTGAAGCGTTGGGAAATTCGTCGGAGAATTTGACTATGATACAGTTGCACAATTATAACTCGCGATAAATACTCTTTTGTATTTTGGAATTAATTCCTATGAAATTTATAGACTGTGTCAATGTTAGGAGGATGTTTAAAAGCTGTCTATTTTCTGTTCATCTACCCATTGTACAATCTTAAGATCTCAATCTTAAGATTCTGCGGCCCTCTCTTCCTCATTTTACTTCCTCCGTATTAAAATAAAATATAATTGCACTTTTCAACAGTTATTTCATTGAGTAAAACGCGTTTCCACTCACAGAGCCATCGTCTGGTACAAGAACCAAAATGCCTTGATCCGTCGTACGAATTAAAATAATTGTCGAAAAATGCAATTACACTTTATTTTAATGTGTAAAACTACCCATTACATCACGCCTGAATCGGTTCAATTTATTTGTTCCACCGCTTCCCTGATTTTCTTCTTCATTGCGGCCTTCTTTATCTGTTCCAATCCCTTATCTCAGAATCTTCCTTCCTTCTAGGGACTTTTCCTTCAGTTTAATCCTAATCAAATCACACAGATGACCTATATGATACTTGTGATTCCAACTCTGGTGTACGGCGCTTCAAAGTTCCCTTTCATCTCCATTTCACTTTGGTACTCCTCATCGTTTCTCGCCCTATCCGTCCATTTCATCTTCAGTTCTTATTCAGATTTACTATTTTCCGTGTAAAAGGTATAATATTGACATCCAAGATAACATATATCTAAATATATTCAGCTGGGTGTAAGAAAAATTTGTAAATTCCTGTTTATAATATTATTTTTAGTATACATTTTGCACTTCACAGTAGCATCATTAGGACTAAATACATTGTATGACAGGAGTAAATGCATCAATACAAGACCTGACGGTTAGCCATCTGTTTAGCCCTGAGGAAATCCTGAGGACTGTTAAGTATGTATATAGTCCTGATTCCAGGGAAAAATAACTGGACGAATTGTAATTAAAAAACATTGCGTTCGCCTTGTTTCTTTGGATGACGTGGTAAAATATTAGAAAGTAACGGCAAAAACACTTGATGAGCTATCCGTAGTGATGACTTACTAAATACCATATAAATTTATGGTTCTAACAAAACTTAAGCAGCCTAAATAACTTTTTATAAGAAACTTTTTATAGTGTCGCCATGGTAACATGCACGTAAACAGCCCAACGAATTCCAAACATGAATTTACTAATTCGGATGTGAACGGGGCTGTACATCCCAGAGGCTAGGCGTGCGGCTGAATCTGTGTAAATAAATAATGATGAATTCGCTCTGTCATTCCAATGGAGTATTAACACGGTAGCAAGGCCTCTCGCCAAAGTACTTCTCGATCAACCTCCGGTCGAGGGGAAATGAATGAATGCGCCGCTTGTGTGTGTCGCTTAGCGTATGGCCAAGCGACAGCGCCTCCTCTCATGCTCCCTTTGACTCTTCAACCGTAGAAAACGGCCTCTGGGTTTTCCGAAGAAATTACCCACCAGAGTGCGCGCGAATCTGCAGTGGAGGCGAAGAGTGAGTGACTCCCGCTGTAATTTATGAAGAGGAATCGTCAACCTTTTTAGAGCGACACGGAGAGGAAATCATTTTAGAACCTCGCTAAGTTTTCTAGGTCCGGTAGAAACAAAAGAAAGCTGCACGATTAGTCAAAAACTGCAACAGAAAGCGGAAAACAAATGTTAAACGAATTACGCTTGGATCCTCTAGAGACTCGGAGGCTGAGCCCTAAGCTTACATTTCTTGAGCAATTGAGAGTATATATCTATCAAAATGACTCGGAGTATATCATATCAAAAAATCTCTCTATTTCCAGGTCCAAGGAGATTATAAATCAAGGGAGATATTTTTCCGAAGGGATAGGCAGAGGAAATCGTTTTTCATAAACAACAAAGGGCCTTAATAAATGATCGGCTCACTTCGCACGGGCATTTCCTTTTTCTGCAAACCGATAGTGTCCTAACAATCCCCGCTACAAGCCTCTTAGGACGATTTTCGGGGCTGTATGCATATGACACCATAAAAAAAGAGTGATATGTTGCCGGAAGGTTAGGTATGGATACCAATGCATCCTCAAATGCGATTATGCTTGGTGTTAGCCTTGAAAGAGTAGAGAAAAAGAATAAAGAAGCAAATCACGTATTTGAGGAGCACCAAATAGGCCAAGAGGCTCGATTTCCATTCAGCCCTTTGAGATTTGTTAGCTCGGCAATATTCCTTCCGGTTTGGCTTCTCGCCCCGTCGTACTTGGCCGTTCTCTCGATTTCCACGCCTCCTGGTGGGAACTGTGCTGCCCGCAAACTGTTCTCCAACTGGGGCACTCTTCGGCCCACAGTTTTAACTTGTATTTTTAGTCGGAACATTCTCAATGACTCCGTTGTCTTCTCGAATGTGGAGCGACGGCGTAAATTACGTAAAAATTGCCTCAAACAGTTTGAAACTAATCAAAACAAAGGAGGATTATTCAGTGAAATAACATACGGGTTGTCAATTCTTCGATATGTAAACAGAAGAAGCGTTGCTATGGCCAAATATTGATTCAATATAAAAAATATTTCTAAGTCAAAAATATGTTTCCTTATTTTTTTGACATCTTGCTTTAATTTTTATAAATATTAAATGTTGAGGTTCAGGCATTTTATAAAAAACATATGTCCCAATGTTTCAGAAATTAATATTCCATTTTCAAGGCTTTTATTTAATGATTCGCGGTGAGCTTTCGCAGCCCGAAAAAATTAGCTGAAAACCATGATAGGAATGGATATTACTAGGTTGCTAATGTAAATAGCGTGATGTCAGGGGCTCGGGTCAATGTTTGGATCAACTGACCCAATAGTAAAGTGGCCAGAGGGGCTAATCTGCTGACGTATTGCTACCGTTCTTTAAAATGGGTTTACTAAAGTGACCATTCGTGACACTGCATACAGAGCGATCCTAATTTCAGTCGGAAACAATCTGTAATAAGGGCTGTTAACTGAAAGTCATAGTCGTGATGACATCGGCATTTAGTCATAACTTGCCAATATTATTGCTGGCGATTGCAAATATGTACTTGAATCACTCGCGACTATCCCTTTTAGACTGTTGTACAATTTATTGGACACGCATTTTAAGCCAACTTAAGGATCTCAATGACAATTTCTTGTTATCCCAACGAACCCTATGATGAAAATATGGGATATTTGTCAAAACAATTTATTTTTATATAAATTTGGTGAAAATTACAGCGAAACACGAGAGTAACGCCTTTGTGATTAGTTAATATCAAAAACGTGCTTTTTCCTCATTTAAAGTCAAGTCTCAGATGATAAGGTTATTGCGCTGTTGAGAATAAATGTTCTGCACCCTACGCTACGCTGCGGGAAATTTTGAAAACCGGTAAAAGTAAGCCCTCGAGGTAGCTTAATCGAGGTTCCACGAGAAAAAGACGTGGTACAGTCTGTATAGTTCACTTGTGATTGGCAGTGAATTCACTTTTCTCTGCATTCGGCGATTGCATTACTAAGGAGCCACCTGCGCTCATCGCAACTTAACTTTTTCGATTCGACGGTTTGTGGTCGCCACCATTTCGCAATTGGAGGGGAAGAGGTGCTCTCCCTCCCCTCCATATAGTTACCACCCACCCCCTTTATCCTCTCAATATACGCGGACATCGGGTTGCTTGGATACGAGTGTGGAAATTGGGACATCGGAAGATCATCTCTCTTCCCGTCGGCCACCGCTCCGCACTCTCATCTGTCCTCTCGTTCGCATGAACCCCGTTTTCCATCAAGGGTCATTTCATTCAAGATTAACATCATCATGGCACTCACACTAACTAAATCACCAAATAATCATCAAAAGTCAACAATCCTGAGATAAATTATACACAGTTCTCCATCTCCGCTCTCCTATCTGCTAGCCATTTCTCAACGCCGTATTCTGATATTTAAAAAAATGAATTAGCTGCGACTCCTCGGGATAATAATGTAATGGTTTCCCCTAGCCTTCCACATCGCAGTACTACAGCAGTAAAAGTAAATTTTACCACGCCTGCAGTGAATTGAGTGTCGCTGTACTGACCAGCAGCACAGCCGCGAGCAATAATTGCCATCGGAAAAAATTCCATGCTGCGAGAATCGAACGACTGACCTTTGACTTTCCGGGTCACTATGTAGACCAGTTCGCTATCGAGGTTCTTTAATTCCCATGGCAATTATCATCATAGTATTACAAGCCTAAGATTGCCATCTCTCCATTTATACTTTCTTCAAGCTGCTTCCTTCACTCCTTGACATTCTTCATTCCTTAGTTCTTGTTACTATTTCCCCATTACTTACCTTTAGGGCTTTCCGCGGGGACGTCTCCTTCAAAATTTCTCTCCTTTATATCTCTAAGGTAATTTATGCATCGTACGTCGCGACGTGACCTATCTACTCGGTCCTTCACTGGCGTATGGCTCCCCAATGGGGAGCCATACGCCAGAGCCATACCCCATACCTCAAGATGAACCAAACTCCCTTTGGTACCTATAACTTTGTTTTTTGGTGAATGAATTAGTCACCTAGCAAAATACATCTATATGCTACCCCAGTGCAAGCCGACTCAACAGGCGTCTGGCGGGGGGTGTCAGGGCACCACCCGTTAACAAATATAAAGTATATGCTTTAACGAATTACTGCGTAACTATCCGTTCGGCAAAATAACGATTTATTTTTTCTGTCGGATCTGGAAATATAGTGGGGTTCTTGTAATATGCCCTTTGTAAGGTAAGTGTTAGAGGGTGATAGAGAATTAAAGCTAGGGATCGGACTATTTATTTTTCTAATTTTATTACAAATATTGTTCATCCAATTACTATACTGGGTACAAGAAATCGGTGCATCGAACCTATTACCAAACTTCACTATCCATTATCAGGAAAACATGTTGGACAATTGGTGAACATATCTCGGGGGTTTCACCGGGTTAGCTTCTCCATCTCTCCTTCGAACGTTTCGATTAGCGACTCATCAGAGACCCAGAAATGCAATCGAGTTGTACTGCTTAGATTCCTACGTCCCTGAAGGCGACGTGCAAATCGCTCGTCGAAATGTTGCAAGGAGAAATGGAGTACTTAAGCCGGTGTGGAACCCGATGCATATTCACCCATGCTGTTCGTAGGGAGAATTGAATGAACAGACATTGCTTATATGAAAATTATTTCACAAACTTCGGAAGATGGATGTGTTTATATTCTTTTATGCCAATGACTTTTGTGGGGAATGTGTTGTTACGAATTTGATGTCTTCTCTTGGTGCATTAATTGTGTCATTCTGGGATCCTTACGGTATATTTGCGGGTGGACACGGTCGATGGCTGGATGGGTGGGGTGTGGCAAGGCGAAAGGGCGCACAGGTCACACACCTGTGGGCACGTCACGGATTCGCGCGCGCGATTCGCTTTTGTTTGCGTGCGTGCCCATCACGGGTGCCAATACGACCTACCCTTCTGCTCCGGCAGCCCGTCAACTCGTCAGCTCGTGAATGCGGCCGCTGCGATTCCATTGTTATCGAGAGCAGGGCAGTGATGGCAGAGAGCTGGATGAGCTACACTTTCGGGCTTCCAACCGCGTTACATATTGCTCATTGTCGATGCTACGACAGCTGACCGTGGTGACTTCATCCTCAGGGATTGATGTGAATGCTTCGATTCATTGTGGTCGGAATTTTGTATTGCTCAGATGAGTGCAGGTGGTGCCACCTGGGAGGCCGATTTTTCCCGCACATTTTCATCCATGTGTTGTGTGATTGGTGCCCGCGTATGCCTGAGTTGAAAATCAGTGTCGTAGGTCATTCTCTTATCCTCAGCCTATGAAATCATTGGCGGATCTAGGGGGAAGGTGCACTGAGGCAAGTGTCCCCCAGACCCTTAAAAATATGCAATATTTTTAATACGGTCCCATTATCATTGCGTTCGTTTTGTATTATGAGGTATCCTTGTGCCCCCCCAAAACAAAATCCTGGATACGGCCTTGCTTGTGCCCTCCCCCCCCCCCCCCAAGAAAGAAATCCTGGATCCGCCTCTGTTTGAAATAGCTTCTTTTTTTGCCATGTACTGCTCCCTGTAACCAGTGGACCGCCATAGAGGTTTAGCTCTGTCAAAGTGTGCTAGGTGGACGTGGTGCGTGATATTGAGGAGAGAAATCTTTCAGAGACACACAGGAGACGGAACGATTTGGATGGTGCCAGTTAGGAGATGGAAGGGGTTTCCAAAAAAACAACCGTTAGAATACAGCCTGACAGACTGCATTTTTCATTTTTAGATTATTCCATCTCATCTAATTATAATAATGCCATTGCATTATGAATTAATAATTTTATACCTCGATAGGTATTCAATTGCAGCCATATAGCGTATGACAACGGTGAAGCCAAATGATAGCATGAACCTTTACTTCATTTATACGCGATACTTAATTATTTTCGGCATCATTCATTCCCCTTTCTCTTTCCCTCTGCCGTTTTCTCTTTCCGTATTTGTGCGTGCCTAACGGGATGCGCACTCAATCCACCACAGCACAGCGCCCTCCCCATCCTCAGTGGCACTCCTCGCCTGCTTCCTCGTCATGTTCTGAATCCCTCGCTCACCCTCCTGCTGCTCACGCAGAAGCCGCATTCGACGACAAATGAGTGACGCAGGGCGCAGCGGCCGCCGCCCCATCATATGGTCTAACCCCAGACAGAATGAGAACGAATGAGACTGCACAGAGGAAGCCACAATCCTTCCCTTAGGCGCTCAATATTTATGTTGCCACTTTGGGCGCATTTGCATCGCTTTCAGAAATTTCCACAGCGCGGCAAAGAGCACAGAGCTATCCATTTATTCATGGTATTTGCGATCTAATATTTGACCTTCAAAAGAATAGCATTGATGTGATATCAATTCGATTGATCATATCATCTCCATTGCAAATTTTGGTTATAGACTTAATTATAGTTTATTTCTACGTCAAATAAAGATCGCTCTGCTGTCAGCGACGCGGGAGGCTACTTTTGAAAGCTCATTTAAATGCGGGATGGGTGACAGCACTTCCAGAGGCCGAATGGATAATCCTCCATTGCAGTTTTCGTGCTTACTATAAATATGAACGATAGAGTCCATGGTAGCGCGTGGTGACCTAACGGTTGAGGTCGAACTTTCAATGTTTTAAAGGGAATTAGAATAAGCTAATTAATAAAGTACTTATCAATAGCGATATCAGTGATTAAATTATGCAATTACCTCTGGTAAATATTTATTGACGACCTCCGTTAAGAGTAATTATGTCAACTTCCGTGGTAGGGAAAAGGATTGAGGGGCAGAAGATATGGTGAAGAAGGCATTTAATTTGTCGACACTTGCGTGTCAATAAATCTTTTGCAGTGAAATACTTAATACGTATTATTTTCATTGAAATGCTGATAAAGCACCTTATTTGTGATTAATACGTGTAATGGAACTGAAATATTTCCAATCGAAATTAACTGCATGATAACAGTCACAAACTTCACAACCCAGCAGTCGCACCGATCAGACGATTCACATGACCTGGGATTTTACCATTCCAATGCTGGTGGAATTTGCGCAACCCGATATCACTTCTTGTTTATATTTACTCAGAGATCCCATCACCTCACAAATCCACACTATTCTGTTCTCGAAGTTGCTTTCGTCCGTCTCTCTTTCGTGATTGCATGTCGTCATGCTCAAATACGCGCCTAAATCGATTGAAAGTCCACCCTTGTCACTTGGAGGTGATGTGTCGGTGACATTGACCCTCGGATCGAAGTAAACTAATGTTTGTTGTAAAATTGTGTTTGATTATTTCATGGGTGTGTGAATTACAAACTACCGGAGGAATAGTTTAGTATGTTTTTTACATTTGAGACAGAGACTAATTATTACTAAGGTCTACCGTATGCGCATTGAATTTTTTAGATTAAAATTTTTACTTTTACACCTATTTACAAAAATACTAAATTGAAATCGTTTTATTGTTTTTTAATTATTATAAAAATATTTTAGTTTTATAATACTTAAATACTATTTAACTTTTTTCCTAAAATATAGATTTAAAAATTAGTTATAAACGAGAAAAAGCGAGTTTAGTATTTTTTTTTAATAGGAGCTCACTGTTTCAGCTCCATAATTATTGTTTGTTTATGGTCGACCCTCGGCAGAGTGTGCCCTCATCTCCATTAAAAAAATTAATTACCTTCACTCCCGTGTAAAACATTTGTATTCGATGCTCTGGCGGCGAATTCTGAAAAGGGACCAGTCTATGCACGATGAAAAGTCTTTTGCTTTAGTCTTGAACGAATTAAATCAAAATTTTTATGCCGCCCACTTTTTATTTCCGTAGTAGAAAAAATTTGCTTTTGCGTTCCGACACATGGCGTCATAATCCGATCTTTGACGACGACAAGCGTCGAAACGCGATGTGAATTTCCGCAATTGAAGGAAAAAGGGAGGCGCGGATAGTTCGATATTTAATGCATTCATCATGTCATTCCAACTCATCTCGCTTAACGCAGCTGAACTTGAAGAGCGGTGTATGCATCACGAAAAAAAGGCTAAATAACCGTCCGGTCGTGTAAAAGTGTTGCCCCTCTCTTGAATAGCTGAACGCATGTTGTAAACATCAAAATCTCAACTGATGATAAAATTTCAACTACAAATGGTGATTTCCAAACGTTTATTTAAAACTTCTCTACTGGCCATTTGAAAATGACGTAAAATGTCGAATCTATTGTCAGTAGTGTAGTTTTGCATTAAAGAAGTGGTAATTACAGTTTATATTGTATATTTTAATCATATTGTTATTTTCGTTTTTTAATAGTTTATCATGGATGTATCCCATTTCCACCGAGTCAAGACTGAAACGATTGCATACGATCTCAACTGATGGTCCTCCTGTGTAGAGCTCCAATGATATTCCCTTGGACAACGCTTCTTACGTTGTATTCCGGCTGTCTCTGCGTGGGAATTGTGAACGCACCAAGGAGTTATCGCCATGGCAATCAATCAACACGAGCAGTGGGTGGGCGAGGCGAGGGGTGTCAGTCCACCCGTCTGCGATGCGTGTCTCTCTCTGCAGAATTGCAATCCATATCTGTGATGATCGAAGACTTTCTTGCTGAGGCGTGACCAAGTCCGTTACACCAGTGCATTGGTGACATTACGTGACCCTCTCTCTCTCCCTTTTCACTCGTGCGCGTCCATATATATTTATTTATTTTTTGTCATCTCTTGAACGTATGCCACGGCCTTTCCCTTAGCCTCTCCCATGAGGCACCAGAAGACGCTGCTATCGATTGCCGGAGTAGAGGTGGTGCCAGGGCAGGCGCTTAATGGCGCCTGGATTAATATCCACGCGAAGGAAGAGAAATAAATGCCAATTGAAGCGGAGTGCGTGGAATACAGAGAAGAAGGCTTAACGTGATGTAGGAGATCAGTGAAATAGAGATTGGAGGGATGGACGGATCCAGGATTTTTTTCGGATCCGGATTCGGATCGGATCCTTGATTTTTGGAGCCGGATCTTTCGAATCGGATATTTTCGGATCCAAATGCATTTCCGAATTCCTGATGCTGAGATTCCCCCGATGATTGTTCAATCTCTTGGGAAGAGTGACACTATGTGCCAGTCGTATTTTGCTATTTTTATTTTCCACGGCTGAAATTCTTCTACCTAACCTCTGCGAGAGCTTTCAACCAAAACGGTTCATGAGTAGGACAAGAATCGCATGCGACGGCGCATTCGAAGATAGAATCGGAACTCTTTCCACCCTTATCGGGCGTTGCGTTAATTGAAGCTATTATTTAAAATTTCGGATCCAGATCCGATATCTTCCGCGACTTTGGATCCGATGTATCCGATGAAGGGAATTATCCGCGGATATTTGGATCCGAGGTATCTGATCCGACCACCCCGAAGAGATTGGAATTCATATTGAGGTGCTTACAGGAATTAAGTGAATCGTAGATAGTTTCGCTAGATCCGTCCGCTAGATAGTGTCGCTTTTCTTTTTTTCGTGTGAACTTTTCCAAACCGCGTAAAAATTCTCTTGTTATGTGAAGAAATTTGGAAAATGTCCGTTGCCGAATAGCGAATATAAGTGGGGTTTTCCTCTGTGGCAGTAATTTAGCGAGAAAGACCTCTTGTCTCCTGTTCCACCATGTGGATTGGAGATCTTGATCACTGAATGCAATCGGAAATTTATCTAGTCGGAGGTAGACTTTTTGGTGTAACTAATAGCATGGCTGACCGGTAATTGGGTGGTTCGGGTTCGAATCCAAGCAAAGCCAACTGATTTATGCGGAGTTAACCCTTTGTGCAAAGAAATATCAAACCCCGCTCTTTAAGAAAAATTTGCCAGTTTTATACAGCTCTTTGATTTCCATGGCAGTGATGACAGTATCCAAATGTCATTTGTGAAGTAACTTTAATCGATGGATGTTAGAAATACGAAAATTGTCATTTTGAGTGTGTCAACTTTGGCGCATTAATTCTGGCCTTTCTAGCCGAGGTAGGTGCAATGGGATTTCAAAATCGTGATAATAATGGAGGTTGTAATTTACCTTAGGACAACATTCCGTGGACAGAGTCAGAGGTACGCCAGATGCTGTAGCAGTTAACGCTTTTTCATTCAAGTTCCCCGAGAATTTTACCTCATTAATTTCTCACTTGCAAATGTTCTATATTTGAGAACCAGGAGAATGTTGACAAATGTCTTTTCTATGTATCTTCAAAATTTCAAGGAGATAGAATAAGTTTTAAAGGATTGTTGCGTCACCAAAAATGGCGGGTATGCATCCTATTCGGGAAATAAACGCAAAGAACTTCAGGCAAACAATTTTCGAGAAAGCATCTTTCATTTTGGGTCATAATTTCTCTAGTTTTAATGGCAAGTTCCTTCTTTGTCAATATGGAAGTCATCGAAAACTTTTCCTTCGATTATAATTTAACCCCGTTTTTGGGGAAAATATTTTGATGCACTTCGGGCTCATTTTTTTTAACGGTTTTTATTCTCTCAGTTCTGTCCCCCTTAACTTCTTTCCGAAGGATGATAATTAGGCGGAAGTTTTAAAGAAAGGAAGAAATAGATGGCTAGATATCGCGATGTCTTTTAACCCAGTTTGAAAATGAAAGCCTTAGTTACGTGTGGGCGTGAACTCTGGAAACTTTCTTGCCTTACTAGTAATTAGCCACCAACTCCTCTGATATTAATATTTATATATTGCCCTGATTTAAGTTCCCTAACTAGCATAGTGGGTTGATAGCGGCTGAAAATTAGCACAAAGAAAACTAAGGTATTAGTACAGGGTGTGTCCTGAAAGTAGTAGGACTGATTTTTTCCCACACACGCGGACGGTCGGACGGGAGTTTTCTGGGTTGTAGGTGGTGGAAGGGACTCTAACAAAGCGCTGCGAACACGCGGCAGTCGGCTCTGAGCTCTTGCGGAGTGTGAATCGTATTTCTTCCAGACCTCTGTCAAATGACCTCGTCACGGTGCGTCATGGAACGGTTAGTGGAGCAGCGTTACGCAGTGAAATTCTGCGTTAAACTCGAGAAAAGCGGCAAGGAGACCCATGAACTCATCAAGGCAGCTTACGGGGATAGTGCCATGAGCAGAACAACCGCTCAACGTTTGAATACGACCCAGAAACGAAGCGGCAAAGTGCAGAATGGCACACAGCGACATCGCCGAAACCCAAAAAAGCTCGCATGTCCAAATCGAAGCAAAAATCCATGCTCATGTGCTTCTTTGATTCGAAAGGTGTCATCCACAGTGAGTTTGTGCCACCAGGGCAAACCGTTAATGCAGCTTTTTACGTGCAAGTCCTGGAAAGACTGCGAAAACGCATCTTCCGCGTCCGACCAGCCATCGCCGCTTCGTGGATCCTTCATCATGACATTGCGCCGGCCCACACCGCGTTCATTGTCGTTGACTAACTGGCGAAACACGGCGTGGAAACCCACCCTAAAGCCCGGATATCGCCCCCCCGGACTTCTTTCTCTTTCCCAAGCTCAAGACCCCTCTGAAAGGGCGTCACCACGGGTCGGTGGAAGCTCTCCAAAAGGCCGTGACGCGCGCTGTAGAGGACATCCCGGAGTCAGCCTTCCAGGAAGCGTATGCTGCGTGGAAAACTCGCTGGCAGCGTTGTGTCGATGCCCAAGGGGGCTACTTTGAAGATTTTTGAAGCGATGTACCTATATGAGAAATACATTTTTTGTTCTCGACTCAGTCCTACTACTTTCAGGACACACCCTGTATGTAGCAGAAGATTTGCCGTGAAATGACCATTTGCGAGAGAAGATTGATGAGCTGTCCTATAATCTAAAAGGTTTGGAAGTTTGAAAGCCTATGAGTGTATAATTCTGAAGTTCTATTTCGTCTTTCCCTTCAAATGCTTGTTACGCTGACTGCAATTTCAATAGCAATTGAGTTTGCAGAGGTCATATCTTTTGCTCTAAGGCGATTTCATTGCTGCAGGATGAAGGTGATGGTTTGCCTTTATTAGCGGCTTTTATCACGTCAGCAAGTTATGGTGATCGTGAATTGAAAGGAAGTCACGAATGATCTAATACCTCTCTAGGCCTTAATTCTCATGCAATAGCGGATGTCTGCCATTTTGTGTAATTAGACGGAAATACACTTGCGGAAAATAATTGTGGTAAGTCCCAAGTGGAAGGTGAGGTGTTAAGCACTTGGGACAAATAAAGGGGGGCAGGTAGAAAATAAACAGAAGGGAACCGAATGCACTAGCTTGGTGGTAATCGGAGAAATGGAAGGTCAATCAAAGGGTTTTACAGAGAGAGGGTTGTTTCTGTCTTAATCTGGTGCAATAATAACGTTCGGGTGAAGAATTATTAATGAAAAGTTACAGGGAATTTTCCAAAAGTACTATTGTTAATACAAAATCTATTGACACCGCTCATTAGTCAGTCGAAATATTAAAAAATGCAATCAAAGTACTGGGGAAGTGCAATCGAATTATTTGTGTAAAATTGCCGGTAAATTTTAATTTGCTTTCTTAGGACTTTAATGCTATGAATGAAATGAATGAATCAATTCATCCACTTGTAGCATTTCGGGAGTGAAACATTCGGCTGCCAGCCTCCTTTCTTCTGAAGCGAATTCGCAATGACAAGAGTGGTGGGTGTCGAAATTCCGTGGGGCCCTTCACGTTCCCTTGAGGTACTCTTTCACGCCCAAAGCGCCGCCGCCTCAGCGTGACATTTGAGTGCTTTCGGAACTTTTACCCTCTCACGCGTCACCTTGGCAACGGATCAATGGAGAATCATGACTCACGTCAGGCAGCCGCATCGAAAGGTAACGATGCTCTCTTGTTTCACGATCTAACTGATCGTTGTCAATTGTAACCCGTCAAAGTCACGTGTGGATATTTTGCCTGAATCTTAATGTTGGGCATATATGTTATTTCATCTCAATTCAATTGACGTCTGAGCCTTAGGATCTCTGAGTTCAAATCAAAGTTTATGATCGGGCGTATATTCTCCTCAAACTAAATATCCCAATATCATTTCGCAAAAAACATCGCGCGATATACAGAGATTTTAAGTATTTACAGCATTTAATTTTTTGATGATGTAGAGATGTGTCTATTTGGTGAAGTAAAGGTTAAGGCCAAATCCCAGGTAGAGTATTTGAGCTAAGTTAATTTTTCAAACATAAAATTATGGAATAATAGGAAATGGCATCAAATCAATTTTACCTATTGATAGTAAATGTTTTCTGAAAAGCTTTAAAATTAGTCATTGAGCATAGATCTGCCACGATTTGATGGAAACATTGAAGAAATTATGTGATTCAATGTAAGTAATTTTGACGAAAAGGATTACATACTTATGACGTTAATCGTTCACGCTATAACCGATAAATTCACCCCATCTTCGCTCCTCCTCTGCATCGCGCTTCGGATGCTCTCAGTTAGACTTCATTCACTCTCGTGGTCGATTCGTTAACTCGGTGAGCAGTTGTTCCTGAACGAGATAGGTAATGATCCAGAGTTCTAGTGACGTCACCAACCGAGAAAAAGTGGGCGGGAATCTACATTTTTTAATGTTTTAAATTACCAAAGAATAGCTTTGTAAGTGAGGAAGATTTACTTTTTCGTCTTAAATTATCTTGCCCTTCCACTCACGGAATTCTTTTGATGAATTACGAAGTGTAAGCTCTTACGAAGTTCACCGTTTCACTGCCTGGACCTAAACACTGTTTGCAAAATAAGTGGGAATAGGGTAGTTTCATTCATCAAAGAATACGAAAGGCATGGATTGCGATTCGTTACCCACCATTATGATAACGATTGTGTATACACCAATAGAAATCCCAGTTTAGATGAATTTTAGTGGTTAATTTTAACCTCATTAGAAAAAGGCCAGTTTGGCGCCCATGCGATGCCACTCCACCTGACGTCACAGGGACCCAGATGCTATGCGAGTAGTCTGGAGTTTTACATCGTCTGAGATGGCCAATGCATGTATGAGGCACAGAGCTTAGGGAAACATTTCTTAATAATCACTTATTAAAATTGCCTATGGTCGGAAAATTTCCTTCGTTTGATAGGGTATTAATAATCCCTATTCAAGCCAAGCGCTACCTGCTAGCAGGGTACTCTACGCTACCGCCATGCTCGGTAGCGAGCAGCCTGCATCGTAGCGTCGTTCATAGCCTCGCACCGAAGTGGCCTCTCACAGCAGCAGGCTGACATCGCGCGGGCTTTTCCCAGCGTTCATACTTAGCTTTTTCGCGCGTGAAAATTTTGCACTTAAATAGATATTGCCATTTAAAAATCTAAAAGCGTGAAATACGTACTCCAGGAGTAATAATCTTTCGATTTGGGCAATTAAAAAAATAATAGGAAACCACCCCAATTGTCCGTTGAGGGAGGTTTGGCTTCGTGAGGTTGGACATTGTTCCGCGGGGTACCGTCCAGACGTTTTCGTGTGGCTGTCGTGAAGTGTGGTGGGTTGGGGAATGGGGAAGAGATTCGTTAGAGTCGTGGGGAAGGGGCGAGACGCGTTATAAGCACTCGTGTGTGGGACGGCATTTGCTAGGCGGCGGCGTTTTGTCTTCTTCCTGAAATTCCTCTCTATCTCCTCCTCGGACCAAAGATGGAAAAATCAATGGGGAGACGTTAATGAAGGGGAAAAAGGCAATGATGTCGAGATGCCGGAGATGAAACGTTTGCTCAAGCGCCTCGGAGAAAAAAAACATCTGTGGAAGACATGGGTGAATAAATTTTAACTTTAGTTGACCATCTCATTTCATAAAAAAAAAAACAAAATCCGACTGGCGGACGAGGTAGGCTCTGCACAAAACTCTTTAAGTGGAAGTGAAGAAATGTTAACGGTATTAATGTGAATGGGAAACGGTCGACGTTTTAAGAGAGGAAAACCGACGACTTCAAGACTTCAGCATAAATCTTCTCTTGTTAGACTGATTCACTGCTTGTTAAATATATCAGATACTTCCGTGAAAATTTAAGCATATATTCCTTCCTGACTCACTCACTCACTCCACAACGCACTGCGTAAACTTCTCAGAGTATATTAATGAAATCTGTCTGTTATACTCCTTTTTTTCAGGTATTACGCGCACTGAGAAAGGGTTTTCGCTCTTGAAAAGTAACAATTTGCGGGAAGGTAAAACGTTTTTGAGTTGTTTTCATCGCATTAATATTTACTACATAACTTGAATAAGAAAAGCATTGAGTTCCACCACACCAAAGTATCATAAGTCCAAGCACTGCGCAACCGATTGCTGACGTAATTTTTGTACTGTTGTTTAGTCGAAATTTGGTGGAGGATTAGAACTTTTCCAAGTAATAAGTTATGTTCATCAAATCCCTGGTGATTCAAAAATAATTTATGCGAAATGTTGGTAGAGAGTCGATAGATAATTGCAAATATGTGTGGATATTGACTCATTGGCACCAGTAGTTTCAGTACGTTTATCGCCGATGGATTTTATGCGTGGAAGTATGTAATCGGCTCGTGATGGATGTCATGCGCGCGCTCTTTTGGGCGAAATCGCGCTTTTCCGTCCGTTTCCCATGATTCCCTTTGATGATGAGAGGAGAGAATGAGAGAGGTCTCCTCAGAGAGGGAGAAGGAAAGAGAGACGGATGGATTCGTCCTTGAGACAGGTGGGTGGGTGGGGGGGGAGGATTTGCACGTTTCCCGCCATTTCCAACCCCCTCTATCGGAAGGGAAGCGAAGCGAGCGTGGGAAAGGGGAGTGTTTGCCAAGGACTCCCACGAGAGCGAGAGAGAGAGAGCGAATGGTGATTGTTTCATCCATCGCAGATCAAGTGTGGCCGCTCCAGCGGATGCATCCTCCTCATCCCTCCAGGCACCAATCCAACCCCTTCGTCTACATCTAAATATCACCCCCGCAAGACGCCTAAATAGGGGCGGGGGTGTTTGGACACCAGCCAACCACTCAGTGATGATTTAACACCAAGATTTCTTTGCTGAACCTTTCTGTAGGTTTCCTTTGCAAAATTGGCTGCCGAATTTTCACTCCCGAAATACTACAAGTGGATGCATTTATTCATTTCGACAATCCTTTGTAAGAAAGTTAAAATTTACCGGTAATTTTACACGAATAATTCGATTTCACTTCACTGCTGGTTTCAATTCATTTTGGAAGGTTAAGCTAAATATCTCCTCCAACCAAACCACAGGCGTGAAAATTCTGCACATTCAAGGTAAGGGCGGGCAGTAGGGGGGTGGCACTTGTCTCTGGGTTACCTTGCACTTCTGGGATTTTATTTTGGGGTGTCCGAAGGCTTCATGCACGAAACCAGCCGTTTCCAAAAAGAAAGAAAGGTGCGAGTAGGAGATATTTGCCCACCTAGCACTTATTAGAGTCCTTTAATGTTCGGGGGGTGAGACGAATCACTATAGCCATCCATTCGGCATAATATCTTTCTTCTGAGAGCCGCTCTGAAAGATATCAGTCCTCAGTGGCTCAGGCAGTCTAAGCCTAACACAGAGCCTCTTGAATCTCTGGCGGCTACCAACCATATTCATCTGTAAGCGGGGTAAAGCACTCTGTCCCTCGTAGTGGTTTTTGACGCATTGCTCAGTTTTCCTTTGCATTTTATTAAGTTTACGGATTAAGTCTTTCTGTGCTGAATCCCATATGATCGCTGTATGTTCAAGGTGTGGCCGGACGAGACCGAAATAGCACCACTCTTATGCTTTCTCGTCCGAGAATCTTCTTCAGGGCTCTGCCGCAAATATTTCTAGCATACGTTCCCCACGATATGTTTGACGTTATCGTAACTCCCAGATGTTCATCTAACGCCTTATAGTCAGTGCTGCAGTTGGGAAATAAATTTCGGCGGTACTCATCAAAATTTGCCAACAGCTGAACAATGTATTACACATCCGGCCGCGATTGAAATGTCAAACTCCAACTCTTATATTAGATCCAAGTTGTGCCACAAAATAACTCTGAACAAGTAAATAATCATTTCCGATTCTTCCATTTGAAATACATTGTAAATTTTTCAGTAGGGCTTTGCGGTGGGCTTATAATGAGTTTGGTTTTTAGGGGGAAAGCCGTACCGACCCAACTCAAGCACTGCTTATAGACAACACAGTCCGCAACATAATATTTGGGTAGCAGGTCGTTCTACTCAACAAATCTATGGATTTGCTCAACTGATCATGCATTTTCTCTGATTCTGTTCTGGTCCCACTTTTCTAGGCCTCGCGCATGAGTGTTGTTTAGGTCCGATGATTTTAAGGTCTGAAAGTTCCCTAATTTCGCGATAGTTGGCGGCGTCTTAGCAAATAAGCATATTTTACTGCTGATTCTGAAGCAAAACTAATTTGTATATAAAATTAATAGAAGGTGCCGATTACGCTGCACCTGGTGTGTTCTTCAATATACAAATGAGATGCATATTTTAAAGGCCGTATAAATGTAATCACTGTACACCCGCACCATTTTAGCAATGAATGGCGCCGAAAAACGTGCCGAGACAAGTTTGACGAACCCTAACGTCTTCTGGGAAATGTGACACCCTCTCTTCCTTTTACGCATCATTAATCCTTCTAGCTATTCTTCGATTGCTTTTTCCAGAGAGTGATTGCATCGCTCCATCCGCTCCTTCCCCACACTCTATCTCGTAGCAAAGGCACAGCATAACTAAGCTAAAGATCGTGCCAAAGATCCACAGAGAAAAAAAATCATCTGCCTCGACCGGGAATCGAACCCGGATCCCCCGTTTTCCGGTCGAGTGCTTTAACCTACCGAGGCAGTCCAGCAACACCTTGTCCGGTAGTGTCCAAAAATATCCACTTAACTGTCGGTAGCTTAACTGGCTAAATCACTCGACCGGAAATCGGGAGATCCGGGTTCGAATCCCGGTCAAGTCTGATTTATTTTTTTCTCTGTGGATCTTTCGCACGATTGTGCATTGCGGGTGACTCCCTTATAAGTTAACACCGTGGCTAGTCTTGAAACTAAGCGACAGATGGCTGAGCAGTAGCCAATAGCAAACAAGGCTAGGCACTAAAGTGTTACTACCAGATCGCGTACGATTTTTTTTCGCGGATTAAATTTCGCGGTACGATAATGAAAATTTTTGGAAGTAGCGAGTGTGTTCAAGCTTAGGCTCCTGAGCCAAAAACACTTAACTCTGAAAATTGTCTTTTCTGTCGCTATTGAAAATTTGAACGCGATCTGGTGGTGACCCATGGATAACGTTTCTTGTGAGACCAGCAATGAAAGTTTAAAAAAATGTATTATTGTTGTGAGAAATGAAAAAAGAGAACAAATGTAATCTTATGAAGTAATTCTATCAGAATAATTATACTTCTCCTTCGTATTTAACTTTCCAAAGCATTTTTTCTATGGGGAATAATGAGTTTCCATTTTAAAATGAAATGAAATTTCCTTTGAAAATTGAAACTTTCAAACGATATAGCATTTATGTAAGTGTGGTTTATTTTGAAATGACTTTAATTTCCTTTGCTTGGATACCCTCCTACTGCGGCCAATTTATTTTGTAACCAGCGGAGCCCGTCTTTTTAGTACAGATTTTTAAACATTAATTGGCAACCTTGTCGACAGGATTATATTAATGTATGGTGGGAGAGAAAAAACATGTAAAGGTGTTAAAAAACTCTCCAAAGGAAAGTGAAAGTTCATGTTTCTAGAAAGTGATATTTTAATTAGGGCTGCTACTTATTAGGTAACTAGATATCCATTTAATCTCGAAATCCGTGTAGAAATCTCCAGGAACTATTTCAGCGCGGAGAAAATTCCTAATCAAAAATAATTAGATTTTATTTCCTGGGCACCGTTCAACCGTCGCAGGTAACGTGACTGGAAGAAATTTATTTATATTTCTAACTATTCAATGCTCGGCAAATGTATCGTGCATATTGTACCGAGGTTCAATTCGCCCAATCTGTCCTTACTCAACCTTGTTAGCGTATCAACATTTACCGTTTTCTTCACTTAAATTGGAATACAACCATTAAATTTTCCTCTATAGACATCGTTTTATATGATAATGTAGATGCTTTTTCTCGTCAGTTTTATCTTCCCTATAGCTCTCCAACAAATCGCTTCATTTCTCTTGCTTGTACACATTCAATCCGTAAACTCTTTATGATGGATCATTAGCCGAGCATTTAAAATATATATTGAAATCCTGTGTTTTCATTCCTCGAGCTCTTCAACTGCGCGCGTGTTTTTGGAATCGTCGCAAACATTGGTTTCTCTGTCGCAGTGTTAACGGAAGTCAATTTCTTTTTCGCAGCTTTTATCTCTCAGATTGTTGAGCAGGAATGGACGTATGAGAAAATGAAGTGCTTTTTCGACGCAAGCGTAGATTTTTCTGCTTCGGTTATCCTTGAAGTAAATCGATTGATCGCAATATTTTAATTCAATTGGGTGGGCCGGAATTAGGCTTATTTTAAAAAAAGGTGAAATATGTGCCCTGCGTTTTATCCACGATTTCGCGTGGAAAAAAATAAAGATAGGGGCCCAATAAGAATCGGCTCCAGCCTCGCAGTTAATGACTTGCCTTTGCCGCTCGGTTTAATTTCCCATTAAGCTGACGGAATTTATGTCCGGCGAGCACCGCTCGTATCTTTCCGTCTCGCTGAATTTACGCGAGCTCCCTTGGAAATGTATATATAAATACTCCTATGGTGTGTGTGGTTGTGTGTATGTATATATCACTGGTTTTGTGGCATTCGCCGTTTACGACTGCGTCGGCGTTTGCCCCCTCTTGCGGATCGGAGCTCGGAAGGTTCTTGACTCTCGTAATCGTAAACTTCCGACAGGTTTTCGTGAGTCTCCACGTCTCAGGCGCGAAAAAAGGTGGAAAAAATAATAAAATGTTGACGGAGAGATACTTGAAGGATGAGGTACAGAGGTCGACACTGCGAGGAAAATTTGAACGATAATAATTGATGGTCAGCACGATCGAATTGTACTCGTAATAATGAGAACTTGAAATTATTGTTATCCTCATTTAGTAAACACTTTGTGTTGGTTTTGATGGTGGAATTCTTATTTGAGATGTATATTGACGTCGTATTCAGGCTTTCAAGATCATCACCTCCTGTGAATAACACATTTTATTGGTTTTCAATTGCCTAACTTTTATATGAAATTCACGTCATTTTAGAGGAGAAATATTCTCGGTTTTGGAACTTTGATATGAATTCATGCTTTGAAGTATCGAATGAGATTTGATGGGACTTGATTTTTTATATTCTCAGATTTTCCACTATGCCATCTTAAAGTGTGCCATGGGGATAACAATGGATATCATAAGAAATCAGGTCTACTTTGTAACATTTGAGGTAGCTCAAGAGGCCCATGTCCGATAGCAATTTATTTTCTCTAAATTTGCCCAAAAACAGTACAAATTAAAGCGGTTAAAGATAAAGTTGTACTCGTATTCGGGGAAAAAAACTTCGCGCCGTTTTTTAAATCCGGAGGACCTTTTTCTAGGAGATAATAATGGTTATACAGACACTCAAAGTCACTTTAGGAATAATTTCTCCGTGATTGCTATCTTTTAAATAGATATTTTATGCCTATTATTATGGATATTATCGTGGAATACAGCCTAATGCTAAGTTCGACGCCGCACCGTCTAATAATCTTACTATTTTATTTAAAACAGTCGTGCTAATATGTAAATAATATTTCCGGTCTTGGTAATATATAATCACTAATATTGCTTGCTAATATTTCCATCTTACTTATTAGTTTTTCTTAGATTCGTACAAAAATTTCCGCGAAAATATTTCAAAAAATTTTTGTTGTTGTTAATAACTTTCATCAGTACCACAATTCGAACAGGAGAATATTTTTCTGACGCTGTACTCCAATCTCCTCTCTTAACGCCACGTTACACATGGTTTCTGATTTAGGATTATGAGTGACTTTATTACTCAGATGGAAATATCTTGTGATATTTACTCATAAACTTCTCTTTTAAACAACCTCAAAATAATTGTCCCGCGTGACTTATTCGAGCCCCTGTCTTGACTTTCTTCTCGTCCACTTGTCCTTTGATGATTGTCTTCATCAGACAGTCTGACCTCATGATATGAACAACTAAGTCGTCCCGTCCCCTCCTTAGGGCTTTAAGAAGACTCCTCTTTCCTCCAAATTTTTTTCGGTTCCTCATAATTTACTCGTTCGATTCCATAATAATGGTGAAGATAATAAAAAAATATCACTTTGAGAAAAGAGTAAAATTTTGCGGATTTTCTTAGGCGATTGAGGTTGCTAAATTTGAGTAGGATAAAAGCTCGATTCACCTCAGAGATTCGAAAAATGGCATTAGCACTTGATTTTTCGTCGCCTGGGTCTGTTTAGGAATTATTTTTACGTGATGGACATCTAGTTAATGCCTATTTTATTATGTTTAAGGTGGCTCAGATATTATTTGTCTTGCTAATCCAAATGAAAAAAAAAATCATATTTTTGTGTCTTTTCCACCTTATGAAATTTGGCTCAATAGTTTGCCGCGGCGGACCTCATTCGCGGCCAACAAATCGGGACTGAGCCCTTGTGACCTCAAGAGTCATTCATCATTTCATTGAGGAGCGGTGGATCCATAGATATCGTGACTTTTTAAAATAAATATTTACTTGTCCAAACCTTCGGACATATATACACCTCGATGGACCTCTTTTCTCACTTACAATAATCCCCTATTCCTTTTCAAAGCAACCTCTTGACAACGTCTAAATACAAGGAAACATTCAACAATTATTAAAATGAAACATATCATTAAACCCATAAAATATTATAATAAAAAATAGAGAAAAAACCCAGAAACATATGATAAAAAAGAAAATAGATAATCCACTGGGAAGACGCTACGGTCTTCAATTCTGATCAACCACCGTTTTTTATCCGTTCACTTCTCACTGGCTTCTTACGTTGAGAAACCCCACGCGGTGAATGTGTGTTCTGGATGAGAAGAAGGCGCTGGATGGCGATTTGCGAAACCGGAAATCCTGCTTATTGCTTGCGTATGTGCTTCTTGCCATAATGTGACCGGAGGAGAGGAACCATTGTTGCCCCCTGCTCACAATGCGTGAAAGCACTATGGGAGTAAAAGTAGTATCACCATAGATTTGGTGCAGCCTCTGTTGGTCCTCCAGAAAATCGGTCACCATTCTCTTGGCAATTTATCCGTATGCTCGATTCCGACGGGGAAAATTTAAAAGAATGTCGCCTTTCCGATCATAGAGGAATCTCCATTCCATCCCGTAGAAGCTTGATTAATGCTGTCACTTCGGACGCCTTCTAATTATTTTCTAGAATGCCCCCAGCGTCGTAATGAGTGGAGAGCATTTATACTCATTCTCAGTGTTCAATAATTTATATTTGCAATCGCTTGAATTAGCATTGAAAAGTTTCGAATCCGATGGATCACATATATTCACGAATATATGATTAAGGGCCCTTATAATAGCATATTTCTACCGTAAATTCGCTTCGCTATTCTCTCCAGTCAGAATTCATATCAAGAAGGATAAACACAGTTTACTTTTCTGCGCGAAGTATTTATTTCACCCTGACCGTGTATGGTTTCAACACGGACCCGTATTTTATTTGAAGAGAAGGCTTCCGCAGTAAATTATTGATGCTGCCATATGTCCCAGGGTTTGTCAGCGCGTTGTGTGATGCCTGAGGACGGCATTGTCGCCATCAAAATACATGTCAGGTGCGAATTTCAGAGGTGATTAGAAGATGCTGGAGGGATTTCCAGGGAAACTGTTGTTCGAGGAAAGCAAATAACGTTGAGGAAGCACGGATAAAATTATCGCGCTGATTTATTTTAAAAAAATTATTGAATATATTCCTTGAAAAAGTTATTTTGATTTAGTTGAATAAATATGATTGATTCGGTTATTACGCTGTCTCTCCTCCTCTGACTAATACGGTAGTTTCCTTCATGAAAGAAAACGAAAGGCATTGATTGCGATTCGTTACCCACCATTAGTGTATTAATAATGTAAAAATTATTTGGTTTTAGATATTCCAGTTTAGACGAATGTTAATGGTCAATTTTACCTCATTTGAAAAATTGGCGCCCATGCGATGCCACTCCACGTGACGTCACAGGGACCTAGTTTCTATACGAGTAGATAAGAATTTTACATCGTCTGAGATTACCAATGCATACAAGAGGCACAGAGCTCAGGGAAACATTTCTTAATAATCACCTATTAAATTGCCTATACGGTCGGAAAGTTTCCGTCGTTTGATAGGTTATTAATAATCCTTATTTAAGCCAAGCGCTCGCTACCTGCTAGCAGGATATTCTGCTACCTGCTAGCAACCATCATAGCAGCGGCGCACAATATCCTCGCCCCAAGGTCACCCCACACGGCGAAGGCGGGAACCAGAATGACGTCAAACGGGATTTTCATACTTATCAAACAGCATTCATACTTAACCGTCGCGTTTTCGCGCGCTTGAAAATTTTCACTTTTCAATAATAGCGAAAAATAGATATCGTCATTTTAAAATCTAAAAGAATGAAATGCGTTTTCCAGGAGTAATAATCTTCGATTTAGGCAATAAAGAAATAATGGGAAACCACCCTATTCCCCTGGACGGGGGTTGTGGGGGATGGATTTGATTGGTTGGAAGTGGAGTGAGGTGTTAAAGTGGAGTGGGGGAGGACTCTCTCCCCCATAGACTCAGCATCCGGAACGCGATCGTCCTTTTTCTTTGCTCCACCCATTCATCTCTGTGTTGCAGTGATTGCGCAAGGGCCACTCGAGGTGTCCGTCATCCCGTCCGTTGGTCTTCTGCTACTTTGAGGCGAAGAACGCTTCGAAAAAAAGATTGAGTTGCCGAGGACGCTTCCGTTTCTGCGAGGATATTTTTTCCCCATGGAAACGTGTTTCGCACATTTTATCTCCATCATTTGTAACATCTTCTTCCATTGAGAGATACTATTTCATTCACGTATTGAGTCTCGCAATTCTAAACTAATGAGACATCTAATGCGTAAGTAAAACTTTCTTTTTACCAATTTTTATGAAATAGGATTTTTTGCGATTCCAATATGGTTGCGACTGCAAGGTAAACTATTATTAGCGGTAGCGAGCCAATAAAGTTAGCGAACAAATCAGGTACTGTCGATTCGATTGTTATAATATTCTCTTTTAGCTAGCTAACATTACAATTGGAAAACTAATGCTTGAAGTGATGAAAAAGTTTCGCTACCCAGGAAACCGATTAACTAGAGATGGGCGAAGCAAGAAGGAAAATAGTCAGTAGAATATCAAAGCCGAAGAGGGGTTGCACAGGTAGAAGAGCCTGCTAACAGCTGTGACTAACCGCAGAGGGAAGGAAACAATTCATCGTATGCTACATTTTGAGCATGTTTCTCAGGCATCAAACGTCAAACCAATCTTAGGATTGCTGACTAGTTATGACGGTGGATAGGTAGCGTTAGCTGTAGCTAACGTATTCTCACAAAAGCATCAGGATCAATGCACATGCCCAAAGATGTCTCGACCGTCTCCAGATCTCTTTCCATGCGTCTCCGGAATTCCAGTGTCTTACCGATTCTCTTCCGTAGACTTCAACGTGGGGTAAATATTTGTAGGGTTTGAGCTTTCCTACTGGTTAGTTCTTTGATTCTGAGCATGCCGATGAAAGTATACTAGTCCTCATTCAGTCTATATGTATAATTCCGATCTATCAAAAAATGTAGTACTCGGCGCTCTGTGGAATAATTATGACGCATTTCTTTTGTGAAGTTGCTGTGGGTTTGGTCAAATGATTAAACATGCAGCCTGGAAATCGTTTCGTTTTATTTATATGGCATCCCAAGGGCTGATAAACCAAGAGAAATAACTTTACAAACTGAAATAGTTTTAGAAATACAACGAGTTTAAGCGGTATACCATATAATCATGTAGTAAATTTTAAATATTATTTTTTAAGACTCAATAAAAATACTCCTACCATAGGCTCAGCATTATTACAGCTGATGAACAAGAAATTCTTTCATAAAACCGTAACGAAACATGAAAGTAAACAGAAATAATATTTGTACATCTCTATGACACGACTCAGGCACCTTTAATTTTCTCTTTCTCTGGCAAAGATAAGATCGAAATAATTATCAGACTGATAATTTTCCAAGAGTTAATGCTAATGACTGGATTTTTATTGATATCAGAAGAGCCACTCTTCGTTATTTTTACTTTCGCGTCGTTCATGAGGTTCACTCGAGTATTTCCTTGAGTTGACGGTCGGGCGGTACGAGTGAGGGGATGGTTTAAGCCGTGTCCCAACTCGTTAGCCATTAGGCATCATGTATTTAGCCAGCCAGATTCTGGGCAGCCAACCACAAGGGAGCATGAATTGGGACATCCTTGCGCAGGTGCTGCCATCTACTGGGCACTAGGCCAATGCAAAACAAGAGATAATCGGAATGATTTGAACAAATGATGAACAAAACCCACCCTAAATTGTTAAAATGTAATGTCACAAGTGATTTTGAGAATTAGATGTCGGAGAAGAGTATTTAATCATAATTTTAGTATCTTAGACAACCTTTTCGTAATAGTAAAGTAGGGGTATACTTTCAAATTCGTATTTTTAGTTCCATATGGTTTTGTTAATGAGGTTTTAGCTAAGTTTGTGGCGAAATGTTAGCGTATATTCCTTTTAATTGGTTTGTAGTATTTAAATCGTCTCTCAACCAAGTACTTTTCGAATTCCTTATATTTTAGCAATTTAATTTCTAGTTTTGTATTATTAAGAACAGGTCTATTTAGTCTATTCAAACGGTTACCGTCTGACTTGGGAATTATTTTCAAAATTTATTTTAAGTATGGTTTACGTACATAAATCAGGTTTCGGTATCATCTTATAATCACTATAGATTTTAATTTTTGTCACTTATTACGATTCCAATTTCGGGACTTTGTCCAATTACATATAATAATAATGGTTTAATCTTACGGGTGTTAACCTAATGTACAAAAAAGTGTTACATAAATAAGAATTTGGACATAGTGTTACATAATTAAGTATATGTTAGAAGCATATAAACATCAATAAGCATTATTTAACACGTTAAAAAAGTAAACGGCAGCAAAAGATAACATGTGATCGGTAAAAAAAGTTATAAAATAACATATACATACCTACATAAGAAGCATATAAACCTTAATTAGCATTAAAATTAACGCCGCCTTTTCTTTAACTAATTTCACCGTAATTCTTACACTTCCATTAACGCAATTTCATTATTATAAACAAAATAAAAATTAATAATTATTCGAACAAGTCTCAAAATATCAACACTACTTGCAAACAAGTACCATCCCTTGTTGACAGCCATGATGCCCTTTCTCCTCAAGACGCTTTGCACGCTTTGAATCATGGGAAAAGTGGGGCGAAGGATGCACTCCTCGATGCCTAAATCTGGCGGCCGCGTTAGCTGCCTAAATTCCCTCCCTTATGCTGGCTAACGAGTTGGGACATCCTTCCAAGATGGCGTCATGGCTAAATTCTGGAATTGGCATAGCCAAATGGCCAATTGGGACACGGCTTTATTGTTTTCGCTCGCCGCTCTTCTTTTGCTGGCGTTCGCCGGCGCCGCCTATGGGAAGCGGGGGCAGTTAGCGTGGCGCCCTCCGTTTGGGGGCGAGAGACATCACGTGCGTCACTCACTCTCCGACGTTTCACGGGAAAAACACGTGAGTGGAATGCACGGACGTGTGCACAGTGCTAGCCACCGAAAAGGCGCTCCAGCCGGGGGATGTTTCATATTTCCCTTCAATTTCATCCCACTGTACTTATCCATGTCTCATACTCCACTACACCGAAGTGCACTCGTATCGGCTAAAGTATTCTATGTATGCATGGTAACCAACAATGTGCGATCAATTTGCTACCATTATTGAATTTAATTAGTTTCCAGATACGATTTCTCAGCAGGATACAATATTTCACACTTAAATAAGGTGATAATTTTAGGTTACAAAAAAGTAACTGTATATGGCACACTAACAAAATCTGGCTCGTGTAAAGTCAAGAAACGAAACAAGCAAAAACATGGAGTTCATATGTTATCGGGAAAAAATATTTCTCTTATTTCATCGTTTTTTTTGGGGGGGTGTGGAAGCATAGTGAGGATCTAAGACGATGATCTCAGTTTTACCCTAAGCTATGTCTGTTCCTAATAGCTCAAGCAATCTAGTAAAATTAATGGTTCGAAGACGATACTTCGAGGAATTTCCGTACGTTAAATAAGTTTAATGAAACTACTTTTTACCTTCAACAAAGCTTTAAGCTTCCCCATTGAAAACAACGCGTTGTCGTTGAAAACGATTGGGACAATTATTAAGCTGTGAGGAGAGTGCAAAGTATGAAGCCATCTAGGCCTAACCTAGCAATCTAAACCTATTTCTTGTAGGTTACGCTGGTAATCCAATATATACGGTATCGTGTCGGGTCTCGCTGAAGGTTTTTTTTATGTCTCTTAAGGAATTTACACCTCCTTCTTTCTTCGTCTACATGATCTACATAGATGGCACTCTTCTACTACCTCTTGTAAGACTTCGTAAGCGCGGTATCCTCTTTGGTCAGTGGCAATCCAATTAAAGTCTGGGTGCTGCTGCTCAAACGCTCTCCATTTCACTTTCTCACTTGCCGAAGAATGTCACACTGTTGAACATTTTGAGCTCATGTAGGGGGAATTGTAAAGAAGCGAGTCCATTTACGGCCAAGATAGGTTTAAGGAGCTCACAGTTTTCAGATTTTTTAGCGGAGAAAGGGAATCCATGGGCTGATTCACTGAGATCAGAAAATGAAATCCATTCAGATGAATGCTAGGGGAAAATTAATTTTTTTTTTTGCTAATGATATTTTGGTGCGTGGCAGCTCTACAGTAGGTAGGGCTCTTTGCTGCTGGTCCCGTGCTCAAATCTAAGGTGGAGTCAATGAACACCCCAGAAACAATTTTCGAAGAGGGAATTTGCCCAGGGAAAAGAACTGTCCCCCATTCACTGAAAGTACAAATTTCGCACGCCCGTGGCTTCGTCCGTGGTGAGCCCTACCCTCATCGAACCGAACTAACCTTCGGGTTAAATCACGGGTGAGTGAGTGATATTGTGGTGACATTGCCGGTATTAGTTGGGCCTTCTTCTATAGCGCTGAGGTGTTTTTCCCCGTCCCATCCCTTCCGAACCTATCCTACCCTGTCAGGCTTGTCGATTTTCCCCGGAATGTCCAGATGTCGAGATTCGAGTTATCAGGGTTCTAATGTTGATTATATGACTTCTGAAATGCTTAAAAAACTAAAAACTCACAACTTATAAATATTTCCGGGGCAAGATCCCCAGTTTGGGCCCCCCAATATTTTTTGTAAGTTGGCATCCCTGAATAGGTTCTACCATCACCTATCCAAATCAGCCTTCAGTTTTAATATCTGAGTCACGGATCGAAAGGAAGGTGCCACATCTACAATATCGCGTCGTGTAATTATTATCACTTTGGTGTCCATGGAAATGAGATCAATATAGCGACTTGGCAAATTCGCCTCCGATCCAGAGACACGGGCAGCGTTGTTTTCAAAACTGAAAAAAACCGTGCCGGCTGTTACGCGGATGTGTGAAGTTGGTAAATATAGAGATGGCAGATTTCGAACTAGTAATGAGAGTCGTATGTATGCTTCCTTGCTCCCCACAAGACCTCCGTTACTGTATCAAAGTTCTGAGGTTGTTCGGGACAAGCGTGCTCCGTCCGTTCAAGTGTCCGTTACTCTAATTTTTTGCGGTGGTCCTCTTGTCTCTCTCTCTCTCTCTGGGGAATAGAACGTTGTGAAAGGCGCCACGGTCGCAATTATTATCCCTTCCGTTCCGAATGCGGATGAAGCGTTCGTGCGTGTGTGATCTTCTTTTGGGACTATAGCGTGTGATCTGGGAATCTGGCGATGCGTTTGATTAACGGGACGCACTCTTCTCTTCTCTCCCTCCTTCTCTCCAGCCGTCGTGTCGATGTAATGTTGTCGGCAAAGTGGTTTCCTTTTATGTTCGCCTTGTCTGCCATTCCCGTAATCATCGAAGGGATGCTGTTCTGTGATGTGCCGTTCCGAAGTCGAAGTCTAATTTTTTTAGGTGAGAAATCCTTGACCGTGGGTGTTAGTCAAAAACAATGTCTGAAATTAAAAATACCATAGTAAGTTACGATCCAAAATATTGAATCTCTCCAAGAGCTATAATTTCACTACCAGTAGTCCAGTCATTGAAGCTCTTGCTCTTAAAATTTCCTCTGATTATTCGCAAATGGAAGTACCTTTTACACATTAATCTTTTTTCTTCCTTGTCCACTGTGAGAAATGTACCCTTTACATCTTTTATTTTACTAAAAGGGCGTATTGCTATTGCATTATCAAAACAGATAATAATGCGGCCTACGGTGTTTAATCTCAATTATATAACCTATAACTTTCTTTTATCGATTTAATTCTCTTTATTTGAATGAGTAGACAATGCATAGTGCTTGGTTATGAATTACTCCCTCGTTCTATGCTAAAATTTAGGTTGGAAGTTCGTCAGCCCCGGAAAATGATGGTGCTCAAAACGTGAAAGCAAAACTCATGTTTCTGTCACAGGTATCAATTCTCACCGCGGTCTGATGTATGAGACCATCACAAGAGTAATGGCTATTTCTGACGTATATGTCTCAGTATTTTGAAGAAAGAGGGCTGAAACCAATGGAGAGATTTTTACATGTGCGATGACGATTCTTATAACTAATAAATTGTTTAGCAACTTATGCTTTTTCCCTTCGAATTCTATGAAACCAAATCGATTGACCTGATACTTTGTACATCGGTAGAGAATATTTATGTGAGCATCAGTGCCAAAGTGTCAATTGATGCTTTCCCCCTAGGGGTGGTTATCACCCCTTTACGGGGGAGAGGCATTTTTTTTCTTATGGTAACCCTGAAAATTTTCTCTAATTGTCTTTAGTATTAGTGCTCATTTGAAAGGTCTGCTCATTCACCATCGAAAACCTTGCAGTCATCACAACCATTAAATCAGTTCTTATTCTGCTATTTGACATCGGAAGCATCGATTCGAGTGTTCACCACGAAAAAGTTCCCTTCCACCAACCGCACCCCACTTTGCTTTCCACTGAGAATATGCTCCTCCAACGGCGGGTCTCCTTATTCTCTCTCATGTGCTGCGTTTTTATCCATGCGCTGAGCGTAGCAGTTGAGATCGTGAAAAACCGTTTGAAAAGTGTGAAAAATATTTTCATTCGCGAATTACTAGAAAAGCATCAATTTATGAAAAAACACCACGCTACATTATTTTGCTTAAATTATAGTCCTCTATCGATTTACGGGGATATTGAGCAAAAACATTTCCACCCGACTAGATGGGGTTGTGACCTCCCTCAGGGTTGAAGCGTCAATCCGCGAAAAGTCACTAATGTTTGTTCGCGCATTTTCTAAGCATGTACAACAATCCATGTGAGTTGGTTTAGTTTATAAGAATTTTGATTATGCAACTGATTTTCAGCTTCAACGACTGGACCGCTAAGTGCAATCATCAAGAATATGTTCGAAGAAAGGAAATCCAAACGCCAATTACATTAGGATAAAGTAACAACTGCGGATCTCGTTTGAAAAAGTCAACATTTGCCACCGATACGAACCAATACTTGCTTATCTTGTAGGAAATGTCCGTGGCCACTCACGTTGCGTTTGGATAAAAATATTTTTTACCATACTTATAAAATTCTTGCATTAATGTAAGAGTTTTTGTGCGCCTTCACGCGCTTTTCGCCTACTTCTGAAAATGTCATGTCATTCAGGCACAGTCCGTACTCGGGAGAGGTGGGGCCAAGTCCTGCGGGGGCCAATCCGAAGGTCGCGGGTTTGAGTGCCACCTGGGTGAGTTGCCTCTATCTAGGATATGGATGTTCGTGCTTATCCAGTTGTTAATTGCTGGCATCCTCAATGTAAAAAGCTATTGCGGGCTATTTACGGGGTGCGTGGAAATGAAAAAATAAAATAACACTTAACCCTCTCACAACGAGCATAAAATAATGCCCTATAAATTGAACCAACCCTTAAAAAAGTGTAGAATAGCTAAAATATAAGGTTGCATAAATATTTTAGAGCTAAATTTTCATCAGATTAGCTTTTTTTACTTGCTGACAGCACTGCCGAATCTGATCAGGTATTTAGTTTCGAAAATTCTTTAATGATTTTTTGGAATTTTTATGGGAACCTACTTATAAATAAATATGAATAATATTTGTTTAGCTGTGATGAAGTAGAGAGATGTTTGGAAGAGTATTACCTTATTTTCCATTTTATGGTAGAGGTGTATTACCGATACTTTGATGAGGTAATCCTTGAGTTCATTTCTCGAACTAAAACACGCTTCATGAAAATCATCAGTACCCACAGTATGCTTATACCTGTGTATCTGTCTGTATGATATTTTATGGAAATTTACATAAAAAATAAAGTAGCACATCATTTGTGTGGTAATCAATGGAGTAGCACATCATTCGACGCATTGTTTCTTCCAACTTCCTCTTATCTTTTGCACCACTTGAAAAACATGGACGTACAGAGTACATATTCTCATTTTCTTATCATCGTCCAGTTATTCCTTAGGCAAATTTATTATTTCAGTGAAAAGGCTTTCTTTCTTTTAGTATTCGAGTCGGTCGCATTTGAAAAATATTCTCTCCTCCTCATAATTAATAATTTCCCTGTTAATTGTCGTGGGCTTGGGTTATTGCGGTATTGTGCTGAGGTTTTACGTAACGGTGATACAATTAACCGTTGACTTTTTTGCGTCCCTTTTTTTTAGCCAGGCAGAGAATCAATTAGCTGAGATCGGCCGCCATTATTCCTCTCCCTCCCACCCAATTACCTCCCCTCCCCTCCTGCCTACTTTTTAGACCACCTTGCCCGCGATAATGGGCCCCACGGGGGTGGAGTTTGAAAATATATAGACGCAAGTATTTTCGTATTTTTCGATTCATTGTCAACCTCTCGAGCGAGGAAGTACTGAGATGGTTGGAAGAAAAGGGAATTCTTCAGGCCGTTTTACACGGGGCACGGAATTGCGCAGGTTAGAGCTGCATTAATTTCTAAAATGGCGTGGAATTGCGCGAATGCATGAACGAAATTAGAACAGGGGCTATTTTGCCGTCTCGCATCCACGCATTATCGCATGTGTTCTAGCAATTCACCGTTTTACACGACGCTTTTGATTGCGCCTTCGCACGTACGTCAGATTGCGCAATTCCGTGTACCGTGTAAAACGGCCTTTCTAAAAGCCTCAAGGAGAAGACGGGGGGGGAGGGGGGCACTTAGTTGGCCACATTATGAGGCATGATGGCCTGAATGGCCTGATGAAAACAATTGGGGGAGGACAGGTGGAGGGAAAGAAGGGTCGTTAATATAGTTTATTTCCCCGTAAAATTCGGATCTCTCCTCAGTCAGCGACGCGAGTGGCGAAATTGTGAACCCATTTTAATGCACGGTGTGCGACAGAACATTTGGTGACCGACTTTAGAATCGTCTGTTGTAGAATTCGTTCTCACATAATACCTATCGTGCATCCGATTCATCCGATTCTTACCTTTTTTCCGCCTCTTCATATCTGCTGCAACGTATTGCCCTTGATTTAATGGTCTTTCCTCACTGGGAGGAACGGCGGTAAAGCTACCGCTTCTTTTTAATTGGGATAACAGTACCCAAAATGTTTCATTGCGCTCTCGTAAAACGTTTCATCGCTAATTTGGCTGTGGAGCTCAGCGCGAGCTCGTCAATTGGTTGCTGGGTGCCAACCATTATTCTCCTCATCCTTCTCAACGGAATGAGCTCGTCCAACAATTTTTTTAATGTCGACAATGAAGAGATCCGTAATTTTCTCATCTCCTAATTTTTTATCTCAAATAATAATTAAAACCGAGATGTTGATGGGAATGATCATTTCCTCAGGCAGGATTGATTTATTCGCTGTGTTCTTTGTTACCATGATTAATTACAATAAGCAGTTAATAATTTTGATGTTATTATTTGGCTTGGTGGAATAATTTTTCTGGGCAATAACAACAGTATTTCCTTCTGGCAGAAGGAAGGTGCTCTCTTCAATTTTTATGGAAACTTTAGTTCATACATGAACGTTTACATTAATCAATAATTACTACCTAGCAACCGGAGAACGCATTAAAAAAACAACAAAAAATGGGATTTGATAATTTAAGCAATGATGTTTCAAATTTGTGTCGAATTCCTGAACTGTTTTCAAATATTTCAAGAGGCAAATATGGTGTGACGTAAAATTTTTATGGGTTACACCCAGAAATGTACCTCTATACCCGTAAAATGTTATTAACATTCATTTACCAGTATCTGAAAAATGTAAAAATTTTACCAGCTATAAAATACTGAGGTAAAAGTTTCATAATTAGCATACAAGTAACGTTGACTTTGGGCCACTCATATGTGCTCTTAATATTTCAAGAAGAAAGCAAAAATTTTAGGCGAGTCACCGAAAAAGACCGGTCGAGGGAATTGTGTGTGTCCTTTCAAAGTCACGCTCCGTGTGCCTCACTTGTCATCGATTCCGGACTTAGACGTACGCGTGGAGTTTCAGAGGGTTTCCCGCTCGCGTGGCGACAATTGGTGTCCCTCTGCGAAGTCTCCTTTGACTGCGGCTGCTTCGGTTCGAGTGTCGCTGAAATCGATTGGGAAGGCGGCAAACGGCTTTCCATCAAGGCGCCTACATACCCACTCACTGCCACATGGTGATTCACGAGTGGGTTTATTTGCATGAATCATTTCAATCACGGTCAACTGGGGTAACTTCGGCCCTTTACAGGTGACTTACGTTCATTCAACGTCACGTTACAGAGACGAAAAAAGATTCTCAGTTATTTGCATTGAGTTATCGACTTAGCTCTTGCATCAGTCAATATGTAGCAGATCTGGCTTCACCCCTGAATTAGTTTGGGTTTTACTTCCATAGAATAGAAGAAATTTATGACATTAACTGGTCATTTATGCACATTGATACATTGCTGTATAAAATGATCGTTCTTAGCGGAAATGTTATTTTTACCCGAATAAATTTACGGTTTACATCAAGGAACACTTGCAAAACAGTATACTAAGAGATATATTGTGTGGATATAGTGGGTGCTCCAATTCATGATCTAAAACTTGATTTGTACGTTTTCATCGGCCAATGTTTCTCCAAATAAAGATAACTTTGGCTAATTAAAAGAAATATAAATTGGGTTAATCCTGATTGTTAAAATTGTTACAGGTTCAGAAACAGCTTTTAAGTAAAGTTATAACATTATATTTTAATAATTTTAACCACTTTTGTTAAATTGTTTGCTAATTTTAAGATAAGATAAGTTTGTTTGTTTCCAATAAATCATGAAAAGTTGGGCCAAAATTACTCCAGTTGACGGTAGGATTTTCAATTGGTATTCCCACGCTGGAGGAAACAGTTATTTCGTTAAAGGATTGAAAGGTTTTCGGGTTGGAGATGAATAATTCTCAGGTTTCTCACCGGGATAGAATGTGCACGATGGATGCCGACGTTTCGTCGCTTTCGAGGCTTTCCTAGCATCCTGATAAGCCTTTAGGATGCTAGTAAAGTCTCCCTACGAAACGTCAGTATCCACCATCCAGACCTTCAACCGGTGGGAAACACGATAAAAACTAGTCAGAATGTATTTGGATATCACTAGTTCCTCGAGCATTGATTTATAAATTAACTTAACGGGTGGGTTAGTAATTGACGCCAGTATCTTGTGATTAATTTGAGTCTTTTATTAGAATTATCTTCTTGCTACAAAACGAGTGAATACCGCTTGGTTAAAAAAATTAGCTTTCGTGCGGAGTCTGAGTTAGTATACGCAATCGCTCATTGATTCTCCGTGTGATTGTCTATTATACGATCATAGATGTTTCCAGCCTCCCGGATTCCACTTCAACCAGTAAAAGATCGTATTTTTGACTTTCGAAAGTCAGTATCGTCAGAGTTGCGCCACGATTCACTCACGCGCAAGCATTTCTCTCTCCTCCTCAAACCAAGGCTTCAAGGATGAACCGAGGAATTTGCTTCAAACAGGACGGGTTAGAAAGATTTCACTAGTTAACTAACTGCTTCGGGAAAGAGATGATCATCTGTGTTCTGGATCGACCCAGAACTCGATTTGCGAAATCATGACCTCTTGCGTTTTTCGTGCACGAGTGCTGAAAGGTGATTGATCGCGGTATTCTCGGGGATTGATGAAATGTTTTTTTGTTTCATTTTTATTTTTGAAATGATAAAAAATGATAAAAATCGATATAAAAGTAAATGGGTAATCGATAGGTATTTATGCGACAACTGAGTTATCTGCGCTCTTGCAAAAGTGCACTTTTGTCATATCGGGGCAATGGTGAAGAAAGTTTGTTAGCCATGTATCAAATTAATGCGGAGAAAGAGGTGAGAGAAAGAAGAAATTGAAGGAAAAAAAAGTTCAATCAAAAGACGATATGGTTTAGAATTTTTAGCAGCCAATTCACAAAAATAATCGGAATGACACTAATAGTGGATTAGATCATGCATAATACGAGGTACCCTTACTGAAAATTCTTCTGAAAATTCCTATGTAGAGTGTTTCAGTTTCAGACACCTACATGCTACCGCGCAAGCCTCCTCAATAGGCATCTGGCAGGGGGTGTTAGGACACCAGCCGTTTGCAAATATAATGGAAATACTTTAATAAGGTCCGCCTAATGTTTATGAAAGTTCTCTATTTTTCGGAGGTAAAACGAATAAATATACATATCCGTTTGGAAAATAATCTAAGTCTTATTTTATCGCTTTTGTTACGCATGTAGTGAGGTTCGCAGATGTCTCTGTGTCATTGTGGAAGATATCTGTTCTTAATAGCTCAAACAATTTAAGCGTAACCCTTAGCCTCTGAGTTCCGAAGGCTACGCGCTGGGCAAGACATATATAATAAATGACATAAGTGACATAAGAAAAATGTAATATTGAAATGCAGTCCTTAATAAAAAAAACTTACAAAAATATTTCTTGAAAGAGAAAATTCCTGACAGTTCCCAAATAAGAAAGATTAAACAAAAATGGATAGTTAAAATTAATAGAGAACACTACCTACCAAAATAAGAATCTAGCTACAGCTGAGAATAAAAGTATATAAGAAAGGAATCAATTAGGTTAGCTCTCGCGACATATCACTACAGAATATTGAAAGCTCCATTAAAATTCTTGGCTAGGGACAAGATAGGCTAGGGAATTGATTAGAAATTTAAGTATCCATAAAAGTTTTTGTTACAATGATTTCTGTTTTGTTGTTATTGCGCACTGATTTTTGCAAATTAACTAACCAATCAGAAAGGAGAAGATCGTAAGATATCTGGATATCGACAGAAAGCTTTCTTTGCGAAATCGTCTTAATCTCTTGCGTTTTTTTTAATTGGGCTTGGGCGTGTCGAAAGGTGATCGATCGTGGTATCCTTGGCGATTGCCGAAATGTGTTTTTGTTTTCGAAAAGGTAAACCTCAATTAGTCGCTGAAAGGAGAGCAAGATGATCGAAACCGATGATCGCGTGGATGACTGTTGGCGGGGTGGGGGGGGGGGGAGTATTGTTGTGGAAGAGGGAGGGGGGGAGGAGGGGGTTAGAGTGGGGGTTAGAGCGGATGGCATTGCATAAAAAAAGATAATCGATTATACGAAATAAGTTATATACTTGGTCGACCAACTATAGTTTCGAATAATCAGTGTATTTATCGATCACTACGTTAAACAATAGGGAAAATCCAATAAATCCGTTGCAGAAATGCCATTCCATGCCATAGACAAATATAAAATTTGACAAAAATTATTGTTTCTTATATAAATGGATGGAGCAGTTGAAGCGATACCAATGATAAAGTTAATATTCTTATAACCAAAGCCATAATGTAAGTTGAAAGAAAACAATATCGTAATGCCAGATGCGTAATGAGTCAAATATTATATCCATATCGAAGGAGATCTAAGGATTCCACTGGCCACTGCACTATCGTTAAAAAAATAGACTATACTTTTCCACAACAATTTTATGCTATTTACCGACTGGTTTAAGATATTCTGTTCCGTTTTCAAGGAAGAATTAATTAATTGCGTTACATTCATGTAAATTTCTGAAAATTAGGATAATCTGAGTAATTTACCGAGCCCGCATGTCGCGTGGATAGCCTTTTTTGAACGTGACGAAGATTTACAAACTTCATTCGAGCTTTCCAGCGGGTGACATTACGGATTTAAATTTATGGTGCTTTCTAACGATTAGAGGTGATTCATGTTAATGGCTTTCATTGACCATTTTATCCTTTCGTAAATATTAGAAAAAATCATTCAGATATTGCAACGGAAGAGCAAAAAGTCTGTCGTCATTCACATCAACGATCGGAATATTAAAAAAAAATGTTACCCAACAATTATCATGACTATTTAGTACACTACTATCTAATTTTGACTGATGGAGTGTGCCATTGTCGTCCGTCGCCATGGAATCGAGGGTGCGTGGAGGGGGGTGCGTAGTGACGTCGCCCACGCTCTCCAAAGGTTATTCCCGGACTGATCACGCTGTTCGTGCATCCCAATTGACCTTTGCGGTGAAAGATAAACGCGCAATCAGGGATCAGGGAAAAATCTCTGGTATTTGGGGATTATCCCTCTCATCTCTGAGGAAGTAGTTACGCAGAATTTGGTGTCGTATTATAATATTTAGGAATAATTATGTAGATATGCCAATGCTACCGAGATTGTCATTTTCACCATTCTTTTTCTGGGGTTTTATTGCAGTGGGTATTTTTCGGAGACGGATAGATGCTTTCAATCCTCTCGTTTTTACCGCTCGTTGAATTTTTATTTAAAGTTTTTTTTAAATAATTTAACATTAATTCAAATGGAAGGCGGCAGTAAGCTCTTCTAAGTAAAACCTTCCTCCGCTGAGAGCAAAGTACAATTCAGCGCCCTGGTAGCGCAACTGGTTGAGTATCCCACCAGCAATGGGAAGATCCTGGGTTCCAGTCCCGTTCGGGCCGCATTTTTACCCTCTTATTTCTGCCTTTTTCCATTTCCCAAAGCTCAGTTGTCCTGGTCCATATTCTGTAATGCGTTTTTTCCCCTTCTGTGAAATTATGTATTAATGAATACACAATAAATTGAACTCCATTGCAAGTTAGTGGATTAATGTAATTCGTTTATGGAATGGTTTATATTTATTTAAAAATATATTTTTAATCCGCATTGATGACCACTCGATAGACAGAGTTTTAGAAACATCTTGTGCTTTCCCGGCGAATAGTCTGAGTAAGTTTTTCTGGAGGTTTGAGCCGGGTGAGAGTTTCCATTTTCTCCAACGTTTCGAAGACCAACACGTTCCTCGTAATAAGGGAATGACCCATGGAATCATTTCCTGACTACGACGAACGTTTCACACCTGTAAATGGTGGAGAAATTGACTCTCTCACCCAGCTGGAAGCCCGAGTAAATCTTATTTATTTAGGCATTTGTTTAGCTCGCCCTCTCCCGTGACGACGACACTTTGCTCCCGCAGGGCAGCGAACTCTTCAAGACGTATCGATCGTTGGAGAGGGAGGAAGGGAGTGTTTGGTGGCATTTGCGTTTCAAAAGACTTTCCATCGCGATCGCAAGCCGTAATAGTCTTCGCGGCGCGATTGTCTTTCGCAATCTTTTATTGCAGGATAAATTGAATTCCATTGCTCTTAAGGTCGCTGAATGTCAACCCAAGTTTCTTAAGAATTTGAATCAATCTCACGAGAAAATAAGGGCCGGATTTGGTTTCAAACTCTCTTTTCGACATTAAAATCCCATCGGGAACTTCAGCAAAATTCCACTATACAAAATATATTATTGCAATCATCATTATTACTGTTCACTTGTATATAAATTATAAATTGTGGTTTGGTTTATGGAAATAACTATTGCATTCAATTTAGGCGTAGAAGTACACATTTTTTGGAAGTGTGGAATATACCTGGTGAATTTTTCCTCACAACCGTCACAGAATCCAACAAAAATTATTACGCCTTCCAACAATTAATTGTGAGATAGAAGTGAACGAAATGAACTAAGCTAAGTGAATGTAAAACTGCGAGCTACAATTTATTTAAAGAATATGTATTTTGATCGCTAGTATTGATCATTAGCTATCTTTTTTTCCATTTCTCATCATGATACTGGAGTTGGGAGTTTTATTGTTGTAGTTTGGGATTTCATTGTTGGAATTAAGGGTGTTATTGTTGGAGCTGGGGATACAATTGTTTGAATATGGGGTTTTATTGTTGTAGTTTGGAGTTTCATTGTTAACCTCAAGTTTTAGTTCTGCGGAGACACCTAAAGCACTCTTTTCTCCATATAATCTTTGTTTTGTTGGCTATGGAGAAAATGGAATTACAAATTCCGTATTGGTAGACATTGCTTGGATGTAAGGTGCTATACAGAATGTGCGCGAAGTCCCAGTCTAATATGTGGTGTCAAACGTTGCAAGTCCGAACCATCTAATTTCCACCGAATAATTTTCGAGGGCGTGTTGGTGCGGTGTGGTGAAGAGGGTTTAATCGTCCCACGCACGCGTGTCCCTGCCTCGGGGCACGCGTGCGTGGGACGGGAACAGCGGCGCCCACTCTCGCGCGATCGTCGCCCCCTCGCGGAGAAACGCTGAAACCTGGCTGCGCTAACTCGCTCGTTTCCATCAACATTTTCATTCCTCTGTGGCGTCGGTTCCTCTTGGAAGGGGGAGGAATCGCACAGTCAACATAGTCAATACATGAAGATCTCTAACGAGATAGGAGAAATCTCGGGAAAAACATTTCCTATCGAAATAAACTGCATGAAAGCAAACGTTACATCAGATCAATCGCGTGATCTAAGATTTTGCCGTATTAATCTTGGACCCTTACAAAGAAGACGAAAATTACAAGTGTTCAGTTAATTTATGGTGCATTCCCGGCGAACAATATGGATGAAGAACTCTAGGGTTTCACACCGGGTTGCCTTCACCATCACTCCTTCCAACGTTTCGACGGGTTACGAGCTCATCTTCATCAGGTTTCACTGAACCCTCCGTTATTCAAGCAAAAGGTTAGCCAATTGCTCTGAATAGTTGGAATCGCGAAAGAAGGATCTGGGAGAGCCCTAGGGAATTACTCCATGGGATGGTAGCACCAAGCAGTAGCCCTTTAAAAAGTCAGCCAATCGGTTAAGACCTTTGATGCCGGTCGGATAAAGTGGGGTGAGGTACCAGATGGACATCCCAGGACGCAACAATCAAATGGATTCTGTTTTCATAAGGAGATTGGGTTAGCATCGATAAGTTTTCTGTTATCAGTTAACAATGTAGAAGGGTTTCGCCGATATTTTATCGATACATTCATTAAATAATAGAGGAAATTTTTCATACTTCTGCTACTTTTACATTCCGATTTATATCCACTGCAGACACCGGCCTTGCGAATGGTTGATAAGAAAGCATGAGCCTCATAGCCAATGGCTTCATCATCCACCGTAAAATTTCTTTGAAATTGTTATTTTCAGTAAATTTCATTGTTTTTAGAATGAGTAACATTAACTTCCACGGCAAATAACCACTTGTCACAATCCCATAATGATACTGGATTTAGGGGTTTCATTGTTGGCCTCAACTTTTACTTTTGCGCAGGCACTATTTCTCATTATTGTCTTAATATCGTTACCACCACTGCATAAACGCTCAACAATCGCCCACCGAATAGAATCCGCTCATCTAGATAGCCCTTATAGTACTAGATGAGCGGATTTGATTCAGTGGGCGATTGTTGAGCGTTTATGCAGTGGAGGTATTACTATGTCTGCAAGTAGTGTATTGTTTAGTTGCCCCGCAATCTCTTTTCTAATGTATACTATTTATTTTATTTATTTATTTCAAAAGCCCACATACAGCAGTCATTGCCAATTTACAGTGGCGCAATATATGAGCTCCTGAGTAGTGTGGAGTTGCTGGAAACTGTGGATAGGATTCGGGCGTCTGGCTTGTTGGAGGGCGCCGATCTTCGCATTCCGGCCCGTGAAATGTGCGAGGAGCCAACTTCACGATGTTCGCTCCTTTCATTTCGAAATATGATGGATGGATCTCGCATGCGCGCTTTTCTCGTGGGCCGCCCTCCTCTCTTGACACTCCGTCCTCGACTCGTTTCCTTCTCCATTTCTTCCTCTCTCTTTTTCCGTGGCGTGACATTCTCGCAGTTTCCTCTCACCGAATATTTCTCCACGCCCTCCGAAAAGACAATCCTACCACACGTCGTCTTCTCCATCGGTCGCTAACTCGAAGATTAGGTGAAAATTCCTCAAGGTACACATTTTTCGACTTTACCATTCGAACAAGAGCTAAATACACTCCGAATGCCGAACTGAGCTCCTTTTTCCGTTGAAGTATTCTCGGATTCCATTTCATATTTTGCCGACGTAGTTTTTTTGTACTAAAACTAATTAAGTTTCGCGTATTCTCTTCAAACATTCATAAATTTTTTTCCTATTCTCCACCTCAAAACCAAAATACCTGATAGATATGTTCGAATACCAACCACAGTCCCACACTATGATTACTAAAAGCGCATCGTCCGACCTTTATTGCCCCACCCACAGAACCACCAAATACCATCACTCCTTCCTCGTAATCTCAACAAAATTATGGAATTCCCTCCCCATAAACTTAAAGAATATTTCAAATGTGCAGCCCTTCAAATCAAAACTTCATTCTCACCTTTCGCGCAAAACATAAATCAATAATCTATAATTCACAGTCATGTAATCCAAACTTTGATACCAAATAGCAATTGCGGCGGTTTTCCTTCTTTTTTTCTTAACTATTTTTTGGTTTATTATTCATTAAATGTTATAAAATGATAAAATGTTATCAATTGTCAATTTTTTTATTTATTCTTATGTTAAAAATATCTTATTTAATGACATATTTACGTTTTCATGTTTTGATCAAATTCAACTTGATAACCGAAACTGAATTTTCTACTGTAATATGCTATTAATTTATGTTTATATGTAATTCACTTATAATTAATGTTATCAACTGTATTATATATGTAATTTGCTCACCACTAATGTACAATGTGTGCTCTTAGGGGTATTGTACCCAGAGCAAATAAGTATTATTATTATTATTATTACATTTTGGAACTATTTTTTTATTGTCTCGGGCATTCCACAATGGCTATTAAAGTGTTATTTCCGTTAACAAGGGCAGTGTCTCTTATATTAATTGTGTCAGTCTTTTAAATGTTTATTTGAATTCGAATGATGTTGGGATTATGAATATCGTTGTCCGTAATTAACGTCTTTCTATCCACCCCCTACCGCCTTGACTACGTGGTTTCGCTCATTGAGTTGTAGCGAATGGGCGAATTTCGGCATTGTTGCAGTCGTTGACTCGGGATGTTCCGTGGGGGAATGGGGGGGCCTTGGTTTCCGCTTCTCGAGGGGGCGCTAGCATCCCTGCGACCTTGGTGCATGGGCCTCTTTCATTCCTCCTTCCTTCGTGAACCTCTTCACCTCAACTTCTTCGGCGTCTTGAGGAGGAGCGAGCAAAAATGCCAGGCTGCCTTTTCGGAGGGGGCGAATACCGGGTTCCTCTCGCGCACACCACCTTCTCCATCATAAGAGAAATGGCCCCCTCCGTCGAGACTGGCTCATAGAAAAAAATAGCAAAAAATTACTCTCGTTAATCATTAAATCCATGAAAGTGGAGGCCTTTTTAAAAAGAATCATTCTTTAATATTTTATATACCTGGGCCAAAAATATTTTTTATGTTAGCCTGATATTTTCCTTATCTATTGTGGCACTAAAGCTGTGATTATGAATGTATTAGAATAATATACTTTGATTTAACAAAAGGTTATTCTCAGGTGTCATTGAATGTTGAGCCATTGATGATTTGGAGGGATAGATTTTAGGTATCTATATTATTTAAATGTTAACATGAATATAAATTTCTATCTTGTTAGTTATATGCGTCATAAATCATCCTCACTTGTAGAAAGACGATGCATGATAGGCTTAGGTGACTTATTGGGGTGTGGCAGAATGAATGGGAAAATGTTTTGAATGGTTATGAGGAAATTTGCTCATATATTCCTCAGTCCACCGAACATCAAATACCTCTGTAGTTGTCGAATTAATTACTTAACGAAACTTTTGCTTCACAGCTTGGGGGCGTTTATGGAAAAAAATAGCGTGAACTGAACGCCATTTAGAATGTAGAACTTTGACAGTAAACTTCGCGCGGCAGTGTGCTTTTATTTCTGTATAACTAAAAGCACACTGCAGCTTGTACTGTATTGAAATTAAGCTGAGTAGTGTTTTAGCTGCCTCGATGTCATTTCTGGAGTTAACTTCTCCATACGACATTATATTCATGTAATTTTTCACCCCGAGATGTCTATCTTCATTCATCGTGAGAATTTTCAAAATTCGGGTTAAGGGCGCATGGAACTCGTTAGAAAACGTGTAATTTCCTGCGTGTTTATAAAATAATTCAAATCGGTCTAACCCCAAGCTAATATTTTGCCTTTTCTATAATCCGTCCTTGACTCCTATTTCCCCCTTCAATGTATTCACAGTAGACGTCCGATTTACGAAGGGCTCGATTTAAACATCGCCCGGTGAAAGCATAGAAACGCGTTGCGCAGTGTGGCGAAGAAAGTTTTTAAGTTGAAATTACAAATCAATTCTTTCAGTAATTATGTAACAGTTCCACCACATCTCACCGAAAACAACCAGTTTTATACGATGCGACGTTTTTGAATTTACCTCGTCGTGAAGCGGACCAAATAACAGTATGTCATCAGGCACGAAACTAGTTTTCTCGTAGACCGACTGTGGCGGCAAAAAAATTGTCGAAATACTTTTTCCCGCAGAGTGCATAGGTACATGCATATGCTCGATTTTCGCCTTCAGTTTGCCTCTCTTCTATGATCACTCCCTCCGCAGGGGATATAGCTGTGTCCTGAGGTGAGGGGAATTTGGGGGATACCCCAGTAAAGAGAAACGAATAGGGTCCTAGCCTCACTCTCAGAGACGGAAAACGGAACCTAAAATTAGAAACTAATCTCCATTCTTTAACTATAAATTGTTTCTTACTTTATATCTCTGTATTGTATTTTATTATGCTCATATTAGTATTTATTTTCAAATTGATAGTTTTATTAATAAATGTTTCTTTTTTGTTTCAGGTAAGTGCACGATATTGCTTGTGAGAATTTTTGGAGAGGATGTTCTTACATGTGAGTTCATTACTTTCTTGGCTTGTGTATAGGCTAACCTGATGCTTACTTCAATGTTATTCTGAATTAAAGAATACGATTTTTATAATAGCTACACCATATACTGGTTTTATGATTCCAATTGTTAAAAACATTGCTCACAATGGTACTCATAATTCGTGGATGAATAAGCTGTCCCAAAATTTCTTAAAGTCTGCTTCACAACTCGCGGCTGAGTTTTAAGCATCCAAGTGCGTCCACCGGGTTGTGGATGGTGGGTCAACTTCTAGATATAGAGGTTGGCTGAGAAATAAGCGAGTTTACTTGTCGAATTAGCTCTCTCGGACTAAAAGCGACGGCATTCCGATGTGGCATGGTTTTATCCCTGAGTAATATAAGTCGTCCGAATGATGCATTAAAACGTCAGCACGCGGGGGCAGCACTGGGTTACCACGATTGTATAAATGCACGTTGATTATTGTCGAGGTACTGACCGAGGTCTTACTAATGGGACATAAGACGAGATATTTTGGGAGGGTGATTAAGGAAGAATACACTTATGGCAATATTTTGCAAAAATTCCGGGGGGGGGGGGTGGATTAAAAAACCCCTCTCAAGCCCCTTGCCTCCTTCTTGCTACGATATCGAATTGTTGCGTCGTAATGTCGTCACTTTGAAGGGAATCTAAGCTCGTTATTTTTTCCTTGCGAATCACCGGATATAGCTCTTGTGATTACAGGAACTCAGTTTGTGTTAATGCGAGTCACGTTTTGTGATCGCTTTCTTTTGCGTCGCTGTGGCCATTTAAGGCGAAGAGGCGTTGCTGGACGGGATAATAACCCAACGCACGCATTAGTAAATGCATCGCACTGCGTCCTCCACACGTGGTTCGAATGCATGAGAATAATTGCCGTGCACTTACAGCGACGTCGTATTATTGCAGTGGTGAAGTTCTCTTCCGTTAATTCACGGCCAAGGGCAACTCACGCGGCAACACTACTCACGTTGGGAATATCTGTGGTTATGCAATAAAGCTTTCTGTTGTCATCGAACCCAAAACAATTGAATGCTGATACCCAAGTGAAGCCTAGAAATTGCGCATCTAGCCATCTTTACAAGGACCTATCTAGGTGCGATATGTTAAAATGGGTTGAATATTTTCACTAACTTTGAAATTTTTTTCTCAGCTCATAAAATTCGGACAAGATTGCGACTTGGAAAATAAATTACTTGAATACCATGCGACATTACTTTTCACCTCAAAATGTAGTATCCTTGCAATCGAATTTTGCGATTCATCCCATTTAATGTTATACATGAGAGTTGGTCATGCTTAGAAGTCCCGAACGAGCTTCAACTACTTTCGTACGTACACAGCCACTAGCACTCTGTTGTTTGAAGTTCAGTGGTTGCTACACGACTGCTATAAAACAACAATGAAGTAGTTTAATCAGACCCTAAAATGTAATTTACTGAAAGAAGTCGGTAGGTTGGAAGAAGAATCGAAGGATTGGATTCAATCCCTTTTTCCATCGCTCGGGACGTCACTTTTTTGGTCGCTGAAACCATCGCAGGCAAAGAAGTCTTTCAACCAATCAGAACGCTCGGCCGCTAACAGCGATTGTCACGCCACGCCTGGATTTTAATTGAATGACAGTTGAAAACAGGCAAAATGACGTAATAAGCGATGGAAAAAGGGACAAGGGCGTGAATGACCGTGTGATTAATTGTAAATGATAGGTCAATGAACGGTCACTTTCGGACCATGAAAACCTATCGCTGGAGATATGGTTTTTGGACTTATGATGTTGACTAATTAAATAACTAAGTTGATGCAATTACTCAATTAATTCTAGGAGTTATACCCTTGCGAGTGAGAAATCTTTAAGTGACGAAGCGGATTGGGTTAAATAAATGTTGTTTGGGAAACTCCCGCTAAGATGGCTCATATTAAAGCACTTCCCCTCCCTACGAAGCGTTCGAAGCCTGAGCACAAATTCTCGTCGGTTTTCTTTCCGCGTTTCCATTTATTCCATCGATATCGGCGTTATTAAAGTGAATGAGGGAATCGTGGGTGTGCCTTTTTATCTTCATTACGTCGCCTGACTAGGTCCTGCTTAGAAGACTATTTTCAATCGGGACACGGAACATGAACTAAGCAAATCTTGAAAGCACTTAGAATGAGATTAAGTAAGGGATAAGCTGTGAGAAAACCGAATCATTAGAGGTGGTCGTGTGAAAGAGTGGTTATGTTATAGGGTAGGAAAAGCCTCGATGACAATGTCTTAAATATAAAGCACCGTCTGACTGACTGACTCACTGACTGATTCACTCACTAACTCAATGCTCAACCCAAATTACTCTAGGTATAGCCATCTAATTCTCACTGTATACTTATTCCATGTGTCATGTATTGGCGCACTGACCGAATATTTGTGCGGAAAACAAACTTTGGGTTCTTTTTAACCCCATAAATGTTAAAATATTGACTATCATTATAAAAATCGTTTAATTCCGTGCAGACTTTCCTACTGTTCCCAAAATAATGAATATTTCAATTAATTCTTTTATCCAGTTATTCAATTCAAAATTTCGAATTTTCGTATTTTTATATTTTTATTTATCGGACATTTTTCTTCCTTTTCAACAATAGAAATTAACCATAGGAAGGAGGCATGGACATGTATTAAAAATATTTACAACAGCGAAACTGCTTTCAACTTAACCTATTGCAGACTATCAACCACATCGTTTATAATCCTAAAGTCATTTTTAGTGCTTACTTTTCATTAGCATTCAACTGAAAACTTGCATAAGTTTTGTATAACGCATTAATCAATTACTATATCATATCAATTAAATAAGACATCGCAACTTTTACATTGAATATATTTTCACGCGACCAGTGTCGTTGTCACGGCAACATCTTCAAGTGCGTCATGAGCAGCCAAGCTCTTCTTTTTTTTAAATGGTAAAAGAGAGGGACAATGGGGTTTGAGTGCCGAAAAGTGTGGGAGTATTGAAGGTTGAGGAAGATGGGGTCGTTTTTCAGAGCCTCGGGATAGGATAAACGACCCTTTCTCACACAACCCTCTATATAAATTCGGTTGAAATATTGCAATGCCTAATTACTAATTTAACTAATATTAATAACTTCCACCGCATAATGCTTCATATCATGCGAAGCCTAGATCAGAAGTCTCATATTAGATGGTTGGACCGTTAAGCTTAGTTTCAGAGGGCCCCGGGTGTCTTGGGCAAGCCTTTCTGAACACTTTTAACGCTCCACGTGACTCCTGCTTCTGTCCAGTGTCCTTATTCTTTTTACGAAGGAAAATTGCAGTAGGAGAACCGTCAGAGGGGGAGGGGGGGTTTCCGTTGGCTCCTCTTTTCCTTCGCCCCGTCGCCCTCATTTGTTTCATCGCTCTCGTTTCCCCTACCTCCGCCAGGGGTGTTACTATCTTTACGACCCCTCAACGTCACTCAATTGGTTACAAGATATGGATGACCAAGAAATTTCGACATATATTCGGTGCTTGTGCGTCTCACCCACTTTTCGCGTTGCTTTCCCAATTGAAAAGAAACACCAAAAACATTTTAAAATCCAGTAAAACTCAACACCAGTGCTCTCGAAGAACTGTAATATCGCCCGAAATGATACTCGGTGTACCCGCCACTAATGTGAATGATCCTGTGAGTTGAAATGGGGGTAAACGCATTGTTTTATTTTGACGTGTACTCCAGGAAGACGTCATTGTTGCGTGGTCGTTATTCAATTTATTTCGAGTTGACTACATTCGACGACAAGCAATGATTTTTCGAGTCATTGCTCGCCGTCGATGGCGAGATTAATTATTCGCTCTCGGATTGAAATTTTCCCCTCGTCCGTCTCGGCCCCGATTCCTCGCCCATTTTTGCGAAATGCTTTCGCTCCTTCGTCGCCTTTCATATTTCGCGTGTCCATTTTCCTCCCTCACCCAACATTGGAATGTTAAGTGCTGTGCCCAATTTAGAAACATCAAAATAAAATAAACGTTATTTTTTCTGATTTGAGAACAGAGGTTATAGAGACTATTGCAATAATGCGGAATTTTTACTCATATTTCATCTATTAAATTCTAGTTGAATTCTTTTTAGAAAGAGTATCGATTCTCGCGTAACGTGCATCTCAATGGAAACTAAGCTAATGTTTCTATTTTTTTAAGTTAATTCGTCGCTTCAAATCACTCGTTTTAGATATATATATATATACTTACATCAGTAATAGTTTGAATCGATGACTTTTGCCACTAATTGGCTAAAGTGTATTAAATCGGAGGACAGGAATACCGAATACCAATTAAGGTTTGTTGGGAAAATGTCTCCAAAATCAGTTTTTCGAATGACTTACGCAGTTCACCCTGAAGACGATGGCAGACATGGCCCTCGAAACGTCGCGTCGGTGCTGAAAAACCCTTGGACTCGGCTGGAAACCCGAGAAGTCTTCCTTCACTTACGCAGTCATCTGCGGCAGAAAATATTTCGCCGCTGTAAAGAATAATTGATCTTATTATGCAAGAGTAGATTTTTGCTCTTGGGTGAGTGTGGAAAATTGTAGAGATTTGGGGAAGAGAGTAAACTAACTGCTTGTCTGTCTCACAAATGAAGTTTTACTTCGGCGTGGAGAGTGAAGTGAGTCTCAGTATCAGTCTCGGATATATTTCGCTTCTATCTTTAATTGGTATTTGGATTTCCTGCCTTCGGGCGCATTTACTATGAATCTCAAGGCTAATGAATGTGTCGGGTCGGTGTCCATAGACGTCAGATACGCTAATTGACCGTAATCGAGGTACTAAGTGATCAGTTTTGCGCATTACTCGAGTCCGGTCAAAGAGGCAGGTACATGCCGGCCAAGCAGTTGGAAAATATGTGCGGAGATCGAGGCATGAAGGACCCTTGAGTACGAGAAATCGATGGAAATGACATTAATGCCAGCGTTCCCCGTCTCTTCGCTAATATCGCGAATATTACTGTGACGGATTCTCCATTCGACCAAAAGATTTGTTTTCATCCGACGCAAAATTAAATGGGTCTGAACCGTAAACCTATTTAATTGTGCTAATTAAATCAGTTATACGTGTCGACACTGGCGTCGCCGACGAGATTTATACGGGGATACATTTAGGGCTTTGACGGAATTTATATTCGTGGTTTTGTGATATATGAAATGCATTATATTCTATGCCATTCCTCCCGATTGTAAACGCTGCATAGCAGATATCGAAAATGAATTGATTGATCAGCACTCATCGCCATGCTGTGGACATTTTTGGATACATAAAAATGCGATCTCAAGGATAAAGTGATGTGAAGCCTCTGTTTGGGATGGATTGGTTCCTCCTCTATGTCGTTCTAGTTCATAATTCTCGTTCTTTTTTTCCGTCAGGCTTGTCAAGTGTCGCAGAGGAGAAATTTCCAGTAAAAAGGAAATCTTGGTCCGGAACAAAAGCATTTCTCTCCTTCATTGTTTTCCTGCAGCGAATTCTAATGCTTTACTGCGATTTTATTTTGTATTTTGCGGCTGTTTTGATGTCTGGGTTTATGCGTTGACGTTGACTGCTATTCCACTATTCATAAAAACTTAAATTTATTTTAGCATGAAATAAAAAAACACATCCCAGAAGACAGTAACATGGAATGTTTAAAGTATAATGTAAAAAAACAACATATGATACGATACAACATCAAGTATGGACTGGGATACAATATAATAATACATCCATTGAAATGACAGCCTCATCCGCAGTGGCAACTTGGGATAAAGGGAAGATGAGTATTCAGAGAGGAAGTCTGTCGATTGTGAAGGATGGAATGGGTGATTTTTATAAGCCCGTCGGAGTGTTGAGGGGATTGCAGTGATGAGATGGCCGGGAGGTCCATAATGTGTGTCATTATGATTATTTGAACGTAAAAATTAAATTTATCAGTTCTACCCAGTTCAAGTCCTTCATTGTTTAGGGGAGAAAGGAATACCCATACCTGTCCGTTCGACAAAATCTCTCTTAATTAAATGCAATTAAAAATATTTGGAGGTGCTGGGATTTGAACCCAGGACTTTCAGCATGCGAAGCAGACACTCTACCACTGAGTTACACCCCCATTTGTGTATTTGTGTGTGTGATTCGACTCTAAATAGTCGACTGCAGCAGGAGTAACAACGGTGCGTAAAATGGGAAGAGCTGTACAGAAGACCTCATTCGGTGTGAATATCCCTCAGGCATTGGTTAGAGTCGCGCACTAACAATTTCACAGCGCCTGGATTCATCATTCAATTGGCTGGTTGAAGACTGCTTTAAAGTATCCCCATGACAGATCATACAAATCGCTATCCTATCCTCATTATGAGATAACAAAGTTATCTGTGATAAATATGTTGAACAGTGGTTGTACGACCAATTTATTTAAATCATAGCAAGTCAAGATCGACTATACCGAAATATCTACAATATTAAAAATACAAAGCAGTGGATCGATAGCTGGAGTGTTAATTCCAGCTATAATTTGCAGTCAACATTACGACGAAACATGTGAATCTCGCTACAATTGTCATTAGCACTAGCTAATTCCACCTGTAGCTAACCCTTAGTAAAGGAAGAATCTGAAATACTTATCGCAAAGGAGGAATATTCATACTGATATTAAAAGTGCACGTGGCTGGTACGTGTGACCTGGTCACATCTCCTCCGCTTGCATCTCGAACGCCAAGGGACTCTCAACCACTCTCGCCTTTTCCTTCCTCGGCCTACTTTCCTTCGTCACGCTCCTATTACTACCACTCCACCCACGCAGTCATATCTATTATGTATCCATGCACACAAATATATATTTGTGGGTGCGTGACTGCCTGCCCATGCCATTATCCTCAAAGGCCACATCACTATTTATTATAACAGTATTTGGAGGGTTCTCCACGCTCCATTTGGTCACCGTAGATACGCGATGTCACCCGCCGCGCATTTAAATAAATATATTCAAGTCACCACTCTCTACGCCGCTAATGGGCGAAGCGAAACAAATTTCACACCGAAATAAGCAATGGATTAAGCGAAAATTACATTCGTGATAGCAAAATATGTTGATTACATAAAATTTCAGTGCCATTCGTCCCTAAAATACACAATTGAAAATATTGAGGATTTACGAATTTCGCTGCACTCATTGACGTGCTGCGGGCATTTTTCAAAACATTTTAAAATGCACCCAAATTGATAACAAAAATAAATCTTCTGCGGGACGCACTGGAGCCTCCAGCAGGAAGCCCACTTGCCTACGCGAATCTTCAATAAAATTATTATTAATAATAAAATTCCTTTATCCGGCCATCCGTTAAATAATCAAAGTCCTCTTTTTGTAGATAGACTTCTGCGGGCGTCACTCAACGGACAACTCGTCCATCGCAATCAGGGTGAATGATGAAGTTTTGCAGAACAAAAACCGTTGAGATGTGACTATAAACAGTCATAACAATCAAGTTACTCCTGGTCGGCCGGAAATATCTAGGTAATTAGGGTAAAGAGGAGTTCTATCAATTTTTAATTTTATTTAAAATGGAATTCCATTCATTGCTAAGTTTATGCCCCGTGTCCACATCATGATTATTTTTGTTAAACTGAATGTCAATGGCCTCCATAGCAAGCCTGTGTCAGAATTCGTCAACAATGCCCTGCCGGCGGAAATCATGAAGAAGACCACGTAAATAATTCGCCGGGAAAGAATTGAATCATATTAGACAAACTTTAGTTTAGATTTGTATAGACTATGATAGAAAATGCATTTCTTGACAGTACTCGAAAGACTGAGCGTTATTCGAGGTCTTAACATAACGTCCGTTCTTTTTCCTCTCTTCGAGGAAAAATCGCTCAAAATCCGATCATTGGCTTTCACCGCTCTCATTACGTCAAGGTTCTTTCGCTTTTGCCGTTGTCATTATTATTTTTTCCAACGTGAATTTTCCGCGTTGAAAGGAATATAGAGTCGTTGTTTTTTACTTGATAAAAACTGAGCTTAAAAAATTAACCGAGAGGCTTGCGCAAGAAATATTATCCGTCGAGGAGAAACTCAAAATTTAATCCGTGCTCGGTGAGTGAGGCTAACCCACTGCTCTCGCCCGCCGCCGCGAAAGGGATTCAGTTTTAAGTGCGAGAGGATTTTCAGGAAAAAGCTTGCTTGCTTTGCGACCGTCAACACACTAGGAAATGTTCTAAATGAAAAGGAAATGTTCTTACGAAGTTTCGCCTCGTATTTATTGAGGGCCTTTATAGTTCACGGGGGAACGAATATCCTCCCCTATCGCTCGCAAAATAAAAATATCTCTCTTTATTTATCGATTCTGGAAGTATAGTGGAGTTTTGATTTGACCTTATCCATGTCTCTTTGAAAGATATACATTCTCACTTGATCAAGCAATCTAAGCCTATATAGCAGCCTCCGAGTCTCCAGCTGCTCCCAACCTAATTCATGTAACGCTTTCTGAACACCCGTAGCAGTTTTTGAAAAAAATATGCAGCTTTCCTTAGTATTTTATTAATTTTTACGAATGAAGGCGTTCTGCGTAGAATCGCATATGTTTGCTGAATACTGAAGGTGTGGCCGGACGAGTGCGAAGTTGCCCCTTTCTTTTATTTTTCATCCGGAAGTCTTCCCAAAATACGCTGGACGAACCCTAACTTATTAAGGGCTCTGCCACAATTACTTCTTATACGTGTTCCCCACGATGGGTTTGAAGTAATCGTAACTCCCGGAGACTTCGATGTATGATCTTAGGTTTTCCCGGCTTATCAGTTGCAGAAAAGTTTCTCGGGTTTTCCACCAGTTGATGTCGTCCATGTTTCCCGACGTTTCGAGCAGCGACTTGCTAATTATCCTCATGGGATCTTCCGAATTCCGAACATTCAGAATATCCCTTGAAGATGATCAGCAAGTCGCGGATCGAATCGTCGGGAGACATAGACGACATCAACCGGTGGAAAAACCGAGAAACTTTTCTCCCGGAGACGTCATCTGTCGCTGTTATGTTGACACCATCCACGGCATGTTCATGGGGATAGTAGGACGACCTACGCACGAAATGAACCGCCATGCGTTTTTGATCAGTTTTAGTTCTATTCCCGACTTTTGTTTGGCTCCCCGCCTGAACGCTCTTTGAATCCGATGATAGAATATCGAAGGCGACGCGAAATATTTTGGCGAGATATCGTTTTCGAGCTACACTTCTGCGGCAATCGTGTAAACCAAACTTAAGTCTTCGTCTTCGGAGGACCCCAAATCTTTGACCTCGTAAGCAGCAGTTTCCTCTCCGCTCCCCTCTCTCTCTTTCTCTATCCTGCAGCACAAGTTCGTGATGTCCGTGTCTAACGGTCAAATCTTTTTCGGCGCTTCATCTAAGGCGGCCCCAAATCCACTCTCTCGCCGAGTCTTTCAAAATCCTACCCATTCCTAAACCGGCCTTCCCCTCAAACACACGCGCCATCTGCTGCCTAAACCATCATTGCAATTGCGCAATTCCGACTTCACCGCGCGAAGCGAGGAATTCGAAGAAAAAAAGAAAACGATCGCTTTCGGCCCCACTAAATCAAGCGAAAATCGTGCATAATATATCGATTGGTCGAGGAGTGTTTCACACTTTTCCGTGGAGTCTACTGAATTCCTCTTCTGCCACTTCAATGGGGAATTGCGAGGAAAATCACAAAAATCGTCTCCTTCCCTCTTCGGTGTAATGCTGCAGTTAGACATGCTTTCCCTAGAATTTGAACGGTGAATTTCAGCCTTGCGATTCGGATTTAACGTGGATGCTGCATTTTGCTGGCAATAGGAATGATGCAACAACCAAATCATATATCTTATGCTGTATTCTCCGTTAGGCCCTAATATACGTTCATCTTTTCTCGGATTGCATAGAAAAAAATTAGCGAAAATATAAAAGTAAGCGGTTTACGGAAAATTAGCATAAAGACTCCGGGGCTTAAATGGAGAGAAATAACGCCTACTGAGCGCCGCCTTTAATTCTCCTGAAGAACGAACACTTATCTGTCATATGCACTGTATTCAAATCGAGTTGACTTGAGCTGCCTCGATGCGTAATCCGGAGCTTTGTTCTCCATTAAGTATTAAATTTTCGTCATTTTTCATCCCGAGATTTCTTCTTCCATGGTTTACGTTTCGAGTTAACAACATGCGTAGAGAAATTTCATGAAATAAATGACTACCTCTCTGCACTTTCCAAAAATTTCACGCAAATTCTAAATTCTAAATTCATCACCCTAATTTTACCGTTGATTTAGCGCTTCGCGTTCCGCGATTCTTTTTTTTCAGTGAACGTTGTCTCAGCAAGGTGTAACAACGCATATGCAGTTCAACCAAGCTGTAGACCTTCTCCCATCATACCTCACTGTCCCTGGAAGTTTGGAGTGCCCGCTTAACTTTTTCTTCATTTCTTCTAGAGCTGTTGAGGTTTCATTCCTTAAGCTCCCCGCAGTGAATTCTACGGCGGCAGTGTTTAATGAGGAAACGCTTGTTGTGAGAGTATTTCCTTGGACCCGCAGAAGTGAAGGTGATTGGGGTTAAGGGCTCTTTGGTTAAGGGAAGGTTCTTGCGATGAAATGACATCTAGGCACATTCACGTCCTCCTACGCCCAGAACAGTATTTGGATCATTGTTTCGAAGCGAATCTCTGGCTGTACGCTGGAAAATAAATAGTACTCATTCTCACTCCTGATAGCGCATACAGCAGCTGTCTCGGTAAACCATTTTCACTCCAACCAGCCAGGGGACAATAAAATAATTTTTATGCGCTTACGCCATTGTTGTATGCGTCATTTGCGTTAGTAGCACCTTAAAAATTAAACATTGAAAAGCATGAATTGGAGCATTTTTAACAATCGTATACAAAATCATTCAATAGATACATGTTTTTATTTCTATTAATTTATCTTTTTACCATTGCTTGCTATTATGCATTACTTTTTCGTCGAACGTAGAAGGTTTTATCATTTTACCATTTTTAGTTCTATTTTGGATTTCATATGCAATAAAAATATAATTAACAAATGATATTATTAAAACTAGAAGAAGTGGAAAGTCATTGTAAAGAATCAAAGTAGGGTAACTTAATGAGTTTGTGCGTGTATGGTTGGTCTCATTAGTGGTGACCTTTGGACTAGTCACCTTAAACTGTCACAATGGAGCAAAGACCGAATCTTGGTTCATTTTTACTCGAAGGCGCCTAAAATCTGTAATTCATGATGATAAGCATATTTTAACAATCGTATACAAAATCATTTAATAGATACATGTTTTTATTTCTATTAATTTATCTTTTTACTCAAGTAAAAGAAAAAATACTATTTTTTTTAAAATTTCATTTCCTTTCATATTGTCATTTAAAGGGTATAATGTTTTCGTGAATTGTAAGAAAGTGGTCTTCATCTCATCTATAACATTTGCGTTCAGTGTGTATTGCAGTACAAGCGGAAATCCAACTTGCTCACCCTTATTTTAACCCGAAAAGAATTCATCCGAAAACGGTTCAAGAACTTAGAAGCACCGTAACTGGCTAACACACCTGACCGGCAATCGGGAGATCCGGGTTCGAATCCCGGCAAAGTCAAGTATTTTTTCATGGCGAACTTCATCCATTGGTGTATTTACCTGTTACTTTGTTTAAGATATGCCCGTCCAAACTAACTTTTGGGTTGAAGGAATGAGGCGTATGAAAAGCAGTGGAGGTGTAATGACAAGCGATGTTTTGAATGAGGAGATATTTCCTCCATACACCTTATTGAATCGTGTGATATTAAGGCTGAAATTTTTTCTTAAAAAAATCCAAGGCTGCTTGTCTCTCTCTTCTGTAGTCGAACGTTTTAAATTCGATTTTGGAGTTCGAGAAGAAAAGATTTCACCACCTATTGGAAAATAGAATGTGTTTATCGGCGGAGCCTTTTTTATAAATGCATTTACGAAACTGATTCCAACGATTTTATACTTATCCAGTTTAAATTCCGTATGCCCCCAACGTTTTGACGGTACGAAATTGCCCATCGTTCTTTTAACGCGTTGGTTGGTTCGTTTGAATGAAAAACAGTGCTAATCTGCGATGAAGTAACCTCCCTAAACATTGAATCAATTCAACATGGGATAGTTTTTATCCACCTCTTCCTTTCTTTAAAACTTGTTGCAGTAACGTAGATATGATTTAAGTACGATGCATAAAGCAACATGTAGACACTAACAATAAGCGCCTATATTTTGAACCTTCAGGTTAAAATTATTCACCAGACTTTTCCTTTTGCTATCGCTTTATTTTATGATTGCACCAATAAGATTACAGCATTGGAGTCATGACCACATTTTGAGGAGATTATCTGAAATACATCGACTTGGAAATGCGGGGAAGATGGCTGATAAAATCCGAGCAGGAAATGAAACCTCTTGCAGAGAACGTGTGACGAAGGTCGGCCGGTCGTTTCCGGCCATTTTTGAAACGAAACGCGATATCATTGGACTCTCGATCAAATGCTTTGATCGCATCGGTGTGGGTGTTTTATAATCTCTTAGTTAAAAAAAAATGCATTTTGTGGCTTTCTGTTGCTGATTGGTACAGTTTTTGGCGGCGTCGTTTCGGAGAATAGTAGGAATTATGTGAACAGAACATAAGTATTTTTAGAGGCCTTGGTACCTGTTGATTCCTCACTTGGGTCCTCGAAGAGATTTCCATTTTAAATTTTAAAAATTGTTTAAAAATTTCATTCTTCACTATGAAATTTAATTTCCATTGTAACTAGTTAACTAACTGCTAATGTAAAAAAGGGTATCTCAGAGGAACGAAAGAAGAATTTAAGGGCATAATTTCCCAAAATGAAGGATATCACCTTACTCCACTCATCTTTTTCCTAATTACTCGTTATTAAAACGCCTACATCATCCTTATTTCAGTAGGCCTTTTACAAAATGAAATAAAAACAAACTATTAACCCTGAGACATTTCATGATCGAAAAATACCCAAATTTTGCAAATCTTTGTTGGTGTTAGCTTCATTTGCTGGATATTATTTTGTATTAATATACGTAATTTCTAGTTGTCTGTAGTGACTGATTTTCGCCAATGTGTTACTGTAGACGCATGCCGTGGGTCTAATACCAAATAGTTAATTATTCTGTTTTGAAGTGCTGCCGCAAGCCATGATGTCACTGACTTGAGATTCGTCCATAAATCACTGTGCTCCTATCATCTCTTTCTCTCTTCTCTTCGTAGTCCCTCGCTGAAGGCTCTGTAATTATAGCACACACGGCTCTATCTACATATCGAAGAGGTTGTTAATCATCTGCCCATAATTGGACAAGAATTTCTATGGTCAACTTCGAAAGGTTTCCTTTATTATACGCACACGCTTGATTCCATAATCGTGCGTGTTTTTTTCTTTTTTTTTTTTGAGCAGAGCCTTTAGGCCGCACGACAATCACGCGATTTCTCTCCATGGCAGCTAGAACTGTGTCCTTCATCGGTGAACCGTGCATTTTGAGCGAATCATAGCCATGAGCCGAATACATTGAATCGCTGGATTCGGCCCACCTCCATCATTTGCTTCGTGTCGATCTTGAGGTTAATAAAGAATCGTCAAATGTGGGGAATTAGAATCACTCTATGTAAAAGTAGTTGGCCGAAGCTGACATCCCACGCGAAGCATTCTAGGCATAACGCGGTGATGCTTGAGCACATACTAAAAATAGTTTTAATAATTAATAACATTATCATAATTTTAAGCAGATCTAATATAAATTATATTTTAAGAATTGGAAGCTTATTTACACATTTCCGCGTCGTTCATTGCCGATTGACCCTGAGGCAGACTTCAAAAAACTTAAAGCAAAAAAAAAATTGTTCAGCGACGTGTTGTGCTGAAGTGTATGCATCAAATTAGTGGATAAAGATAGTGGTTTTCATGTAACTAACCATCTTAGCAGTTTTAAGCGTTGCTTAGAGAACCATTGTTACTGTAGGAAGGTGGAAGGAATTACTTCTGCGGCGGAATGGAGGATGGGATGTGTCGACGAAAAGTCTCAATTTTGATGTATTGCGTTTCATTGAATCCTTTTTGAATGTATTAACAACAGAAACAATAAAGGAGGCTATCCCCATATTAAATAAGAATCACAATTTTTAATGATCATGTGGGCGTGGAAAAAACAAGTGAAGTTCAACTAAAACATCACGTCGCGAGAAGAAAATGTTGAAGCTTATGAATTCGCTAAGTATGAATATGGGTAGTAAATTGGGTGTTCCATTTGAGCCCTTCAAAAATAAGTGATTTTCTGGAAAAACTAAGTCTTCATCTTTAATCTAAAAGCAAGGCTTAATTTGATAATATAACGTATAAAGATCAAATATTTTATTTTTTTATTTTAAAGAAAGAGAACCACATACAGCATACACTTGCTATTTTATAGTGGCCAGGTAACAATACAAACAAAATATTTTCATACGTTTGGCCTGTATTCGTCATTTTCCTTAATTAGGGGCTGTACAGCTTCGTAGTGTACTCCTTCAGCTACATTTCAGCGCTACTAATTTTGTTTTGGCCATGAAATTCGTTCCTAATAGAAATAAATGACGTCGCGTCGTCGCTTTCCAGAAACTGGGAAAATTTACGTGAGATTAATTTAAATATTAAATCTTCAGGTTTAGCGGAAGAATTAATGTGTAAATTAATCGCACATAGATTTAGATTATTAATAAAAACATGATTACCAACGTTTCGGTTCAGTTTCGTGTAAGTTTTCTTTAGTTTCGTTTCGGTTTTTTTTAGTTCAACCAATCTGCTACTTAAAATCCATGAATATGGCAAATAAATTTCCGGATCTTCGGCAAATATATTTTTATAATACCTTTACCCCAAGAGTTCATATTTTAATATAAAAAATAGGTCAAGAACAAAAGAAATATAGTGCGATTAATGGTAAATCTCGAAGTGGAATGGAAATCGGCCATTGGGTCCATTGTGTTTATATGTATTTGTAGGTATGTTTCAATTTGAACGATTTGAAAAAAAGCGATTCATCGGAATGAACGGATGACTCGAATCTCCAGAATGGATCGGGAAGCCCACCTCCAAATTGCCAGCGTAGCACGAGTTTGGTCTCCTAGCAACCTCCCTCCCCCCCCCTTTACCCCCACTAGACCTCCCTCATAATTCCCCCTCCAATGGCGAAATCCACACCGGTCACGCTCACCCGCCCGCCGAAACAAAACACGATCGCTGCTATTTTTTCCTTCTTCCATCTCCCACGCATTGATACAGACATCGACACTTCACGCGCTCTGAGCTTTCGGAATAAATCTTCCAGTCGTCGACCTTGCGCAATTCCGATATAATTCTTGCTTCCCGAATAATAAAGCACTCGCCAAACCTATAATCGGCCGAGTAGGCTGAGAATACTAAATCCTATGGCCATATGGCGTCCGTTATGGGTGAATCTCAATCATCTTCTGCGATGGTATCTTAATATTTCGGCTTTTGTTTTACCTTTGACCGATTTACTTCCCACTGTATCGCTTATCTCTCTCCCTCTCTCTCCCTCGTGGAATCTATAAATGCCTTTTATAACTTTTCCTCTAATTATTGAAATGCCTCCCAAAATATGCGATGGCGTTGAAACATTGCAACAAAAATTTGCTAAAAAAATAATGACTCAATGGTAAATCCTGGCGGAAATACAAATGGCATTATTGGTAGGGCCTATGGATGTATTGCATGCATATATTACTTTATTATCGTTTCAGCCAACTCTGTAAGCGTAAACATACCATATAAATTCATAGATGAGGAAAGAAATAGGAACACATATTGGAAAATGGAGGAATGGGTACACACCGAAGTAATGGTTGATCTAATTTTAAGCGTCCTGTTGGAGCAACTGGTAAATCATTCGATAGGTTTTGGGTTCGTGTCCCAGTTTGGCCGCATTATGTCTCTCTGGTTTCTGGCTTTTCCATCTACCGCATCTTCGTTATCTCCGTACATTTTGTGGGTCTGATGAGACGCAAAGCAGAATTGAACCACCCGGCAGTTTTTTCTGGTCATTTCGTCGTTAAGGGTTACCTTATAGCGCACGGTAGGTAGTCATGAGAGGATTGGATATACCGCAATCGTAGTGAAAGTCTCTAATATCCTCAGTAAATACAGCTAGATGCCGCTGTAAAAGCCTTGAGGGGGTCTCCTGGGCAGGGGCGAAAAGCTTGCCGCTGAACGTTAACATACGCGAAGGGATACCCTAAATATGGACTCTTACACCAGCCGCAGCGGAAACCTACAGTATTATATATAAATATATATTTATTCAATGAATTATTTTATCAACATCTTTAGATTTACCAGCAAGCCCCCCTAATAAGCGTGTGGAAGGGGGGTGTAATGAAAACACTGTTGAGGGTGCGAAAGATCCACAGAGAAAAAATCATTCGCCTTGACCGGGATACTTAAACTACTGTTGAGGGTGTTAAGGAAACACCCCCTAGAGCAAAAAATAATAAAAAAGTTGCGCGTTGGAGTGATTCGACAGAGTTTAACCTAGTTTTCATCAAATCGTTTATGGCTCGGGAAAAAACGAATTCCTATACCTTTCCGTTTGGCAAAATATCACTCTTGCTATTTCGTTTCTGTCCTATCTAACAATAAAGTGCGGTTAGAACCTGTGCTTCTCATTGTCACTCTGAAAAATATCAGTTTTTAATTGCTCAAGCAATCTAATACTAGCGCATAGCCTCCGAGCCATATTATTTATGAAGAATCTGTGTATTGCTCTCTTTCGCTCGTACCACTTTGAGTGAGCATAACTAGTTAAAATTCTTTTCAGTGCGAGATTTCCCGCCCATCGTTGCCACTGGTTAGGAGGTCGCCAGTTGTTGGCCAGCGAAGGAATACTATAGTGTTCGCGGTTACGAGAACCGTTTGATTAACCGCATTTGAACCGGATCCCGTGATATCCCAGCGGCTGTGGCTCCTGCCCTCGGATTAGCCTTTAGGCGTCGTTTACGTGCGAGAAATTCCTCAGCAGTGACCTCACTTGGCGCTCAGTAACATGGAGGGCCCTGGGCTTACCTGCGTTCGTTTTGGCGTTCATTGCCACAGACACTGCTGCGACGCACTCCAGGTCGCCAAAATTCGAGGAATAGCGTGAGATTTTGATTTGTAGCATTATAAATAAAAACGTTTGGGCTATGTCGCCGCGTCAATTCTTGGGCGGCCCTAACGTTTCCACCCAACATAGCCCAAACGTTTTTATTTATAACGAAGAGCACCCGCGAAAGTTTTAACGAAGAATTAGATTTATAGCATTTGGAAGGAAACTGAATGCTTTTGATGGAAAATAAAACGTCTGTAGGTTTGCCTAATCGATATTTGAGCCAAAAATTCTATTAATGCCTAAATTCAATAGGTGTGTCTGATCATTTAATTATGCCACCCTTAACTCACATTACAGATCTTTTGGTGGAAAAATATTTTGATTTCATTGACATTTGTCGATGGCAAAATGAATTTGATCGTTCTCTCATTATGGCCAATTCAAAGCTTTTATTAAATACTAATACTTTTTCGAGTATTTTGAAGCGATCGCTTCACCATTTAAATGTAATTTACGTTACAGGCATTCATTCACAACATGAATATGTAAACAACTCCAAGAATTGTTTGATGACGAGCAGAAATATTTTTATCGTAATTGTTATGATATCCCACACTCAGTGTTGCTACCCGAAGGTAGGTTGGGACACGCGAGGGTAGAGCTCACGCTGAACTAAGCCAAAGGCTAAGAGTATTTGCACTTATTCGGAGCAAGGGGCCAGTTTTTCTCCCTGGACAACCTCGCTTTCCGAAGATCATCGCACTTAACGCAGTGTTATAGTGTAGTGAAAAATTTCATAATTTTTATATTTCTGCGGGATTTATCTTGTAGTAGTATTCAGTATTTTACCTTTACTCAGACTAATATCACCGTAAGAACGTATGTTTAACCCCTGATTTTTTAAATTCAATTTCCATAAAAGAGAACATGATAATTCCCCTTTGGAAGAGCCTTTATTGTATATGTTTCTGGAATAACCTTTATTTCTCACTGAAGCCTTCTTAAATATGTTCTCATTTTATTCTCGTCACCAATCGATGCAATGAGAGGACTCTCTTTTGGCTGGGTTAGCTAAGCAAAACTGTTACTCCTTTTCAATTTTAAAATTCTCGTGGAACTAATATGGCTGTTGAAGTTGAACGTGCGGTGAGTTAAATTATTTCACATTCTTCTCGTTTGAGGGATAATATTTCTGTGCCGACGTGGTGAAGCTGCGAAGGATGAATTATTCTATTGCTTATTAACATGTGACGTTATCAATGTTTGTGTTTCAGCAGGAAGTCTCTTTGGCACTTTTGCAATTGCGCGCGAAAACTACATGCGTTCCTAAAATTTTCTCTCCTTTTCCTTCATTTCGTCATCAACACTGGTCAACAATCATAAGATTGATTTGACGCAGCTCTCCTCTCATTTGTCCAAACATCTCATCCTTTCAGGCCTACGAATTTCTTCTCTTTCACATCCTTCTTTACCTCTTGCATTCATTTTATTAGTGATCTTCCTTGCTCGTTCTTGCCATCCACCTGCCTATCGATGATTCTCCTCATCACCCCATCATGTCAACACACACCTTCGGCTATAAAATTAAAATATTCCTCGTTGCATGCTTTTAAAAAGACTTTACCATGTTAGCTTTTTGATGGATATTGATAGTATACGAGCGAATAGCATAGTTTCTTTTTGTGTAGGCTAGAGTTGGTTCCCAAAAAAATCGTGAATTGATGAATAGTGATCAATTGTTGGTTGCGAAGGCTTTATTCCTCTGATTATAGCCTCCGATAGATATATTATTTTCTGAATCTATAAGTGATGCATAGGGCCTCCTCAGAGCATGTGCAATCGGTTCTTGGGCAATAAATCTATCGGAGGCGATTGGTTCATCCGTGGAGACAAACTATCGAGAAAAGGTACGGGGGCGTGGCTAAAATTCTTATATGGCGATAGTCCTCACGATTGCTATGTGGGGGTAATTTGTGCTAATTTAAAGAATAATATTATAACACATTTACGGCCTACGAAAGAGGTCCCTGAAATCACTGCCCCCCTAGCGGAAGACTCATCAAGGATATTCGGAATCTTGGAGTTACATCGTACCGTACCTTAGACTAGCAGTCGCTCCGTTTTTTCCTTCGACTCGAATATGTGGCAGTGCATACGGACTGCGCGCCGTAGATCGTATATCTATGAGGGTCCCTCCAGTGCTGATGAGAGCTGCTTTGAAATCGCCAGGCCGCACCTCGAATTCGCGGTGGGCACATGGGATCCAGCATAGAAAGACTTAATCCGTGAAGCTAAGGAAGTGCAAAAGAAAGGTGCGCGAATCGTCAAAAACTGCTACGGGTGCAAAAGAAAAGAGGTACACAGCTTAAGTCGAGCCGTCAGAGACTCGGAAGCTACCTCCTAGACAATAGGGTGGTTTCCTATTATTTTTTTCTGGCCTAAATCGAAAGATTATTACTCCTGGAGTACGCATTTCACGCTTTTAGATTTTTAAATGACGATATCTATTTTTCGCGGTTAAATGAAAAGTGAAAAATTTCAAGCACGCGAAAACGCGACGGCTAAGTATAAATTCTGGGAAAACTCCGTATGACGTCGTTCTGGTTCCCGCTGCCGCAAGTGAGGTGACCTTGGGGCGAGGCTTTGAGCGCTGACACGACGCAGGATGCTAGCAGGTAGCAGAGTACCCTGCTAGCTGGTATCGCTTGGCTTAAATAAGGATTATTAATACCTTATCAAACGAGGAAAACTTTCCGACCTTAGCCAGTTTTAATAGGTGATTATTAAGACATGTTTCCCTGAGTTATGAGCCTCATGCATGCATTGGTAATCCCAGACGATGTAAAACTCCTATCCACTCGTATAGAAACTAGGTCCCTGTGACGTCACGTGGAGTGGAATCGCATGGGCGCCAATCTGGCCTTTTTCAAATGAGGTTAAAGTTGACCATTTCCATTCGTCTAAACAGGGATTTCTAAAACCAAATAAACTGTATATTATAAATACACTAATGGTGGGTAGCGAATCGCAATCAATGCCTTTCGTTTTATTTGATGAAGGAAACTTTCCTATTGCTTGAGAAATTAAGAATATATATATTTCAGAGCGACACGGTGGACATCATATTAGAACCCCATTATATTTTGAAGTCCTACTTAACGATAAATCGAGAGAGATATTTTGTGGAGCGGATAGGCACAGGAGTTCTTTTTTCACATTGAAGGACATGGATGAATGATAGGTTGGACTCAACAGTTGAATCGCTAAAACGCGCACCTTAATCCCTTTTTTTCTTTTGTTTGCGGTTGGTGTCCTAACATCCCCCACCGCACGCCTTTTGAAACAGCTTGCGTGGAATTGTGTAGATATTGATGAAGACTCACGAATGGCGATCAGAGTCTATATTGAAATCGAAAGGACCGTAACTTATCGAAGCTGTTGGTTTTTTCCTTCATCCTTCGAATTGATTGGGTCAGGTCGCTTGCACGATGCGTCGTCGCAGAAAAATCCGTTCGCGTTGGATTTTCACTGCGTGGATGCGGCAACACGCCGAGGTTTTCCGATTGGTGCTTGCATATTTGAAGGTACAAATATGCTGAAGTAGCTCAAGTGGGAGCAAAGAATGCTATCCATTCCGTAAGTTATGTTATATATTGGTTAAGTTTTAATTATCGATATTTCGATTTTTTTCCAAAAATAAGGCAAATAATATCTCTACATTAGATAACAATCATTGAGGAGTGTACCGAAGCGCAAAGGATTCCCTTCATCGGCATCTCAAGCTAAATATATATCGTGGGAGCTTGTTTCTGGTGACTTTGGTTTTTTAAATGGCAATACATAATATATATTTGTGCCCTCATGATCTGCTTATTTGAAGCTATTTAAATTGCATGTCAATCATTTAAATTGTTAATTCTTGAAATCGCATGCAAGTCTCTTCAATACAGATCACTGGCCCACCTCAAAACCATTTGAGGAATCATTTCCATTCAGTACGTAAGTTTGACGTGAGCTCTTTGAAACAGAAGCAGTGGACCGCCGCGAAAGAAAATGCTTTCTCCGTCTGGTTATGGAGGGAAAGGGGAGGGGGCAGCAGTGAGCTGCCCATTCAACAATTGGCCTGGGGCTAGGAGCACCTGCCCAAACACACAGGGGGAGGGGTTTTTGAAAGGAAGAGGGGATAATAGCCCCCTGGTAGTAGTAGATAATAGTGGAGAAAGACCTTTTGAAGGGCGGAAATAAAATTCTCCAATTAAATGCTTGGCTCAGAGGATGAGGATGGGAAGAGAAGAAAAAAAAACGCTGTCTTTCGTTCAGAGACAATGAATAGGATGTCAAGTGGTCGTCTTTGGTCGCTCGGGAGTGGATTGCGATGTTTGGCTCCTTCGATGGAGCAGGTGCGGACTTCATCCCAAAGCCCGTGTGTAAGATGAGTCTCGTAATAATGGATATTACAGAAGCTGGAATCTCCGATCAACGTCTAGATGTTTTGTCACCCTTTATACATTACTATGCCTTTTGATTTGCTCATCTTTGTAATCAAAATATGCATTTTTCATATGATAGCATAATATACAAATTATTAAATTATTATTTTTGTTCCACCATTGAAAAACAGTTAAAATATAACTTAGTAATTTGACAACAGTAAGCCTTTCATTACCTTCAAATTTAACATTTGAAATAAAATCATTTGTAAAATTATGGATTATAAAAAGTCAAAGCATAAAAAATGATAAGTTCATAATGAGTCGCGAATTGCTTGGAAAGTTGGCGATCGATCGAGAAACAGAAAATTCGTATATATGTATTTTTCACATTCTGTCACAATTAATGTTAAAAAATGCATAAACGGGCCCGTTCGTCCGATGGATGATGCGTAATATCACCCCTTTATGAACGCGAGTGTGTTGCTCGAGGTCTGCAAGCCAATCTAATTCGCGGGAAAGTCGCAAATATCGCCGTGTACGCTATGAATGAGACGTGAAAATTCTCTATCGCCCATTTCTACTATATCTCTGTGTTATCTGCCCTCTGAAAACTTCTTCCCTTTGAGCTCTACAAACAATTGACAAGTGATTTACAGACGCAATATTCTTTGACCTATCCTCAATTCCTCTCTTTGGGAGAAAATTTCGCTGTGTTTGTTTTTCGCTGCCTGAACATTACAATACAGGATTTCCTAAATGTGCCTTGACCCACCACAAATTTACTTTGGTGCACAAAAATCTCCGCTGGCGAAAATAATGATAAAGCGATCCGAATCAGGATAAGGAAATAAACTTTAAGTTACTATGGTTGTTAGCCGAAATTTATATTCGTAATTACATAGTATTGAATAAAAAACTTTCTAATTATTTCACTCGCAAGAGCATGTACTAATTACCAATAGCAAATACTGAGAATAATTGGATCGCTTTGCAGTCATCGCCGCGCGGCGGACATCTTTGGAAACCGATTGAAAAGCGCATTGCGGGGCGACATGAGTCAATCTTGTGCTGGTTGGACTGTAATCTCCTCTGTGCAGTCTCATTGTGTAATACATTGTGCTCTTGGGTTTCGAAAAATATAGATGCGCGTGTTCGGGAACTCTCCTCGAATGTTTGGACGACATCGCATCGAGTGGCCACAGTGACAGTGACAGTGATGTGATTGCTTCCTTCATTCATCTCCCTCCCTAATATCTCTGTGCGCGTGAATTCCTTTCCAATCTCTCCGCAGAAGTGGGAGCGTGTATGATGTTTCTGCGGGATGGACTTGTGTGTGTGTATAAAGAGCTCCCTTGTCTTCATTTCTCCACCCTTCGTTCCTGCGGGAGCGAACTGAACTGCGCTCCTTATTTTGCGGACTTAATTTTTCCGACAGGGCGTGCTCATGTGAAGAAGGGTGGGAGAGGGTTGTGATAATGACGTGAGGAATGCTTGCAGATATCGTGGGGGTGGGATGGGCGGGGAAAGGAATGCAATAAAAAGCGGGGAGGGGATAAAAAACGACTGGGGGCGGGCACTTCTCCCTCAAGGTCGCGGCCAGGACTCTCTTCAAGGTCACCCCGTGAGGAGGAGCCCCTCCCCCCCCTCTCTCCCTAGCGGGGGGCGGGGCGGGGGGAAGGCGGTAGGGGTGGTGAAGATCAACAATGGGTGGGTGATCTCTCTTGCCGAGGGTGGGAGGTTTGGTTGGTGGGTGAGGTGGAATGGGGTTTCGCAGCGGCGACTCAGTGAGTGAGTGAGGTGGTTGCTCCCGTGTCCCTGGCTCTCAAATGAGGACGTCACCCCCTTATTTTCTCATAAAAAACATGTTCCTGGTGCGTTGGAACCAAGGAGGGAGATCACTCTATCTCCGCAGAACCGCACTTTCTCATAAAGGCAAATTTACGCGTCCAGCGATACTGCTGAACGTAAGTGAACCAATTGTGTCAAATTTGCTTCGTGAATGTCATCACTGGTGTCCACGGGGTAACGACAAGAGGTCGCGGGTTCGAGTCCCGCCTGGGTAGGTTTCCCCTGTCCAGGGCATGGTTGTTCGTGTAACTTTTTACCTGTTAAAGTTGTGGAATACCACCATGTTAAAAAAAAACAATCTTCCGATTGGTTTGTCGCAGCTCTCCACTCAATCTTTTCACACCTATTGTCCATGCCTCACTTCCGTAGAGATGCATACTCGAAATGTAAGTTCTTATAAAGTGTTTCCTCATTTCTATGTTTAAATTTCCCACTGTATGTTTAAATTTCGTGGTTACATCGTTAGAAAAACAAAAGAAATAGCAGTTTGAGAAAGCAATAATTTCATCTCCTCTTCTTTGTGGAAGAATTATATGGAGGTTAACATTGAACGCTAGTGCGTAGTAAATTGATTAAAACCAATCTCTCTTTATATTCTTTGCCTGCGTAGTTAAATCAACAATTTCTGCTTGCGATATATTCATAATCATCGATTCTAACCGTGTTCAAAGTTGAACTGTTTCAATATCGTGAATTTATCGAATCAACACCTCAAATGATTCGTTTCTCTTCGCAGTCCTTGACAATGCGGACGACTCGAGCTTCACGTATAAAACCCGAAGATTCATGCGTGATGGAGGTGAATTTTTCCTCATTGAAATAAATTCTGGCAGTAATAATCGTGGAAAATTGCAGATATTTATCTCGATATCAAGCTTCACAGTCGACTTTAGACGCATTCAACTTTGACGTGCAAACCCAGCTTCAATGCCTATTTAGATCGTCGAATGCGAAAAGAAAATTCAACTTGTAGGTTAAGTTCCACGCTTCCCTTTCAAGTATTTTTGAAAATGACCTCTTGAGGTTGAAACATGTTGCACCAAGAAAATAAATCCGTGGAAGAAAACGAAGTCGTTTTGTCATTTTTGTTATTGAACTAGAACTACATTGACGTCACCTGCTCGTGAAAAATTGGTGCCACTTTTGCGTTTTTATTTACTTATCGGATAACATTACCTTACCTTCCTACCTAACTATTACATAACCTTCAATTCTTCAAACTCCTCGAATTCTTTTTTATTTTAGTCGCGATTAGTAATTGATAAAATGACTCCATCACTGTAACTCATGATCTGCCGTTCCCTCTCCCGTTGGCTCAAAATCCAAGCACTTATATTCAGTGGAGCGGTTTCATTTCTTACTTTTTATTAGAACTTTCAATTAAGATAGAGGGCTGAAATATTTCTTAAAATTTATGTGGATTACACTAGTTGCTTTCATTATTAATTCTCAATGGTCTTCGACTTCCTCTTTGGTTTTATTACGGGCTACCATCAATGCTTTCTCTCCACAAATTCGTGGGACCTGGCGAAGTGCGATAGTAATCGGTTGAAGACGCGATGAGGATGAGGCTAAGGGGAGCGGTGGGGTGGGGGGGAGGATGGGTTGGAGGGGGATCCCGGAACTTGGAGTGGCGAGGCGTTGTCTGCTGGCGAGGGTAGACTGCCCAAAGCCATCGCCTCACCTCCCGTGTCTCTCTAAAGGCCGTTTTCCACGGGGCACGGAATTGCGCAGGTTACAGCTGCATTAATTACTAAAATGGCGTGTATTTGCGCGAATGCATGAACGAAGTTAGAACTAAGGGGCTGTTTTGCAATCTCACGTCCACGCATTCTCGCATGTGTTCTAGCAATTCACCGCTTTACACGGCGCGATTTTGACTGCGCCTTCGTACATACGTCAGATTGTGCGAGTACGTGCCCCGTGTAAAACGGCCTTAAGCAAGGGGCAGAGTACAGTCTGGCAAAGGGTGAGGATGGGAAAGGATGAGGAGACGTCCAATACTCCCATTAGCACTCGTATTCGCAGAATTTTGCGGCCTCATAGAATTAATCTCCACTTGACAGAAAGGTTCTGCCGAATGCCAGCCCGTCTCTTGGGATGATGCTAAGGAAAGTACACCATTGTTGTTTCAATGAAGTATGTCAGATTTTTCAGTTAAAGAATTTTTCAGGATAATCAGGAAAATTTGAATCGCATAATAAAATTGATTGTAACAATTATTAAATTCATGTATTCGACCATGCGTTAAAAATATTCCTGTCCTCCATCTCACTTGTGCGGTGATCGGAAGAAACTCCGCGTGGCGGGAAAGGAGGCGTGATGCTACTATTCCCGCCCTAGGGTGCGTGGGTCCAAGGAGCATTTCCGAGAATTCGGACCATGCACTAGGGTACTCTAACCCCTCCCGCTCCTACCCCCTTCCTGCCGCCCGCACCCCCAGGAACTAGATATATAGGGCAGAAATTCTGTCCCGCGGTGGACAGTTTATAGGCAGTACATTGAGTGCAGAGTGCTTGGGCAGAACGAGTTCGTCGTTCGGGGACTTCTGCGATTCTCCTCCGGGGACTCTTCGGGACCTTGACGCGGGAGTTGCGGTAGATCTCGAACGGCGACTCGTGCGGAACTCGAACCCGGTTACGACCAGGACCCCGACCATCAGCATCGCCTCTCTCTACTCGCCGCCACCTATAGTTTAATACCCCAGACTACCACCTCCGTGCGCGCCAGCCTCAAATCCACCCCCCCCCCTCCGGGCAAGTGAAAGGACTGAAGAGCAAACACCAATAAAAGCTGAGTATAGTAACTCCCGAAGAGTATTTGATTCGCTCTCCCTTCGGCAACCTTATCCCCAAAGTACCAAGTAGGTAGAAGTCTTCCCGTCACGACACTTGAAAGTTCTATAAAAAATGAAACCACCTCACAAATAATTAGTGCTTCGATTTGGAACCACCTGGATATGGAACCGCAGACCATATTTTTACCTCGTTTCGAAAAGCTTCGAGATTAGTCCCGGCATGTCGGAGGCTCGGGCCCGGCGTGGATGCTGAGTTGAAATAATCGGTAGTTGTGTCCGGTAACAAAAATCAAATTTTTATTCGCGTCTTATTTTTTCTCAGGCCCGACAAAAAACCGCCTTCGTATTAATATCGGGCCCGATAAAAATCTCCTCTTGGAGACTGTGTTCAGTTCCTCGGTAGGCGATTTTTTATCAGGCCCGATATATTTTATCGAGTGATACACCGCGATATTTCAGCCTAATGAGAATTTTTATCGGACCCGATATTATATGTCCAGGTATTAGATTTGGTCACCGACAATTATTGATATCCAAAATTTATCGTTATCCGATATTGAACTGTCAGTGTCCCCCAGGGGCTAGCTGGCTTTTTCCCGTACAATTGGAGATTCTTTTATCTCTGCGGCCACTTGAATGTTTTTTACGACATGTCGTCGGCTGCATTTCGGAAGTCTCTTAAAACAACCGTAAACAGCCTTGGCCATCGTCTGCGTTGAGCGTCTTTGCCGTATTACACTAAAAGGATAGTACCGTTATGGGAGAAGAGCGTAAATTTTAATTATCCCACGGAGACCATGTCTCCATGTCCCCCACCCCCAAAAATGACCCCTCGTAGCCTTGGTTTCCGTTGAAGGGAGTGAGTGGGTGCAGGAAACAGAGGACGATCGGAATCTTTGGATCTCATTTCATTGGTTCGCTGTTAAAAAAACGCCAACTTTTGAAGTTATGTCAATCTCGTTAGGAATGCTAAGTCTCTCTCTGTGTTCTGTGTCTACCTTTGCATTGAGAAATTCTGATATCGTTAAAAGTTTGTGGAAATTTCATTTTAAAAATTCCCAAATTTTCCTTTTGCTGTAATGGCGGAACTTAATTTTTATGTATTAAAGTCGAGTGCAACGAATTCAACCAGAATCTTGAAAGTACTCTCCAGTGAACAATAACTTCCATATGAAACGTGACGAAAAGAAAACGTTGGAATCTCAAAGTACTACAATTTGAGTTATTTGACAATGCAATGCAATGCAATAAATAAAGTCTAAGTACGTCAGTTGAACGAAAATTACGCCAAAGTGTACCCAAAAACACTTTGTCACCAAAGTGTTGGGTGAAAAGTCTTTAACATTTATTTACTTAGAATTGAAGAATGTATTCATTTTCTAATCCGAAGTAGTGTATGTTACACAATTTTCAGTATCGTAGGGTTTGTCTATGCAGTACTTTTAAATAATATGCGAATAGTTTTAATTTTATTGTTTGTTTGTGATCGAGTATCTATGTTGGCATTTCTTTGAAGGCCAATGACCTTTTCGACTGTCGGTGAAATAAAGAAAACTCTCTCTTTGTTTTACATAATATATGGTATTTAATTTTATCTAAGTGATTAATCTGTGGGTGAATGGCCCAAATATATTTCCAGTTTTTCTTTAGCTAAGAATTAAGTAAGTTTCAAGGTGATACTATTAATTTAACACTTGAGTGAACGTGCTGCAGATATGTTTCGCTTGAGAAAGTTGTGTAAATCATTGAGTGTATTTCACCTCCTTTCTTCATTATGTAAATGCGAGCCTTGAGTTTTCGATATCATCCCTTGTTTCCGTAGCTTAGATATTCAGATTGAAGGGAGGATCATAAAAAACGGAGGCTTTAGCGTTCAAATTGCGGTGAGTGTGTGCTGAAAAGGAAAGGCGAATAGCGATCATTCCATCGGATTGCGCTGGTTTATTATTGTGCGGCCATTAAACTCTCGTAATGAGGAGAAGTGAAAATAATCACGGCTATCGTGGAATGACTCGGAATGTGGAAAGGAGACCTTCCTCATCGTATCGTTCTCATGGCTGAGAAAGCGGCTTTTTTATGAGGGAATTCCGTGCATCCAATTCGCGTGATAGACTCTTTGAGGGAGACTCATATCCGTTCTCAAAACTAATTCTGTGCCAAGACAAATGAAATCACAAATGAGGCTTTCTGATTTTTTATTTTAATGATAACATCATATGTGCTCATACCTATTAGGATTTGAATCAAGTCCAAGCTTGAAACTGAAGAAACACTCTAATTATTAAGATGTAGAATGAAATTACTTGATGAATCATTGCCTATAATTTGGCGACTGTTGAAGTTTCTTAGCCTCAGAGGCTATGGTGAACATGTTTCCATAGTAAAGATTTGATCATTAAAAGTATAATGGAATGAATACATGCTTGCGGTATCTTGATGGCTGCAACTTCATTAATGTTTTTTTTTTAAGTTTCAGCGTAGGAAAATAGGTCCGAAGTATAATTTGCTTTTTTTGCTTAATTTAATACTTAAATAATTTATTTGGCTTTGAAGTATTGCTACCCTCCGGATACACTTCTCTGCGACTATGCTCTCCAAAATAAATAGTTCTTCCTTACACTGTGTTAATATTTTCTTAAAATGCAATGTTTTAGTTATTGCGTTTATAGTCATGGTAAATAGCTAAGTTTGGCATCTAGGCAGGGGAGGAGGCATAGGACGCAGCTCTGCCAATTATTAGCTTTCGAAATGTGATGCTTTAGACGAATGGTGAGTAACAAATGGGTAGAGCGTGTGAGTAATGCGTGAGTTCGAAGGAGAGCTGGGGAGAATTCTTTCGAAAACTCAGGGCAGAAGACAGTGAAGTCGGCCACACCACGAAACACGAGGGCAGAGTGAACATTATCGTCGCAGGACTTGTGGAAGGGAAGAATGGCCGAGGAAGGCTCCGGTTGAGATACACGGAGAAGGAGGATGTAAAGCAGAAGAAATATGTTGGTGTTGAAAGATTATTAGATAAGAGAACTGATTTGATCGCTGCGTCAAACTAATCTTCGGATTGATGACTGTTGATGAAGACGATGATATTTTTTAATGATAATTTTTTCTTGTAGTTTGAAAACAGCAATCCGTATACAAGCCACGTATTTCTCCTTTGGTTTCATTGCGTATGGTGTGATTTTAATCCTGAAAGTATTAAGGGGGGCCTATATTTTATTTTCATCATGGCTTTCAATATGGCATACCATGAAACAAAATTAGTCAGAATAACAGTTACATTACATTTTTAAAACAGTAGAGTAGTCCTTCTGGCATATACATATATCCACTTATGACTTTACTCCAGCGACTCCTTCTCGAGTAAAGCTCGTGAAAAATGCTAATATTTTCTGACAGTTTCCAACAATATATATGGATTTAAGAGAAATGGAAAGGACGTTTAACGGTGTATATTTAAACCTTTATTGTATATATTCATATTCCAAGCAAAACATTTCAGCGTTAAGCAGTAGACGAATTTTGGGACTGTGTTCGCCTATTTTTTATTGTCCACCATTAATCAGAATTCCATTTTCAATCCAACTTAATAATTCGTCATGGGTATGCTTTCTACGAATTTCATTGCCTCGGAGTATTCGCCTTTGTGGGGTATGGAGGTCTTTTTTGTGTATTCGTCGTCCCTTCTTTGAAAGAGTTGGAGGAGGGACAGGGTCGGCTTAAATGCGTCCTCTAGATCGTTCTCTCTGCGTTACTTCCTTTTTTCTATCCATTACAAAGCAATCTCGTGGATTCTGGGCTTAACGGAGAGTTGAGTTGTCGAGTATGTGAAGGAATTACGTGCCTTCTCTAAGCATTTCATCGACCATTTTTGTCTACCATTAGATCAATCAGCCCATTTTTTCTATGTGTATACCAAGGATGAAGTTCGCCATAAAAAAATAGTTGGCTTAGCCGGGATGCGAACCCAGATCTCCCGATTGCCAGTCAGGTGTGTTAACCAATCACACCACCAAGCCATCTTCCCAGAGCGAACTTCAGGATGGGTTTTACCAAAGAGCAAGTTACTTGACCGGGAGATTCGGGTTCGAATCCTGGTTAAACCAAATATTTTTACCAGGCGAACTTCATTCTTAGTGCAAATAACTTTGCACCACCGACGCGTGACTGCGTGCAAAGTCACTCGTTTCATGAAATTTGCCCTTCTCTAACCCCTATCGATATGGGAATATCGCGGATGAGGTACACAGAACAGGTAATGAAGAATGTTAAGCCGAAGAATTGTGTCTATTTATTCATGGCGAACTTTATTCTTTGGTGTATGTCTAAGGTGTTAAAAGATTAGCAGATTAGAGAGCTGCGTCAAACCAATGTCCGGATTGATGGCTGTTGATGATGGTGATTGATGATGATTGGTAATGACATCCCCTTTTGCGTTTTTGTGGCGTTAAAATATCGCGAAGACTGCTTCTACTTTTTTTCTGATTGGATCCCCATTAAGAAGTGGGACCTCCATTGGCCAGGCCTCGGTAGCGGTTGTTTAAGCTCCTCGCTTTCAAAATCGAAGGCCGTGGGTTCGAGGTCCGCCTGGGTAGGTTGCCCCTATCTAGTGCGTGGGTGTTTCTGATAGTCCATCGTTGTTGATTTTTAGAATCCACTGATATAGAGATGTTAAATGTACTATTTTCATGGAGGTGGATATAGGTAAATTAAATCCAAATGCCACCGTGGACACGGAGGTCCAACCGTGTATCATAGTCTTGGCCTCAGGCCATCGCAACGGGGCCAACTGACCCTCTCTCGCGCGTGACCCAGGTGTTATCAAATGATGATGATGGTCAGGAGGCGTATCGATGTCAAATGCTCACCGAAATCGATCTGTTGTCGATTGCGCAGAGTTCGCCGACCCGAGGCGAATATCGCGAGGGGGGCGAGGGCGGTTCTCGCCCGGGGCAAAAGGGTGCATGCTGTTTGTCTGGTGGTCGGGGGCTGGTGTTGCCCATAAGGGAGAGATCGTCTTTCGCACTTTCCTCTCGCAATCGCCAACCGCACCGTGTTTCCCATCGCGTGGCACCCACGGTTGAATGGGCCACCTCGCCGGTGATTCGATATCTCGATCGCGAGGGTATCGCGTGCCGCACCCAAATGCAATCATCGCATTCCGGACTCGACTCTTGCTGAGCTCCTGTTTCACCCAATCCACGCCGCCAGCCTCCCGCTGCATAAGGTGCGTCCTTTGTTCTCATCGTGGTCATCGCTCCGTTCTCGCCCTCGCCTATCCTTTCCACGCGACCGTCGACCTATCGATCCATCGAAGTGTAAACGTTTCTTCCCTCCGAAACATATACCCCTCTTCTGGGGTATCGCATACCGTTTTGCGTTCTATGTATGGAGAAAATAATGTTCAGGCCAGTGAAAAATCATTTTTGGAATGTTAAACGGTCATCTTGAAGAATTAAGTATATTGATGGTAAATTAATAATAAGTACATTTATTCCAGAGAGGAGGAAGGTTCGGTGATCGTTATGTCAATGTGGTCATTCAACAATCTAACGACGAAATCTCAATAATCGAATTGCTTAAGCATAGTCCAAGCATATTTAGTGACCGACTAGAGAAATCCTCTTTTGCAATTTTCGAGATTGTTACTCCTGCCGTCCTAATGGGTGGCCGGGTAAAGTCATCGCACGCCAAATCGTAGGTCGTAGGTTCGATTCCCGCCTTCGTAAGTCGCCTTCATTGATTTTTGTCATCGTCCATTGTTACCAGTTGTCGACCACCGATGCAAAGACCGAGTTTTGATATTTTTGCGGTGATGAAGATGGATATCAAATAAATATTTTCTTCTCTCTTCCCTCTCCCATCTCCAGACAGGAATCGAGTTTTTCTTCCGGCACAAGTGCTCCCCTCTATACATCGCCATGGATGCATGTTTTAAGTGGTATCCTCCGAACACCTGCCGCTCTCCGGCCGTGCGCCGCCAGGCCCCCTGGGGGCCAATCAGCTTGTCCAAATTCCCTCAGGTCAATGACCCTCTTGCCTCCGAGTAAACGATCTCGTAATGAATTCATTTGGTGTCGCAACAGCATCCAACACAACTCTCCATTCTCTCCATAACGATCGAAATTCAATGAGTAATCATTGTAGCGATTACAAAACAGGGTGAAATATATAAAGAATAAGCTATCATATCGAAATAAGTTGTCTTTTTCTGAAGTTAGTTGTTAATGTTTTCATGATAACGAGGCGGTATACTTTATTTATCGAATTTTAGTTGCCACTAATTGTGGAGCCAACTGAAAATATTACTAGAATTATTTTTGCATGGAATAAATTTTTCTCATACTTTAGGTAATATGAGATGTTTCTACTTTACATTGACAAATTAAATTTGATATATAAATCATAGGAAGCTCAATTCTTCAATGAGAGACAACTGAGCGTTACTCAGCTTTTACACGAATTCGGCTCAATTTTACTCCATAACTGTTTATATTTTTTTAAGTACCACCAATTCGAATTTTTAGGCAGCCTCAAAGGTACAAGCACCTGTATCGAGACTGCCTTCCGTAAATGAATACATTTCATTGCTGGTTTAGTCATACAAAAATTGAAAATTTCCTAACATATACATGTATACAAATAAGGACAATTTCATTTATGCCAGTTTGTAAGCAAAGACAAAATACATGTTCCATTTTTTTAAACACACCAGGTATAGTATTATATAAACAATTAACATATTTTGTTGCAATTTGTAATATAATATTAGTTAAAAAACTGATATAAAACTTCGATTTTATTTATATATAGTATCCATTCCTTTAGCAGCTTTAATTTTTTTTTTGTTTTCTGAAAACTTTTAAATACTCTGGTCTATCATTAAATAGTTTAGCAAACAAAATAACTCTTAAATAATGCTAGGTTTGGTTTTCCAGTCTGAATTTCACATCTCTTTCTTGTTAAATAGTATTTAATACTACCGGTACTAGCGGTAATATTGCCACTCTTTAAGCAAAATAATTTTAGTACTTTAAAAATGAACATGTGTTTGATGGGCGGAACATACAACCAGCATCTCCCAGACCTATCAATTAAATATTCTTCTAGTCACAGCTCAGATTGTTCATGAATAAGAAATCAGTTTAAGAGAACTTGCGGGAGCTCACTCCTGTCGTTAGAGATATCTGTGCTTTTTACAACAAATAACTTTTCCAAGTCAAATTACGGCTCCTGAAGTTGTTGTGAACCACGAAATGCGCTTCTCAAGTTCTCGTCTCTATTTTACGGTAAGTTAAGTTATTGTTGACGAGACCTAACGGATGACCTGGCGAACAGATGTTTGTTCGAGTAGGTGTCCATTAAATGATTAAATGTGAATGGAAACGCGCTCAGCGACGCTCAATTGTCACCGCTCCGTGATACTTGACGCTCGCTCCTGAGTGGCGTCGTGAATACGTCCGCGCAATCGTTTTGATCTCGGCTTTAATCGGAAGTGACGTCGCGTCGCCACTGTCACGAAACGAGGGCACGGGGTTGCTCCCCTCTAGCACGCCTTTCGTTGATCTTTTATTTCATCAACGTATGGAGGATTCTCATGTCGGACACTGGATGTGTTGTCACCAAGCGCGCATTTAAATGGTTTTTAAAGGAGGAATAACCACTCTTAGGTCAACGTTACGTGATGTGGAATGCAAGGGAAAGCTGCCGCATCGTAGATCACTATATCCCAGGTTTAGAATTGAATTCTCTATGATGCGCGATTTAGTACAAATAACTCGACAGAGGAAAATGTCCCCAAATCTCTGTTTGAATTGTTCAAGGCTTTGCTTCAAAAGGAGAAAATCAATGCGAGAGTGAGAGATGATTTGCGAGGTGGAATGTCCGACCTTTAATAACACCGAGCAAGCTAGTAAAAATATTTCGATTAAAATGGAAAGAAAGCAATTCAATGCCCCGGGAATTGCAGAAATGAGATTGCCAGATTGATTATGGTGCATTTTGTAGCTGAGACCATTGCGTCATCCGCGCTGGGTCAACAGAGGGAAGACCTGATCGTGGAGAAGTAAGTTTGGTCCTAAGTAAGGAACTTGGAGGAAGAGTTCAATTTTACGTGTATTGTAATGGGATGATTAGCTACGTGTCCACTGTTGTCCAAATATCGAGAGTTGATCTCTCGATTTATTTCAGAACTGTGTCCGATAGAAACTATTCTAAGTCTCCGACAGGTCTCAGAAACTCGAGTGCCTATCGGAGATTTATCTGAAAAATGTGTCCAATGAAGTCAAATCACTGAAAATCATACCGCTATTAGTTTTCTGAGATCTGCCTCAGAAAAACATAATTGTTTCGAATTCTGAGACATTAACTCGAGAGTCGGGAAGTATGCGTGTCTCCAAAACTTGTCGCATGTTATCTGTGGGAGTGCTACCACTCTTATTTCCACTTTGACTTGGGCGGAAAGACGGAAGAAAAGAGAATTCTTAATCTGTTGATAGCCTAATTATTGACATGTGGAGTATCAGAGTACGAGCGAGTGTGGCGGGAAGGTAATTGTATTGTGTTGACAAAGGAAACAATTTCAGGACTGTCAAAGTGGGAATGAAGGGCATTTTTAATGTATTTTATGTCCGATGGAATTTGTAAATAGGAGTGACAGCGGAATAATAAGGTCGTTTTACACGGGGCACGGAATTGCGCAGGTTAGAGCTGTATTTATTTCCAAAATGGCGTGGAATTGCGCGAATGCATGAACGAAATTAGAACAGGGGCTGTTTTGCCGTCTCGCATCCACGCATTCTCGCATGTGTTCTAGCAATTCACCGCTTTACACGACGCAATTTTGATTGCGCCTTCGCACGTACGTCAGATTTCGCAATTTCGTGCACTTACCGTGTAAAACGGCCTATAGAGAGGGCAAAACTGGATTTGTAGGTGCCTCTCATAACTGCTATCAGTTATGTTGTCGTGTATGTCGTATGTATTATTGTTTGTTACGTTGTCAGGAAATAAATTATGTTCCTTCTCCACCGCCTGTTAGGTTCGTTTCTCTCGCTTCGCTAATGCTGCCCAACCTCTGCTTCCCCTCCTAATGTGGGTTTTCCTCTCTGCAGAAGACGCCTCGCAACTTCCTTAATCGCCTCCCCGAATTAAACGTGAAGCCCCTCATCTGACCAAATCCCTCGCCCGCTCAAGGTCACGCTCCGTAATTGCCTTCCCATAGTGATCTGCGCACGCGTCACCCACTCCCTTCTTCAAACATCTCCTCTTCTTCTTTTTTCTTTTAATAATTTATTTCAAGGGTACCTAATGCATAGACAAGGCGCCATTCCGTCCCGTTTAAGCTTTATTTAATGTTGCCAAATTTGAGCGCTGTGTAATCCAGTTTGAAAAATGCCCGCAGTGCGGTGATGAGTAGTGCGTGATCCTTATATTTTCGATATTTACCACAATATATTCACAATCGCGAGGAATGACGTTGAAAAGTTATGGATTTGAGGATAATACCATCACGAATAGATATTCCAGTTCATTCATTGGTGATTCCGTTCGTGGAGAAGTTTCAACGGAATGTTGTCTCTCTTCATCTCCAATGTGCAATTCCTTCCTTCTTTGATGTCATTCCGTGCCTCTTCTTCTCTTCCCGTCTTTATATTATTCTCATATGAATAAAATATGTCCTATCTACTTTGCCTTTTTATATTTATCTCTCTCCGTGTACTTCTTTCTTCTCCTATTCTCATTAGTACTTCTTCATTCGTAATCTTATCTTTCCATCCAATCTTCGTCCAATCGTCGCTATTGCCATATTTCTTAGATTTCCCAGTACTTTTATTCTCTCTTCTTCAAGGTTGGTTAATGGCCACAATTATAGCATTAAGCTCCTTGAAATTCGAATTCTGTTTTCTTCATTGCCAGCAGACGTCAGCACAGTAGCTGGCTGACAGATGTGTCCGTTCACTACGTATCCACTATAGCGGGAAGAGTCCTTGCGACCAACCCTTGCGTTTATTTCCTTCTTGACACTCGCAGCCGTCGCGGAAAAAATATTTATAGACATAAAATATTTAAAAGATAAGCGAATTTTGCAATGGAGGTTTCTCCAGTTGCCAATGGAATTTAGCGTCACCTGCCGCGCTTAAATATGGGCAACTGAAGTCGGCACTCGCTGTGGACAGAGCGATCCGAATTACACGGAAAGTAGAATAATTAGTTTTCAGAGTTATTGACCGACATATGTATTCCAGATGATCAATCAACAATCAATCTGATTTTTAGCACTGATTTTTTTGGCGTATCTCAATATTGTTAATAACAAATGTTTCGTTTTTATTTCAGGTAAGTCCTGTTCTCTTCATCTGAGCTCTTATCTTCCGGAGGAGATTATTACTCGTGAGTACATTGCATGCATGGTTAAAGTTGATGCCGTTGTTATACTTATTTACATGTATGTAGTGGAATTGAATACAGTTTCTATTATCGAGAAATTTTTAAGATATTATCATCTCGGGTTTAGCACCGGATTAGACTGTTTAAGGACAACGTTTCGATGAGAAACTCTCCCTCATCGGCATCAGGGACGATCATCAGGAATCTTAAACAGCCTAACTCGGTGTCATACCTGAGAAGATTTTATCTATTGTATTCGCCGGGTAAAATTCAAATTCATAGTCACACATTCGTAATCTGCCTTGCGGCTCGTAGTATAGCCCCTCGTAGTCAATGGCAAAGTGGCATGGGGGCAAGTAAGAGTAAGCCTACGATCGAGAAAATGTTTGTGAAACCGTTCTGTACTTTAATTTACTCTCCTCCAAAATTATGATACTCAATTATCAAAAACACGTACATTTCTACCCACATTTGAGGAGGCCAGCTAAAGCCAAAAATTTTTATTTAATTTAATTATCAACTTAATGTTAGGAAACCTATTTTACTTCCTGAAAAGTGATTAATTTTCCTAGTTTATTATGAAAATGTAAAAGTATTTTTTATCTTGAAATTTAATAGTTTTGTGGATGATAAAAGCATTAGCTGGTACAGTGCTGATGAGATTAATAAATCCCGTAGTCTCATGTTTATTCCCGCCGATAGAAAAATGAGGTTGCGTTTGTTTAATAAGAAATCGGTTGTAAAATTGGTTTGCCGTTTAAATATATGTATACAAATTTGAGATTACCATGTTTTCACTTGAAGTAAATTCATAACCATAGGAATATTCCATAACTCGCAAAGGGTTGCTGCTTTGGCGGCTTTGAATAGTTAGTTAGAAAGGAGCGAGGAGCTTGTTCCTAAGAATTTGTGCTGCAAGAATATTCATTTTTTATTCTTCAACTTGATGCAGAATTTATCAACCCTGCCTTCTCATGCCTTTCCATCATGACGTAAATGACATAAACTTCGATAATCTCATCAAAATACTCAAATCATACCAAAATAGGATGATTGAAAACTTGAGGCAGCAACAGAGATTCTGCAGAAGAGGACATCCTCCTGAAGAAATTCACAAAAACATTTTTATTCGGGATATTTTTACCCACATAGTACGTGTGTGGATGTACTCATTGACGTTAATACACGCCAATTTGTGCAGTCGTATGAATCTACGCACTTGGATCAAGTGAGAGCCCATTTGCGGAGTAATTTCGGAGTTAAACCGGTGTACCTATATGGTGGGAGGAGGGCAGGTGGGCTTTTGCTTTAATTTCTCGGCGGATTCACACCGCTAGATTCGTATCTGGGGAAGGAAGTTGATGCTCATTTGTTGGGAAGGGGTCGCTGCTGTCGAGAGGCAGGTGGGGCACCATTCGGACTGATGCGCAATTTAAGAACAGGGCCACAACGAAGTTCGCATCTTTGGTGAGGCCGTACCTTGCATTGCTTGTTTTTATTATTATTATAAAAGTATTGTACCGGATTAGATAGGTTTGCATGGAAAATTTTGCAAATTACTTTTTCTTTCAATCTATAAACAGAAAACAAATCATGTATATGATATGAAAAGGAGATCAGGAGGAAGGATACATGTATGAAGGACCTATATTATATATGGAACAGATTCCTTTAGCTGTAGTGGCTCTAGAACGCTCCTCAATATATCCGCGGACTAGCCGGCGGCGCGCCGTAACGAAGTTAGGCGCATTGCACTATTATTTAAGTATTCTCTCAATTAAGGTAGCTTAGCACGGAGAATTTATTAAGTATTATGGTATTCTTGCCTCCTTTCATGGAATTCCCTCTTCAATTCATAATAAGGCCTACTCCCTTTCTTTCTATCTAAAAATCCTATTCTCTTCCTTCCCCTCCCTCGTTTACCCAACACTCTACCCTCTCTAACACCGTTTTCAACATTCCCTCCCCGCTAAGTACTCGCTCCATCCATACCTCCTGTCTCCTCTGTATCTCATCTAAAAGATGTCTCTCCTCACCCACCATATCCAGCACTTCGTCGTTCCTCCTCCTCTCCTTCAACTTCACCTTCTCCATTCTTCTAAGCACCTACATTTCGAAGGCCTCCAGTCTTTTCTCGTCCAAAGGTCCGCGTTTCTGTACCGTGAAGTGCTACACTCCAGATCGGTTTCTACTCTAATATTTCATTTAGATTCCGATCTTCGATTCTCCCATCCGCTCTTTCTTGTTCATCAATGCCTGCTTCACAAACTCAGTTGTCTTCCTGATATCCTTGGAACTTCATCCTGTCCTCCGGAGTTAGTTGTATCGCTCCGCCTCCACGAGTTTGTGCCCACCTACTTTGTTTGGTGGCCTAACATTCATTGGCTGTGAGGCGTTACAAAACCGCATAATTTTGGTCTTCTTGCGAGTAATCTTAATTCTATATTTTTACATGGTGGAGAAGTAGGCAGTGCAGAAAGTTTAAAATCGTTTTCAAGCAAAATTGTTGTTTTTTGTCCATTTTTCCACAGTCTTATTTTTTCCAGTGAAACGTTGGAAATCTGCTGTGGCTCTTTTTCAATATCTCCGTCGTTAAATCTCATGAGATATCACGAAATCACGCGTCATAACTCGTAAAGTGACATAAGTGGATGTGGTTTTCACGAGGATAGTGTGCTACAGATTTTGCTCCCCAACTTTCACCTCTCTCTCTGGGTCTCAGGCTTAGCGGAGCGTGTAACTAGTCGTTCGCGATCGTAAATTGTTTTCAGCGAATTCCAACTTTATATCTTAACTCTTGGAACTGAATTCGTCGTTTTTCATCGAAAGCGGCGCCTCAGTTGTTCATCGAAGTCACAAGAGTCCCGCGGCAAACAGCTAACTTTCTCCATTATTCAATACTTCTCGATATTACCTTCACCTCCTCGGAATTTCTACAAGTTTTTTCCAACGGTAGAAAATGAGCAAATGTTTAAAATATAACTACATGCATGTGCACCGAAGTATTTCGTAATAATTCTCCAAAATTTTTCTCCGCTGTGACTTTGAGTTGAGGGGAACAAAATCAGGCGTAGTCATTTTGGGACTCCGGATTTCACTCAGTCAGGCATGGATTACCACCTCGGGTAAAGGAGACATACGCCGACTCTTACGATAAATTTGCCTACCGAAATTCACAGTGTCTTCATAATGATTCGTCAGCCTCGGATAACAGCGAAATTGACGATTTATTCAACACGAACGCGTATGGGTCAGATAGCACACGTGGTTGATCAATATGGCTGCTGCTGTCTTCTTCAGTGTAACTTCTATGCAACCTGTACGCTCAACACGCTACAATTTTTAGTATCAAAACAACCATGAAGCGTTTTTTCTTGGCGTGTCGAATGACTCAGCCTATATGTTGATCCCTACTCATAATCAACAGCTTATGAGGTGTAAATAGTTTTTTCAATTTTTGGTTCAAAAATCAATATTACTGCATTATTCTGACGCAAATAATTATTTTGTTCTGTATTTGTCAAATTTTTGATTCACTAGGAGAAGTTTGAGGAGTTTCAAATGGCCAGCAGCACAAAAAATTTTCATCACATATAAAGTAGACCCTAATCAATATTTGGCTGTTACCTACGTTTAAAAATTTCCCATCTGAAATTGTGATGAGATATGCTTTTGGACGATATTTGACTTTCTCTATTGCTGTGCGGTACTCCAAGGCCTTAAAGATCGGAATTCGAACACCGTAATGTGTGAAATGCTCTTAAAAGATATCCCTGGCATCCATCCGATTCAGGAAAAGCCAGCAAAAAATCAATTTCAAGTAAAATATTAGAAATTGCTCTCTCTGTGCCCTATGTTTGGAGTAAAAGTGACATAAAAATGCTGATTACTATGTTAACCTGCCAAGTAAACGATCTTGTCCAAAACCTGTCGTGAAATTTTAATAAGTGAGCTGGAGAGGGTATTTTGGTGACAAAATAACTGCTTAATCTAGTTATGCGAGTTTTGAAACACAATATTTACACATCTACCGTAAACAATTCTCGCGGAATAATGTGTTTAATGTCCGTCGTCGCTACGAGACTTGGGAATAATATATCACAAAGATGAACCTGAACTTTCGTCTTCAGCGAATTGGGAACCCCATTAATTGGGAAATCTTTTCAATGCATACCTCCGCTTTCTGTCCCGTGGCTATAGAGATACGATCTGTTGGTTTGTGGCGGATCGGTGCTGGCTTTAGCCTTCCACAAACACAGTCCTTAAATCTATGAGGAGAGGAGAAATGTTGGGGAGAGTGTGGGGTGGGTGGGGGAATGTTTCGGAATGGCATTAATCATCCCGAACTGCGCGAGAGATGATGGTGGGGTCGAGGTTTCTTCTTCTCGAACTTTGCCGTTCGTCCGTTCCCACGCTATCGCAGCCGGACTCCATCCCAAATCCAACTTTCGCGGGAAAGCGGAAGAACACTGTGTTCTCCCTGGTGGAGATGTTGACATAGTCAGCTCTTTTGGTGCACAGCTTGAGGGGAGCCCGAAAGTACGAACCTGGTTCATATATTTTCTTTAATTTTTCATCCATGAAAGTATCAGCCTTTACTTTTCAGAGCGACGCATTTTTGTGAATTTCTCACGAATTTACAGATTCTGTTAAGTACACGTTTGATTAAGACATTTAAATTCAAAATTTGAAAATTATGAAAAATTTAACTCACGACCATTAACTATTAAATCTTGTCACCAAATGGCTAATATAACGAAAACGGATATAGGATATAACAAGGTGGTAAATTATCGTTACGAAGGTGGGTTAAAATGATTTATACTCACCGTAACTGGTTAAAATAAATGACATTTGTATCAAATAAATAATTACGCTAAAATTACGCCTCAATAGCTGATATTTAAACAATGAATGCATTAAAATATCTCCAACGAAAGAATTGTGTTACCATGCCGTAAACGTCGAATTCCACGAAGCTGTTACATTAGAATTAAACAAACTTTTAGACTTCACTCCGGAAAGTTTGTCCTTTTTCTTTATAGTTCCATACCCCGTGTAGCATGCAGGGGCAAAATAAGACCTTTTATCTATATTTCACCAAAATATGGCAAAATTATTCTGCCAACTACTAATATCCGCCAAAAGCCGCCATGCAATGCACCAATCAGAGTTGCCTCGGATTGCTCCCTACTGCCATCTGGCGACAAGCTTCAAAAAAGTGACACTAAATATGAACAATGAAAGTTCAAGGAGGACCCACGGATTTTATAATTTTTTGTGTGGGCTATCCAAAGTAAAGAAGTCATTAACGCAGTGATGCCCACTAGATGTCCCCTCCGTCGGAGGTAGTTCGCAAATTGTCATGTTACATCCTAGTCCTACGCCATCAAGTGAATTCAAAGTCAAATTAACTTGATTAATACCTCTCTCGAAAATGCCCTAGGTTTGCCGAATTATTGTTTACGGCGTCATCTGGCTCCCGCTTTTCAACTCTACAAACTTGTCATTCTCATGTCGCCCTCTTCGCAAAGTCATCCTCTCGTTCAATGAACTGTGGAGGCTGAAAGGTATATGCGAGAAATCAATTTTTTCTGCTAACTCATCCAATAATTGCATCACCATACTCTACAGAAGGTTCTTCTATCTCTTATTCCCTTACTCGGAATTGTGTAATCGTCCACCCGAGGCACATTCATTCATAAGACATGACTCGTGAGTGTATTTAAGCCTTTTCAATCGGTACATTAATTTGTGCATAGTCCACCGCAAATCCTAGCCTTGCGGCAAATTTCATCGTGTTAAGCGTCGAATTGTATAATTGACTGGGCGCAAAATGGAACCTGTTCTAATTTCATCGAGTCAAGTATTCAACGTTCATTTGTACAAAATATTTCTCCTTGTAAAACGGCTTTAAAAAGATGCCGATGCTCATAGAGAGATTAATAAAGAGCTCTCGACTTTCCAACCGTGTGAGGGAGTTCATTATGTTCTAAGTTTCGATGCATGCTAGGTTCCTCGTCTTCTCTTAAGGAAAACTAAAAGCTTGACATTCCCTGAAAAAGAGGATTTATGATTATTGAAATTCATTGCTTAATTCACTGACTTTGATGCTTCTGTGTATATTGAATTGAGTAAAACCCAACGAGAAATATGCGATTCCAAATATTTATTAAATTGGATGAGTTAGAGAGAAATGCGATCCAACCATACTGATGATGAACAATGGATTTAATAATGATATGAATTATTTCTTGATAACCTTAACTTAATATTTGAATTTAGTTGTCATTGTGACTTTGAAAATGTCCCCACTTTCCCCAAAAACGAGCAGAATGACGAAAGGAAAACGTTTTGAATCATTCCACACGAATTTTAATGTATTACGACTCAAAATAGTTTCCCAAGCAATGGAGCCTTAGATGTTGGACGGAATTTGACTTTCGGTGTTTTCTATGTTATTTGCAGGCCTCGCACATGAAACAGGGTAACGTGCTAACAAATCGCAACAAATTCATTTATTTATTTTAAATCAGAGAGGATAATTAATTATAAAACGTCTTTTAATTAACCGTTTTGATCTCCCTGAATAAATCAGTTGCAGCCATAGCATCTTAATTTTCATTTTTTAATTAAGATGCTATGGCTTAATAGTAATAAAGCTCTTGCTTTTTCTAGAAATACAGAGAAAAATAACTTCTTTCCGAAAAAATCCTTGAAGGTATGCATTTTGCATTATTTAGTTCATAATGATTATGGCCTTTGAATAACACTCAACAATATGGAAAGTCAATTTTCTTCAAAGAGTACAATTGGTACAAAAGTAAAGTTGAACACAATAGCAGAAAATGAGGGGAAATTTTTTCACCTACTGTACATTTGCACTTTGATACCGCAATAATACGAAAGTTACTAGATTACGCAGACTACAGCGTCAGACCTCCTGTTTTGAATCTAGAATCGTGGAAATGTCCCGCGCTGTCGCCCAACTCTCCTATCCTTATCACTCACTCCAGCATCTTTCTCAAATCTGTGGAGCAGGATGATGGTCCTTAGCCGAATGGACGGTTTCCATAGCTACGCCCACGTTGTCATCGTGAGCCTCTTCTTGCTCTCCTATGAAGCGTGCACCGTTATGTTGATGAGCAGGTGTGGGCATATCGGCCGTCGCGGAGAATTCTCACCTCTTATGACCGCTTAAAATGGGAAAAACACCGAAGCAGCTTAAGCCTGAATCGCACGATCATCTTTCATTCCCTTTCAAAGCGATTGCTCCAGCGATCGCTCCAATGATAGCGGAAAAATTATCGTTTCACGCCATCATTTTCAGCAATGGCTCCAAGGATGGGAAGCCCATCATTCGATACGGCCCTGTTTCCGTCCCTGAAACCGTCGCTGGCGCCGTCCTTCAACCAATCAGAACGTACGGCTGGAAACAGCGATTGTAACGCCACACTTTCAATCGAATGACAGTTATAAATACGGAGAGTGACGGAATAAGCGATGGAATAAGGGACGGTGGGAATTATCGCGTGATTAATAATAAATGGTGGGTCAAAGAGCGATCCCTTAAAACCTATCGATGGAGCTATCACTCAATAGTGACGGAAAAAATATGATCATGTGATTCAGGCTCAATTTTATATACAAAACCTAATTCTCCCTCTATTTCCCTAAAGAAAGATCTGTTCCCCAAAGAAGACAAATCTGTTCTTCCTATTCACATTCTTATCTTAATAATAACTCTTACCCCCTCCCCAGTGGTATTTTTTGTGTAAGTTCATATTTTGATTCTGAATTGATATTACGAACCCTACGGTACCGACTAAAATTAGCGAATAACGCCAATTTCGAATTATGGAATGATGAAAAAGGTCAAAATACACGAATTTTGTGAGAAATTGCATGTTGACCATTAGTTTGACAAATCGTTGCGTTCACGAGTGTTTCCTTTGACGCATGTCTTTGAGAGCAGGCTGTTGCGGACGCCGCGTTTTTCTCCACACTTGCTTTCCTACGCTGTTCTCGTGCTGCAAATCACCTAAAATGTCGGCCGTGACGTCCAAATACCATAACATACCCGAACAAGTCAAATAAAATATGATACGGATGTTTTATTCGATCAGAGTGTACTCACTCACTCACTCTGTAACAGTGACTTATATATATATATATATATAACGCTCTATCATACTGAATCCGTTCAAGCGTTTGGCAGTCGTCTGGATGGCAGGTGACAAGCAATTTGCGAGAAAACTAAGCAGCGAATCGGGTCCCGGCCCAGCTTGAATAGCGGGATTAATTAATTCGTATGGGCAGGTGGACGCTCCCTTCCCACCAATGAGATGCAAGAATCCCCTTTCCTTTGTCTGTGGCGCGAGCCCTTTCAAGGAAGCTGCACTAGCGCCGTGAATTCAGGGACTCCCCCATGCACTACACTGCTATGCAATATACCACGGCCAAATATGCAATCCACGGAGTGTACCAGTCATGAAGCTAAGTTTTCAATCGAATCAGGCTGCTAACCGATAGAGACTCGTAGGCCACGAACTAGGCTTAGATTGCTTGAGTTATTTAAAAGGAGACATCCTTCACAGTGACCTGGACATCATCATCTTAGAGCTTTACCACTTTTCCAGGATCTTCAGAAACAGGTCGGAAGTTCGTTCGAGCATTTCCTTTGTGTTTATTATCGGTTGGTGCCCTAACAACACCCCCTGCCTTGCTTCCTATTGAGGTGAATTGCTGGAGTGTGTGTAGATGTAGATGGATTGAGTAAGTTTCGGGTAATTTGGAAGAGGGCATAGGCTACGCGGCGATGAAGAGGAAATCTGAAGAAGCATGCATCCCCATTGTTGCACCGGTCTTTTATTTTGTGGGTTGCGGATTGCCCTCTCAAAGCTTGTTCTATCATCTTTAGATTTTCATAGCGTATAGACTACACCCTTGTAAACATATTTCTTTGATTTCAAGTTTGAAAATAACACCTCAGTATTTTTTCAGATGCATTTTTATATATTTTAAAATTGGAAAATAGTGAAAAAGGGCTACTGTATGCCCTCTCCTAATGTAAATATAAACGATTTTAATTTCTCCTGGTGAATGCTACTGATGAATATTTCTCGGGTTCTCAGCCAGGTTAATGCTTTTATACAAGCCGACGTTTCGGGATACGACTTGTCTTCCATCCTCATGGCTGTGTTACATTATGGAAGTCCAATTTCACACTGAACCGGATCGACCGTTTACCGAGGACAACAATGCGGCTCAGGTGTCGTCCGATTGGCTGCAGGTCTTTTGAAATTCTTCACGTTCTTCTCTTGTTTTTTATACAGCTAATTACAGGTCTCCATGTATTGCTAAGATGAAAGCCGGTGTCCCGATTGAAATTTTTTGGACTAAGGCGGATCTCTATTGCTTAACGACGGCTTATACAAAAGCATTAACCTGGCTGAGAACCCGAGAAATATTCATCAAATGTTAATATGATAGCGTATGGCTTTCGTGATTAATACGAAACAAAAAAAGACGATCGGTCGGAAAGGAGGGATGAGCGTAGTATGTATATATGTGTGTATATGGTGTGGGTGTTGGCGGATGTTTTCTTTAGAAGGAATCGCCCTTATTGCGGTTGCCGTGGATATCGTTTTCCAAATGAGGATCGCATTCCGCTGTCCTTGCGTGCGCCCTCACTTCCACGTCTCTCTCCCACGACGCTCTTTCCCGTGCGCCGCATTCCGACACACACGGCCGTGACTACCGCACGAGTGTCTGCCATAACACTTCTTACATGGAGTACTCTCCTCTATTCTTTTTTCATGTTGTTGCCAAAACATTTTCAGAGAATAATATCTCTTGCGATCCGGTTTTGAATATCTGCCCATTGTCAAAGGCTACTAATGTAACTCAATTATACACAATGTTGCTGTCTCTTTTAACTTATTTATTCATCTGCACTGGTAACTTGTCAACAACTTTTTACCCTTGACAACCCTTTGCTTATTTATAAACTTCACCCCTTTTCCCTTGTTGATTTAAATTAACATTTCATTAAAACAAATACTATTGACTTCAACAGCTATGTTCGTCTATTGTGAGTTTTCTCGCTGTGTTTCGATAATTGTGTTTCCAAATTTCAAACACCAAAGAGATTAATGACTCCAATGAGAACGGTAAGTAGGATCCCTTGAAAGTCAGGAATTACGCAGTGATACGGAGAAAATGCGCTTATTTGCATGAATGAAATATCAGCGAATGTCGAATTTCATATATTTAGCCGCTCATTTCTTTGAGTATCTAATACGAATAAAATTATTCACGGCCAATCACATAGTGTTCGTTCTCCTCACTTGAAACTCGTCCATACAATCACCTCTGGACGTATATTAATGGCATGCGCTCCAATTTAAACCGGTTCCAGACAAACAGTCTCGGAGCCTATGCCTCTATTCGAACATACATGGCAATTTATTTTCCTTTCCCGTTTAATCCCTATAATTCATAGAAATAATTGCAATAAGGCGTCCCTTGTATCGCTATTTTAATCCATCCCACAGCTATAATGTTTCTTAAACGGGGCCAATTGCGTCTGTGTGTTATTTGCTCCATATTCTTACGTTCCTGTGGAATATTGGCTGGCATGCGGAAAGTTTATCCTCAAAAGGACACTTACCTTCTGTTCGACCGGTATTTTAGTTTAGATGGGTTATTGGCTTGAAATTCATGCTATCTAGGGCATGCGGAGTAGACTGTTGACACCATTTGCCTGTGTCTCAAATTTTACTTATTATTTGCTTGGATGGAATTTATTTATATTCGAGAAAGAGGGAAATGTTGACAAAGGTTGGACTCTGGATACTCTGGATAGATAATGTCTTTCAAAATGAGAGTGTAAGTTTTGAAGGAGTGAAGTGCCACAGAAAAGACAAAGTGCGACTGGTCCAGAGAAAGTTACGGTTCCCCTCAATTCTGTATAACTCGACATTTGAAAGGGGTAACTGGTGTATTTTTTTTTAATTTCTCTGATTGAAGAAACAATTTAGTCCTCATTAAACCTCAGATTCAGTGAAGCTTACTCATTATCGCGACTATTTTTGCTCAAGTTTGAAAGTGAAGGTAGTTCACCTCACTACTTATCTTTACTAAATACTTACATCACCGGAGAAAAACGTGTCTCCAAAAATCTTAGGTCGCCGCGCTTTTAGATAACCAAAACAGCGTTCCAATGAGACAACAGCTCAGCTGGAAGAATGATTTGTCAATAAACTGTTTTATTACAAAAATAGCCAGGTTAAACATAGTGTAATCTTCAAAATTATTATGAAAATTAACTACATAATGGAAAAACCGCGTTCATGTTAAAGAAAAATCTGAACAAAAATTAATTCCAGTATATAAACCGTTTTATCATAAATTCCAATAAGCTCAGGTTAAAATTCTATTCAATGCTTATAAACAGCAGATAGTTTATTTTTTCGTGAGCCGCTTCACGATTTCATGAAACGATCACCACTGAGAAGAGGCTAATATACTCATTTTTTAGTCTAAAAATGTAGTTTTTTTACTCTCTCTGGCTTTTTCCATATTTACCCTATAAATATGTAATCATAAATTTATAGCTTTCTTTGATATTTCAATGACGGTGGACTAGATAAGCCATACAGCATTTCTATAGTTTTTCACCTCTTTGAGTAGGTACTTAGTTTGGGTAGCTATTTTACTTCAGTAGATTTACCCAGCGCAATTAAATCCCTCGAGTTGCTGAAATTTTAGCATTGTTGTCTTCAAAAAAACGTTTTACAGTAAGCTTTTAGATGGAAAAACTGCTTTTATCCGGGGAAAAAAAGAGCTCAGCTGAAAAAAGTTTAATTATATAAATCACTTTCACACATTCACAAACACCATCAAGAAACACTGAATTAATAACTACTTCCATGCACCATCGCCTTTTTCAATAGTTTTTTAAATCGGGGTCCGGTTCACGGTATTATTATCTCTGTATGAGAAACGCCATTAGTCTATTATCTATATCAATGCTGTAGCCTGTTAGTGAATCAGTCGTTCTGTATCCAATTTGTTCTTTTATCTCTCCAGTTTTTAGGAATAGAAATAAGGCTTGGTGCGTATAATGTGAATTTACTGCTTTAATTTTCTAATTGTCGTTTTGAAATTTTAACAGTTGATATCGTAGAAGCAAACGCAAAAAAACTATTTTCACAGTGGGAGGTAAGCGAAATTAAGCAAGACAATTATTGAAGCAGAAAAAGTGCAAGAACGTAGGGTATGAGAAGGGTACACACTCGCAACACACCTAACGCACACCACCTTCCTCTGCTTGTCGAAAAATAAAGGACAGGGTGTTTCGAAGATGTAGTTGATTTCTTTCTTCCGCGATGAGCGATGTTTCCCAGAATGGGTAATAAGTCACTTTCAGCTGAGAAATCCTCTTTTTCGTGTGAATTATTGGCGTTTTTCGTCGAATGTGAGATTCTCCTCTCTGATTTTACCACTTAAGTGTCGGCGGTGATCCATGGCGACCCCAAGCGGGTCATCTAGAAAACTCTCCTCGGCGAACTTCACTTTCCAAAGAACACCGAACGCAGTGTGTTCTCTTTTCTATGGCGTGGCGTGGGAAATGGCCGTTCGAGTGTTTGCTCGCTCCGAAGACTCTTTGGCTTTGCACCCTTTTTGTGCGCGAGGCGAAATGGAAAGTTGTGGAAACTGCGAGGGAGCGTGGCTTTCTGCGATATGAGCGTCGTCGCCTTTAAAACAGGCGATTAACCATTCTCGTGATTGAGTTCTTCCCGTGGGATTTGGAATGCGCGCGGAATTGGAAATGCGTCTCCAGGGGGAGAGAAAGAAAAGGTAAGAGAGAGAGAGAGTCATAGGACGTTGAGCAATTGATGTTGAGGGTGTTATTGAAACAGGAAACGTATTTTCCCGTATTTTCACTCTCACCACTTTTCGCTCTCAAACGGAGGAGAATGAGCACCAGGAAAAACCACGTGGAGGAATGCCTACCACTCAGAAACCATCTCTTGAAGGAAGAGAATAATAGACTCAGGTTTAATTTGGTGGAATATTTCAATCACGATGTTAGAAAACATAAAAACTTTTTTTAATTTTCCACACTTTTTAACAACGTAGACTGACCAAGGTTTAATTGGATAAACGTTCTTCTCAAGGTCTCGAGTACTAGCAAAGTACCGAAATATACACCTGATACAGATGGGATGGGGATGCAAAAATTCAGGTGGTGCGGACAACAGGGAAGTAAAGGATAAACACTGTATATGACACCCGAACGCTGATATTTGTATAAGTGGACTAATTGCTATGAGAATGACGCTTTTACGTTGAAGTCCAGGTCGGTGTAAACTTGATGGAAGTGTGGAAAAGCACAAAAATTGAGTTTTTTTATCATCATGAAGGGAGTAGAAAATAGTATAGAGAGGGCCGAGGAAACTTAATGCGAAAGCTTTCGTTTGTGGATAGTTGATACGATTATGCCTTCTGGGCTTCAACGGCGTTGTTTAAGTCTGATTACGACAATTTCTGACCGGATATACCGCTAATTGTATCTTCAGATCACAAGTGGAGTTTGATGCAGAATGAAAACAGCTTCTTTCCAATGTTGGTCCGTGAGGTAATAGAACTTTTGACAACATGAGGAAACTTTAGCAGTGAGGACATGCAACGCCTGCGTAAATTTCTTCCGAGACGTTAAAAGCACGACGAGTATATCTCGAAAGAAAAAGAGCTTTATCTTCATAGTGACAGAAAATAGATTTCGATCAAAATCGAAAATCGAGTTTTAATATTCAAAGATCGTTGAAATCGAGATCGAGCCATGGCCTTCGATTTTCGATCAAAACTCGATTTTTCTACTTCGATCTTGACCATTCCGCTTGATCTCAGTAGCGCCACTGTCGGTTTATGATAACGCCATCCGTCCCGAATGAAGACTTACATGTAAGGCCCGTAAAATCTTCAAGGCGCGCCCTCGATCATAAAGAAAGAATATAAATTTGTAGATATTTCTTAAAAATTTGAATGACGCCGAATGAGTGGGGTCCCAAAACTTTGATGAGTTTGTATTTATAAATTTTTACCGAAACTTACAATCTTATTCTGAATAGATTTTCTGGGTTTTCTTGTTTACTATCCAAATGTGTATTTTGAGTTTTTTTTCAAGTGAATATTAAACATGTTTTTACGAACTGTTTCCAAGTAGGCTGCCGCGGAGATTTTACGAACTGTATTTTTTTCAATAAAGAACCGTCGATTTTTTCGATTAATCGATAATTTGGTGTAATTATATTTTGAAAAGTCGTGCATTTCATTTCTATTAAAAATCAAAATCGATTTTGACCGGCCAGTGGAAGCCTGCTCAAGGATCTCCCAAAGCTTTTTTTTCATAAGTTCAACAGATTCAGGCTTCAATTGATGGAAGTTAGGCATATTTAAATAAATAAAAGATCGTAGCACTTTTACAAAAAAATGTAAAATTTTTGTAAAAAAAATTTTGTGGAAAAAGTGCCGCGATAATTTATTTATTTAAACTTTTTTTCATCTTAATTTTCACCGCCTGATCGGGCGAAAAAACGGATCTAAATACTAGGCCTTGACTCGTACCTTGTACAACAAATACTTTTGGTGATGTAGTGAAATAAGTTTAGGATAATTTGTCATCCACCTTCACTTGATGGTCAGGGTAGTTTAGGGTCGAGTTCTTTCCGAAATTAGCCACTGTCGTGTGAAATTCGTGCATTCAAGGTAGGGGGTTATAATAGTTCCCTTCCCTCCTCGTATGTCCATCGCTTTTGTATGGGGTGTCCAAAGGCTTAATCTGAAATACGCAAGCAACCAAGAATTCTACCCATAACGGCAAACTTTGATAAAATGAACTTCGCCGGCGTATCTTGACTCAATGTAAAGTGCATCATACCGCATTCACTTCAAACACCCCAGGTTCGACTTTCCTCCTCAGTCGCAATAAAGGTCGTCCGTGAAAAATTGATAATTCGGTGTTCAGTGTGGCAATCTTATGGATAAAATCAGTGTTTTTAAACGTTGCCGCTTTTTCTAAAAAGCCCGCTGTGCTTTGCTGCGAGATTGAGTCGAGATCATTCGGCGAAACAATGAGTTGTCTGTGTGCCAGTGCTTTCTCGGGGGATCTGTCTGCATCGATTCACAAATATGTGGACATTTGCCATGGCGAGAGATTTATCTCTGTTGCGTAACCAAATAGCGTCCCTAATCAACTCTCTACTCGCTTGAATTCACATTTGAATTCAAATAAATTGCGATTTTTTTCTTTGGCGAATTTCCAGGGAAACTGCTTTATTATAGGACAAAATAAAATAACTTTGTTTTATTCCACACTTTATTTTAAATAGCACGACCCGGGTTTCAGCATCTAATGAAGGTGATGAAAGCACCTGATGATAGCATTAGATGTTGAAACCCGGGTCGTGCTATTTAAAATAAAGTGTGGAATAAAACAAAGTTATTTTATTTTATTCTATAATGAAGCAATTCCACAAAGTAACGCCTGAGACCGTGTATTATAAACTGCTTTATTGTTACAGTGCGTCATTTTCCTAACTTTGCTTTTGATACTTTGGTTTTATAAGTATGCTAAAATAATTGTGCTATTCTAAGTATTATTTTGGTTTTACTTGTTGTCATCTATTTTTCCTTTTCCAAATTAATTGATTGCCTCAGATAAAAATCATACCAAGCCAGCCTCTCGTCGATTTTTTAGTTGTAGTTTTCCTTACCCCCATCTTTTTTGTTCATTAGTGGTTTCCAAAAATGATCGTTAACGCGACACGAGGTCAAATTGATATATATCAAGTGTGAATTTTTTTTTATTATGACATCAGAAAGGAATCATAGGCTGAGTGTGGAGTACAAGTTGGAGCAGATATTTGAGAAAGAAGTCCGAGTAAAAATATAGTTTCGAAATTGGTGCCGTGGAGAAAACGAAAGTCGCTCTGCGCCAAATCTCGCTTCTGGAGGCCACGCCCGAGGCAAAAAAAATATTCCGCTTTCCACAATATTTGAACCAATTTCATTGAAGAAAAAGGTACACGCCCATGCCACAAATTCCATTGTTTTAGCATTATATAATTTCCTCCCAATGAATTAAATTCCCTCAATTTGTGGTTGATATAATGAGAGTTGATATATTGAAATTGATGTATTGCGGACAAAATACCTCTTAATATTGCAAACAGGTGCTACTGAGGTATCCATTTGTATTTTTATCTGTCACAGCACAGTCCCCAAAATGCATCCTTGTGGTAATCATACACATCTAGTTATCCAGAGTCGCGACTTCCAAATGGCAAAAATATCTTCGACAGTTTTAAATGCAAGATCTTTTAATGCAGCGTAAGAATTTTTTTCTATATTTGGTATAGGTTATCTTTACGTGCAATCTGTATGAAGTGTAAGTAACGCGAGGTACTATATCGGTCAGAGAAAATAAAGGTATTTTGGGAGGCAAAATCAGGTGGACATGTGAGTGTAAGAGTGGTTACACCTATTCATTTCTTTGAAGCTTCTCCAAAAAAAATATTCCCCACGTTTCTTAAATAATCACGGTATAAATATTTCAAACATTATAGTTTTCTTGGGTTATAAATAATGATGAGGGAAGGTTGCGGCCTTATGAAGTGACTTTGGGTTATCGATCGCAGTGTTCTGGGTTCAAATCCTGATTGAAGCCTTCGGACACCTTCAAACAAAAATCCTCGAAGTGGGAGTTGTCCCAGGGGATAGAAATGGCCCACTTATCCTGAATTTATGATATCACACGACCACTGCGGCTAAGAAAGGGGTGAGCTCTCATCTACATAAACAACCTTCTGGTTTTATCATTGAGTATGTGAAATAATCAAGAGCTTGCGTCATTTTGAATACGTAATCAAATACCAATCGACGAATAAAGCTTTAAGTGCGAGTTCCAAATGCTGAGAAATAGCTTTTCTTTAAGAAAAATTACATTATTCGCCTTTTCTCTCAATACGCTGGGGTCAGTGAGCTGAAAATCTTATCAAATTTGAGCGATAGGTAGAAGAAGGGGGGCCAGCAACCGGTGTTGCTTGTCTGGCAGTCAGTCACCTCGGCTTTTTTATCATTCCCATACGCTAGCAATAACGACGGGTACCACTGACTAATTGCTTGGAGACGGGGTTAAGAAACTCACCATCTCGAAATAATATAATGTAGAACCGACACAGCTGATAAATTAAATGTTGCCCGACTACCTCTGTTTTCTTACATCGGACTGATACATTTTCAAGCGTTCTGATATCAGAAGCAGTCAGTTGCATACAACTTTTTTCTGGCATCCCGAGGTAATTTCCCAAGTATTTATCTGCGATAGGGGCTTTCCTTGGTTTTCTTTAAATGTTAATGGCAGAAAAGAATACTTGGTGTAATTAGATGGTGCAATTTACAGCAAAGGGAATGGAATTTTAATTTTTTATTACCTTGAGCCTCGAAGATTACGATGAAGGATTTTTCCTGTCTGCTACTAACTGTGCTGTCGCTCACCGCCGAATAAAATCGTTTTGGGAAGTCACCACTCGCGTCTCTGGCGGCAGAGTGATACGAATTACATGGGGAATTACAAGCTGTAAGTAGAGTTGTTTACGGAAATTTACATTTGCGATGATTTAATCAATTGAATTAATAAATTTTGCAATGTAATTCCTCATGAGTGGGAATACTCTATTGCTAATATGAGAGTAAATGGATCGCTCTACAATCATCGCCGCCCTGCGGACGTTTTTGGAAACCAATTGAAATGCGCCTAGAGTGAACACATTACTCATGTTTCTATACTAAAGACCGGGGCCTCCTCTTTGATGTTCCTTGATTTCAAACTTAATCAATGCGAATGAAGTATTTTTGCGATCCTGAATCCACACTGCGTTGGCTGATTCTGAAGAGGTTAGAGGGTGCGAATCGAAACTCGAGTAACCTTAATTATTAGCCGCAAATCTTAATGCAGCAAATTCCCCGATCATAATTTGAGTTATGTTAAATGAATTCCTCTCTTCTTGTATGAACAAAGCGTAACTTGAGAAATGGAATAATAAACCTCGCGTCACAATTAAAATAATAAAAAATACGGCCGTTATTGCGTCTCATTGAAGGGATTTTAGAGACTTTCATAAATTTCCCTCCGCCAGCGGGCATCATCTAGCTTTCTCTGGTTAAAGGGGATTTTTAATGGAAGTTGTTCCTCATTACTGCCCCAGGATCCTTTGTCTTGGCTCTGCGAAAGATGTCGGGGCTTCTCATGTACATTCTCAATGATGTAGAAAAACTAACTTGTAAGTCTTCCTTGCAGAATTCTTTGCTTAGCCTTGTGGAATCAGCTGTTCGTTGGCTCTCACACCTTGTGGCATCTTTCAAGCAATTAGCCTTAGGCTAATGTCATCCATTCATCTCACCATTCTGTTGGAAAGTGCTCTTCCGAATGAGGCATGGGAATGTAGCAAAGACAACTCTCCCCCAACACGTTTCACAATTATCCCACCATGTACGTTCATATCCCACAATTATCTCTCCTTCTACGATTATTGAAATTAACGATTGTGTAATCGATTTTAAAAATACATCGTCATTTGAAGTAGTTTTATTTCTCCATAACTTCTATTTGAAAATAAAATTTTCACATTAACGTAGTCAACCACACCAATTTTTTTCTAGTTATATTAAAAGTAAAACTAGGTAATATACCCATTCGTGGTAGACGCCATCCTATCTTATCTTCCAATTCTAATCATAGAAAGGAATAGTTTGTATTATTAGACGCCGCAATTTTAAGGTGACGGAATGGAATTTGAAATTTAGCTCACTTTGAGCCTCGATTTTTACGTTATAGGATTTTCCTCTCTGATGTTAAATTCCTTTTGCTATCTAGATGTTCAATTTGTTTGTATATGAAAACATGCTACGAAAGTGAGTCAAATGAGTAACAAATTTATGGCATATCTAACAATTTAGATTACATCTTATGTAGAAAGTTTTTTCGAGATTATTTGCCGAAAACCCCAGAGTTAGAATTATTGGCTGTCAAAATTTTATAAAAATTTTATTTACAAATAAAAATTTAAAAGTAACTTTACCATATATCTGTGCTCGCCGAAATATTCAAAGTTAATTTCGAAGCGAACTGGTATGCACTTGTGTAAAATTTTTAAGCTGTTTTAAATCATTGTTATTGACTACATCGAGCGACTTGGTACAAGTAATGTCGGTGTTACCCACTCAGAACTTTGTCTTTTTCTTTGTTAGTCGACATCAAGTTACGTAACAAAATAATGTAATATTCAATGTTCTGTTCAGTGAAGCGTGAATATATCTAATATTAACTTGGATATATATTTCTTTGTTTACGTGTTATACGCCGAGGTTTGTTTCCGTAAAATTCCTTTCTTGGACATTTGACTGAGGTCAACCGAATTACTTAGCACCCGCCTCCGGTTTGGCGAGACACTGCACTGACACAAATGGTGCTCAAGAGACGATCTGGTTGGCCGAACGTAAGCCAAATGCCGTTAGGATGAACAATGACCATCTATCTTACTAACTCCATTGTAGTGTGTGATTTTGGCTCCCTTACTTATCTTATGGCTTATGTCTCATTGCTGACCAACCCTAAAACGAAAGACTCTTTTCCAGAACTCTTCCTCTGTGTCCGCTGCATTGCCATTCTTCTGATATCATATTATTGTCATCCATCCACTCAGCTCATTTCTAGCTCCACGCGTATCTCCTAACAACCCATTCCCCTTGTAAATATATACCTCCCCAAGTGACCCTAGTCCCTTTCGCTGATGCCCCGGTCTCATTTCGAGGTCAAACGATTCACTCGTAGTTCATGACTTGAACATCGAATAGGGCATGACGATGGGACGCATTTTATTTTCCACGTCCGATTATAACCCAAAAGTAGCAGGTCATAAGAAAGAAAACCGATTTCCGAGTAGAACTCATTCGGTTTTTTGTTGTGGATTCTACGCGATAAACATATACCCCACAACAAACAAATATTACGCCAAACTGCAAGCTACCATCTGGAAAGTTTCGGTAACATTTTTCCCTCATGCCATTACAGGGCCGGAACAAGGAGTTTTGCCAGGGGGGGCAAAGATCAGTTATCCATTTATCCAGTTATCCATCCATCACCCCCATCCCTAATCCCTTCTCGCTTCCTCGCCCACCACTCAAATATAATACATCCGTAAGTTGTTTTTTGAGATGCAGGTGCTGAAATTACACATGAAGAAATTCTGTTTGCTATTATGAATTTTTATTAATGTTATTTTTTAATAATTTAAAAATTAATAACTATTGTTAAATAATTTAATTAGAATAGTTATATAACTTTTCAAAATTTTGCCACCCCCTGAAATCTGCCACCCGGGGCAATTGCCGCCTCCGGCCCGCCCCAGTTCCGGGCACCTGTCTATTCCTCATCGCGAAAAGTGGAGAGGATATCTTTGTGAGGATACTTTCTTTTCATTATATCACCTATTTTCCTGGAGAGGAATTTTCCTCGCTCTTTTTCGTGCTCGCATGCATATCCTCGGCGTGTCTTTAAATGCAAGCAGCCGTCTCATCATTATCAATGTCATTATTCATGCTCTCATGCTATTTCTCTCATTCCACACATTCCTCGTGACACCCTCCCCCTCTCCCTCACCCTCCCAAGTGACCCGAGTCACTCTCACTTTTGCCTTTATCACAAGGGAGCAGCTTCACGAACGCCCTCTCACTCGTATGTGTGTAAGTGGAGGATGCACGACAAAGAGAAGGAGGGCTCAAGGGGGGCCCCTCGAGGATACAACACACCGGGGCCGGGAACCAAGTCAACCCGGGGAGGGGGTGGAGAGGAGGGAGAAATGAAAGAGGCGCTGCCGCGATAAGGAGCCCGACGACGCCTCTGGGGTAGGGAAAGGGTTGGAAGGGATGGGACGGGGAAAATCACCTCAAGGCTATAGAAGCGAAGAGGGCCCAACTAAACAGCGAAACCAGCCGTCAGCCATTAATGTGCCAGCGATTTTAGAGGATTATCCTATGAGGAAGAATAATCCATCGATCTAATCGTTGGATAGGATGCACGACAATGTAAGGAGAAGAGTGGGGGATCGGGTTGGTGTGGTGGCTAGAGTGTTGGCTTCCCACCCGGCGGGCTCGGGTTCAAATCCCGGCAGTGGCAGAGAATTTTCAGAGACTGCCCGACCCCTGCTTGAATGTTGTGTGGAGGACATTTCAAGCGCAACACTCCGTCCGACGGATGGGACGTTAAGCCGTGGCCCCCTTGGCGCCTTTCGTTAAGAGCAGGCTAACGCCGACGCCGGGTTTCTCTCCACCCTTTCTTCCGTACCCTTCCCTCATGGCGCAAATGACCTCAGCTGTCGGTTGCCTCCTCCAAATACCATACCATACCAAGGAGAAGAGTGCATAGTAGACTAGATAGAGGAGAGCGTGGATGAGACCCCTGACCGCGTGTTCCCGTTACGCTCCGCCGCCATCTTACTCCACCCGAGAGAGAGTTCACTTCCTAAAGCATAATAACCTCCCCGCCCCCCTCTCTCCATTCACAGGCGGTTCCCCCTCCCCCTCCCCACCCCTCACCCATTGCGGCCAGACCTCACGACTATTTCCAGCCTCCGATACAGCGGTCTCGTCCAATATTGGGAAAGACATAGTACATATCGGCATGTCATGAAATATTAAACCTGGTTTAGGTTCAAAGTGATTGCATCACTTTATGAATCAAATGACTCATGGGTCACAGAGCAAAAATAAGTCGATCGTAAATTGTTACAATTCTGGTTTCAGCAAATCGATCATTATAACTTCGAGTTAAGCTCTGACGGTCAATACTTGGGTTTGCTGAATGATAACATAATCCACTTCAGAAAAAATTGAAGTTTGGTATCAAAAGAAATTGAGTAATTGCATGCCATGAATCGGATCACTGAAAAGAACGACTTTGAATTTATTAATTCAATTATTTTTCACTGATAAAAGAAGAGGAAATGAGGTACTGTTGACGGCGTTGAAATAGAATAATTCAGAGACACATTTTTCCGATTTTCTATCTGTCGCCTACTATTATTTAGGCATTCTCGGTTAAAAATCGATGGCCTTAACCCTTTCGCAGATGACGTCACGAGATCAAGCCGAACGGGTCACCGATTCCCACCTATTCCTCGGTCTTGTGCATGGACCTCGCGGGGTACCTGTCCTCATCGCTCTTGGCATGGTGTTGTCTGTGCTCGAGGAACGGTGTGGTATAAGGACCGACAACTAAGACCATCAGCGCCATCAGGGAAGGGTTTGGGATGGAAGGGTGGAGAGAAACCCGGCGACGTCATTAACCTGCTCTCAACGAAAGGCGCCAACGGGACAACGGCTTAACGTCTCATCCGACTTGGCCCACCTCTGTGTAGCAGTCGACCGTTATGCTCTACTAGCACGTGTGCACAGCGACTGTGAAGCACTATCAGGGCACTATCGTCACCATTCTCTTCACGGTACTTCGCAGTCACTGTGCACACGTAGTGCAAGTCGGGTGTAACATTCGACTGCATCAGCAGTCAAGAGCGACTTATAAATCAGGCTTTGCACGCATAAGTAGACTTCAATTCCAATGGCAGAGAGGATACCTCTCTACGATTATCAGCACGGAAGTGTTCCGAAAGTGCCATGCCGCTTCGTAAGGACAGGGGTATAAAAAAAAGAAGTGACGCCGGCGAAAGAGATTTATTTTACGAGAAAATTAATATGGCACTGGCTTATCATTGATTGCTCGTAAGAAATCAATAGATAAAAATCAAACTGTAATTAGATTATCCAGCAGGATAGCAAAATCAGCAACAACTGTCGCTTACGATGTACCTACCCATAGGATATCACCAATCCCCCTTTACCTCCTTCCCCCTCCCTCCCGCATTCTTTCAGCCTCTGGTGCTGCGGTTGCGTTGACAACGTTCGCATCTTTCGCTCGCGCCTGCTTACCGTCTTCTCTCATTGGTAACAATCATTCGATCCCTTATTGTAATTTGATTATGCACCACTCTCGCTGATGATCGATAAAAAAAACACGCATCTCAAGCTCATGAAAAAAATTACTACGACGAGGCTCTTTCCAAACTTTCTGAATAATTTTCTCGTCATTTCAAAATCGATCAAATCCTACGCTAATAACCCCATTTATTTTGCAAGGTTCCACAGTAATTTGTTCTAGGAACGTTCTAATTGATATATGGACACTGGAAACTCACGCTAACTGCTGTTTACGGATAATTTATTGCTAATTCTTTCTATGAATCAGCTTAACAAGGGATATTAATTCAATCGGATTCTGACAATGGTCAATCCATAATGAAATCTGAATTTGGTGCACCTTTGAGTGTTCGAGGTCGAATTTGAACATTTTGCTTTGGAATATCGAATCATTTCCTATTTCAGGAATTGGAGTTATTCCATTTCCGTCTTGAATTAAATGAAAGAGGTAAGTTAAATAACCGCAACTGAAATCAAGTGAGACGGATGTTTGAATATTCCATTTTTATTCATAAAAGGTTTAGCTGTTTATAAATATGCAAACATTCATCTATTGAATTCAATTCTTAAAATTTTCGTGACTTGAAAACTTAAATGAATGTAACCGTAGGTAACCATTCGTGAATATTTCAATCTGAAAAAAAAAACGCGAATGAGATAACGGAAAAGCAAATTGCTGCCATTCGTCTGATTTTAATTACGGCGGCGAATCCCCGTAATTTCTTCCGTTCCTTCCAATTTGTGTGGTTTCATAACTTGAAGAGGGCGGAGCACAAGGGAAAAGAAAAACACATTTCCCTTCGCAAGGCCGACAAAGAGATTATTTACCAACGCCATCCACCGGCTTGGAAGGGAAGTGGAGAGTTAGGTTGGCAGCTTTGTAATTATTTTTTTGTGGAAAGGGGAGGGGGGGGAGGATAGATATGGCGGTGTTTAAGAAACGAGTTCCGGGTCCGCCTCTTATCCGTATTTTGTTTCTCAAGACTTCGATTCTTTCCGACCTGGCCCCACCGCAGATAACTTGTTATTTAACAATGGTAATGTTGCAGTAAGTCAAATGGTACTGTCATTATTCATGAATTAGTGACAGAAATGGAATGTCAATTTCCAAAACAGGAATGCATTCGATATTTCAAAGTAACCCGGCCGAATTTGGCATCTGCCATTCTCAGGTTCAACAATGCAGAGGTAGTTATGGATTCTCAGCATCTCACCATTCAATTTAATTAAAATCACTTTTAAATCCGGTTATGGAAGCAATTAGTAAAGTGAAAGTTAATTATCCTTATGGAGTCCATCACTCGAGATTTCATCACACATAAATAGTAAAAAAATAGCGTGGAACCATGCTGAATTGTCCAATTTTCTTCTATATTTGATTGCAATTGATTTTATAAGAATGTAGGGACTTATAATTCTCCTTTTTTCCTCCGTCTCTTACTTATCGAGCTATTCTTGTTGACAAATCAACGGCCAAAATTAACCCCTTCGTATATGAGTTGATGACGGCACGAACTCATGCCGAGGAGGACAACGCTTCTTCCTTTCTAGTCTGTCTCTCACATCGCTCTCTCGTGGTTCATTTTTTTCTTTCATCCCCCAGTGTGCAATTTCTTTCCTATGTGTGCGGCTCATACTGTATGAGTTGATGACACTGAATCACTCCAATATGACGTCTCCAACTCATGAAAAGTGGGCCTATTTTGCGGCCTTATTTTTAAGTTTAACACACGAGACAATGGCTCGATGAGGAAGATTTGATTTTCGTCATACCTATCAGTCCTTCCGTCAAATGAATTCTATTTATGAATGCGATTCCGGGGGTCGGCCACAGTGAGTTGCGTCCCCATTTATGACATTTTGGAATTCATGGTGTCAATTTCTGCCAAGTGTGCTCGTTTTATATCGTCGTCTTCACTCGCGTGTCTGCCTACAGAGCGTAACCCTTCCCTTCGTCTCGGTCCACGTAATCGACGACCGCGGCTGGGTGTGTGGCGAGGTCGTCGTCGTCGTCGTCGACGCCTCCATTTTTATCCAAAAGTAAACTCTTCCGCGTTACTCAAGAGTCTCTTCTTTTTAGTGGCTTTCTTGGATCATGTAAACAGAAGATGAGTCGCAATGAAAAACATAGCTACCAACATAGGTAATATTTGATATCGCCCTCTGCCATACAAGCTTCAATATCCTCTTGAGACCGTCGCTCACGTGCAAATCGAGACAGTTTGTTTTTTTAAGTGCATCTGTTATTATATTATTATTAGGGATGGACGGATCCAGGATTTTTTTTCGGATTCGGATCGGATCCTTGATTTTCGGAGCCGGATCTTTCGGATCGGATATTTTCGGATCCAAATACATTTTCGAATTCCTGACGCTGAGATTCCCCCGATGATTGTTCAATCTCTTGGGAAGAGTCACACTATGTGCCAGTCGTGTTTTGCTATTTTTATTTTCCACGGCTGAAGTTCTCCTACGTAACCTCTGCGAGAGCTTTTAAACAAAACGGTCCATGAGTAGGACAAGAATCGCATGCGACGGCGCATTCGAAGATAGAATCGGAACTCTTTCCACCCTTATAGGGTGTTGCATTCACTGACGCTATTATTTAAAATTTCGTATCCAGATCCGATATCTTCCGCGACTTTGGATCCGATGTATCCGATGAAGGGCAATATCCGCGGATATTTGGATACGAGTTATCCGATCCGGCCATCCCTAATTATTATTATTATTATCATTATTTTTTTTATTTTCGGTAAAACCAACATAAGTAACGCATTTTAACATCATAATATGGCACGTCGTACGGCCGGAGCGGTTGGTCAGGGATGATTCGCCAGTTCCGAGGGTATTGACGCCCCCTGCTCGCGATCTTCTCTTCCTGCCATTCTCTCCTTTTTTGCTTGAATGATTTTTGGTGGTTTCTGGAACCATCAAGACGAGTGATCCCTCTCCAGCATAGCGACGTAGATCTTCCATTTTTTTAAATCTGGAAGTAGTTGTTAACTGTAGGATAAAAATAGTGCTTCATAATTTCGTAAGGCGTAGGCGAATGGATTAAAAATAGAGTTACATATAATAGATGAATTTTAAAAAATAATTTAGTATATGTTAGGATAAAACGAAAAATTCATGGCTCTAACCGTGGTTAGAATCATCCTCTAGCCTGTGTTGTGTCATAAAAATATCAAATGAAATAACGGTAATTTGGCTTTAGTGTTGAATTTAACTGAATCATGAAAGTTAAACTACCGTCATACACCTCTAATACCTCTAATATACCGTAATACCTCTAATAGATTGCGCACTTGAAGCTCCAGGAATTCCGAAAAATATCAATGGCATTAGTGGCAGATCCAGAATATGGACAAAATAGGGGGGGGGGAGTTATTTCCCAGCAGTAGTGGGGGTCCGAAGAAAATTACCATTCTATCCTCTTAGCCCCCTCCCCCATAGATCCGCCAATGAATGGTATTAAGTATACTATGATTTTCCTCGAATTTATTAGAACTGACAGCAATCACAATTGTAACGTTTTCGTATATTAGACATTCAAGATTTTTCCCCTTAGGGTCAATTCTTCATAAATTACAGTTTTCGTTGTGGGCAATAGAGAGTCTGAAAGACTAAGACCAGCGTCATTAAAGCGTTTGGGAGATATGGCGCACGATTTAAAATTTCCCCAAATATTTCTTAAAATTCAAATTAAAATTTTCTCTCTAGTTTTCTAGTTTTGAAATATTTCACCCTTATTTATTTAAGGTTTAGATGCATGCGACCCCTAGCAATTACTCCTGCTAAATGAAAATGGAAGAAACGGTGTTTTTTCTTAATAGATATAATGTATGTAATCAACAAAAAGAAGACTAAGATATTAGTTGGCAGTAAAAGAGAGGAGGCTAAAAACATCAACCTAGGAAAGCATAAGCTTCAAGAGGTGAACGAGTTCTCTTACCTGGGAAGCCGAATTACCAGCGATGGACGGAGGAAGAAAGAAATATACAGTAGAATAGCGCAGGCGAAGAGGGCTTTCTGCAAAAAGAAGAATCTTCTTACAGCTGAAAATACCAGCATAGAAGTAAGGAAACAATTCATCAGATGCTACATATGGAGAATGTTTCTCTATGGAAGCGAGGCTTGGACGTTGACAGCAGCAGAGAAGTCAAGAGTGGAAGCATTCGAAATGTGGTGCTACCAAAGAATGATGAAGATAAAATGGATTGACCGTGTGAGTAACCATGAAGTGCTAAGGAGAGTAGGAGAAAAGAGAAGCCTCCTAGAAACATTAAGCAGAAGAAGGGACAACTTAGTTGGCCAAATTTTGAGGCACGATGGTCTGATGAAGACAATCGTTGAAGGACAAGTGGAAGGGAAAAAGGGCAAGGGACGGCCCCGAATGAGTTATATCGGACAGGTTATAAAGGATGTAAAAGAGAATAAATATGTAGCTATGAAGAGATTAGCGGATAGGAGAGAGAAATGGAGAGCTGCGTCAAACCAATCTTAGGATTGTTGACTAATGATGATGATAATGTATCTGTTCCCTCCCTTCACGATGGCCCTGCAATTTGTTTTTGTCCTAATTGCGACTCTTGAAAAGTGATGTTGGCAGTGCCTCTCTTACTGCTGTACCAGGAGAAATGATTGCCGAACTGAATTAAAAGTTAAATAAAATAAGTATCCATATCTGCTTGTAATTTTTTTACTTACTGGTCTCGATAAGGGGATCGTGGTAGCCTAGTGGGCTGACAATGAGCCCTCGGTTGTTGATGGGAGAGTCCCGGTTTCAAACCCTGAGTGAAGTCTTTGACCATCCCAAAACGAAATCTTCGAAGGGTGAGGTGAACTATGGAAAGGAACTGGCCACATTACCCTGATTGTGTGATATTATCGCGTCTGTGGCTTACTTCGCGGTGAGCGCTACCCTCACCTGTCAAAACCAGCCATTGTATTGAGTCACTGAGTTAGACTGGATTCGATCATTTTTTTTCAATTATTTTTATATAAATTCATATTTAATTTTTTATTATGTTTACTGTTTATTTCTTCAACATATAATCTTCCAGCACCTCTTGAATCTTGGCGCCACCAGCGATTACTTGAGCTGTTTGGGCGCAGAAAAGTTTCTGGTGTCAACTTCTTAAAGAGCTTTGTTCTTTCTAAGGAAGAATCCATATCCTCGGCGCCCACTTTTTTCCCTTTTTTTCATGAAATTCCACTGAGGTGGTTCTTCTTTGAGTTCCTGCCTCCTATCCCCTCCCCTCATTCCCCCAACCTTCCCACCCCCTCCCCTCCGCCCATCGGAGAGACAGCACAAACAACGTGTGCGTCTTGCGTTCGGATCGCTTCCAAGTCCGTTAACCCGTCTCCGCCCACGCATACGCTCTCTGCTTATAATTTTCCATATGCATCCAAACGAGCGCTTTTTATTTAAGTAGTATACTGGACTCTCTTCTGCGCATCGAAATATGTGCGCTTCGCGCATGCGCTTCGGGGTGGTACTTGGGTGTTCCGCGGGTTGTGTGTACTGATGTTTTGTTGGCAATTCACGAGCATCTAAAACCCATACATTTCATGATGACAGATATTTATTTCCAAATTCTAATACAATGGTTTGAGAAGTGAATAAAAATTCTAGCAATGGAAATTCTGCATTATTCTGAAAGATCTGGTGTGTTCCCGACGAATTGACTGAATCAGTTTTTTTCGGGTTTTCATACAGGTGATAGAGTACAGGAGGGGGGGGTTGGGGGATAACCCCCCCCCCCCCCAGAGCTTAGAGAAATTTTTAATTATAATCCATTTCACTTAATTATATTTATATTACTAATAGAATAGTGTAAGGATTGATAAAATATCCCTCAGAAAGCCGTAAAAACTCACCTTTTTGACAATTTATCTTAAAATTGCGCAATTTATAAATCTCGCACCTGGACCTAGGAGGATCCCGGTATTAGTTGCACCTAAACTCCCCCTAGCCTTAATTCCTTGCTGCGCCTTAATAGTGTGTCCATTTTCTCCAACGCCTCGAGGTCGGGCACGTTGCTCGTCATCAGCGAATGATCTCTCCCTGGTGACGAGGAACGTATCGGACCTCGATAGGTGGAAACCCGTGGAAACCTAATTATGATTATTTTTCCTTTTATTTTCACGTAATAACCTGATTTTTCCTCAGAACGATTCGTCTGGTTTGAATATTTTATGCGTACATATTTTCCATTTATAAACGGAATAGTTGAATTATAGCTTACATCTATCTTTCTATCTCGTGATTCATATTCTCTTTGGCATTTTTGTACCAAACTTATGTACCACGTTCCTCCCAATGTAAAAGGATATATAATTTCGTTTTTCCGGCCTCATCCAATAGTCCTCTCCTGCTTGTCCAGAAGTGCCGGGTTCGTTTCCTGCCGTTTTGGGCTTTTCCCTTTTCAGGGCCTTGATGAGCATGAATGTCCATCAATTTAACGTAATGAGGGAGTGTTAAGTCCTGAATTCACTTGATGAATGGAAACGAGGTTATTGTAAATTAAAATAAATAGCTTCTATTGCATAATTATTAATGTTCTTTTCTCCTTTTTATTTTAGGTAAGCCCTTGCAGATAAATTACGGCTTGCAGTGGCACGAATTGATGCGTGAGTCCTGATATTTTATGGTTACTTGAAATCATTTCAATATCTCCTCATATTTATGGGATTTTAGGTTCCTAAGCTTTTAAATTTTCAAATGTAAAATAACTTTTCAAGTGATTAATTTATTGATGCCGTTGTTCGATGCCGAAAAAATACGTATTCCAGCTTTGTTACATAATCGATAAAAACTGTGCAAATGGAGAAATAATTGGCTGCATGGCGCTTTCTTTGTTCGTTTCGACCGAATTAGTGCTGACGTCAGTGTTGATTCAATGTCGTAGCACTTTATTTGCCAAATACGCGGTAACTTTTAAAAACTATTCCTGCAGACTAAATCAACCAGTTCGATCAACTTTACTTATGACGGAGTTTTAGGTGATAAAATGACTAGATATAAATGATTGATAGATGGCGTTGATTGAACCCAACTAAATACTTTTTCCGGTTTCGTTTATTAATCGTTAAAAATCCCTCTGAAGCGATATATATTCTCTGGTGACGAAAATCGCTATGCATGAAATGCATGCTCAATAATAGACCGAGATAAACGACTATATCATTAAAAAACACTCAATGGACGCATAAATTGATTGGTAACTAAAAAGGTTTGTGCGAGTGACGTCACAATCCGAATGAAATCCATTCGTCGCGGATCATCGCGTTACTTCCCCTCCCTCTCTCGTCGGCCCATCGGATGACAATGTTACGTGGAGTGTTGATGTCCGCACGCGCAACTTTCGCGGAAGGAGGTTAACTCGTGCATGGCTCGAAAATTGTTCTTCGAAAGGAAAGAAAAACAAAAAAGCATCATTTCTGATTGATGATGATGATGGTGGTGGTGAAGGAGGAGATGGTAAGAGGTCGCTTCGACGTGATGACAAAAAAATCTGAATGGCGATCGTCAATTTTTTTTCGAAACCGTCCGCGGGTTTCCCGGAAGCGGTTTCGTCGATTGTTGGGAGGGGGGTGGGGTAGGGAGGTGAATGGTTGTGGTGAGCGATGCGTTCCTTGTTGTTGTTGTTGTTGAGTGTCGCCGTGCCCTGCGTACCACTTGGTCGTCGAGTAATCCATTTCCTCGTAAGCAGGAGAACGGTGTTCGTTGAAGCGAATAAGAGGCAGTTCGAATTATTACGGTTCTAAATGCAGCCAGTGAAAGCTAGAAAAATTACTTTATATCACATAAATCCCCAGCGATCATGGCTTTTTGTATACTAATTAATTTGTCATTAAACTTATATATCGATGGCTAAGTTCTAACAACACGTATCTTAAATTCGCCCGGTTTGAAATAGGTATTTTAAACTAAGGTGAAGCATGATGACAATATTTACATAAAAATAAAATATGCTTAATTAAGCACAGAAAACACAAATAACAAATGCAGTAGTCCAGGAAAGCCACTATTTTTACATTCTGTGTTGTACTATAAAATGATGTAATCACAACTCTGGTCATATAACATTTAAAAAATCAAATAAAAACAAAAACCAACTCTTTGTTTGCAAATGAATGATTCTTTTTCAGTTTTATGAACTGCTGGTTTTTAACTTCAGTGTGCAAGTAAAAGAAATTAATCGTTCCTGAAAAGTTGCTATTTTTGAGATACGTGTTGTTAAAACTCAGCCATCGATATATTGTTCCTCTTTGCTTTTCTCATCGTAAGTCAACAATCCGAAGTTCGGTTTGACGCAATCTCTCCTCTCGAATCTGCTAACCTTTTCATCTTTACATATTACCTCTATTTTACATCCTTGTCAACCTGTCCAATGTAACTCATTCTGGGCTTCCTCTTGCTTTCCTTCCAGTTCATTTTGTCCTTAGAAGTTTGTCTCTTATCTGGACATGATGTCTCATGACGAGGCAGATTCATTTGTCCCGTCTTCTTTACAAGTTTTTTTGGAGGACTTCCTTTTGTCTCCCACTCTTTTTTTTAGCACTTCCGCATTAATCACTCCGTCAATGCATTTTATCTGTATCGTGTGTTACCTTTGAATATATGTATTCGTTCAATTATGTGTTTTTTTATTTGTTTCATCAGTAATTTGATTCCAAGGATCGACTCAATCCTGTTTTGGTACGCAAAATATGGAAAAGATTTCAGTAATGCTGCCATGATGATAAACTTGACTGGCAATTTTTTACAAGGAGTCTCGTGGAAAAGAACGTTTTGTGGAAATTTTCCAGTTTGTTCAAAAAAAATTTAGACATCCACCATACAAATCCTAAAAGTACTCTTTAACTACCATAATGGTTGGTATTACTTTCTTACGGGTGAAATTTAAATCCAAAGAGTAAATATAAGTATAATTTCAATCCTTCCTGCCTCGTGAAAATAAAAAAATTACTTTTTTCGGTACCGAAAAACTTTGAAACCGAGACTGGAGAATCGCTCGTAAAAACATATTCAGACAGTGAATTTTAACGCACGAATGTCACTTTAGGGTGAATTGGGTCAGCCTGTTGTGATCAGGCAAGTACATCGAGTTATCCTTAAATCCAAACAGCGGGAATTTCTTGAAAAAGGAACCAGGTAAAGGCAAATGCAAGCTGAGCATTCGAAGTAATGAGTCGTCCAGAGCATTCGGGCAGGGCAAACTCAGGGCCAATCGGAGCGCTCGGCTCAAAGTTTCTGTAGTTCAAAAATGGTGCTATTTCGACCAAAACTGCATTAGTAATATTGATTCCTACTGGCATACGCTATCCAGGGTGACATAATTTTTATCCACCCTTTATTGATATTCCTCCGTTGTGTGTCATAGGGTGGAAAGGCTTTTATCGGGTTTCCCTCTTCGTTTCGCGTGGCAAATGGGTCTGTTGCCTTGGGACTAATAGAGCAGCTTTGAAGCAAAAGTCATCCCCGTCGGATGCGAAGGGGTTCATTGGAGCAGGAGGAGGGTGTGACTCGCATGTGCTTCTACATGCCGCCGCGTAAACTGCGTGCGGCGGGGGGTGTAAGGACACCATAGTGTTGAAGGAAATAAGAATTATGTACGAGTGGAAGATGACATAAAGACAGTGAATTGTTTGTAAGGTGATCAGATTTTTATTTTTATTCGACCCAGTTTTCGACAAACTGTGCCGTAACAAGCATCTGTGGACTATAAAATCGTTTGTTCTGTCATTATCTACCTAGTTATCTATCACATGGTTCCGCAAAATATCACTCTGTATTCTTCTTATTAGAGATTTTTAACTACTGAGTTCCATCTTACTGGGTAAGTGATGTATTTAAATATTTTATTTTTTCGTGGGAAAATGAACTCCAACGCATACACTTCCGGAAAAATATCTCGCGAGCGATGAGGGATCGACTTGTTTTCTTTTTCGATTCACCTGATTAGAAGAATGTGGAGTAGGGTCGCGCTTTGAAGGAAAAGTCATCCTCTTCGGATGAGACGGGGTTCATTGGAGTAGAAGGGTGTGACCCACATTTACATGCATAGAATATATACACACATGAATTTGTTATTGTGTGCGGCGTCCCGTGGGAAGGGGTTGGAGGCTGAGCGCCGCTGTCACGGCAACCACGCGAGATGACAATGCTGGTGGTCCACGTGTCGAGGGAAGGGGGGAGGGTAGTCCCTTGGCGATGGGGTGGATGACCTGGCAGCGAGAAGGAGGTTGTCACATGAGGCGAATGGGAAACCCAATCTCACTTAATTCCTATGCGGACACAAAGGGAAGTGGAACACATCCAGGAGAAGTACCTATCCCAAAAAGCGTGAGGCACTGAGAGAGGTACTGCTTCGAAATAATTCCATCTTTTACTGCAATTGTCTCAAATTTTGAAGCTTCATTATCTCTGTGAGAACTTAACACGTTGGTATTTTATTTTATATGTGATTCAGCCAAACTTTAGCATAAGTAATTGTTAATTTTTGAGTGCACATTATTGATGCGAGAATATTCATCTTTCGGTTAAAATTTTCTGTGAAATATTTGGTGAAATCGAAAGTAATTCTACAGAAACCGTCATCGTTTCCGTAAAACGCTTCCCTGACATAAGGAAATGTAAGGAAAACTGGCTCATGTTCCGTTTAGATCTGTTGAATGCATATGTACGGCCTCCTTGTCCGTTGCCGTACATTCTGTTCCGTTTGGCATAGAATCCGGAGTTCCTTTTCTAAGTTTTTTTTGCAGAGCACGGGGTCATGTACCATGGGTTCGAATCCCGCCTGGGTAGGTGATCCCTATCCAGGGCATGGATGTTTGTGTTGTACTTTGTTCATATTGGAAACCCTCGTTGTAGGAGGCCGTTATGTGCTGTTTACGGGGGATGTGATAAAAAAAGATGGCTGCTAGCTCCATTTCACGCAGATGAGTATGCATGTGCACTCATACAACATTGGTAAAGTTGAAAGAAATGGAGGCAAAGTTAAGAATTTCGAGCCAACAGTAAAAGATTCTCAGCGAAGCTAATGTGTCCCATGTATTGCCGTAACTGCACGGTGGACATAGCCATGATTTTGATACGGGATTGTCAAAGATACTTCTCGTTCAAACATCGACCAAATGAACAAGATGTAATAAATTGCTTATGTCTCTTATTTTGTTTTCATTAACAAACTAAATACCTGAGATTCCCAATGACATTATTTTCACGTCTTGATTTTAGGTTGAAGTATTCAAAAATAGTCACCCAATCTCAGAAGCCTGACCTGCCCTTCACATGGGTTACTAAATTTAAGTTTAAAGTATGAAAACATTTTCACTGCATTTCATAAGCGTGTATAACCCTTTGCTGTGCTACCAATTCCCCTCACGCCATTACTGACGGTGCATGTTGTCAACGTCCGAAAAGCCGTGAAGAGTTTCCACCGTCGGTATATAGTATCATCATCAGAAGACAACAATCCTAAGATTGGTTTGACGCAGCTCTCCATTCCTCTCTCCTATCCGCTTGCCTTTTCATAGCGACGTATTTCTTTTCCTTTACATCCTTTATAACCTGTCCTATTAAAACACATTCGGGGCCGTCCCTTGCCCTTCTTCCCTTCCACCTTTTCCTTCTACGATTATTTTCATCAGGGAATCATGTCTCATAATATGTCCAACTATGTTGTCTCATCTTCTCCTTAGGGTTTTAGAAGAATTCTCTTTTCTTCCACTCTTCTTAGCACTTCCTCGTTACTTCATCGGTCGAACCATGTTTTCTTCATCATTCCTCGGTAACACCACGCTTCGAATGCTTCCACTCTTTGACTTCTTTACACCAAGCATCGCTTCCATAGAGGGACATGCTCCTTGTGCAGTATCTGATGATTTGTTTCCTCACATCCATACTTATATTATCAGATATAAGGAGATTCTTCTTTTTGTAGAAAGCCCTCCTCCCCTGTGCTGTTTTAATGACTATTTCTTCCTTTCTCCGTCCATCGTTGGTAATTCGGCTTCTTAAATTGCAAAAATCTTTCACCTCTTCAAGATTTTGTTTTCATAGTTTAATGCTTATCCTAGCTTCATCCTATGCTCTGCATACTAATATCATAGTCTTCTTTTTGTTGATTTTAAGCTGATATCTGATGTGTAGTGAGTATTTTGAAAGTTATCCCAAATCTTATCCAATATCCCCAAAAATTACCGCTGTAGCAACTTGCGCCGTGCATTATCCATCCGTAGTATGTCGCCAGCGCGTCCACTGTACGTGTGGTCATTTCCCGCATGATGCCGTGTCAGTATGCTTTATGCATGCACATACGTATACGAGCGCAAACGCTCATTTGAATTGGAACTAGGCGAGGGGAGACATTTGACTCCTTATAAGCCGTAGAGCAGAGCTTCGTCCCCGCCTCCCGCAAGTGTGCGTGAGCTTCTGTTCGCCACTGCGTCCATCGCCTTTCATTCCGCCTCTCTCTCTCTCTCTCTCTCTCGCTCTCTCTCTCGCTCTCCACACAGTAGTCAACACTGTGCGCCCCTCCCTTTTTCACCGTTTCACGTTCAAACCAAACGCCCATTCGGCGTGAGAATGGAGAGTAAACGCTCAGGAGGACTCCCCGCTCGATCCCCGATCTTTCTTAGTCCCGGATTTCTCGTTTAAGAAAAGTAAATCATCAGGTGCTACACAAGGAGCATGTATCTCTATGGAAAGCGATGTTTGGTGTAAAGAAGTCAAAGAGTGGAAGCATTCGAAGTGTGGTGCTACCGAAGAATGATGAAGAAAACATGGTTCTACCGAGTAAGTAATGAGGAAGTGCTAAGAAGAGTGAAAGAAAAGATAATTCTTCTAAAAAGCCTTAGGTGAAGATGAGACAACTTACTTGTCCACATTATGAGACATGATGACCTGATGAAAACAATCGTAGAAGGACAGGTGGAAGGGAATAAGGGCAAGGGACGGCCCCGAATGTGTTTTAATTGGGCAGGTTATAAAGGATGTAAAGGAAAAGAAATACGTCGCTATGAAAAGACTAGCCGATAGGAAAGAGAAATGGAGAGCTGCGTCCAATCAATCTTAGGATTGTTGCCTTTTGATGATGATACTATATACCAACGGTGGAAACTCTACATCATCATCATCACCTTATAATTTTTCATGGTATGTAGGGTGAATCATGTACAACATTTCTCTGTATTCATATATTGAAAATTTAACCTCAATTTATTCTCAGGTGCATTTTTTCATTCTTAAGAAACAGGCAAGTGTGGACAAAGTTCAATACCTATATATATATATATATATATATATATTTACGCTTAATGACAAATCTAGATGATAGCATACGTTGTAAAGAAGTATTCCGTCACTAAAAAGACAAAATTCGAAACGGAAGTGCGGGAAGGATGCGTCCAGTAAATCGTAAATATTAGAAATGATAATTAAGAAGAAATTAGAATAATAAGTGTCGGGAAAGGCATCAATACCTCCAAGCAACATCGTAAACTCAATTATGATTCGGTTGCTGCTCTTAGTTCTTAGAATAGAGATGAAGCATTTATTTTTCACTGTCCAGAGCTGTGGAGATAATTTTTCGTGGAGTGCCTGTTTAAGTAAGTTATTGTCTAAGAAGTGCATTAACCGGCCGTAAGCCTGACTCGGAACTCATTATAACGCATTCAGTATATTACGAATTTCCCCCCGACCGCTAGTACCGTAAGCTCCGTACAATCGAAGCTCAGTATTTCGAAAAAGGCGTAAAAGTGGTATCCAAACTTTCCTCACTTTTGACGCAACATGTTTGCCCAGAAATTCAGTGGATTTCACTTCGACCGCAACACTTTTGAGTACTTGTTTTTATCCCTCGTTGCTGGGCAACCGCGTCAACATGGGAAAAGTGATAGTCGTGATACATGGCATTACAATAAGTTTAGAGTCAGACTTAACTCCAACTAATGCCAACCATAACCAATGACTTACTTAAATAAGTACTCCACGAAAAATAAGCTTCACAGCTCCGGACATTAAAAAATAAGCTCCGACTAGAATCCATCTCTATCCAAAAACTAAGAGCAGAGTACCGCACATACCGAATTAAAATTGAATTGAGATATTGTTTAGCGGCATTGATGCCGTTTCCGGCACTTAGAATTCTAATTTCAAAGTAACATTCATCTCGACGTGTCTTCTTCCATGATTCTAGGTTTTAAGGTAACAAAACACGGAAGAAAAGCGGAGAAATAAATGAGTGCAACCGTGCGCCCTCAAGCGACTTCACGCGAATTTAAGAAAGCAGTTGAACACTACGTTAATTGTTTTTTAGCATATTAATTAAGTTTCGCGCTTATTTTTTCTGTGAACGCTAAATTTGTATCAATTAAAAGTGTGGATATTAATTTATTTTGTGTGGATATCATTCGTTTCCACATCGGCGATTCCTATGAGTATTCGCATAATGCTATTACTACTTTGCTTCCTCCATTCGTGCTGAATAATACGATACTATCTTTTATACGTTTATATATACTGAAATATATAAAAATAGTAATCAGTAGTCACAGTTGTTGCGGTCAAAGTGAAATCCACTGAATTTATGAGTACACTTTTTGCGTCGCAAGTGAGGAAAGCTTGGATATCACTTTTATTCCTTTTTGGAAATAATTGACCTTCCAACGTACGTAGCCTACGTTACTAGCGGCCGAGGGGAAGGTCGTAATATAATGCATTTAATGAGTTTCGAGTCAGGCTTAAGGCTGGTTAAATGCAGTTCATAAACAAAGCTTCCTCCATTGTTTTTTTTATTTATTCTAAGGATCGTCTTAAGTGGGGTGGAGTAGTCTCTTTCGCGTCCGGAAGGTCGTTTACTTGTCAATTCCCGCGGGACAATCTGCACCCATCGTCGCTGAGCCGTGTCGTGTCGGGCTGTGATGTTGTGCTGATGGCATGCTCGTCGTTGCATTCCACTGAGGACGCGCAATGCCTGCACGCACGCACGCAGCCTTCCTGAGGAAGTGGGGGGGAGAGTGGTCAACGCTTCCTTCTTTCCGGACTCCTCCGGAAGGAATTCTCTGCCCTCACCAAACCACTCACCCCGTGCGCACGCCCAGACACGAGGGTGAAGGTCAAGTACACGCGTGTTTAAGGCTATGATTCTTCCGGGTTTCCTTCCGCGTTTACAAATTTTCCTGGACGATATTTCGCCCGAGTTCCAGTTGTTTTCCTCAGGTCCACTGATTTGCCGATGCAGAATTCGGTCTTATAAAGGCCGTTTTACACGGTACACTGAATTGCGCAATCTGACGTACGTGCGAAGGTGCAATCAAAATTGCGTCGTGTAAAGCGGTGAATTGCTGGAACACATGCGAGAATGCGAGAATGCGAGACGGAAAAATAGCCCCTGTTCTAATTTCGTTCATTCATTCGCGCAATTCCACGCCATTTTAGAAATTAATGCAGCTCTAACCTGCGCAATTCCGTGCTCCGTGTAAAACGGCCTTAATACATATACAAACAGTTTGGCGCCCTTTTTTTCGCGATTATTTTTTGTTTTTGCAATAACACCGAGAAACTTTCAAAACCCAACTTAAGTCCTTTGCAACCTTGCGGAATGAAAAGCGATCGGAGTAATTCCGAACGAAGGGCGTGGCTGCAGACGTTTGATGGGATTTATTGATTCAGGCGTAATTTAATATAAGTGCAGTTTAAAAAACATGCCTTTCCCTTGGGACCCAACCTTGCCGCGGTATGACTTCCTATGACCTCTAGAGCTGTACTAGCGGGTGTAATTATAATTAATACCCCAGGTAGGGACACCGATGCCAGTTAGTTCGAAGGGTCTGACCCATACGAGCCAGAGGAAAGGTAATCCACGTGATGGTGTCACGTAAAACCCAGTTGGAACGGAAGTGAGAAACCCTGATCGAATATATCTTCCTTGAAAACATGGGCTTTGAAAAATGTTATGTATTTGATCTTATTTTAAAATGTATCATTTCCGTATAACATCTCAGCGACCCAGTTTTCGACGTATATGATCAGACATCCATACTAAATTATTGGTTGCCTATGTGTAACGAGGAAAATGAAGGCAGTTTGTTGGAACTTTAGCGAATGATTCTACGAAAAATGTGTTGTCACATGAGCATTTATATCCCCTTTCATAATATGTCTCTGAAAAGGCGTGAGTTCGATCACCTCCCGCCACCACTGCTTTTGATGAACGTTTTTTGAACCGATATCTAAATATACTCTCCGGGGAGTTGGTTTAATATTTCTTGGAGGTCCTGCTGCAAGCCACGCACGTTCAATGTGGAATGATATTAGCGGGGAACGAGTTTTTCCTCAGCCTCATTTCAGAGCGTCCATGTCCCCATCGACTGGAACGTGTCTCGTGTGAATGCGCGTCTATCGCTCGCGAATGAATATCTTGCGTCGCAAATGGCAATTTCAGGTTTCGCTAGTGTCGACGACTGCTACCGATAACTTCGCTATCCCAGGAATAAGCAGAAAGAAAACACTATCACTTCTTCGTGAATCTCACAAGAAAGTGAAAATTTTATTTTTCCCCGCTGCGCACCGTGTTTTATATTTATAGTCGTTCCGCTTTATAATCCGTCTACTTACTTTTTCACGCTGGAATTCACTAAATAATAATGATAAATACTATTTCATTTATATTTTTTTTGAAGAGTACTGCTAACTTTTTAAAATTTAAATTACTTTTAGTTTCAATAATCTTCAGGTGAACATACATCGATATTGGTCGTAAGTTTAATTACAATTGTAGAGAATTAACCAATAATACATTTAAATGTGACGAAATTCCATCTGATCAAGTTTTTAATCTCTCTCTTCATTTCCTCTTTTCTTAAGAATAATTCGAAATTTTTGGTTACCACAGATGTTTTATTGGACAAAAAAAGCATCAGAATGATCCATTTTGAAATATGTTTTCATTATTCTTAGTAGTTTAACGCAATAATGTTATAGACTTATATTGTTAAACTACTTTAGGTTAAAATATATAATCTGATCTAAATCTTCTAATACACGGGGTAGAAATATATGATGGACATTACGTAAGTTCTATTACCTCTAGATTTAGGTGGCTTAGCTCGTGCTGATAATTCGATTCGCAAATGGCCATTTCTGGTTTCACTACCGTCCACGATTGCTCCCTACAACTTTGCCTTCCATGAAAAAAAAACTTCTCGAATGTCACCAGAAAGTGAAAATATATTTTCTTCCACTGTTTATCGTTCTGTACATATGTCATTTTAATGTATTTTAATCCTTTTCTTACATTATTGCGCTGGAATTCACTTGTAATAATTAATAATTACGCTGGGGTCCCGAAATCACAGTCGATTGAAATAATTTAGTACACGGAAGGAAAAGACAATCAGCAATGAAAAAAGTAATCTTCCTCATTCAGTTTCTCTCATTGATTCAAAATAAAAATAAAACGCGACAATTGCCCCCTATTATTCGTGATTTGGTGACGTAATTGGATTTCTAGTTCATTTACTCATCCAGGCAAGCCTCCTCAATGAGAGAGGGAATCGCTTATTAAGAAGAACGAAGAACCACGCGAGGCCCCTCCTGCATAAGGCCGAGAAGTAGCTGAGGACCGGTGACGCGCGCGGTATGAGCTAGTGACGTCATCAACTTGTCTGCGATAGGATTAAGGCCGTCAATATTTCTCCGCCAATATTTCGGTGGATCGAAAAATGGCAAAATATGGTTCTCTTTATTTTCAGACTCTATCAAAAGTCACAATAAATTAAATTTGGTAAACAGAAATTATTTTAAGTAAACTAGCGAGGCAAGTTAAGGTTTGCTGAGCTTCCTATTGAAGAAAAGGCTTGATGAAGAATCGATCACGTCTTCAAGCCTTAAGAAAACTTTTTACTTCCTTTCCTCTACTAAGTTCGCAGTTTTATAATTATATTTTTTTGCATGCAGCCTCAAGCAAACGTATTATTTTTCCATTCCACGGGTAGCGCAGTTTAATCTAGCGATTGCTTTTTAACCTGGAACATTTGTATGTCCATTGCATGTTACGCTTCTTCGTCCGATGGATAAGATCTTGCTGGGGATTCCTGTTCTGGATCTGTCTGAAGAAGTGTAGGTATGTGTCGTTAACCTTTTTTCCCTCCTTCCCTGCTCGAGATACGAGATGCCTTTTACGCAGTCGCCCCTTTATTCCCCCTCCCCTCCCCACATTCCCCCCCCCTCCCCCCCCCTCCGTGCGCATTTTTCCCATGGCAACCTCCACTCCTTCGCATCGCGACATCCGATACTGCAGCGGACATCAGAGGTAAGCTGTCTGGCCAGTCCCATTTGACAAACTCTATGAAACAATTAGATTTTCTTTTAAAGATAACATTTTCTTCGGGGGAAGAACATATCCGGCTGTAATCCCCAATCCAATCGAAACGAATGACACCCGGCAGCCAATGCTCGAAACTTTGGAAAGGTGTTCGTGAGAATAATGCTATTTTAGCACATTTCATTGGTTTTCGTAATTTGTGAGGTGTCCGTGAAGGTTGCGACCGGGTTTCGGGGACCGTCCTGTGACATTGGCAACATGCTTACGGCTTCTCGAAACACACTTGTACATGCAATTTTAAAAACATTGTGGTCATAATCCCAATTCCAGGGCTTGGAAAAATTATCGCTCGGTTAAAGACCCGATATGGTTTTACGGACTAAGTGCCGTTTTTTTATTAGTATATTTTGCTGTTAATTATTGATTCTGTCACTTTAATCCCTGGAAAAATTCCAGTTTTATGATCGCAATCGAAAAAAGCAGCCGACATGAAAAAACGAAACTATTGCTAATATTTGTGATTGTATTTTTTTAGCGTTGATTTTCTGGATGTTTTTGGATTAGTGAGGGAGGCGATTCCCGATTGTGTACTCCTTTCATATCCCTCTTTGACTCAATCTCTCCTCTCGTCCATAACCCATTTGCATGCTAATTGCTCCCCTATTTGTCGCGGGATAATGCAATTGAGAGGATGCAGTCCGATTCGCCAATTTCCGGTCGTATACGTACACTTGGTTGGGTGAAAGGGAGCGATGTGTATTATGTGGATGTATAATTCGGTATGTGTGATTTCAGCGATGCGATATTAATGCGTTTACGGTGGACGTTCGGATTATGAGGGACGCGGTAGGTGGCTTCCCTAATAATGACGCCCCTTGCGTCGCTGCGGTCATCATTCGGTAATCCAATTGTCTGCCGCTTGGTGGCGAGGGATCAGCCTCAGTGTCTCGATTCGTTGAATACGTTAGAGCGTCGCCGTGCACATTTATTAAAATACTGGATTCTCCAGTCTCCCGCTGAATGTGCCGTCACCCGCCACGCATTTACATGGGTTTATATAAAAAAAAGTTGCCAATCGCGACTCTGACGGCAAAGCCATCCCGACTTTTGGAGGAATGAGCTATAGTATCCGAGCAAAAGAAGTGGATCTCAATGCACTCATCACAGCGCTGGAGAAATTCGTGAAAACCGATTTGAAAGATAACGAGGTGTCTGCGTGATTGGTCCACGGGACGGCCTCTAGTCCCCTTGGGAACGCATTTCAAATGATTACCTCCGTGGTCCACCGTTCGCTGGCGAGTAATCAAATTTTTTCGCCGTGAACAGCAGCGTCGCATTCGCAGACGGATCCATTAATGTCTATCGCGTCGACCCTAATGAATCTTGAGATTACATTTACGGTGCACAGCCATAACCTTTTCCTCTATGTGGACACAACCCCATTTTGAAATGGCGTGCAAAATAAAAAATATCATTTTTATTTTCATGCTATCTGACTGTATGGAGATCGTGGAAGCCTAGTGGGGAGAGATATTTGGCTGATGATCGAGGATCTATCGATTTGATCGTTGGATTATTCTTCCTCATAGAATCATCCTCCAAAGTCGTTAGAACATTAATAGCTTTGCGTAGTTGCGTTCTGCGGGAGGTATTGGAACACCAGACAGGTTGACCTGTTGGTAAATACAAAAATAAATTCGCCGTCAGCTGTGGGGGATTTGACTACTTGGCTTCGTCCGAAAATCCATTAGTCCTTCATTGTTCGGGGAGGAAACGAAGTCGCGTACAAATAGTAATATTCGGCAAATGTTATCTCATTTGTAGGCCATTTGGATATATTTGTATAAAATCCTAAGATTAAATCGTGATAGAGCGGAATTTGTCCATATTGAAATAAATACTATCAATTTTCCACGATCATGAAATATATTACGAAGTAGGTTTCAGTGTTAATTCATCGCCTTGAAGATGATTTGGTAGCATTGAACCCTGGGATGTAAAAAAGTTATAATCGTGGAAAATTGTAAGCTTTAATTTCAGCATGGAAATGTATGGCTAATGTTCAAGATTTCAAGAATCTTGGTTGTAAGGATTGGACGATAGGAGAACTAAACGCGTCAAATCAGTCTTCAAATAGCTGTCTTTTAATAATCATGAGTCTCTTATTAATGTCAAAATTATATTACATTATTGCAAGGCGATTTTTAGCTAAGATAAAGTTTTTTTATTTGTTGCCATAGACTGTGCCAGCTGGCAGTTTTAAAATAAATTGTTAGTTCGTCAAGGCTCTAAGAAAATGTGTCCGTCTGAATTCAATAACCGTGAGTAAAGGTGCGAAAACAATGAAGGAAGACCACGAAAATCATGATGTTTTTGTTTTTAATTGATTCAATTCAATGGAATAAAGTTGAATTTAGCGACAGAATCAAATTTTGCACTCACAGTTTTACGAGTACATGTGGGAGATAAGGTTTCCGACCGATTGTTTCCTCGGAGGTTATGGACTGTGATACTTGGATTTTTTTGCAAATTCAATAATGAAGAAGGACTAAAGGGAAACGTTGTATCGTAAAATGACTTCAACGGGGGGCAGCGGTGATGAAAAACAAAAGAATGCGCACGCAAGCGAAGAACAAAAGGATTGAGATTGAATGCAAGGTCGAGGAGTACGACGCCATTCACGTGTTTTTTGCACCCTTTCTTCTTAAGATCCTTGTGCGTTGATCAGTGGAGTGTGTACAGAGGAAGACTCGAAGGAGGGCTCATCACGCGAAATCGCCAGGAGGAACTGAGGTAAATTTGGGTGAACATTCTCGGTTTTATTCAATAAAAGAAATGCCTTGATTGTATCAGTAATACTAACTTGAGGATACGCATTCCACCTGCTCGACATGTCGCTTTTTAGCGACGTATTACTCACCCTAAAAAACTTATGCTGTCATCATGAAATAAATTAGAGTAAAAGAAATACACTCTTTTTGTGTCAACATTCTTCGGTTCATAACGATTTGAAATTTATGACTCAGCATTTTTGCTGGTGTTTTTTTCTTAACAATTACAATAGTGGACAAATAGCCACCCCATATGATCTTAAAATTTCAAGTCAATCGCATTAGTTTTAAATTAGTGGTACCTACGTCGCCGAAAAATACAAAATTTTTGAGTTGGAGAAGGTGGCGTGCGTTCTTGTGAGCCTCTTTTGCGCATCAAAGTTCACTTCTATCGCAGTCGACTGCTAGGCTCGATTCACGTAAGAAGACATCGATTGCGAAGTGCAGAGGGTACCTTTCGATGTATCAGCGAAGTTGTAGCAGTTCAACTTTGAACATTGTAGTATTTATCGTAGGTGAAAAATATTTATTTAATTACGTAGCCGAAGAATTTAACTAAATATCCTCTTTTAGTTTATTATAAATGACAGATGAAATTAGCGTGTGCTACTCTTCTCTTCCATGTATCATTTGATTTGATTTATTTCTTTTACCTGGCCCAGATGAGGCCACAATCCGGCCCCCTCTTCCTCTGGACCAGGGCTCTCTTTACAAGGTTGTAAATACGGAAATGAAGGAATACAGTCATCAGTAAAAATTACTATGATGGTAGATAATTTATATTATTATGAAGCTAGGCAACATTGTATTTTTTGCCAGCTGTCGCATCACCTTTGTCCTTGACCAGTCGCGTCCCTGGTCATCCTAGAGGGCGTTAAATGAGTGGGCAAATGTGCATATAATAAGTGATCCCGCCGTACGCGAGGACGTATGGATTTGGATGGAGAAATTTGTTTCCCCACGTCGCCTAATCATCGTGTGGATATCGCTGAGCAGAGCCATGCTTTTGTGGATGAAGGATGGAATACGTTGCTTCCAAATTTTCTTTTAAAACAAAAAAACATTTTCTTTAAAAAAAAGATGTTTTTTAATATGAAATAATTTACTTCCCTGAAATTTACTCGTAATATTGCCCCATCACTTGATCTAAATTATAGTTTTCGTCTTGAAATGTGCTTACGTACAATTCGCCCTTGTTACCATTTCAGACACTATGAATTCGATCAATTAGCAGGACTATAGTGGCCTTCAGAAAATCGATTTTCAACGTCGTGTTCACGCCCTTGCGAATTGTGATCTAGAAATTTATTAACTCAAGAGTCATTAGTACTGCTCTATCATTATACCCCGCTTTCTGGTTCTCCTTTGCGATTAATTACTAATTTTCTGTATAATTTTCCTACTGTACTAACTTCAAAATTTTAATTTGATTTCATGCGATGAATAACAATCAAAATAATTTGAATCTCAAGCTAATTATGAATGTCGTAAGGAATGATATTTACGAAGGAAAGAATTTGAAACGTTGCAGAGTACAAAGTTTCAGAGTTGTCAAATAAGAGGACTCTCAAGTTACTTTCTGCTCGAAATATGTATAATACAATAGTCATCCAATTTATGGAAAATACTGGTAGAATTTTTCTCTGTTTTTATTAAATTATATCAATTAATATCTAACGCTTGGCATGATGAATAATTTTTTAAATGTTATAAAATCTTGATTAAAGTATACAATTATCCCACCATGTAATGAAGATGGCGTTAAAATTCTCAGCTTGGAATATTTGAGCCTGCAAATCGTTTTCACGCGTTGAAATGTGTTTTGATTCAATGATATTTTCTCTTTGCCTAAAATGGTGTTTTTTTCTGAAACGAAATTGAAGTTCGTGCTCATGAAGAATATCTTTTGGCGAGACGTGACTTCAGCGTGTTCTGAACATCCTGCACGACGAATCTTAGATTTGAAAGGAGCATATTTCACCATACATCAGTTTCCTTCGTCATTAATTTGTATTCACATCAAATCCCCGTGGACAATGGGAACGCTTCATTGGGAAGGAAGATAGCACTGAATTTAACGGCCTGTTGAAGCTTAAATTGATGCGAGAGTCACCAACGATTATGCGGTCGTGACTATCTTCTACAAGGACTGAATTAAATTTTGGAAAGGTCATCTCCGTATATCTGGCAGTAAAGCTGTCAATAAGATGAGGAGATTAGCGCTATATAATAGTAATAATTGGTGAGTGAATATGACTACAAGGAAGATAAGCATCATTTGATGTCAGTTTGTATCAAAAGAATATTTGAGAGAGTTTTGATATCCTTATAATTTCAATTGTGTTGGTTATTCTCCGTTACCATTCGATTGTCTTTCCTTAGTTATCAATTTAATTCATCTTCTCAGCATTTAGCAAGAAAATTGGTAACATTTCAACTGGCAGCGTTATATTTTTCTTTGGTGACGGATTACTCGCTTAATAAGATGTTGAAATTTTCAACGTTACCCTTTTCTGTATTCAATTCAAAATTTTTACCTCAGCATTTTCTCTGGTGTACATTTGTATTTATTTTGTATATGAGAAAATGTTGAAAAAGTTGTAATTTACTAACCGTAGAATTGTTCGGTGGTGATACAGTAAGTTGCAAACGAGTGATTTGTCACGAAAAAAATAACCTGGTTCAGAGGGAGGTATGCACCCTTTTAATATCCGTGCATGCATTTTTTTGCCTTTTTGTTATGTTATTTCTCAATATGACCTATTAGGTATGGGAAATTGTCCTTCTTCACGGGAATAAATAAGCTATGGAAAACACGTGGCCGAATTGTTGTGGGGCCTCGCCAAGCTTAGGTCCCAAATCTCTTTCCCGTGGTAGTATCCCATGTCCAAACCTGTTAATTTAGATCCATTGAGGAAGCAACTTCCTGCTCTTCTTTTTCCTTAGCAGGGTTGCCTTGCTCCTACATATATTTGGCCTTTCTTTTCCCTGGGGAAGATGATCTTGTTTTACATCTACTTCATAGCGTCAAATATTAGTCATCCGTTCCAAGTGATCCACACTGTCTGCTACGGGAAATAGGGCAGTGTTTTCTTCTCGATATCCCAACGGTGAGTCAATGGAGTTAACTGTGCCAATTCGCGCCTCGTTACGACAGTGATTGCAGCGAACGCCTAGAAATCAATGAAATATCGGTTTGAACACAATAATGAGTGATAAATAAACTGACGATTTGACATAGTACACCGAAAGATCTTTTCTGAGCTCTTAAAGTTCCAATTTATCATTGAAAATCGCTCTTTTCTTATAATTTTCTGTTTATTTCCCATTTCTCCATGTGCTCTAGCGGGGATTTCAAGAACTTTTCTGCGCACTTCGCTTCATTCGCCTCGATTTGTGTGCGCAGGAGTGAGCTGCTCTGCGCTTATCTCTCCTACTCTATGACGGATCCAGGATATGGGCAAGGAGGGAACTAGGTGGGGGAATAGGTGGGGGAATGGGTGGGGGCTTAGGGAGTAGCCTCCTAGTATTACGGAGAGTCCAGGAAGTTAAGACAATTTTGAAAATTTCGACGCTTGTAACAATACTTTAAGGTTGTCTCATTACTAAGTTTCATAATAATTAGGTTATTAAAACAAACATTTATGTACATTTTTAGTAATTTTAACTGTTTTTAGGTTTCTATAATGCATTAAATTTTTATTTCTGATTATAAATGGTCCATTACAATTTTATCTAGAGTAAATTGGATGTCCAAGAGGGGGGCCGCAGCCCCATCAGCCGCAGCAGAGTTCTCTGAATCTGCTACTGTTCGGTTGTAATAGATATTCGTGGTTATCAGACGCCTTATAGGTAACCCCAGGTAACCAACTATCCGGTAATCTCCCAGTAATAGTGCGAGTCCGAACAAAATAACCATTTTATCTGGTGTAAATTGGATACGCTAGGAGAGGGGGAGGGATAGCCCCTCTCTGGATCCTATCACTGCTCGCGCTGATTGGATGGCACCGATGTGAATCTGCTCATGTATACGAAAGGAGTATCCGAACCAATTGAGCTCACGTCTCACGATATGCCTATAATTCTGAGCAGACACCTCAACATTAATTTTGATTCACAAACAGAATCTGCGAAACCAGTTGACATCATAAAGGAAAACTTAAATAGAACTGTGTCGAATGATAGGGCTCACATAGAAGAGGACTCATTACATCCTCTCTAATGGTCTTTTTTGTTGACATAAGAGAACTAATAGCCTGATGAGTATTATCGTTAACGTTCACGTGGAATGGAAGAGCGGAGTAGAAAGTACTCGGATGAGAAACGAAGTGCAGGCGAAGAAGGATTTAAAACACTTGAACTATCTTCATAATCAGTCAACAATCTGACGATAAGTTCGTAGCAGCTCTCCACTCCCTTGGAATCTTTCGCTATCTATTTATCATTTACCAACATGATCTTCATCAGAAGTGAGCAGTCCTAATATCGGTTTGACGCTCCCCATTCCGCTGTACTATCTATTAACCTTTTCATATTTACTGAATTATTTTCTTTGACATCCTTTCCTGCCTGTGCTGTGTAACTTATTTTGGGCCGTCCCTTGCTCTTCCTCCCATCCGCTTGTCCTTCCATAATTGTCTTCGTTACACTCTCATGTCTCATTATGCGGCCAATTTACTTGTCCCGTCTCCTTCTTAGGGTCTCTTCTCTCCTTAGCACTCCCTCATTACATACTCGGTCGAACCAATTTACCCTCATGATATTTCTGTAGCACCATATTCCGAATGCTTTTTCTCTTTGATTTCTCTGCTGCTGTCAACGTCCACGCCTCGCTGCCATTAAGTTCCCTCTATTGTATCGGATGAATTGCCCCTCAAAATTTTTAGATAATAATAAGTTTGTTAAACAGGTAGGAAGTCATGATAAAAGACCAAATACGCCCGGTGGAGCGGGAGAGATGCTTCCACTTAATTCAAACCGTAAAACCCCTGCCCATCGAGACTTGATTGGTATCGCGTGTTTAAAGTGGTCTTTGAGAGGATCGGAGCTTGATGATGATTGACTTATCAGCGAAAAGTTATGCTACAAGGGAATGATTACCGATGTGAAACATTTTTATGCTGCGTAATTGCACTAGCAAAGGAGGCGTTCATGAACAGGAAGGAGGTTCTGAGAGGATCGTTATGTAAGAGTTTAAAGAATAGGTTAGTGAAGAGCTTGATTTGGAGTGTAGCTCTCTACGGTGCGGAAACGTGGACATTGAGGAAAGAAGACGAGAGAAGATTGGAGGCATTCGAGATGAGGGTATAAAGAAGAATGGAGAAGGTGAAATGGACGGAGAGAAAAAGGAACGACGAAGTGCTGGACATGGTGGGTGAGGAGAGGCAGCTTTTAGATGAGATACGGAGGAGACAGAAGGTATGGATAGAGGGGGTACTTAGCGGGGAGGGGATGTTGAAAATGGTGTTATAGGGTAAAATGTTAGGGAAACGAGGGAGGGGAAGGATAAGAATAAGATTTTTAGATAGATTGAAAGGGATTAGGCCTTACAGTGAATTAAAGAAGGCAGCGCTGGAAGGAAAGGGAGGCTTCCAGATCACTTCTTGAACACTCCATGGAAACCTACCTTAATCAGTAGAATACTATAATAATATTTATGATGTAATCCATTAAAGTTACAATTTTTTAAATCGATATGAAAGGTATAAAAAATATCTTAGACTTCTCAGTGCGCTGGAGTAGTGAGATGAGCAGTCGAGTGATGATGAATGCGAGGGAGGGGTGGGAAAGATTTCTGCGGGAGATGGATGATGGGCAGATTGTCTTCTAATCTAGCGCATCCTCTTGTCATCTCTGGACGAGGTCGAAGTTTAACCGCACCTCCATCAGCTCCAACTGCGATCTCTCCTGATAACGCGTGATGCCCAAGGCCGCATTTAAGGAAACGCCGGAAATACAGACGGCGATGGCCGATGCAATCACTGCCCTTCATAGCTATTTGCGTGACGGTTTCTCGGCCACCAATCAGATTGCGTCGTGTCACCTGGGAATTTCGGCTCAACGGGGACCACGGAGGGGACTGCACCCGATTGCGATTCGGGGCGCACTCTAATCGGTTTTTACAAATGTCTTCGACGCAGCGCTGACCCGGTGGTCAATTTATTCTCTGCGCTATAAATGCAGTATTTTTGAGGTAATTAGTATGTACGCGAGGAATAGCGCTGAATATTTGTGACTCTGATAGATCACGTGATCAGAATTGTAAATTTCGCCTTGAATCACAAATTAAAGCTTATTCCTCCGTGAAATTGGGATCGCTCCGGCATCAGCGACACGAGCGGTGACTTTGATAACCCATTTAAATTCGCTGTCTTTGACAGCGTTTTTTCCTCAGCATGGGATAGCATTGTTAAGTTATGGATTTGGTAGATCGTGTGATCACAAATGTAAAATGTACGTCGACAGCCCCCATTTTAGTGAAATTTGGAGCGCCCCACTTTTCTCTAAGCGACTTTTGTAAATCCATTCAAATTCGCGTTTTTTGATAGAAAAATTATTGACTTACTGGATAATCCACTATTTTTTCGGTTTCTCCATGAATTTACATGATAAGCGTTTATTTACTCCATTGAACTCACTTCTGATTGATTTCAATTCTTGTAGCTAATGTTTATTTTTGCTATGAAGAAGCTTAGCTAGGTAATTGTGGTGTCAGTAATTGGACCCACGAATAAAAAACCGTGTTCTTCCTGATGTGGTGGGCCATTTCTTTCCTTTGACAAAATATTAGTAATCCTACTGGTTGTCTCGTATATCATTACACGTATTCCATACTTGTCAATTCTTAATACTCAGATTGATTGCTGGCGAGTTCACTTTGTGGAAATTCATCGATAGTGATAAGATACAAAGGGCTGTAGTAATTTTCCATACTTACTAATTTGCTCAACCTGTTTCATTGTTTACACTCGGTCATAGACAGCTCTTGCTAATGATGTGAAAGCATGAAACCGGCTGAGCAAATTAAAAAGTGTGGAAAATTACTACAGCTATTTGCATCATTGCTAAATTCTTTATGCGTTACAAAATATTAAATGTATAAACATCCGTTGAGTTATCATGCCTTTAAAAAATTGCGTATCGACATAAATAGGTCTATCGTATTATTCCTCAGCCTATTCATCATATTTAAAAATCTGGCATTATTAGAATTAACCTTATTTTTTAATACTACGAAGTATTGAGGAACACCTAGTTTATTCTATTCTAAATTTATATCTTTTTGCCGTTTGTTTCATTGTACTTAATCCCTAAGTACTCTATCTATCGTAAATTAATTTAACCCCAAGAACACTTTTAATAGGTAACACCTTCTATAAATATATATATTAAAATATAAATTCAGCTTAGCAGTTGACCTAGTGTTTTTACGAAAATTATGTAATGCAATGTAAGAATCTATGCCTTGAATGTAATAATTATATTCTAAATGGAGATTTATTTTTGAACTTCCGATTCAAGACATTCATAGAGAAGCCGATTGTTATTAACCATCCTTTGGCATAATCACTGTCCTAGAGACTTTACAATAAACAGCTAAATTTGATCCACCATCGAGTTGTATTCTGTACAATTCTAATATTTCAAGCCACCATCAATCTCCCCTGAGATAATTGCCGTATAAAGAGCGTTTTCCACCCTTTTAGGCTGGAATCAAAGCATCGGAACAATGGGAGGCGATAACAATGAAAAGCGCAATTCTTTCTTTCGTGAATCGCGGATTGAAAAGAATCGCGGAATTCCCGGATTGCGACCAGCGCCTCAAGCGGCCAGTCGGTCACTCACTATGCCGTGCGCCCAAGGATGGCACCCGCTCGAGTACGAAGGTTGCCGTGGAAACGATCGCCCCGACGACCGCTTAGAACAATAGAAGGAGGCCTTGGAGACGACTCGGCAGACTCTTCCCTTCTCTCGGTATTTTTTTCGAAAAAGCAAGGGTTCGCATTAATTCTTGAGTAAAGTTATCTTTCCCGGAAGTCAGAGGGCGTAGTCCTATCGATTCCGTATTGCGGGTGGATCTATCTCTATCAAATGCACTCCATTCGCGTGGCAAAATTTTCTTTAAATTTTTATTTGTTGCATCATGGATGACGGGTAAAATAAGGGGACACAAGCGGTACATTTGTAAAGTTAAGATAGTCTTTAAGATTCTTCGACCTTTTCAAACATAATAAGGTTCGGTAATTGTGTCGTTATTTGAGCGAAGCATCCAAGAGATATCAAATTACGTGGGACTTCATAAATGGAAATACAGTATAATCGCAATGGGATCTTCGTATTGCAAAGAAATTATTCTATTTGAAATGTAGGCGTTGCTATCCATTGAAATACCACGATGAAGTTAATACCTGTTTAAATCGGCCTTTATATATTTCCTTTATCAAATTTATTCGTCGCTGCCGCAGCACATCTGCTAAGTCTCCATATCGCCGATCCCACATTCAAGTCCCTGGTGTCCATACAGTAATTTATTTCGTGACAGAGGGCTATTCTTTATACAGATTCGCAATACAATTCGTAAAATGCTGGGAGCCGCTAGAGACTCGCAAGCTGCGCGCTAGGCTTAGATTGCTCAAGCAGTTGAGAATGGATATCTTTTAGAGCGACACGGAGAACGTCATATTAGAACTTGAATCTATTTTCAGGTCCGACAGAAATGATAAACTGAGAGAGATAATTTGCCGATAGGATAGGCATGAGAATTTTTCCCCCGATCAAAAAAGAACTTAAATAAACGTTAAGCGGAACTTCACTGGAGCATTTTGTTTTTTTTTTGTTAATGTCTGGTGACCTAGCATCCCCCGCCAAACGCCTTGCGATGCTTGAGGGGTAGTCTGTTGACGTAGATGCATACCATCGTGGTGTCTCATTTCTTTCCACCCCCATGGGCGTGGTGCTTCGTCCACCATTCAAATCAGATGGAGACTGGAAATGAAAAAAATATCCACAGCATGACTTTTTTTCATATTCACCCTGCTACTTGGAGAAAATGCAAATGTGGTACTGAATACACTCTATCAGAGGGGCTGCATCATATTCCATAAAGAGGGCACAGGTCTCCATGTCTCCGAAAATTGTTTCCAGCGATAGGAAAGTATTACACAACCCCAATAAGAACCTTGGGTCGCCCAAGTGCCAAGCCTTGCCTCGGTCGAGACTTTAAATAATTTATGTTGAAGGCAAGTAAGCGTAGGAACAAACACGAGCATCTTCTTTATGAAGCCTCCTTTGGGTTTTTTTCAATCCCATCTCCCTTGGGCACTTTTCTTGGACACTTTAATGGCCTCGCGAATCTCAAACGCAGTCCCGCCTTCATCTGTCGCGAAATTGACCACCTCAAATCAAATGTAAGATTATCGGCTGCTGCTCTTACGACCAATATGTAAAACATTGTTGAAATGGTTAAAACCCAGATCATGTGACATCTAAAGGATCTGATTGGCAGATTCCGACGTTAGTGTTTGTTCACTTTTGTTTATATTGACTGTTGATTATATTTCCATTGCATTAAGTGCTCTTGAAGAAGGAGAAGTATCAGGGTTTTCAATAATTTAATTATTAGTTTTTAATTTTATTGTATTTACTTACTGTTCCCGAAATAGCATGGAAGTTATGGGTGTCAATGTTCTCATAAACCTGTTTATCCTTCGCAGCCACCTTGAGCACGCTTATTTGTAAAAGTTTTCGGAATTTCCCGATGAATTTATAGCAAAAGTTCTTCTCGAGAATCCGACGGGTGATGTTTCATAGTAGTCATATTAAAATAAAGGAAAAATTCATGATATTATATTTTTTTTATGATATTTTATACGACATTATTTTTTTATCCTACTGAAACATTGCGGTAGAGTCTTCAGATGTTAAATCTATAAGATGTTCCAAGAAAACTAAAAATCGCCTTTCCTAAGGAACAATTGTCATATTTGCATGCATGTATCTAGGCAACGGTGAATTTACGTATTATTTGACATCCCGCCCTTGATTGCCTTTCAATTTTGAATATCGTTACAAAAGGTCAGGTTTCTACCTCGAAAAAATTCATTAGTTATTTGGTCCATTTTTTTCGGATCCGGCCGAGCGTGCGGCTTTTCGAAAAATACCTTGTTTCTCATCGTGAGCACTGTGAACACATCGACGAAAAGTCGTCTCTGCTGAGCCCGATGCGATGCTCGAGAAACATTTTTACACTCTTGTTTATGTTTACCCTCGGGTTCATGTGCCAAAGGAGGAGGCTCACTATTTCTTAAGAAGCTTCGAAGAAAGGCCCGTGGAAATGAGCTTCCTGTGTAGGCCGGCGGAGTATATGCGCCTTCTACGCCATTTCAATGAGCGTGATTTTTAGTTCCACATTCTGCCGTCGCGGCGCCGGACGCAGCCCCGGGCTGTGTGTCACCGTGTCCATCACTCGGCCGTGTCCATCCCCCTCTGACGTAAGGGAGGAGGACTTTCCTCCCTCGTAAATCGCAGCGACATCTCCCGCGCAATCGCGATGACATCGCTGACTGTGGTCCCTCCAGGGGGTATTCCTCATTCCCATTCACGCCAGATAAAGATGGAGCATGAGTGAAACCAAAGAAAAAAGAACGCCGTCATCCCACTCATATCTCCTCTTCGGCCTCCTCCCATTATCCCCTTCCCGTCATGCAGCAAGTCGGTCGCGAATGTTTAGGCGTCGACATTTGCAACCCTGGAGATTGAAAAACCCGTCGGTTGGTCAGGATATGTCCACACTCAGCTTCGATGTGGGATATTTTTCGAGGAATCCGTAATGCGACAAAAATCCAGGATACACGGCATATTATGATTATGTGAACCGTCGTGATTTGTCCGTACAAATGTCTTATTAAGTAATAAAAGGAATTAAAGCTTTGATTGTGGATGCTGGCGATGAATGCCGGAGGTCAAGAGGAGAGATGGGATGAGAAGCGAGGATGTAATATACTGGCACTGAGAGAGGATTAGTGGAAAATAGCGAACTTAGTTGAACCATACGCCAGAGATGGACCTGATGGATAGGCCATGCCTTATGAAAGATAATAGCTTATTATGTGAGAAATATAATGGGGGGAAAATAAAGGAAAATTCCATAGAGGACGACCAAAAGATAAGTACTTAACAGGGGTTCATAAAGAAGGCCGCGAGGAAAATGAATATGAGGGAAGTGATGGTATTGGCTAGGGGAAGGGAGGGAAGGAGGACTGCAGTGGGTGCGTATAGCAATCATAGGGATGAAATGCAATTTGTGAATATATGGAATGATTTCGGACCTAGGGTGGGAATGAGTGGAGGGGTGCAGAATATAATTCGAATGGGAATTGTGTTGAGTGATTTGGGGGAATTGATTTGGTGGGATTAGTTGGTAGGAATGCTGTGGAGTGAGGGATTGTGGGTGAGTTGGGTCCTTGCCCTTTGATGTGCTCCTTGCCTTCGCTCGTGATGGTTCTTGGCGTGGGAAAGAGGCTGTCTCTCTCTTTCTCTCTGCGGTTGACGCTGGGAATAGTTCAAGGACGGTCGCATTCGATGGATCCCAAACCCTTCATTTGACTCGCGCAGAATTGCTTTTCGTTGCTCTTTTGTCTCCCACATTGCGCGGAGAAGCGGATTCCTTCCTCTCGGCCATTCCTCACCACTTGAGCGCGCTTTATCGTCTTCATTGCATTCCACCCTTAATCCACTCATCCTCAGTTTGGGCGATGTATCTAAACGGGTATCGTGAAATGAATATGAATTTATGGGGAAGCAGATATTGAGATTTGAAAATTGGCGATTAATGATTGGCCAACCCGATTTTTTTTATGGTATCCGATATTTTTATCCGCCTTGTTAAGCTGGGGCCGATATTACCACGTCACAATAATAAATATTTTTATTTGAATATATTTATTTTTTATATTTGCATCAGTTTTGATTCATTAGATTACTATATATTTTGCTCAAACCATCTATTTTACTTCTCTTGTTACATTTTTATGCGTTTGCTTTTATAAAAAACTAACTTAACTAACTAAACAATTACATAAAAGGTATGTTATATCAATTTCCTTAATTTGTTTACATTTTAAATCTAATTGTTTAAGTGTTTTATTTGATATTTTTCACTATAAAGTATATTTTAAATTCTTATTTTTTTAAATATTTCTCCAAAATAGACGAAACTCGACCGGTATAGAGGGGGACGAAAAAGGTGTGCTTCACCCCGCTTACAATCCAATCGCCCGAAAGCGAACCTTTCCCTCCCCCCGTCCTATCACGCAAAAATCCCCAACGTAAGTAAAACACACTCCCGCCCTCCGAATGGCGATTTGGGTGCATGTGCGCACACCTGGGACACCTCTCGTAATAACGCAATAATCAAAGGAGTGCCCCCTTCTCTGCTCTCAGATCAGGTGGCTCCATCTACAAGTGACCCCAAAGTGAACCACTCCCAAATGATAGAATTGTGGAGGATATGCTTGTATCCTTAGCCGAGTGGAAATGAGTGACCCTTTGAAGAGGATCAGCACCTTGATTCCTCGCACTTTTCCCGTTTTGAAAATAATTATGCGTTCCAAATGTGTGACATTGTTTGTAAGAAAAAAAACTGGAATTCATTCTAGATTATAATTTGGCGTATATTATACAAAAATACGCGATTTTTTTGTCATTGCTAAAAAATGAGATCATTGACTCAACCCTGAAGTCTCAGTACATTGAAATTGAATTCGGTTGATGGAAAGGAAAGATACTTGGACTCTTGTACCTCAGCGTAACAAGAAAACCGTTCATATCGTCCTCCATTATCGTGGAATGCCATGGAATGGATTTGATGAAGGAATCGCCGAAAGAGACAAGTCAAATGGCCTTCTTCCCCTTGCTCTTGCCTTTGTCGCCGGAAGTAGAGGGCGCACGTCTCCAATCTTCATCCCTTAGGGCTCCTCTTCCGGTCCCTCGTCACGTTCATAATTACGAGAGGCCGCCTCCATCTTCGTCTCTCTCTTCCTCTGGACCACTGATCGATGGGCACACACGCTCACTCGGAGATGAACGCCCCTCCCCCCTTCAACGGGCAACAGTCGTCTCTATGGCGACCTGTGATGTCAACAGCATTCACCCTCGCCACCGCCATCGCTCATACCGAGTGCGGAGAAATTCTTTGGAGGCATATTGTAAGCCCAAATAACCATAAGAGGCGTCCTTTCCGAATTTCATTCAGCCTACATCATAGTTTAGATTGCTATAGTTGCAGTCCGTTTATGCCAAATCCGTATTTAAAAAAAAAACAAATTTTCTCCGTGTTTGAAGCTAGAGTGAAATAATATCTCACACCTTTAACCATTCTGGAGCAATTCTTTTGCCGCTTAAAATTTTCGGTCAGGATTCAGATATTTTGCTGGTAGGTCATTCCTGTATTTATGATCCTGTTGATAAGAGACAAGTATTTTTGAGTAAATTTCCTATTCCTTTTGCTAATTGTAATTAAATACTGCCTAATATTCCTTACACCAGGTATACTCTTGAATGCAAAGAGATTCTTATAAATGCAAATAGGAAAAATTTTCTAGCAGCAGCCTGCAGCAGTATCGGGTTTTATTTTTTATTGTCATAGTGTTTTAAAAATGAGGAGACCTTAAGTATTTTTCCTTTTCGCGATCCGTGGCCTGCTTATCGAGCTATTCGCGTCGAAATATGAACGGTCTGTGACCATTTCGCAGATAAGTTGATGACGTCACCATCTTCTCCCGATCGCATCACCGCACCTCAGCTACTCTTAAGGCCGTTTTACACATGGAACGGTAATTTTGCAGGTTATAACTTCATTAATTTCTCTTCACGACTTTGAATTGCGCAAATACGCGAACGAAATTAGAACAGTGGCTTTTGTTGTCATCTTTCGTGCATGCATTCTCGCATGCGTTCAAGCAATTCATCGCTTAACACGACAAAATTTTGATTGCGCATTCGTACACACGTCAGAATGCGCAGTGACGTGCCCCGTGTAAAAGCGGCCATCAGTCGTCGCGCGTCTACCTCGAGTGTGTAAGTTGGGTTCGTTCCGGTGCGGAAAGAGAGAAATGAGGGAGATGAGTCGAGGGTTTCCGGAGGAAGTGTGGATGGGATAAATGTTGGAGAGAGAGGCAGATGAGCGTTGCCGACGGATTGACAAATCTTCGGAGAGGGTTGCAGTTGCGACGATGCAGGAAATTGAAAAGGCGGAGGGATACCGCTTGGCTTGAAAAACCCTCCGCACGCGCCGCAGATTCGTGCGAGTATTCAGAAGTAGTGATGGGACGATTCGGCCGATTCATTAATCTCGATCACAGCTCACCATTCACTTGAGAGACCCAATAGAAAATGCCGGTCAATAATACCCATGTCAGTCACGACCGATGTCGGTCCCGACCATTCGTTTGTTCATATTTGATACCAAATAATGAACACATATTAATAATGAATCTCGGAAATACCGTTACGTTTTTTTCATTTCGAAGACGTATTTCGACTTTAGTCGCTTTATTTACTAAAATTTACATAAAACTGAGAAATGAACGCGCTTTTCTTTTAATCTAATTTATCTTTTGAGTCATGGTGAGTATGTTATAAATTCTCTTGTCGAAGCAGAAGCATCGTTCTACTTTGTTTCCATATTCCTTCTATGTTCAATGAAGACATTACATTTAAAATGTCGACATTTTTGTACAATTTACGCTAAGTGTTACGTTGGATGTCTATATATTTTTTCAAATTAGTTAATATAATGAAACTTTATTTAATCCCATATTTTTGCATTTCCATGAAACTGACATTTCTCTAGAAGTAACCGTAGATGTTCGTATTATTTAGCTAAAGAAATAAATTTTTGCAACAATCTGGGTTATTTTCCTCAGAACTTAATGTAGTCTGAAAGCAAGTGCCTTTGCTTCTCCGTGTGACGGCAATCTTTGCGTACTTGGGTAATAAATATTGACCAACGCTTTGATTTGAAGCTGTAATTTTCCGCATGGGTTGTAGAACACAGAGAATAACTTCGTTCAAACGGCTTCATCATGAGATGTAGAGTTAAATATCTTGGGTGATTCGACCTTTCAGATATTTTGTCCATGAAAGTTTCTGAAAATGGTTTTTGAAATACATTTATTATTAAATTAAGATATTATGTTCATTATAACATGTCATTTTGTATTACACAATGTGTAGGGAACTGCGTACTCCTTAATTTCATTCAATATTGAATGCTTTAAGTACTAAATTTAAATACAGCATTTCATGAAATGATCACCATATTGTTTATCGTTGCTTGGATACGAGAATTTATGGACCGAGCAAGGACTTGGCATTAAAGTCAATTTTGTGCAATAAATCGCGAAGTATCTTATCTAAGTTGTAGCTATAGCACCTACAAATATCAATTCAGAGACTAAACTTCAAAGATTCGAATGGATTTAGAATACATAATGCCCAAGTGTTTGGTGGGAATTCCAAAAACATCGTGACTCCTTGGCAATTTTGTTGCCTGGCCCATCGGTGCCAGCGTGGGATCTCTCTATGGGTGGCGGGGTGAATCATGAGACCCCCCACACAATTCCCTCGACCGAGAGGCGCCACCCATTATTTACTTAGCCTATTGTTTTGTGTCCGCCGCCGGCATGGTTCTTATCGGGCGGCCAAGTCTTTTTTCACTTCCCTCATTGACATCCAATGGACGCAAGTAAAGTCATAGGTCTCGACGCCTTGGAAGAGAGCTAAGTGACTGAACATTAGGGGAGATTGGGCGGGAATACCTTTCTTTTATCGAGGTATTCCCTTTAGTTTTACCTTTTACTTCCGTGATATCTTACTCGTAGACGTCTTCCACTTCTTCATCCTCATAGTCTGCCTTGCATGTAAACCTGTACCTTTCACTCATTGTCAGTAGGTTTTCGCAGGCTTTTCACTCCCCCTTATTGTGTGGGCGTTTTGCTGCAGTGGGTTTTTGCGCCGAAGGATATTACACCCTTATCCTCATGCTTTTTCCCACAAACAGAAATCTTTTTTTGCACAAAATTTTCGCACATACTCGTTTATCTTTTTTGACATTTCACAAATAGTGTGTATTGTATATCTTTTGTATTGTAAACGTTTATCTACCATTTTTTAATGTGATTGAATTGACGCTATCGAGGGGTTAGGTGGAAGAGGGGACTTCTTAGTCTCAACCTCGCCCGAATAAAGGCATATTATTATTATTACCACTACGGTATCTACAGGTTTAGTCTCTAAATTTGAGGATACAAGCATAGAAGGAAGTAAATAATTCATCAGATGCTACATATGTAGCATGTTCCTCTGTAGAAGCGAAGCTTGGACGTTGGCAGCAGCAGAGAAGTCAAGAGTGGAAGCATTCGAAATGCGGTGCCACGGAAGAATGAAGAAGATAAAATTGATCGATCGAGTAAGTAATGAGGAAGTGCTAAGAAGAATGCGAGAAAAGAGAAGTCTTCTAAAAATATTAGATAAGGAGAGAACGGGACAAACAAGTTGGCCATATTATGATGCATGATGGCCTGATGAAAACAGTCGTAGAAAGACAGGTGGGAGGGAAGAAGGGCAAGGGAAACCTCCGAATGAGTTACATAGGGAAGGTTTCGAAGAGTGTAGGAGGGGATGCGTGGACTTTGAGGAAGGTTGTAGATGAGTGGAGAGGGCGACGGAGAGGAAGAGGAACGACGCGACGCAAAGTTCTGGGCACGGTGAGTGAGGGAGGAAAACGTTTCGAGAAATGATATGACCAATGGCCACCAAGGCCGGCGGAGGTGCAAATGTTGAAACCGGTCGAGTAAATGAATAAGTGTGGAATGTTACTACGGCTGTTTCTATATTAACACAATGGATTTCCTCAAAGTAAAATAGTCGCCGATCGATCTGATTTTTGAGAAGATTCGGAGGAGAGAGAAGGAAAGGATAAGAAGGATGCTGATAACAATGTTAGAAGGAGGAATGTTCGATGAACGAGGGAGAGGATAGGATTTGTGGCTGGAATAAAAGGGAATTTGTGAATGGAAGAGGGAAGTTGGTACTGAATGTTTCCCATATGCTAACTCAACTGGCAAAACACTTTCGTGTGTTAATATTTTTAGAGGTGAAGGGGGAAAATGGTAGCCTTTCTGTTATAGAGTGATGGGTTTTGGAAGCCTTTTATTTTTTTATTTTTTTTTTCAAATCATCGAATTCAGCTCATATTGGCCATTTTATATCGGGGTACCTATTCAACAGATTTAACAATTAAACGTACACGAACATCCATGCCCTGGACAGGGAAATCTACCCAGGCGGGACTCGAGCCCGCGACCTCTTGTTTGGCAGGCGAGGACGTTATCCCGCCGCCACAGAGGCTGGCAAAAACCGTCAGGAGAAAATGTCGTCCAAGTACAAGGTGGCCGAGGGAAATAGAATGGCCCTCCTGCCCTAATGTGAGAACTTCATGGAACTCCAAATGTTTGGGACAAATTCTACCCTCACCCATTGAAACCGACCTTCGGGTTGAACCGCTGAGGGAGTGAGTGAGGGGAGGGAGACTATTACAGTTTTCCTATAAGGTATTTCTGCTTTCGATCGCTTTCGCGTCTCCTAGCGACGCTGGCTCACCCCATTGGCCTAATCCACTCTTCGCGGGCGAGTCACGTTCCGGAATTTCTGGCCAAGCGCCAAGCTCATTTTCAGCCCTTTAAATCGAAAGCAAGTGGAAATTAAGGAAAGAGATTGATGAGAATACTATTTCACCGATGAAGGTGTTTTCATTCACATTTCTTTCTCTAATTCCCGCCCAGCGTTATGTCTACTTCCTATTTTTATTCGAGCAAAGCGTAGGCTTGGAGTGTCTCCACGGTTATTTTCTCATTCCACGTGCGCAATTAAATTTTCTGTACTATTTCACTTGTTTAAAGGGTTCAGAGAAATAATTTGAGAAATTCGAATTTGAGTAGTCTTCAAAATGTTAGGAGAGACTCAGGCGACTTGTGGAATCAAAAGGCAACATAATTAGATGAAAGTACTGCTTAGATATACAGTATCCCTTAAATTTCCATTTAAAATATTGAACGATATTATTTATAAAAATTAAAGAGATGTTTTAAAATTAGTTGGATACAAGGTAGTGACTAAAATGACGATAAAATATTATTTTATGATATCATTTTTAAAAGCAATTCTCCCGTTTAGCGCCCCACACAAAAAATGTATATATTTTCCCCCATTTTCTAAAATCGACCTAGAGAGGAGGCTAAAACAAACATCAACCTAGGAAAGCATAAGCTTGAAGAGGTGAACGAGTTCTCTTATCTGGGAAGCCGAATTACCAGCGATGGACGGAGCAAGAAAGAAATACACAGTAGAATAGCGCAGGCGAAGAGGGCTTTCTACAAAAAGAAGAATCTTCTTACAGCTGAAAATACCAGCATAGAAGTAAGGAAACAATTCATCAGATGCTACATATGGAGTATGTTTCTCTATGGAAGCGAGGCTTGGACGTTGACAGCAGCAGAGAAGTCAAGAGTGGAAGCATTCGAAATGTGGTGCTACCGAAGAATGATGAAGATAAAATGGATTGACCGTGTGAGTAACCATGAAGTGCTAAGGAGAGTAGGAGAAAAGAGAAGCCTCCTAGAAACATTAAGCAGAAGAAGGGACAACTTAGTTGGCCACATTTTGAGGCACGATGGTCTGATGAAGACAATCGTTGAAGGACAAGTGGAAGGGAAAAAGGGCAAGGGACGGCCCCGAATGAGTTATATCGGACAGGTTATAAAGGATGTAAAAGAGAATAAATATGTAGCTATGAAGAGATTAGCGGATAGGAGAGAGAAATGGAGAGCTGCGTCAAACCAATCTTAGGATTGTTGACTAATGACGATGATGATGATGAGCTGGTATTCTCTAATCGACCTCTAGAAATATGTTGTCGCCGACTACGCATTGAAATGGGTTTTCTCGAGTCTCCTTTCACGTCCAGACGGTGGATTATCCAAGTTTCACGGGGAAATAATCATCAATGAAGGCTGATAACCGATATCTACATTCATGATGAAATAATATGTAATATTCACAACTTTTCAATGCTAATAGTGCAAATACGCAATTGACAATCTATTTAGGATGAATGGATGGAACTGCACACATCGCCTCACTTCGGAGATATTGGAAAGCGATTAAAAAGCGGCCTTCGTGGCGACATAAGTCAATCTTGCACTGGACGTACTGTCCGTCTCGGACTGTACTCTCATTGTGTAATGCAATGTGTTGTTGGGCTTCGGAAAATATTGATTTGCGTGAGTAAGAGCGTGTTTACTTAAATTTTTTTATTGGTCTATTTCTTGTGTGTGAGTGGGTCACTTCACAAACCTGTGTGAGTGAGTGCGTGTGTCCTACGCGGACGTTCCTTGGAGCAAATCCGCGAGGTGCGTGAGTGAGCTGCGCATTAGTTTAATCGCTTAGTGTTTTATCTTGTTTTCGTTTATTACTCCCCGTGTTAGCATTATAATTTCTCACTCCTGGGCAATTAATTTGCTTTCAACTGTGTAGCGGACGTAGTTCGTTCAATCACTTATACACTCCTATAGTGTTTGGGAGGGGTGGCATTCGGCCGCACTGACAGTGATGCGATTGCTCTCTTCGTTCCTAATATCGCTCCGAGCGTGAATTCTTTTCCAAACTTTGAATGTAATTGATCAGTGGAGGCCAAGTTAACATAAAAGGAACTAGATGGAGGAGTCCGCCATTCCCTTCCGTTGATCTGGTTGTATGTTGCCACTTCCGAATCGCTTTCCAAAAATGTCCGAAAAGCGGTCCAGAGACCAGGGGGCGATCCTTTTATTCTCAATGTTTTGTAACGAAGTATTTTGACTCGCATTGGAAAGCTATGAATTCCATAGATTATGTCGTCTCGAATTTAAATTTCTGTGAGCAGCTCTAATTTAAGTTCATTTGCCGTGAAATTCGGATCGATTTGCCGCCAGCGACACGAACGGCGACTTTTGTAAACCATTTTAAATGCGCGGTGGGTGCAGTGGCGCCGACTCTATGGGGCCTGAGGGGGCCCGAGCGCCCTCAAAAATTCGTTATGGGTGCGAGGAAAAAATGTGTCAGGCTTGTCGATTTTCCCTGGAGTGTCCAGATATCGAGAGTCGAGTTATCAGGGTTCTAATGTTGATCACATGACTCTTCTAAAATGCTTAAAAAAACTTAAAACTCACGACTTGTAAAATTTCCCGGGGCAAGATCCCCGGTTTGGGCCCCCCAAATATTTTTTGTAAGTCGGCATCCCTGGGTGGGTGGCAGCACATCTAATGGCCTACTGGATAATCCTGTATATTTATGCTGGGGGTGTTATCGTTTTCATTTTCCCATTTCCCATGCCTTCGTTCCCCCGCCTCTCTTTGCCGCCCTTCGGATGCGAGCAAACGGGAGTGTCGCCCTCCCACAGCGCGGCGCGCATTCCCCAAGTCAGTCAGTCAAGTCAGCAATCACGCGAGGCCTCCGCGGCACGGCCAGAATAGAATGGATGCATCCGACGGACCACCCTGAATGCAAGCACACACTCCAAAGCACCTTGGCTCCCGAAATAAAACCACTCGCATCTTCTTTCACAACAGTGCGAGATGTGTTTATTTCTCCGCAGTTCCTCTTTATTCTTCTCTCCCCTCAGCACTCACAGCTCACGCTCGCACCACAGGCGATAGTGAAAGTTCAATTATGATATTGGTATTGTATTTGGAGGAGGCGACCGACAGCTGAGGTCATTTGCGCCATGAGGGAAGGGTAGGTAAGGAAGGGTGGAGAGAAACCCGGCGTCGGCATTAGCCTGCTCTTAACGAAAGGCGCCATGGGGACCACGGCTTAACGTCCCATCCGACGGACGGAGAGTTGCGCTTGAAATGTCCTCCCCACAACATTCAAGCAGGGATCGAGCAGTCTCAGAAAATTATCTGCCGCTGCCGGGATTTGAACCCGAGCCCACCGGGTGGGAAGCCAACACTCCAGCCACCACACCAACCCGATCCCTCAATTATGATATTTTCAATATCGATGATATTTTTTGATATGATATTTTCAATATCGATAATTGACGATAATGATAACTAATGTCGAACCCGATAAATAGGACAATCATTTTGGACCCGATATGTCGCATACCCCAAAATCAGCTGTTTTCTCCATTTCGTGAACTTTAAGAAAGGTTTAGCAATAGGCCCGATACCTGCATCATGCTTACAGAAGCAGGAAAAATTAATAAATTTATAATAGAATGCTCATGTTATCCTATGTAAAAATTTAAATGTTTTGGGACTTTTAAATATGTTTATTATTGGGGAAATGTATGTATCTTTGGAGCCTAATGTTATGATCTTTCTATCGACTTCACATTGTTAATAATATCTAATTTCGCCCACGGCCACTCGACATGTTCCCCCGGCATCCACTGACTTCCGAGGCTCCGTCGATGTGTGCATTGGTGACCACTCAGTGGAGTGATGATTCGTTTCCCTTTCCCTTCGCGTGTTGTATTTTTACGCTGCTTTTATTGCGCATCCGTGTCAGTGTGAAAAGAGAGAGGGAATGGTCCCAGTCAAACACTCCGATGGGTATATTCGGTGTGGGTAGTAGCCTCCTCCGGCATGGAGTGATAAAATGTTTCGTTTTGTGCCGCTGCTCGCCCCTGTTTTCACTCAGCATCACTCGAATGCTAATAATCCTTTCCCTGTTCCTCACTCCTGACGACTGCCAGTTATTGCCTCTCATACTCTTATTTTTAGTTTAAATCTGCGTCCACTTAATTCCATCGCAAAAAGACTTAATCTTAGAACTTAATAAAACACGAAGGAAATCTGCTAGATTTGTCAAAAACTGCTACAGACGTACAGAAAGCGTTGCACATACGTTAATCGAATTAGACTGATATCCGCTAAAGACTCGGAGGCTACGATTTGTTGAGCAGCGAAGGCTTAGATTTCGTGATTAATTGAGAATATATATCGATATTCAGAGCGAAACGGAGAGCATCATATTCGTATTAGAACCCCCTTATATATCCAGACTGCACTGAAACGATAAATTACGAGAGATATTTTGCCGAAGGGATTGTTACGGGAATTCGTTTTTTCCCCCGGACAATAATTGATTTAAATAATAGCCACACGGAACTTGATTACAGCAATTTCTTTTTGAAAAGTAGTTCATCTCTCGCAATCTACATCTACATGAGCCCCCTAAACCCGCACCGGGAGGGAAGGAGGTCACCAGCAGTGACATCATGGCAAAATTTGTAGTGCCGGAACGCACTTTCCTTAACTTTTTTTACAATTGAAATATTAATCAATGTGTTTTTTATGACAAGTTATTATTTACATTTTATTACATTTTTTTTGTTTTGGTTACGAATGTATGTATTACAAATTTCGAGGCAGCAAAATTGTGAAATTGATTTTCACCATTATGCCTTTTGTTAACCAGTGACGGAACGGCGTTCCGGCACCATGACACCACTTGTCACCAGATTTTTACCCCTAAGCTTCTACGGGATGACCTGAGGTCTCCTCTATGTACTCCCCCTTGTCCCTAATCGTGCCGTACAAATGTGGCGTTATTGTTTCCTGTACATATTTTTTTCATGTCGAATAATTTCATTTCGCGAACCAAACTGACTGAACTTAAAATGTCTCGTTCAGGGCGTTGGGTAGATAACCAACGGCTGCTTATCCTCGGGAGTTCTGCCATTCCCGCGTAAGATAAACAGAAACCAATCATCGGCTCACATGTAGCGTGAAAAATGTTGGAAGCCAATTTACGCGTCTGGACACTTTTTGTCTGCATCGGATAAACCAGTTACTGGAGATGTCGAGGTCGCGATCCATATCCATCTATTCCATAATGCTGCCGTCACCAGTTATGCCGAATCTCATCAGCCTACAAATGGCCTACTTTGCAAATGTCTCGACTTGTTTTTGCAGCGACTGAATCCGATGATGCGAACTCTTGGAATAGAATGCGGATTCAGTTCTGAGTTTTAGTTCAAATTTAATGGAAAATTCTTCCTCCTAGTGCTCATATGAGTACATAAAAATTCAAAGGACATCTGAGTGCTCTTTTAATTTGCATTAACCTCAATTTGTTTGTCATACTGTAAGGCTGAGTATCACAATTTTCATTTCAGTTTAGTTTGCGAAAATTTCACGTTTTGGTTTCACCATTTTGGTTTGGTTAATTAAGTGTTACCTCGTGAACTGTGAGTTCTGTGGATTTTTGCTGTTGTTTTCTAAATGGAAGATTTTGTACCGATGGTAAGTCATAGTTAAGAGTTTAAATTACAGTAACTCTTTTACAGTAGAGAACGCATTTGCAAACAGTATGGATTTGCAATCCGTCTAATTATCGTTATTTTCGGATAAGTGTACGTCTGACCAAACTTTGTTTTCGGTATGGGATGAAGAGACAGCTCTATGTTTATACTTCTGCGATTTCCATTCAAAATCAATTGAAGGTTGGGTCGTTTGTACCATTTTCAAGAAATTGGCTCACAAGTCGTGTGCAGGAGTGGGAAGCAAAGGAGATGATTCCGTATTTGTGAGTGAATGTTGCGATTAGGCTTCATAAAAGACTAAGTAAAAGAGTACTGCACCTATAAAATCAAATTAAAAGACAACAACAAACAAGTTAAGTATTTCTTTTGTTTCACGTAATCAATTTGTTTTTAAAAATTCATTCCACACTACCCCATTCCGCACCTGGGGAAGAAGGGGGCAAATGACATAATTTTTTGCTTTTGGAAAAAAATATAATATATTATTGTATTTTTGTGTTCAATACATTTCAAAAGGTCTATTAAAAATGTGAGTTTATTTTATTAAACCGTAGCGTGCTTATTTTTTTAATGTTTTGGACTTGATACCCCATTCTGCCCTGGTTTCCCCGTACATTTGCATCTGGGCGTGGTGAACTTCCTTCTCGTCGTAGGGGATGCTGGAGGGAGTGTTCGGACTGGAGTCTCCAAGGGTCCCTTTGCGTCCCTTTTTGAAGAGCCGCGTTTCGGGTCGCGTGAGAAAGAATGGGACTGGGGTTGGGTTGGGTCGGTCGGGACGAGGGGGCAGGGAGAGGGTGTCCGCCGCATTCCAGAAGTTTGTGTGTGGGTGTGGCGAGGAGGGAAGGCTTTCGGTCCCTTCGATGCGGTCGCATCCCACACTCCTCCTCCTTTCTTCCCTTCCTTCTTTCCATCTCTCTTTTCACACGCTTTGAGGGCGGGTTCTTGGAAAAATTAACAATAAATTGCCCTCTTTGTCTGAGCCTCCTCTTTCCCAGGGACGGACGTAAGTTTATTTAATCGACACCATTCGACGTTCCTGATCTATTTGTAAGGAGAATTCAGCGCTGCAATTGATAGAGAGAAGGTTAAATGATTTTATTACGCAACTGAAGAAGTAATATGATCCTTTTTTTTACTTTTTTCATAGCGCTAACGTTGCACAAAATCAGATTCCTCGGTGCCGTTGTAAGAACCATCGAAAAGCAATAATTTCGATGGAAAAATTAAGGAAAAAGTATCCAATTTGAATAATACGTTATTTTCTCTATGAATATCATCAGTTCATCCTATTTTTATGAATACTATGATAAAATTATTAATTTTTTACTTTCTCTGTGACTTAAGTCAAAACTGGAAAACCATTCACTCCTCGTATCTCATTGAAATCCCCATTTAAACTCATCGCTCGATTCAGTACGGGTTAATGACGTACGATTGAGATAAATTTTCATATTTGACATTGTATGACCAAATGAAAAAAAAAATGAGGGGGTGAAAGCAAGAATTTACGCGAAAATGATTTTTTCGCCCAAATAACGGAGACACTCTTAACGGCCTTAACTTAAGGCCGTGCCTCTTTCCTTAAACACATCACTCGTAAGTGGAGATAGTTAGTAGGGACATGGTGGTTGTCATAGAGCATCATGGTGGTTGTTAAGAGGAGGCGACTTGGGGTTGGAAGCGGCTGAGGGAAAGGGTGGAACAGGGGACAGTTTTAAAGCTCTCCCCTCACAATGGGAGGGTGTCACCCTCTTGCTTCGAATGCACGTGCAGCGGTCGTCGTGCCCATACAGGGGGAGGAGGTGGGGGAGGGGGGGTTGGGGATGGAACGTGAATGGCTTTTTCCTTCGAAAAAAGAAGAGGTGTGGAATCCGTGCTAAGTGCCTGAATCCCTTACTTCCTGCTTACCGGCGGAATAAAAGGACTTCTCTCCCTCGCTTCCATTTCACGATATTCGAAGCCATACCACGATGCACATGCAAGCGTAGTTACGCGGCTTTTAACAATTCATTTGCTTTGATAAGCGTCCAGAATGTGACTTAGCCTTTTGTACTATAGGACTCCCGCAGATTTTACGGTTATAAATTGTTGCAGTCTTCTGCTTGTTGGCTCGTAATTTTGCGTGGTTTTCTGGATTAAAGGATCTCTTCATCTTCCGGGTTTTCACCGAGTTGTTCGTCAGCCTATAGCTACTTGGCAGAGGACCAACGCGGCGAAAACCCGGTTGATGGAGATATCCACGAATCCAATCTTCTGCTTGCATACAATGTAACAGCCTCGTCACTGATGGTCGTTTTTGTAAATTGTCTCATTAAATTATTGCGGGGCGAGAATGTTCAAGGGATTCAGATAGTGATGGTTTCACGCCAGGGATCAAATCCCGTTAGTGGGAGAGATTTTCCTGTTAATGCCCGACCCGTGAAATATACTGCTCAATATCTAATACCGTTCTACATTTTCGACTTACAAGTCTTCGCACGTACAATCACTGATATTTGAATAGTCGCTTCTTTGGGAATTTCCTCAAACTCTAAAAACACACCTAAGAATTACATAAGACAGAATTGTAATGACCATGAAAATTATCCATTGTTTTTTATTTCTTGCAATTCATTGCCCGAAATTTGGACTACAAAAATAACTGCAGGAGGGACATACTCATGTATTCCAAGAGTTTATTGAGTTTTTAATCCAATTTAAGATTTTACTAAAAAAAATAGCTATCCCACACACGAAGTCAACGACTAGCAATTCGATGGAAGAGAAGGGTTCGATAACCGGGTCACGACTCTGTGGTGTGTTGCGGGGGACACCCACGGATATTCTCACACACACACCACAGAACCACACCTCCTCTGCGCACTTCGAACTCGATAAAGCGCCGCTCACTGGCTCCGAAAGGGGCTGTTTAATAGGAAGAAATGGTGATTAATAAACGTTAGTGCCAACTTAGCGTGCAATGGCAGTGCCCCATAAAGCCAATTGCGGCGTTCGAAGAAAAAATTGCCCAAAATATAAAAAATAAACGGAAAAAATAACCTGAAGGACTGTTTATAAAAAAACAAAATAAGCTATAAATTATCCGCTGGGAACACCTAGCGTGAAATTACAGTACCAATGCTCCAATTTCACGAAAAAAAATGAGCGTGGAATATGGCCAAACTAACGCGAATATTAGCGAGGACATTTGAAATGCTCATTGTGTTGTCATTTTTTTCATTCGCTTTCTTCCGTATTTCATTAATTATATATTTTGGTATAACGGCCTTTTATGGGGTCAGATGACTCGCTCAAAACATGTGTTCCATATTGAAATTTTTGGAGTTTATGATGGGGTAGAGTAAGCATATTCGTGTATCTCAAAATTGACTATTTTACCTCAGTATTTTCTCAGTTGCGAATATTTTATATTTTAGAAACGATTGAATGTTGATAAAAGTCATTCGTACATGTCTTTTTGATTTCAAGATGGTTGAATGCGTTTAAGAGGAGTATAACGTCACCAAAAATACAGAATCCGTCTGTTTGAGAAGGAGTGTCTTTTTTCAAATCGTCCGCTGTCGCTGGACGGAAGCCAACTCGCATACAACTGACGGATGCCCATCGTGCTAGACATGTACACATCCTATGCGTAAAAAAAGCAATAACTAAGGCAGTTTCTCTCGGCACGTCTCTCTATTAGCGAACAATGGAATTCCTGGTTGTAATTTGATGCATGGAATGAGAACTCGACTCGATCAGGTGCGCACTTCGCCATGATGAAACGAGTCTGTCGTTAGCAATTACACCACCGCTGCTGCGGTAACTATTATTTCTTCTGTTTCTCATAATGTCAGAAGATTGTCAGAGAATTGAATTTCGTGAAATCCCTTTACGTCAATTAAACCTGAACGAGAGGAAAAGTAGGATTAATGATCGAACAGAACATTTGAAAATAGATGTCGTATTAGTCAATCATAGCGCTACTGGTAATTCTCCACAAATACTTAAGGTTTCCTTTTACGACCACTATCAATACAGTTTGAATTAGCTTTTGGATATCTTGTATGATATGCGGCGCGATGTGGTGAGAGTTCTTAATTTTAGTTAAATGAGACATTGCAATAATTCCGCTGCATTTATTTAAACAGTACGCCTTTTGTTGTTTCAGCAATATTATCAGGTGAATCATGCGCCTTAGAGTTCTTCCTTATATATGTCTTTTTAAGGAGAGGGATTAAAGAAAGATTAGTTTTTGGGTGAATGGGCTTCGCGCATTTTTAGGGCTCAGGAAGTTAACAAGTCACTTATTTGAAACAGATTTTCAACGCTCCTTTATTGCCTTTGAAATTTTATTTTTGAGCACTTGCTGGTGGGAAAAGTGGGTGGATATTCCCTTGCGAACTGCAAGGCCCATTGGCGCCAGAGAATGCTGTAAAACAATTTGCACCTCATCGCCAAGGCATTTAGAGTCCTCATTACGCGAATTTGTTTGTCATGCCAACAGAGTAGGTGTGTTGTGGTAGCGCTGAAAGGTTATTTGTTAGAGGTGGAAGGGAGGAGGGTAGCCGTTGGCATGGGAATGCTCTTTGCGGTAGTTAGCTCAGGGCACTTCTGCCTAACGTCCGATGCGACGGGCGGAGGAATGAAATTCAGTGCTCGCGAAGTAGGTACCTACTATTTTCTGCAGGATTCGTAAACGGCACTCGAAGGGGCCGATTCGCTTCAACTCTCCAGTCCCTCCCCTTCTCTCTCCTGGAAACCCTTAAATCAATGGTATGCCTCATTCACATTACGATTGTTCCAGCGATTGTCGGAAATATCGTGCACTCACACGACGATGGTTAAAACCTGTGCTGCCCTCTAGTGCTGACATCTCAGGTGAATGAGAAATCGACGGTTAGCAAAGCTGTTGAGGTATGCAGGGACAAGATGTTACTGAGTTCAACGTGTATTTATCGAATAAATTTTCTTCCGCCCATATTCTTCCTTCCCAGGACAAATCCATGAAAAAAATAGAGCTTCACGAGCTTTTCGTCTTTCTCTTGTCGCTTCCGTATCCGGTCTCCCAGCGCCTAACCATCGTAAAGTGGCAACGTTCGGAACTACGTCAACTATTGTCAGGACATGCATTCACTCGGCCAGTTCGGCCAACTATCGTTAGGACGATCGCTCGGACAATAGTAATGTGAACGAGGCAGTACTCAAACATGAAGGCAGTAAAAGGAATAGTTATTCTTGATTTTAATTCCAGTGTTCATCAGGTGTGCACGTATACGATGCAGACAGCTCTAATAAATGTGCTGTGAGTTTTTAAATATCGAAAATTACAGAGATTTCTTTAGCGACTAATTTTGGCGCTAGTACAATAATTAAAAAGTTCTCCTCGTGGATATTCATTTATTAGAGTCCGATCTTTCATTGCATGGGCTGCTATTCAAATAGATGAGGAAGTTCTTCATAAATTATGCTAAGTGGGGCAACCGTATTTCGATCCACGAAACCTTTACTTTTTTCTAACAAAAACAGTATAAAAATAGGGTTTATTTTAAGATAGTTGCTGATGACTCAGAGCAATCGTAAAAATAAATTTCGATATCGAGTAGTTTCCGTTATGCATAATTAAAGCTACGTTCTCTTGCGAATTTTTTCTAATGGCAATAGCAGGTTGAGTTGCCCTTGAAATATTTTTTGTGGATTGTGCCCGAGCTAAGCGCGGTGAGCCAGTGCTGAAGACATCCGTTTGCTCGTCGAGAGTGAACATAAGGTGTTAGAGGACGGCTGAGAGGCATTTCATCTTGAGGGACAAGAGCGAGTCCCCACTTAGAATGGAGTCCCCACTTAGAGACTCTTTAAGGGTTCATGAGGATACGGGTGAGGGGACCGAGATGTGCTTCTCGTCAGGGTTACGCAGGATTCGGAGAAGAGCAAGGACTCACGCTTTATGTTTGTCGCATACGTGGGTGGGTATCTGTCACTTGGGTCGCCTCTGTTGCCATTCTTTATCTCTTTGAGAGCGTCACCTTCAGCCACGAGAGAATGACCAGGTATAGATGACCAGACCGCCGGAGATATCGCAAGACGCTGACCAGTCTCTCCCTCCAACTGCAGATACGGAACGACCTCCGTGCATCTCGCCTATTTCAAATCTCGCTCCCATTGCTTCGTTTACTCAAACCCGAAATCGCAATTATTTTAAAGAACTCCAAAGATGGAACAGAGACATGACTTACGATGAAAAACTGATCGTCAAAAAACGCGGAATTCGCAAGCCCGATCTCATCCCCGAAGATAGGGAAGCAAAATATTACTGATAACTTCAGGCTTTACTTTTTCAATCCTTTCCATATTGGAAATAAAGTTTTAAAACTTTGTAAGGTTCGCTATTATATTAATATGGGCACGACCCGGGTTTCGTAACGTGGTTACATCGTAGATCGTAGATGTAATCACGTTACGAAACCTGGGTCGTGCCCATATTAAAATAAAAGTGAACCTTAAAAAGCTTTATTTCTTTATTTCCAAGCAAAATATTAATTTAAGTACGTGGGAAAAATATCTCAGAAACCAGCTTTCCGATTGTCTTCAGCGATCACCAAGTGTGAGGAGGCGCTCTTTGGCCCACCCAAGGTGGGTTGGCCCTTATTGGCGATGATTGCCTTAGACAATCGAAAAAGCGTTTTCGGGGAAAATTTTCCTTTCAGCTTTAACTGGCATTTGGAGGTGCTGCTTTCCGAATAATCAACGCCAGCCAATTATAGCCTAAACTTAATTTTCCACCTATCATGAGTTGGTGACGTCGTCAAAGTCATCAGAGTCGCGAGAGCGAGGTGTAAGGGAGAAGCCGTGGCCCCCTATTTTGGTGTTGGCGACGTCATCAAAATTTATGTGAAAGTGTCAAAGGCGTCGATATTTCGACGCGATGTTTTTAGACAAAAAAAATCGAAAATAACGTAAAATGAGTGTGCGAGGATATTGATATCGGTTTCTACTTTTACCTAATACCCTGCGAGCCAACTCTAGGGTTTTATACAGGGGGGTGGTGGTGGTGGTGACTTATCAACAGCATGCAAGAGGATCCCTAGAACGAGAACCTATTGGTCATTCTTGATGCATCACTAATTTATTGCCGGAGATACGTCCTAGAATTTCTCATCCGCAATTATAGGGTCATTTTGTTTGTTATGCTAACGCTTACTTGTGAAAAAATCTCTATTTTCAAACTACTCTATAGGTATAGTTAACATACTAGCGGTTTTTCTGGTTGAGGAAGTTCGAGGAAGCCTCTTGATTCGAGTGCGTCCTCTTCGCTCTTGACTCGAGAGAACTCGCAGTGCGTCTAGAGAAACCCTGAGAAGACCCTCATGACGCAGCACGGCCCTCACATTCTGTCATGGCCTTTCTTCGCACGGGATCCGATAACACCCTGGTGTATGTAGGTAAGGGCCGGCTAGAGAAGTCGCGACAGAGAGCCATTTATTGTTAAACTGTTGTATATACTGCGTCGCAAGTGTGTTAGGACACCAGCCTTTCACAGCAACAGGAGAAAAGCAAAGAAGGTGCAGGTTGGAGGTACCAAGGGAGAAAAAAGTATCCCATTGAAAATTTTACCGCCACAATCGCTCGGCGGAAAAATAAGTTTCCTTTCTGACGGTATTGAGTATAGTACATAAGTACAAAGTCCCTCAAGGAGTTTTTTTAGTCCTTTATAAGTCCTCGATTGTTCGCTAGATAGACGAGTTTCCACACTTACACGGTAAAATATCTCTCCTATTTTATTGTTTTTATGGGACACTAGAAATGTGCTGAGGTTCAAAGATAATGTTCTCTGTGTTCGATCACGCTTCCTGCTCTACTTAACTCACGGACAAAGGCGTGCGCGCATCGGCCATGTTTGCTCTAATTAGCAGCTGCGTGGGAAAATTGCGTGAGATATGAGTGTGACTGTGTTAAAAAGGAGAGAATTGAACCTCAAAGAAGAACTTTGTGTTCCTTCTTTGTTAGGTCAAACCATTTAAGACGTATTAGGAAATTGCAATGTCTTATGTGAGCAGAAAGAATCCAGTAGGAAATGTAAATGACATAATTAGGGGATTCTTAGTCACCGCAGGTACTGTATATTCGGTGCTGAACTTTGTACGACTTGTCTTCTTGGAATAAAGAGCTTACCTCAACTCGTGAAAAAAATGCCGTCGATCTTATCCATGAAATAAAATAAAATTTGGTGATAGTTTGATCTTATCGTTCCGAATATTCATACATATCACTTCCTTGTTTCCTTTCCTTTTATTTCAAATGTATGGTCATTTTACCAGCCCTTATTGATTTCTCTAGTCTCTCCCATTGATTGCTTCCCATAATTCGGAGTAAGAACGAATCCCTGTGCTTATATCCGTTCGTCAAAATATCTCCATCGTTTCACGGAAGGTTAGCGATAGTTTTCTTTTTTTCTATAAGCGGTCGCTGAATTTTTCTTTCCTTCCCCTTTGCGACCGCTGCAGTTGAGCACATTGTCATTTGATATCGCGGAAGTTGTGATCGCTTTCCCTTTGCTTGATTCTGAGCGGAAATGAGATTTGATTTCCGTCGGGAGATTGCGTTGTGAAGTAAGCAGTAGTGTACTCACTCTGTTGCGAGGGATGTCGGACCATCCAGGGGAATAGTTTGTGGGAGGAGTTCTCCCTCTGGCTCCAAGGATTAATTTGTTCCGGCGTTTCGCGGGCGTAGTCTGCAATCATCTGCGGGGTGATCCAATCACCAATCAGCCCTTCGACTCGGTTAGAAGCCCCAGAACTCTTCCTACTACCTCTGTATCCCTCCATCACCTAATATTCGAATTGTTTTGTCGTTTGTTATGTCTTTACATTCTTACGCTCCAACATTTATAGCACACTTTTCTTTATTATAGTGATCATACAATTTTTTATTCTTCGTCATTGATTTTCATGGTACATATTTAGTGAATTTTGTGGAGCGTGGTGGCCTAGTGAGTAGAGCACTTGGCTGCCTATCGAGGGGTCTTGGGTACAAACCCCTGGTGCAGCCTGGGGGCACCTGCAAATTAAAATCTTTGAAGAGCGCGGTGACCCCAGGGGAAGGAGCTGACCCCCCTACCCTGAATATGTGAACTTCACTCGCCTGTGGCCTAATGAAGGATGAGCTCTACCCTCGCCTAATCAAACCAACTTTCGAGTTGAATCACTGAATGAGTAATGAATTGTAATATTGTTTCTTCAGTTGCTATGTTTCCTGGATCCTTGATTAATGGAAATTTGTTTTGTGTCATATGTTGTTTTAATGGCACAGTGTCCCTTAGGCAATAAAATATCTATCAATCTCTCCATCATTTTGTTGGACGAGAGTCATGTATGCATGTATTCATGCGCGAGGGATCTATCTTTTTGCTCAGTGAAAAGCAGGAAGACGTTTCTGTTTCTTTTGTGGTTTGTTGTCTTCCTCGGGGAAAGCGGAAATTCCTTTCTCACTTTAACCCGCCAATGTGGGTTCGGTATAGATTAACTCGTCGTTTAGAGTTGATTTTATAGCGCCGTGACAGATAGGTTTACGCGGCTTAGAAAATTTCTTCTTCCTTTCGATGCGAAAGTTCCTGATTTTTAGTCATCCGCTTGGATGCGCTCGTGTAATATGATATTTAGAAAGTACGAAAGGGATGAGCTAATAATGTGAGGAGAGTCTTGAAGCCGCTTGTTGATCAAAGCACGATGGGGCTGAGGATACGATTTTACCATGTTCACTGCTTTTTGAACACAAGTCCCCTGAATTATCGTCATTCCCGCCTTGAAAAATACCTTGAAAGATTAATCGAAAGAAGCCAAATAATCTTTCCTGGCTAAATTTTTTTATATTTTTTGTAAATGTGGAATAAAAGGCTGGCCATACCATATCAAATATTTATTTCTTCATCGTTTACATTCAGAAATTGAAGTTTTTTGTTTGCACAGCTCTGCGCTCAACTCTCCTACCTGTTAATATTTTTTACATTTTTCATAATTCTTTTTGTTTCACACCATTCATGGCATGAGCCGTGTTTCTCTCCCGGATCGGAGTCTCTCTTCGCCTCTCTTCCCTTCCATTTATGCTTCATCACCTGCGATTGTCTTCATCACCAGCATAGATCTTCATCACCTATTGAATTTATGTGAAATTCTTCATTACTGCCGCGGTGGTAAGTGGTGGTGAAACTCGCATTTATTGCCATGGGAAAAATTCCCCTGGATAGGGAATCGAGCCTTTGGCTTTCCGTGCGGACCACTGCACAATCCAGGTTCCTATTAAGGCAACATTACCGAGGTTCAACGGTGCTATTAATCAGGCCATGTGTCGGTCCATCCAAGCTGGCAATACACGGGAATATATTCAATTCAATTTATTCAGTCACCATAAGCATTTGAATTATTCATGGCTTTGTCAATAATATTACATGTTTTACACTTCATATAAATTTAAAAAAATTCAAATATCAAAACAATATGAAAAATACAAATACTTACATACAATTTACAATTTTTGGGGTTAACACATTTCAATTATACATTTAAATTATTTTGCATTAGAAAATCATCTACACTATAGAATAATTTACATAAAAGTAGTTTTTTACAGCACACTTGAATTTAAAGGAACTTTTGATATTTTCAATATAGGTAGGCAATTTATTGCACATAAGTATTCCCTTATGATCTATCCCTTTAATCGTTTTAATTTACTTTGTGCTGACTTACATGGAATGCATTTCGGCTTCTCTTATTATTGATTATGAGGATCACAATTTTTTTATTTTTGTCAATAAGAGACACTGTTTCAAGAATGTATATACAAGAAAGAGGTAAAATTTCTAGTTTTTCAAAAATAGGTTTTCTGGGAGCTCTATTATTAGAATTAGTTATTATGGGAATATTTTTTTTGCATTTTAAATAATTTTGGAGGGAAGATAGAGGAGGATTGTGGATTCCACCGCCATTCGCGCCGCAGGATTGACATATTTCACATTTGCAGCCAAGCGTAGCGTTAGCACTGAAGTTCCCTTGCGTTGGCATTCTTGATGGACAACTAGGACCTCTTACCGTAAAAGAGTAATTAGGGTAGCGTAGTGGTGTACGCAGAGGCTCGGAAAGCCGAAGGCCCGTGATTCCAATCCATGGGTCCAGGGGAATTTTTCCCACGGCAATTTTAATGAACCTGAGTTTTGAGTTTTGCCGTCCTAATTTCAAGTTAAGTATTTCAATGGTCTTCTCCTCTCTCCATCTCTTCTTAAGACTTCCTATCACAACTTGCTCTAAACATTCTGTTCTGCCAAGCTCTACAGATTACATCAGGTTTACATGGTTAATTGCAATTTGCTCATCACCCCAGCCCGTCTCCCCTCCAAACTTGATATTCCCTCTTCAATTCACTGTAAGGCCTACTCCCTTTCATTCTACCTAAAAATCCTATTCTACTCCTTCCTCTCCCTCGTTTACCCAACATTCTACCCTCCAACATAATTTTCAGCATCCCCTCCCCGCTCAATACTCGCTCTTTCCATACCTTCTATCTACTCCGTTTCTCACCAAGAAGCTGCCTCTCTTCACCCACCATGTCCAGCACTTCGTAGTCTCTCCTCCTCTCCTGCGCTTGATACGCGGAGGAATTTGTGTGCACGAGTTGAGTGCCTTTGTCACGTTAGGTCGTTTGAGGAGGAACAGGAGGGAGTGGTCGCATACGCAGAGGACGAAAGATCTGTTTGGGTTTCTCACGGAATCCTCTCTCTCTTCATCCCACCTCTCTTCTTACGCACACAATTGCACACGCTCACCTGAATGTGAAGCGAGAAAAAGGCGTGAAAAAAAGACTGCTGTTGTTCATCCATTGCCTGTCTATTTTCCTACCATTCTCCCCTCTATTCACAATGTTTTTTTTCCGATGACGAAGATTTCTTTTTTGGACTACATTCCGTCTTATTATTAAGATCTCCCTAACTTGCTTTGAAACAAACTTTACTTGTAGTGTGTTATGAATTACATATTTGAATACTCAACAGATGTAGCAATGCTGTAGCAATGAGAGGTCAAAAACAGATGTAGCAATACATTGCAGTATGTATTCGATGTCCTACTCATATATAGTATACAATTACTACTTACTGACTTTCTTAAAAAATAGTTCTGCAGTAACCCGCCAAAGCTTAAGTTTTAAATTAAAAAATATACCGCGATTTAAAAGGGTGAAAAAAGGTTTCATACGAGCACGCAACCCCGTGTATAAAAATGTTAAGTAAAAAATAAAAAACTACTTTCAAAGGAGGTGTGGACTTCTAACGTAGGATTAATGCCAATTCGGTTTCTTTATGCAATGCATGTGGACTTTCGACACGCATATGAACTCTCGTAAGTTGTCTTACATAAATTTAATGATTACTGAATAGTATGACCTGTGTTGGAGAAATATTTTACTTATAGGTATGGGGGATGTTAAGTCAAGTTAAGCAGCTGTAAGCGGGGATTTAGTGCGTGCGCTTCTGAATCACATGGGTATCTAATATATTTTGCTCATTCTTTCTGACTATGGCACCCAATTGGTTCACCGGAAGCACTGGTGCATTATGAGGGGCGTTGCGGCGTCTGGAGAGACATCTTTCGTCGCCTCCGCGTACTATTTTCCGTTTTTTTTTTTAAATCCTAACCTCTTGGTGTCTCTGCTGCGTGTATGTTGTTGATTCGGCGTTGGTGTGAATCCGGTGATGGTCGGGCGAAGGAAGTGTTCGACTCGACTTTTGCTTTTTCAGATGCGCTCCAGCCTCTAAATACGTATTTTGGTCTCGCTGACGATGACGTTTCCAGAGCAGTAACTCTGTCTTTTACGTTCGAAGGAGCGCAGTTACACTCTTTTTTGTTTTCACTTTTTTACGGAATGAAAATTTTTACGAGGCCAAAATGTGAAGAGGAAATATCGTGCGTGTGTGAGTGCAATGACTAGGCAGTCTGTATCAAAACAGTTTGTCGAATCTAGCCTTCTAGACAACCTCTGGGGCATCTTTGATTGCATCTCATGTATATAGTTTATAAGAGTTGACGTTGCATTTGCGATGCGTTGGAGAATAAATACAACATAAAATAAATAATATAGGCGAATTTAATCGTAATAAATAAATAAATCATGGTTATATTCTCGCGCGATATTTTTCATGTTATTATCGCTAGAAATCTATGATAAATATCAATAAAAATTGTCATGTTAACTAACGTATCGTTATTCATATACTGGCTCTCAGAAATATTGCACAATCGCATTGATTTTTCTCGAATATTGTGGGCTTTTCTGAGTGCGAAAGCTTAGTCATTGAAAATCCCGTGTATATTCATACCAATTGTTGGATAACTGAGGCGTAGTTAGATAAAAAGTCCGTAGTGGTTCCTAGTTGATATTATTGTGGCGAGGTGATTGTATTTAGGTTGATTAGAAGTTTAGCCAATTGTATTATTAATGGGAATAACTCGCAACGGTGCATTCTTTGTGAATTCAGTTCTCGATTCTCTGTTTTGAAGACCTTTTCGTCATTTACGCTTTTCCAAGGTTTCACAATTTGAAATTTACCGCGCGCATAGATTAAACGTCAGTTTCTAAGTCATGGTAATTGGTAATAACCGTTTTTATGCAACATTTTGTTTAGATGAGATTCTACGAAATAGAATCTCGTAATAGAATTCATCATCGCTGATTGACAATCCTAATAATGGTTTGACGCAGCTCTCCACTCAATTCTCCTATCAGCTAATTTTCTTTTCACATGTATCTTGTCTGTCACTCTCTTCTTTACCTGTTCCATTTATTTTATCCGAATCCTTCCTTTTCCTTTCTTACAATTCACTTGTACTTTGATGGCTGTCTTCACAAGTCCATCATGCACCAAGGAATGGCCGATTATGCTGTTCTGCCTTCTGATTAAGGATCACATGAGGTTATTAAAATGAGAAATTGCAATATTTCCACTGAGTTAAATAATATTAAGAACTTCCACCACATCGCGCCCAACATCATACAATATCACATGAGGCTTCTCTTCCCTCATGCTCTTCTTAAGACTTCCGCATTGCCCATCATTTTTCTGTAGCGCTATGTTTCGAATGTCTCCACTCACCCTCCTTTCTCCACTGCCGCATATATGAAAATAAAAAGACATGCATGGCACAAGTGTTCGGGAAGATGGTGCCTCAGTGGCGCCATCTGGGCGTCGTCGCCCACGAAGATTCCTCTAGAGGTGAGTGGAGGCCTACGCATTGGGCCCCAGCGGTTCATCGCCCCCTTCCTCCCCCCCAACATCATAAGCAATGATGAAAGGGAAGGCATGCCAAAATATGCGTGCCTCTTATGACTCAGCGAACACTCACGGGAGCATTGCCTTGGGTGTTCTCTCGGAGTGAAACGATCGACTGAAATGGATTTAGCGTGTAGGGTACGCATTATTTCTGCAAACATTATTGAAAACTCTTTGTAATAATTGACGACATCCATCGAGGTTGCAAAGCAAAATGAGGATACATATAATAGTGATAATTTAATCTTTGTAGTTTAAGTTAAGGAACCGAGGTCGATGTGTTAGAAGTGTTCCATCATATGCAGTGTGTCGAAAGTGTCCATCGGCTAATTGAGTGGGGCCGCTCTTAGACGAAAGTTGTTTTTCTCTATTGTTGTTTGTTTGTCTAAGTCGCACACTTGAAGATTGAAACAATTTTATAATTTAATGCTTATCTTTAATGTTTTACCCTACCAGAATACTTTCTCTCTTGAATATAAGTTAAAACCTCGGAAAAATAACATGACCATAGTTGTTGTTTATTTTCTTCGGGGCAATCTTGCACAGTTAATAAAAAGAAGTCTTTTACGTAATTATATTTTATGATGGTGATGTACACAAGTGTATTTTTTGTCATGTTACCATACTCCTTGGAATAACATACAAAAATTGAGAAAGAGAAATTTCGTTCAAAAGTTTTAGTGGCGCCCTTGTATCTATTATGAAACTTTGTGGGTCGTAGTGCAACAGAATGATTTGAAATTTCCCCATTAATCACGATTTTGTATGGTATCGATTTATATTACTAAATTATAATTTTTATAGCATTTCCGATAGTATTTGTATTACACTCTCCCATAAATTCTGCACATAGTCTTTCAGACCTGAAAATGATAAAGTGTGTCGAAAGCAGTCGTCAAGAAATAGTTTTATAAAAGCAAAAAATGCGTATCATCAGTTCAATTTATAATTTGAGTTCCCTTATTTTTAGATATTTGACCCGATCGACCCGCCATTTTTGTAAAACTTACTAATTTTGACTTTAATTTTAGAGTTAATTTACTAATAACTCAAAAAAGTTATCGGCTACTATCCCATGCTTTAATTTTGCCATCATTTTTTACAAATAACGAATATCGTAACCTTTTATGGCAAGACGAATTTTATATACTCCAGAAATAATCCGCATTAATCGTCATTTTTGGAATGCTGACATAAGAACGCCATAACAACCTGCAAAAAATGGCGGATTTTCAAAGGTGACATCCCAGAAAGAGCGGAAAGCCTATTTTACGGGCTTAAATCAATGAAACACAATTAGAAGAGAATTCGCTGGAATTAACATAAAAATGAGAACATATGCTATATGCTTCGTTCGTTTTCGTCATCTCCCGTGGATCTTTTCCGAGCACACAGTTCGATGCATCGTGAGTGGGCCCCCGAAGTTTCCCTGTTTAAGCCAAGTCGTCCGCAGGAGTGGTCGTTTAAAAGATTCCGACGAAGGAGCTGGCCAGCGAGGGAAATCGGTCGAGAAAATGAGGAAAGCGTGGGTTTCCACTTAAAGATGTGTCTCGTGTGGGAGCCTAAGAAACCACGAAACATTCTCATTTTACTCCTTCATCTTTTTTTTGAGGGCTCAACGAAAAAAAAATAAGACGTAATGTGGGGATGAAGTCATTACAGCTTTCGGAAAGTGGTTGCATTCTGTTTTTTTTCCTTGCTCCTGATATTTAAAAAGAGGATCGTTTTTTCCCCTTCTGCTGGATGCTCCGTGTCTGGGATGATGGTTCTAGCACTAGTTGCGTGTCAATGTAAGTCCAGTGGGTCCCACCAAGCGTATTTTTAAGTCCTTTATTACTCTGGGTATAAACGAACTCCAATACGTATGCGTTCGACGAAATATTTCTCTTATTTTTTTCGTTTCTATCGGAGCTAGAAACATACTGGGTTTCCAAGTTAATGTCCCGTGTGTTGCTCTGAATGTTATCCGTGTATATTAATAGCTCAAGAATTGTAAACGTGGCACGTAACCTCCTCTAGTGTCTCTATAGCGGCTCTCAGCCTAATTCGTGTAAAAGGTGTACGTCTGCTCGCTGTCTTCTCACATCACTCAAAGACTTCCCTCGCGAACCACGGCTGCGTCACTGACAAGTAGGGTTGCGAGTAGGCCAAGAAGCAAAGGCATTCCTTTCACCGAGGCATTGCAGGAGGCAGAGAGGGTTTATGTTCGCGTGGTTGGCTTCGTGCACTACCGGGGCTTATGGGCTGCCTTCCACCCCTGGCGCCGATATCGAAAGATTCACTTCGTGGGCTTCGCCCCGCCATGCCATCGCGTGACTCCGCTCCGACAAAGTTTTGCGTACCTACTTAGCGATCCCGAATGCTCAAAGTCTCGGCAAGACATCCACCACTGTGTCTTATTCGTAACTTGGGCGACGAAGTGGACTAGAAGTAATTGATGTACAAGTTGATCTTGTTTTATATGTAAGCTTTCGCGGCGTTCAGGTTCGCAGTAGGGTATATTTCTGGGTTAGGTCCGCGTTGTCATTTTGAATGCGACGTTTCACCTACTGTGCTGTGAGCGTCCTCAGGCTTGGATGAAGTCATCCTGACCTGAGGACACCGACAGTAAAGTATGTGAAACGCCGCCATCAAAATGACAGCGCGGACGGAACCCATAAATATACCCTACTGCGAATAAGTTGACCCTCTTTCACTGTTACGATTTCGCGGTGGATATTTATGGGGAAAATAATTTGTTTTATTTTCATGCCGGAAGGCGACAAAAATACCTCGAATTCGAAGCAAGTCCAGGGAAAGGCAGTCGTCTTTTATACAATGTGGCTATCTAGTTACGACGAAAAAAACCATCCTCAATGAACCATTCTCTAATTATTTTCAGAAAAACGCGTAAAGCGCCGCCCCTATTTTAATGATTTGGTAGCGTCATTTTTTTCTTCAATTATTAGCTTCCCGGACGATTCTGTTGAACCGAAGTAATGCCAATAGCCTTAGCGTGTGATATGGTTTTCAGGGAATCTATCCTTCAGAACATCTAATACAACAATTAATCCGGTATTGAGTGACCCACTCTGGACTCGAACCCGGTGGTACCAGGAATAGCAGCCCCCCCCTCCGTCTCGAGGGCCAACATTACCTCGCTGTGAACGCAAGAGTTACAACACAGAAGCATCATCCTCTCTCTTATTCTCACCACATCTCTGTGTCTCTGGTTCCCTGGTCCATTTCCCTCCCCCTTCTCAACGCGGCTCCTTCTTTGGCATTCCGGGGTGACTCTCTCTCGGTGAGGGGGTGGAATGTGTCACTCCACCCTCTTCAACCCTCCCATCCATCCCCCTGTCCGCGAACGTGCCAAATTACTCAAAACAAGGGTTCCTGTCGGCTCCCTTGACGGATCTCCTCCTTTTGAAGTCTTTGAGGGTGAAGTGGGTGACGGTTTTGAGGAGGAAAGGGCCTGTTTCGTGTTCCTGCGAAAGGGAATTACCCCAAATCCACTCTTCGCTCTTCACACTCAGGCCAATCCAACCATGGCTACATTTCCTAGTGGAAACAGCAGTCAGCTCTATCCGCGGTTAGGAGTGAAACCCGAATTAGTCGACGCAAGTCAGCTGTGACGGTGATGATCTCATTAGATTTACGCCATTGGGCTAAGCACTTGATTATAAAATTCTTATTCATTCCAGCCACATTTCTCGAAAAAGTGGTTTAGACGACATAAAAAAATAGTGGACGTACAATAAATGCGGGTTATGGTTTTTATCACTTGGGGCGTTGGCATCAATCGCATTCACTTATGGAGATAATATAGGATTCAAAGAGAGTGGGTGCGTGCGTGCTTGGGAGTCGCTACACACGCACATACGCGGCGAGGACCGCCCCAATCCCCTTTCTTTCTTTCTGTCTTTCGCCCCTTCCCATCAACCCCCGCGTCCCAATATTCCCTTCCGCTGCGATTCTTTGTGGTCGCCGTTCCACCGAAACCTCTTAGAACAGAGGGCGTGGGACGTCTCCACCAAACTATTCCTTCTTTTCACCTTATTTTCTTTTCACCTTCTTTCCTTATTTGATGATAGTCATCATCGATTCGTGATTCTAATTGTATCGGTTCATTGTTCAGACTTTCGAGTGACTACCTTAAGAATTGTATGAATAATATTGCATAGTGTTCTTAAGCAAGCCATTTCACCTAGCAACACGGTCTATTCAATGTATGCATCGGTGTAATTGCATTTGTTTATAATTTTTGAGTTATAATTCTTAATATTTTGAATTTAATTATTATATAATTTTTAAAAATAGTAATATTTTATGAGATAACTATTCTTTCATTTTGTAGATACTTCTTCAAAAGTTTTGTACAATCTTGAATGGTGAAATGCATTAATTTGTTGATGAATAATTTTTGGTGTAGAAAATGTATATTTTTCATGCTGTGCACTAGTGGCTGTTATGGAGAACCTGGCCCAGTGGAAATTCCGAATATCAACCTACAATACAAGCCTATGGCATTTAATTCCTCTTTTACTGTGATCTTTTTCTCGTAGGCGTGGTAATAAATGTAAAACGTCGTTTTACGAAAACAAAAGATCATAATTAAGAAGTGCACACTTTAGAAGACCCGTTCTATTTCGGACTATTCTGTATTTCCGAATTTGGTCTCGAATTCGGATGACGTCACAGTTTTAGCCTACGTTTCAATTCAAGGTTTACAGGCATCCCTGCATTCCTTATTCCTTTTTTAATGGGACTCTGATTGTCCCTCTTTGACTACTCCTCGGCGCGCCCAGGCTGTCCGTTGAGTCGCATGCGTGCTGGGTGCGTGAGGAGCGTGTCTTGTCGGGGTCACCTTCAGAAGCCACTCCGCGTCGTCGTTTCGCCAATCTGGAAAACGCATTTAATTCCGTCGCGCAGAGCCTGACGGGATGGTTTGTGGTCGCAGTTAAATTTTACTGCTCCCGATGGCTCGCTTGGGAGGCCTCGCAAATGTGTCATCGCTTCTTCGTGGATGCTTGCTCGGCTGCTTTGGTTCGGAGCGAACTTCTCGCGCTATGTAGGTATTAACACCGAAACCGAGTACTCTTTCCCATTTCCTATTACCGTCCACGCCGGAGGACGTCATGTTCAGAATCGCTCCTTATTTTTTGTAACTTTACACATTCAAGTGAGTGTTTTTAGTTCGGATGCGTTTACTTTGGCTTATTTGTTTTCCTTGCTTAACGATAAAGCGGCGTAGGTTGTAGTAGGCTATCCTCATTACGCCAAAGAGTGGTTTTTTTCTCTTTCTTGTGAAACTTTCCTTTCCTTAATTGATCATGGAGGGGGAGGATAAATATCAGCAATATATATGTAAAGAATGTTTTTTTTCTGATGTTGGACCGAATGATTTTGGCACAGAGCTACATTTGAGTGATAGTGTGGAATATTTGAGGATTAATATAGCTCTCTCACTACAAATCCAGCGCCGCTTAGTCGCTCCTTTAACTCCTATATCGAAGGCACTGGAGCCAAAATATATGTACCCATCGGCTTTCTGGGGCTGTAGCCCGCTGAATACAGTTGTAGTAATTTTGCTTACAAAGACAGTGAATTCTGAGAAGTAGGTACTAAAAGATGTAAAATTTTAGGTTTTTCCCGGCGTATAGATTGATGAAAAATTTCTCGGGATTCCCCCCGGGTGTGGTATTGGGTTAATTCTCCCAACGTTTCAATGGCTGAGCCTGCCATCGTCTTCAGGGGTTTACTCCTAATGGTACTTTTTTACGGTACTTGAAAAAAGTACCCAACCCCTTTGAGAAGACGATGGCAGGCTCAGCCATTGAAACGTTGGGAGAATTAACCCAATACCACACCCGGTGGGAATCCCGAGAAATTTTTCATCATGGTGCTAAAGGAATTAAATGAGGATGTAAGGAACAAACTGATGTTACAGTCCGAACGAAATTGAAATTATTGAGAAATGGACGAAGAGATGTTACAATGCAGATGAATTTGCGATGATAGTTAAGGATTATCGGGTGTTCCACCGTGTAATCTCCTCGATGGCTGCCCTCGTATCGGGGTGCTCCATCCTCAGCCCTTAGGGTGGGGGACGACTCGCTCGTACTGCACGGAGGAGTACCCGATCGTCCTTCACTATTAGCATACGCCGAGGAAACATCAGATCTTTTTTCAAATTTGCGATGAGTTTGCACATGCCAATGCAATGGCGGAACGAATTAAAAAATTGTACATGCCTCTGCCTAAGGAAATTCACAAAAGCAAACTCTCAATATTGAGACACATGACTGAGGAAAAAACATGAAGCAAAAATGAATGGTTGCCATTTTGTCCCCTGCCCCGAATCTGGGGTTTGAAAAGAGAAGTGGGCATTTAGCATGGCGGCGCCAATTTACATAAAGACATATATCCATATGCAAACGCTTCATCCCGGGTGGACGAAAAGAAAAGGGAAAAGCTTTTTCGAAAGGAAATGAGACATCTTTTTATATCTTTTTAAACGTGAACGTTTTATGCCACTGCACGTCCAGAGGAGTGGAGCCAGGATATCTTTCTTAATTTGCATAATACTATCGTGAAAGAAATTTACTTTGCTTCTTTTTATGGAGAGAAGGAATTCAATTATTAGTAAGGAGAGTGTGTGGATGGAAAGCTCAAAGGAAAGAGTGTGATTACTGAAAAATATATACCACTCCTATACGAATGACATGATACATATGAAATGGACCACTAGTGTACTTTTAATATGCAGCGAGGATATGGGATCCGATTTAGAAAGACTTAATCCGTTAACTTCATAATATATAAAGGTAAGCTGAGCGGTATGTCTAGTAATGCTCCGTGTGTACAGAAAGCGTTACGTAGATGTTAAACGATTTAGTTTGGGAGCCGCTAGAGATTCATTGGCTGCTCGCTAGATTTAGATTGCTTGAGCAATTGAGAATATCTTTCAGAATGACGCAGAGAATATAAGAACCCATTATATTCCCAGCTCCGACAGGAGCGATAAATCAAGAGAGATATTATTCGGAATGGATAGGTGTGGGAACTCATTTTCCCCCCAATGAAGGACTTAGATAAATGCTGGGCATAATCGAATTTTTGAACAAATGTTAGCTACATCTCCTAAATTGACCGTCAATTCGATTCTGTTGTACGTATCTATAACTACTTTCTACTGAGATAAAGGATATAGGAATGTCTTTACCACCAGAAAACTAGTTATTAAGAATTGTTAGGGGTAATCTGTGAAAATGAATTACTCATGAATCATGGTACAAGTACTCGTCCTTTTGAGGAGGGATAATTATATCCCGGCGGCGGTAGATATTTTCAGAGAATGCCCTATTCCTACTTGAGTGGTTTGTGGAGGGCTCTTCAACTACAATACTCATGCTTTCTGAAAGGGATGCATATGGTTACATCGGGACGGTATAGAGAATGTTAAGACTAGGGATGGACGGATCCAGGTTTTTTTCGGATCCGGATTCGGATCGGATCCTTGATTTTCGGAGCCGGATCTTTCCGATCGGATATTTTCGGATACAAATGCATTTTCGAATTCCTGACGCTGAGATTCCCCCAATGATTGTTCAATCTCTTGGGAAGAGTCACACACTATGCGCCAGTCGTATTTTGCCTTTTTAATTTTCCACGGCTGAAATTCTGCTACATAACCTCTGCAAGAGCTTTCAAACAGAAAGGTTAATGAGTAGGACAAGAATCGCATGCGACGGCGCATTAGAAGATAGAATCGGAACTCTTTCCACCCATATGGGGAGTTGCATTCACTGAAGCTATTATTTAAAATTTCGCATCCAGATCCGATGTCTTCCGCGACTTTGGATCCGATGTATCCGATGAAGGGCAATATCCGCGGACATTTGGATCCGAGGTATCCGGTCCGACCATCCCTAGTTAAGACCTATTTATACGATACACAAGTTGCTTTGTGAATATCTGAACGATTTTGGTGGACCGGAAAGGAACGAGTGTGAATGCATGAACACAATTAGAATAGGTTCCGTTTAATTTTCATTAATTTGCAACAGTTGGGTGGTCACACGGCACATATTCGCGATCATCCTCGCATTCATACATTTACATATCCACTCGTACGTGTAAATGCATGGTGTAAAGAGTCCTCTAGAACTGGAGTTCATCCAGTCCTGAGCATGTCAGTAGTAGGAGCACCTGTGACATGCAATATAAGCGTAAATGGCGGAAATATGACTCCTTCCTGTGTATATTTTTCACGGCTTGCGATGAGTCATACAGCAATTAATATTCTTCAAAGAGGCGGAGAAGAAATGGGGGCGCAGAAATAGAATGTGGAGGTAACGCCACAAAGATTCCACTTCGCTTTCCCTCGCCGTGAATTCTCGGAAATTGCCTCATATGAAAATAATAAACCAGTTGCGTTGTTTTAAGTAAATAACTTTCTTAGATGTAACATTGGATTGCATGGAATTGTTTTTAATGAATTACCAAATACTTATCCCGCTCTCTTCTTTGGAAATTCCTCTGCTTCATTCTCAGCTCTCGTAAGTGGCGTAGCCAGGAATTTTGTTCGAGGGGGGGGGGGGTCCAAAACCAGGGGGAAAATGTTTTGAAAAACAGGGTACTAAGCGGAGGGTTCAAAACTAATTTTAATCTTTTGTAAATTCATGATTTTTCAATATTTGGTTTTCTTTTGTGATGCAAAGTAATTGTGCTTTTATATTCTGGGGGGTCCGGACCCCCCCCCCCGACCATCCGCCTAGCTACGCCACTGGCTCTCGTAGAAAATTAAGTTGCAATACAAGCTGATCAAAGACACTAGTAAACTATTTACTGTTTTTTACAATAAATATTTTCAAATATATTCGTTTAAGAAGAAATTAATTGATTTTTAATAGAAGCTTACATTTTAATGAGTCTTACTCAAAAATGAGCTCTAATGATCGAAAGGAGAATATGAGTATGTCAGGTCAAATGAAAATTTTTGTAATGGAAGAGTCGGAGATTTTTTCAAATTTGGGAATCTCGTAACGACCATGGGAGCACTCATTTGGCAGTGCCACAGTTTTTTTTGTCCTGGAGATATAAATAGGGGGGACAATTACGGCTTTCTATTGTGGTATGAACGGCAAACGTTCGCGCCCCTTCCTCTATTTATTTTCCTTGGCTTGCGATGAGTCACTCAGAAATTAACATCCTTAGCGGAGATAATGCGATCGCGTAACTACGAATGTGAATCCGTCGCCGCGAAGATCCCACTTCGCTTTCCCTCGCCGTGAAATCTCGCGTATTGCACGCCGCCGTGGGACATTACAGTGGGTGCCTTTGTCATTTGTGCTCTGCTCTTGGTTGAATTAATGAGTCGCTCGTGGACGGAGCGAAGAAAATTCATCCGGGGAATGAGTTTTAGTATTTCAAACACAATTGCATGCTTGTTTCAAAACAGAGATTTAAGATTCCTTTTTTCTCCTTGTATCAAGAGGCATAGCCACAGTTTATCCATTCATGAAATTAATAGCGGCACTCGCATGGGCGACTAAATGCATATTATATCCTCTTCCATTTTTATTTTTTGGTCTTTATGCATCATCACTGCTTTATTCATTTTATAATTATTTGATATTGTGTCAGATTAACATCTTCGCAGTAAACGCTTTGTCCGATCTTACCTGGCATGGGCATACTTGTATTAAAGACTCACTGTCTGTAGATTTTGGATCTTTATGAAAGTGTATTTGCGTTTTAGTCTCGTGTTGCACGCTTGGTGGCAGCTGATACCACTTCCAGCAATTTGTACGTGTTAAGTATTTATAATATTGTACATATATTTTTCGTATACCTGTTGCATGGTGGTGATTAGCAGAGCCCTCTAGCACAGAAGTGGAGGGCATTATGGAGATATAGACATTGGCTTTGCCATGCGCTGGACTCACGGCTGGAGAAATGAGCATGGAAAAAGACTACGACTGCGCGTTCCAACGATTCGCGCTAATTATCCCGTTCGTTTAAAAACCAAACCCCATTACCCTAATTTCACTAGATGATATTCGAGGTAATTATTGCCATGAACGCCACCAATGTATTCCCGTTGACACTTTGCTTAGCTTGGGCTAGAAATCTTAGATGCTGCATGCTGTGGGACATCACAGTGAGTTTCTTTGTGCTCTGCTCTCCGTTCTCTAATAGAATTAATGAGTCGGTTGTGGATGGGACAAAGGAAATTTATCTGCGGAACGCTTTTACGTCTTTTGTTCCGCGGAAAGGAGACTACATAGAAGAGGTTTATCACACAGAAATTTTAGTGATGCTGCCACTATAGGTAACCTCATTACAACCCTCAGATAGGAATTAACGACGAAATACCATTGTGTAAGAGCATATTTTTTCATCTTCGTCAGAATGGAATGTTTCGTTTCTCGCATCAACCTCCATTCGTCGTGCCTTTTGAAAGTGTATCCCACTGGCCCACGATTTCTCTGCGAGCACGTTTGGTGCACATCGCATCCGTAGCGGTAGTGTGCATTAGTTCCGGAGGACGGCCCTCGGCGCAGTAGCGAGTGAGTGCCTTGGGGTGCTCGGTACTGTGACCGTCATGGCTCCTTCTCCTTCTTCTTCACCCTCGCTTCAAAGGTCGTCTCTGTTTGAGGCCGCCGTGAAAGGCATTCGCCCCCTGAGCATGTTTCAAAGGACGCGCTGAATATTTAGAAGCGGAGAGTTGAAAGCGTATGAGGTGAGTGACCCGCCTCGCGTAAACACGGTGGTCAGACCATCTACACAAGTCGCCTTTCGTGGCAAACATTTTTTTTTCGTCGGCAGTAACACCTATTTTGGGCGGTATGTTTCCTTCCTTCGGACTCTGTTGCTGTGGATAGCGATGAATGTGTTTAATTCTCGGTTATTTATTTTGCGTGACCCCTAGGTTTCATTGATTTTCTCGTAATATCGTTCGGAAGTCTGGTTTGCAGACTAGAGACGCCAGCTCACCATTACTTTCGACTCGTGCGTGTGGACAGAGTCTGAAAAGGCCTGAGATGGGAGTACGAATCGATTGTCGATGTGATCGATCTTTATTCTTAACCCTGATTACGATGACTTCGAGCTTATAACCGGGAACACATGTAGGAAATAATTGCGGCAGAGCCCTGAAGAGGCTAGGATTCATCAAGCGTGTTGTGGAAAGATTTTCGCGTGAAAAAATAACGCTAAGGTGCTATTTTTCACTCGCCCAAATTTCGTTGACTGTTTCGAATTTCGTTGACCATTCCCGGGCGTGAGTGACGTAAAGGTTTCTGGTGAGGGCTTTACAACACATGAAAGAGCAGCCAGCGAGAAACTTGTTTTTTTATGATGCGGAAACCATGGTGATCTAACACGATATTTGTATTCGAAAAAGCGGGGAAATTGTGGATGTAAGCAATAAAATAACTCGCGAGAAATCTGGAAGCCGGTGATGAATGAGAATGATAGTATAAGTTTTAAAGGCGCGATAGCGAAAAAGCTGAAAAATACTGCCGATTGCGACGGAGGCATGATTCCTCTAGATATTTCTTTCTCTAGCTTTGCATCTTACAATTAGATTGGTGAGAGATTGCGAGTGTGCTCTAATTGCGAGACATGTAAGCGAGGTCCTTTCTCCGCCAAGAAGAGATTGTATGTTGCGCATTTGTGTGTGCAGAGCGAATTGAGAAATCGAACCTCGGATGTGTGAAAGGCCGGATTGCGTCTCTTTCTCTCTCTCTCTCTGGAAGGAGTCATTCGCCCAAGATAATCATTGCAATCACAGGAGGCAGCAATGAAATGCCTCAGTGCAGCTGCTGCCCGCCTCACAGCGCAGGGTGACATTTCTGACACGAGGTGTAAATGGCAGCAGGTCACGAGGTCTCGCTGCATTCGCAGAAGCGTGCTCCGTGGACATTTGTCGCGCAACCTCACCGCTGCATTCCCTTAATTATCTGATATGGCGTGATATTTGGAGGAGGCGACGGAAGGCTGAAGCCAATTGCGTCGCGAGGGAAAAGGAAGGGTGGAGGGAAACCCGGCGTTGCGACATTACGTAGCTAACAAAAAATAACTAACAGCATTATATACGATTTTAATTTTTCCTGGTGAATACTTGTGACGAATATTTCTCGGGTTTTCAGCCAGATTAATGCTTTTATATAAGCCGACGTTTCGGGAGATGACAAAACATAAGGGTTGAACGTGAAGAATTTCAAAAGACCTGCAGCCAATCGGGCGACACCTGAGCCGCATTGTTGTCCTCGGTAAACGGTCGATCCGGTTCAGTACGAAATTGGACTTCCAAAGGGTAGGTAAAACGGCCTTGAGGATGGGAGACAAGTCGTCTCCCGAAACGTCGGCTTATATAAAAGCATTAACCTGGCTGAGAACCCGAGAAATATTTGTCACAATTAACAGCATTGTTTTGCTTACAAATGAATATTTTATTAAAAATACTTAGTAAATCCATGAAATATATTACACATTATTTTCCAATCTTCAAATTGGGTGAACGTAGCATAGATTAAATCTTAGGCGTCAAAAGTACAGCGTGGGCACCCAGTCCTACGAATACGTTGAAAATTCCACCCGAGTGGATGAAGGATAATGAAATTATCCCACCGATACAAATTTCGACAGGGAACCATCATATTCAAGGTATCGAATACCAGCGCAGCAGCGGAATATTATTGTCTCAGTTGGAAAGAAAATCCAGAGATGTGGATAAGGGGTGGGGTAGGATAGGCACTGAAAATTCTATAAGTATGCGGTACAAAACAGTCGAGCCAGGTGCCGATATTTCAACTTAAATCAACCAAAAAACATGGCAAACAAAGTGAGAAAGGCCAGGAAGTAGGGCAAAGGAATGACTCACATTTAATTTCTTTGAGGTAGAGTAACAGGCAGTGTCGGTGAACAATATTGAATAAAAACAATTGAAAGTGTGGATAATTACTTATGAAGTGTTTATCTTTCGTCTTCATGCTGGAAAAGTTCCTCAAATTAAAACTTTTTTATTTATAAACGTCAATATTTTATTGTAATTGGTGCGATGGCATGAGTATTTGGGTTGTGTTGTTGGCTGACCCCCTTCACCTTTTTCCCGCCACGGAGAAAGTCCTCCCGACCCCATCCGCTGACCTTGTCTTTCCTCTCTCTGTGAGGGTGGGTGTCCCACTGTTGACCTGATCCAGGGATTGACCCCGCTGGAGAAAGTCGCCTCTCTCGGTCCATCTCTCGGAGAAAGTGCGCAAAGGGGGAAGGTTTCCGGGGATCAACTCCTGTGGCGCGCAGCATCCGACGAAAGACCGAATCACTGAGTGTGGACCGAACACACGTCCCAAATTTGGCTGAAATCGAAAATGGGTGGCCAAAAATTATTTTTTCACTTTTGAATTTTGGAAAAAAACTATTATATTTTCCAATTATAGATTAATAAGTCCACCAAATTACTGAAATAATTTTATTTGTAACTCATTTTTTGAAAGCAGGAGACGTCTGTCAATTGAATGAAAAATGATATCAATTTTTTTTCCTATTTTTTGAGAACATTGACTGAAGTTTTTTTCTACTATTGCGTTATGTTTTAACGTGCCTGAATTTAAATCATTACATAAAAAAATGAACATTTTTAGAATCCGTTGTAGTGAAAGTTTCTCATTCAAGCAATAATTTTTAATACTTTTATTTAAACAATTAAAATGTCCTATTTTTCACGTATTTTTAACATGATGTAGAGAAAAACTTTATATTTTCACTTTTCTTCTCGAAGTGTTCAGTACCATATAAAATAAAGTGTCAACTTTAGTCATCAATTAAAAAATCCTGCCCCAATTTGCCACCCCGCCTCTCCTATCAACATTCATTCAGACTTAGCTGTAGTCGAGGATAATGCGCTAAAAGTGAGACCAAATTACAGTTGTATACACTTACATATACTGCATACATTTGTCATTCCATATTGGTCTTATTGTTCCAATTTTTCCAAGGGCACGTTACGATTTTCTTCGTGAGACATATAATGGACTCAACGATTGCGTTCGCCCCCGCTATCGGCTCACACGCTCATCCCGCCGGACTGGGAAATGAGGGCTCGTTCACATTAATTGCCATAGGAAAATATTCCCCTCCTCCGGGACTCGAACCACGAATGTTTGGCTTTCCGGACCACTGAGCAGGCCTGTACTCCGGGGGCGGTGTTGGCAGGTCGGCTGGTCGGCTATCGCCGAGAGCCCCGAGCTTTGGGGGTCCCCTTCAACGCTCGCGTCTGTATGAAAGGTGTAATAAAGAAAGATTCAAATTGCTCTAACTTAAGTTTTTTTGCAATAATAAAATTCTAAGTTTTCATTAATTTGTTTCATTTATAGCATAGGCACTAAGTGTAAAAAGGTAATTTTAAAAATAAATAAAATAAAGGATTCGAATGAATAATGAGAACTTGATTCTTTTTTGAAAGGGTTATTCGTAAAACCTATTTTAGAGTTATATAAGATTTGTATCATTAAATTTTATAAGTGATAAAATTCTCACTTTTTTAAGTAATTTTATGTGACGAAATTGCTATTTTTATTAGCTTTTATATATTTTTTAGTGGCGGAATGGCGTCAAAATCCATTTCCGGGCATACATTTTCCTAAAAATTTTCCGCGGGAGGACCGCATCATGAGACCCAGCCGAGGGTCCCCATTCACCCCAGACCGCCCCTGCTCTTCTACTTTATCTTGCTTCACGCCACTTTTATCGAGGTTGACGGAGCTAGATGTCCGTGGTTCGATTACCGTCATTTTCCCCATGGCAATTAATTTGAACTCAATCAATTTTGCCAACAATTTTGCCAACGGCCTTGCAGCAGCAGCGACTCCAAAAGGTGCAACAATAATAGTATCTTCTAGTGCACTCCACCGCCATTTCCAGGGGTGGGCGTTAACTTTAGAGAAGCCGTAGCAACTCTGGTTAGCCTTTGACCTTTCTCCCACCTCTTGTTAGCCATTCATCATCCCACCCATTCTTTTCCCATCTCCTATAGCAATAGGACTTATGAAAGACGAACTTTGTGTAGTTTGATGCAGTTGAGAATTCTGTAGTGACAACGAAATGAGTCATGAATAAATAAGTACTCTGGAAATAAGTTGTAAATAATGTGTAAATTAATCAGTAAGAGATAACCACTTGGGACGAATGGAGGAGGATACTAAGAAGAAGAATAACAGGGAACCGGAGGAGCTGCCTTGGGAAGAGGAGAAATGGAGGAATGTAGTATAGAGGCCAATCTAGGGACTTCTTTGAAATGAATCCCTCATGCCTGTTTACGTTTTCTCGTTTTATTGAAGCACCGATATTGGAAAGTAGGACGTCGGTGTTGGCCTCCGAGACATCTTGGACCTTATGAGGCAGTGCGTTCCTCTGCAGACCAGTTCTCTGCGGGTTGTGTTTGTGCTTTCTTCCTCTCCTCTCCTCGTTCATCCGATTCGGATCATCCTAAGTGGCACGGACGGACAAAAAACGCCAAACACTGCTGATTGTGTCTGCGGCGGCGGCGGCGGAAGCACGAATCGAGTCGTCTCGCGAGATTTCAGGGTCATCGGAGCAGGCACGCCAAATACCGCACCGCCCTAAATCGAAGATTTCCCCAGAATCCCCCCCATCCTGATTACGTGGACGGATGGTTCCTGACATTTTCCTTCGAGGAATACTGAGAAACCATCGCTTCAGTGTAATCGTTCGTGATCGTGGTGTATAACTCGTTCTCTGCAGAGCTTAATCCTCTTCCTCAGTCTCGGACTACGGTGGGGCCTATCAGTGGGTCAAACCTATGCTCATCTTCTATCTGAACACTGCCTAGAGATGGCGCCGCTTATAGCGACCTTCCGCCAATCGGAGCTGGTAGAGGAGAAGTGGAGGATCATGGGGTTGCCACTGTTAGGGGCCACTGCTACTAAGGCCCGTATTCTTAGTCGACCCTGTAGGGTCAACCGACCCTGGATACGTCATCAGCCCCTGCATAAACCGATCTTGCCCAACATACGCCACATCAAGCCCTACATATGGCCGTTTTTGGAACTAAACGGGTCCTACTTGATGTAGGGTACCCGAACCAGCCCTACACCCTACAAAAACATGGCGGCCAAATATCGTCTGCTGATCACTTCGATTAAAGAATCTACGTTACAATGGATATTAAGGGAGACGAGCTCACACAAACAATTTTAAAATGTACAGTATCACAGCGGAAAGGTAATAATACTACCACATTATAGCCACCAAGTTAAATAAATTATAAAATTGACTGAACTAATAAGAACAATATGGCGGTATACATGTACCTTTTTTCTACGAATATATAATAATATTTTTCACGTTTGGCAGTTGGAATACTTTTGGGAAACCAATACTTCGTTTTACACATAACCATAGAAAACGCATTTTCATGCCACTATGCCCTGAATTGATTTCCCTCATTAAAATCTAAGTTTTCCTTCGATCTGCGCGTTTGTTATCGTTACTCACAATCAGTACGCTTTAACTGAAAGTACCCACCTATCCCTTATCGAGCGCTCACCCGAATACCGCTTCTTTTGTCTTGCCAATTTAATTCTTTGCCTCACTATATTCATCGCTTTCTTCTCTCCTCAGGCTCCTTCATCAAACTTGCTATGTCCCATTTACAAGAAAACAACGAACATCTGCAAAACATCTTGGATTTTCTTTTTAGAATTCACTTGGTGTTCCCCCCATTTGTGTACATATTGCTCGTGTATTTTGATTATCTTTCCGTGCATTTTTATTGTACTTGATTTTTCTTTATTTTGTTTATTTTTTCCCTGTGTCGCTTTAAGATGGGATAGTTGCTGCCTGCTGGAGACTATATAAATCACAAAGTCGTCTTAAAAATTTCGGGGCATGCGGAGAAGACCTTTTTAACTGTTTTTACGTATCTTAAATTGAAAATTTTACCTCAGTCATTTCTCAGATGTTAAAGTGTCATTTGTGAAATACTGTAAATATTGAATAGCTTGTAAAGATGAAAGAGTGACTTTTTGAATAAGTGTTAGCAAAGTGGAGAAGGGTAGTCCTCGGTTTTAGTCGCGGAGAAAGAGGAAATACGACATTCTTTGCGGTGCTAAGTGGTCCAGGGGAAGGTGTTGGCATGAATGTAAGAAACTCAAGTGCCATAGGATTATTCCGCGGCGAGCTCGACCCTCAGCTACTAAAACTAACCCTCAGGTTGAAGCACGGATTGAGAGAAAAGTGACAGGCTGAGGTCTTAGCATCAGTTTATCTCCTGCGAAAGGCGAGAGAACCCACTGGGTACATCTGTCGCTCAAATGGGTTCTGCAAAGCTAAAAAAAGAGCATAATTGTAATTGGTTGTACAGTAACTTGGCCGGAATAGTTATGGGGAATTTGGCTTTCCTAGGCTGCTAATCAGTTTATGATTAGAACTTTAACATGAAGGTACTTGCAAGGATCATATTATGTAAGTGTTGGGGCATCGAAAGAGCACTTCCCTTAATTCCCCCTGTGAGCCATCTTGTGGACTAAGTGAAATATGAACTTCATTTTCTTTCTTTTGAGTTACATCATTAGTCAATGCAGTTAAAAATTAATTTCTCTTTGTAGTAATGAGATTAGTGGGAAAGGAAAACTTTCCATTCTTGTAATTAGAGTTATGAATTGATTATGAGTGGGAAGAAGACTCGTCGGAAAACTTTTTAAAGGGAACAATTAGAGAACTCGAGATGAGAGTTGGCTGCTTGCGGAGTCCTCGCGCGGAGTCTGGCGTAAAAACGTTGCGTTGCTTCGCCATTCGCTATCTACAGCCGTAGACATGATATCCCTGAGAATCATCTCGTCTAGTTGAACTGAGGGATATTGCAAAAAGTATTGCTTCCCTCCTGCGTCCGCACCTTTCAGAAAAAAAGCTAATCTTTCAATGGAATGAAAAGTTTATTTATTTATTGCAAAATACTTACTGTTATCCCTATATCAATATTCACGCATACAAATATAGCATATAAACTATATTCATTGAATGAAATATAAGAATTACATGAACATTATATCAGATTGAATACTTTACTAGACCTCACAAATATATTTATACACATTTACTTAGCGGATTCCTTACAAATATTCAATCTGTAAAGGCTCGTGACGAAGTAATTAATGTCAAATGTGCCTCCCTGATTCTTCTAGCTATTTGGTTAATATTTAGATGGTTTGTCCGATAAATAATCCTGAACGAATTTCTTCTTACCATGTGTTTTCTTCGTACGGTTCTTGCGGTGTATATTGCATTGGATTCTATTCCTTCGATAACCCTCGGATGCCACCCATATTGAGAATTGATCCCACATGAGATGGAGCCGAGGGACTAAGTACTGCGAAACTGATTTTCTCCTTTTCCACCCATTTCTCACACCTATAACATCGCTTCCTCGCCCAACGCGTTTTATTCGGACGCATGTCTTCCCGCTCGACAGATCTTTTTACCGATACGTATTACTCGTCTAAAAACATTAAGTTAACGCATAAGAATATCTAGTGCAAATTAAATAGCAACAGCATTTCACACTATCTCTTATTTGTAGGATTTACCTCAGAACTTTCTCATATGCAATTTGTTTTGTATATGAGATTAAGGAAACTGTTTTACGCCTCCAATGGTCGTTCAGCAGCTTTTCCTGTAAACCGTTGTTCATTCCAACCAGCCCGTTAACATTTGAATAAATTTTTGGGTGAATTTGTCTGTGTTGTAAGTGTAGTATGTTATTTGCGTTAGCAGAACACTTTAAATTAAACACTGATGAATTTGAATCGGTACACACTTTCTTTCATAAATGCAAGCATTATTTTACCCAAATTATGTCATTATTTTCCTTTTTTAATTCTTTATTTATTTTTTCCGTTATTTTCTACTATTTTTTCCTTTATATTGCAAGTAACTACTGTTTTAATTATTAGAAACGTTTTCCTTTTTCCTATACTTGATTATCCGCAGAATCAAATTATTATTCGCAGTCAGATTGTCAAATTCAACTATCGACATTAACAAAGCGAGAAGATGTCGACGAAAATTCACTTTATACATTCATAACATTTCAAGATGATATCATAAATTTTGAATTAGTAATGAGTCACCGAAAAATACGATACATTGAGGGTGTGAGGAGGTATGCGTCCCCTTGACCAATTTTTTCAGGAGTCACTCGAGAGCGTTCGTTGAGAGCCGAAGTAGGGATGAGCAGTCAAAGCTGCAATTTATTCGCGCACAACATGCCACGCCATTGAACGAGAGTTCGCCACGTGAAAAATGACTTTTTTCACGTCCACTAAACCGGATATTTTTTTGCAATCCGACGGCGAGTAATTATTTTCCGCGGCAGTGGTATCCGGGACTCGTTCCGAAGACGTCGGTGAGAAAAACTTGAAGAGCGGCCCGCGCGCCTTAATAACCTTGTCGGAGATCATTGCCACTTGGCCGGCCGTCATCCCGGATATTGTCCGATCTCCACTCACGCCCACAGAAAAAAAGATAGGGTCTTCGATTTATATGTTTATATATGAATCAGTGGATACTTGTATAGAGTTGTAGCCAACCAATTTATATTCTTTAAAATAGTTTCTAAGACAGCAGATCTTGATTCTAAAATTGGATTCTTAAATTGTGATTCTTTTACTGGATTTTCTCATGATGTAGATAGTTTATCATGTAGTAGTACTACTGATCCAAGATCGTTCAATTATTAATTTAATATGTTGACCGTAGATAAATTGTTAAAATGATTAAATGTAGTCGAAAACTGTTAAGAAAGTAACCTAAAATTCCTTGTAAAAATGCACCCTGCATGTTTACAAAAATTTTTCCTCCGTTAACAATATAGGAGTAGTTACTATGATTTATATGGAAAGTGGTTGCTCAAATATATTGTGCCAAATACTTTTAATTGGATCTGTCCGATAAGGACTGATACAATTTAAAAGGTTCACCATAAATTAAGAGAATTGTTAAAGATTGGTAAATTGGCGAAATCAGACATTTATAATACCTGAAATTTGTGTCGCAATATTTATGATTTTGTTATGCTTATGCAATCATATACGATTTATGCTGTAACTATTTAACTGTGTTTTTGACTTGCCGCTATGTGAATGAATATATTGAATCTTCTTACAAGGCATGTGATATCGAAGAACCGACGATTTATGTATGCGATGAAGGCATATTATTTAATAATAAAGGTAAAAAAATATTTTCCTGCAATTGATGATTGAACGATACTTCTAACTGCCAACTTCTTCGTCACCGAAATGTCAGCTTCAAGAAAATGCGTCCGCTCACCACCGCGCTTTCTATTATCATTGTTTTTTTATTATATTTTTCGCTGATACCTCTCCTTGTAGTGTTCCGACCGTGAGCTTAGAGCATTTGTGAAAATTGACGGGAACTCTTCATTTATGAATTTTTTTAGAATTCCTTAACATTAAGCCTGAAACAAATCTCTCACCGCACATATAATTATTAATCTATATTAACGGCAAAGAACCCTCCATTTGCAAAAGAAGGTCATAAGGCATTGCAGCCATACCCTAAAATTTACGTTGACTGTCCGCCGAAGTTTCTTGTGCACCAATGTAAGCCATAAGGATCTGACGAAACACATGAAAAATTTGATCAATTTAACCCTAGAAGGGCACACTGGGGTCCGGTGGACCCCAGCAGTTTTTTTCTTTGCTGTAACTTTTGTAATGCACAAAATATTGAAAGCTCATACCAATGTAAATTTCCTTTTACAACTTAATAAAAGTTTCTAGTGTGTGGTGATTTTTTCAACGCGCTTATTGCTTTATAATTTAATATTAAAAATGGTCTGGGGTCCATTGGACCCCAGTGTGCACTTCATGAAATTTTTTTGAAATTGAGAAAAAAAATTAACACATTTGTTTATTGCCTTTTTTGTTGCAAATACATTTGTTAAAATCGTATTTATACGTTTAAAGTAATTGAAATGCCATTTATCATTTTTTATCACTTTGGGATATTTGAGGACATCAACTTTTTTTGTGAAATATCTTGGTTTCCTCTTATGCAAATAATTTAGGAATTTCGGAGTGAAAGACGTACGAACAAACTTCAATAGAATGGATTGTGGAACAATAGTTTTGAACATATATTAATCATAATAGTAAACTATTCATCAAACATTGACGTTTGAAATCATTTGGAGATCGAAAGAGAGAGCGAAATTTGGTTTAGGATCTGCCTGGACCAAAAGGAGCAGTGCGCGACGTCAAAACTCCCCGGCAAGCTTGGAAATTACTGTTGGATAGCGCTTTACGAAATAAAATAATGATCACACAAATGAGGAAATACAACGGCAGCGTCAAAATGTCACAATTCCTCAATCGTACCTACCACGGTGATGTAGATGTTGAGGAGATTGAGGCTTTTTTTTAACTTCTATGTTTTTCTGGGGTGCAGAAGACGTGCAACACAAATTTGTATGAACTGTGGTCAACTGAGTTTGGATCTACGTTGTATCAATGCACCATGTCTCTTCACTGATTCCTGTTTTTGCTGTCAACCTTGCGTTTTGATGATAAAAACACGAGAATGCTGCGCAAAACGATCGATAAATTTGCGACATTTCGTGAAATTTGGGAAGGGTTTGTAGATAATTGCAAGAAATATTACACTCCTCATGAGTATTGTACTGTAGATGAACAACTTCTCGGTTTTCGTGGCCGTTGCCCCTTTAGGATATATATGAAAGGAAAGCCATATAAGTATGGCATAAAAATTGTAATGATGAATGATACAAAAACGTTTTACATGGTAAATGCCTGTCCTTACATAGGAAAAGTAGTTACCAATCCAGATGAAACTGTTCCGACATATTATGTACGGACATTGTCAATACCAATTCATGACACGAATAGAAATATTACGTGCGAAAATTGGTTCGCTTCTGTTGAGCTTGTAAAGATGCTAAAAGATTGTTCAATGACTATGGTGGGCACCATTCGTAAAAACAAGCGTCAAATTCCAGTGGATTTTACAAGAAGTACTGTTGTTCGGTCTTCACGATTTGCCTTTGACCCTGACATGACCCTGGTGTCTTTCACACCGAAAAGAAATAAAATAGTACTTTTGTTGTCATCTTTTCATTTGGATGGAGCTATAAATGAAGAGAATGGAAAGCCCGAGATTATTTGCATGTATAATGCCACTAAAGGAGGAACAGACACATTTGATCAACTGCGTCGTGAATGTACAACAGCCAGAAAAACCCTTCGATGGCCAATGCAGATTTTCTATGGCATGCTAGACCAAGCTGGTATAAACGCAATGGTTCTCTACTCTCATATTGATAGTAATGAAAAAATAAACCGGATAACATTTTTGAAAAACTGGCTTTGTCACTCATCAAACCTCATTTGCATCAACGGATTTTGAAAAAAAAAACCTGCGTTCTTCAATCAGGAATACCATTGCGGAAATGTTAAAAATTGAAATATCAGCAATTGATAAATCTGAAATCCTTCAAAGCAAAATGCGATGTAGCTTATGCCCAAGGAATAGAGACAGAAAAACAAGAATTATATGCTCATCGTGCCGCGCTCCGATGTGTGACGATCACCGAAGTTATCTGTGTACTACCTGTACTGGAGTGAGAAATTAACAACAAATCATTTTTTTCTAAAAATTTATATTATACGTGTAAACTAAATAATAGTAATGTACATTTTGGAGCAATAGGAAGTCCTAATGAAATTTGTGAAAAAAATTAAAAAAAAATACACAGGAAAATTTTGTTGCTTTCAATTGCTAAAATTAATACGTTTTATGGAAAGAAAAAATATGAAACATTTTTTTACATGAACTACATAATGTAATACTTAAGCTGTTAAAACTATTTGTCTGTACATCTAAAACGTTCATAATAGTAAATAAAAGTAGGATTGGTGACTTTCTTAAAGAATATTTGTCTTTAGAATGAAAAATATTGTTTTACTTTCATTTTATTATGTTTAAATAACTTATATTTACATATTTGTGTAAGAAACACTTCTATTATTGATATTTACTATATTAATAGTAAAAAAATATCAGGGGGTTGAAATTAAAAATTTTAAAAGTTATGGGGTCCGCTGGACCCCAGTGTGCACTTTATGATTGAAAAAAGAAGTGTGCACTTCTAGGGTTAACTTTATTTTTAATTATATTTCTATACCATTAACCCGTACATATTCTTTTTCTGCAGGCTGTGACTGTGATTGGTTCCTTCGCGCCCTGGCTCCTGCCTCGCGGATGGCCATTGGGTACTCTGGTGTTGTGGGCGGGGCTTGCCCAGGACGCCCTCCTCCCATTGGTGCTCACGCTCGCTGACGCACGTTTCGCCGGATGGGCTAGAAGGCTTTATTCGGGATCATCCAGCTCATCCTCTTCACCAAACGCAGACGAACTCAGGTGAGACAAACACAGCGCGCGTGACTTACATTTGCGTGAAATGAGATAATAGAAAGTAGGCTTTCGCGGTGAATTGATCGGAGGGATCATTCTCGGGTTGTCGACCGGGTCAAATTACCCATGGCCGATGTTTCGATGCTGGACTCGGGCATAGGGCAACGAGTGAATCTGCTTTGAAAGCGATGGCCATGAAGTCAAGCATTGAAACGTCGCCCATGGATAAATAGGGTGGTTTCCTATTTTTTCCCCCTAAATCGAAAGATTATTACTCCTAGAGTACCTACGTATTTCACGCTTTTAGATTTTTAAATGAGGATGTCTATTTTTTGCTATTACATTAAAAGTGAAAAATTTCAAGCGCGCGAAAACGCGACGGCTAAGTATGAATGCTGGGAAGAGCCCGAGTGACGTCATCCTGGTTCCAGCTGCCGCCGTGTGAGGCCACCTTGGTGCGAGGCTATGAGCGCCGATGCGATGCATACCTCCTAGTATGTAGCAGAGTACTCTGCTAACAGGTAGTGCTTGGCTTAAAGAAGGATTAATAATACCCTATCAAACGATGGAAACTTTCCGACCATAGGCAATTTAGTAGGTGATTATTAAGAATTGTTTCCCTGAGCTGTGTGCCTCATGCATGCATTGGTAATCTCAGACGATGTAAAACTCCTATCTACTCGTATAGAATCTAGGTCCCTGTGACGTCACGTGGATTGGTATTGAATTGGCGCCAATCTGGCCTTTTTCAAATGAGGTTAAAATTGACGATTAACATTCGTCTAAACTGGATTTTCTAAAACCAAATAATTTTCATATTATGAATACAATAATGTTGAGTAACGAATCTCAATCAATGTCTTTCGTCTTTTTTTTGACGAAGGAAACTATCCTATTGACCCGGTGGGGAACTAAATATGAATTTCTTCTAATTTTTAAGCAAATATGCAAATAATCCTCCAAAATTATGCCTTTACATTCCATGTACGACTTCATATTTGGACTTGCTTCGTGTCAAACAATGATTAACATTTATTCTCCACCTATCGGATATTGATATCATTTAAATGTTAATTTTCTGAAACAAAATCGATTAAGTTCCGGAGCAGCGGGTCAATTACATTAATGTCCTGGGTGTCATGAGGGCCATCCTCGTCAATTGAGGGCCACATAATTCCTATGGCCAATTTTCTATTCATTTGCCGGCCACGTTATTACAACAATGGGTTCGACACTTGTGGCATTTGCGTAAGTGACCGGCAGGAGTCACTAGTTGTAGCTCGCGCCGCCACGGACCTTGGGACCGATGAGTAATTTTTTTTACATAATTCTTGGAAAATAATTGTAGATAGTGGCAGAATGGAGAATTTTTTAGATAATTACCTGACCTAAAACATTTGCCTGAGCAATTTTTAACGTAAAACAAACAGTTTGGCCAAAAAAATGCAAAATAAAAACCTTTTTGCGACCTTCGACCTCAAATAAAATATTTTGTACAAATACCTTTCATGGTTTAATTAGGTTATATCCCTAATGATCCTGTAAATTTTTGGCTTTTTGAAAATTTATTTAAGGGTGCCCCAATTTTTTGGGCTAATTTAACCGGACTAGTGGTAGCGGCTGAGCGGAATTCTGCCTTGACATACCCACCTACTCCTTTAAGGATTCGTCGTCGTATGCTATGTGTGCTAAAAAGAATCCCAGCTTCTCATCAAGATGTAAGATGTAAGACCTATCGATATTGCCGTGTAGACTCTGATTCTGCAGTCTATTCCCTCGTGGTGTAAAGACCGCCGGAAACGTTAGATGAGTGTAGATATTCGGCGATATGGAAGTAGTAAAAAAATTGATGTAGTAATAATTGTGATGTAAATAATGTAATAACACTCCGAATCGGAAAATAACCTAGTTTTACGTTTCCAGGGGAATCTGATGCGTAATTCCGGTTTTCGATAATTTACCCTATCGGGTTTTAGATTGCCAATAACCGTGCGAAATTTAAAACCTTAACTTCATTTGGAAGTAGCCGAAAAGAATTATTTTCGATGGTGCGAGGGGGGTTGTGTAACTAAGGAGACCCATACTTCGCGGTTGAAGTCCCCGGCAAAGTTTGGTTCGGAAGTTTGAATTTGGAGGTTTAAAGCAGACCCGTCGTTGGGAATAAAGGAATGAATGACTAATCGCACGAATTGTGCATCTATGTATAATATTTTAGCTGTCCGTGACGTTCGAAGTAATTTAATCAGTTTCAGAGCCACAGCCCTTCGAGTGATGGAAGTTACCCGGAAATAGGAATTTCCATCATTTTGAATTTTTTGGGGGAAGTAGGTTGGAAGTCGGGGTTTTGGAAAGGTTCTTCAATATCATTTTCGGGTCCCCATGGCCGCGAGAATTTTTAGCAATTTGGACTTCCGAAAGTGGCCGGAAATATGAGTACATTACTCAGTCAGTCGTGCAAGCGATTTTGTATGTTTTAGACATCATAATAATAATGTTTATAAGGAATTAGTAACGGTAGTTAATGCCCTGACTAAATTTAATAAAGTTTGTGTATTATTGTACCCATTACGCTATACTAGCTCCCTGACTACCTACGGCTATTGCGAGTAAGAAGAGCTTGAAAAAGTACTGTAAGCATAAATAAATTAAGAACCTAAATCACTTCGAATTTGTTATTACCGATACGATGCTTTAATATCAAATATAAATATAACCCAGTTAAGCAGGGCCTGGGACGTCAGAGCGCGTTTTTTGCTGATTAGAAAAAATTCAACTTTGTTGACATATTATTTTACAGTGTGCAACGATAAAAATTTTTTGGTCGGGATCGTCTCTCTTAAAACGTAAGGTTAGAGTGATGAATCGGTCATCGCCCAACTCATGTCGTCCCCATTGTTTCTTTTCGCAACGTGTAGGCGGCAGCACCTTCAGCACCAGCACCAGTTGCGGCAGCAGCAGTTGGAGGCGCGCCGCCGCGAGCAGCAGAAGCACTTGCTGCACCAACAGCTTCAGCAGCAGCTGCAGGAGAGGCGCCGGCGCCTGGAGATGACCCTCGACTCACCCCTGCCGATAGTTCGGGCGGAGCGCCGTGAGGAGGCGCCGTACGCCGTGGCGCCAATCACATCGTCCACGGAGAAAATCCCGATCGACGGGAAGGAAAGCAGCGGGAGACCATTCCACCTCGCACCGCCATGGAAACAGGTGAGACTGTTTATCCCAGGTTGCCATCACACCAGCCACTTGATTCCGCATCAACTCTAGAGCAAGAAGGCGGCCCAAGCGAAGACTCTGTCCTGTTCCCGGATCGGAAAATAACAAAGTTTTACCTTTAAAATTATAATTGAAGTACTTTATACACAGCAGGTTTTTTTTACTAAGGTCGTTGTTTTCATTGCTCTCTATGTTCCCCAAGGAAAGGATCAAGGATCCCAAGGAAAGGAAAGCAATGGGATGCGATAGAATACCATCAGAAGCATTAAAGAACCTAGGTAACAGTGCAATGAGTCGACTAACAAATTTAATCAATAGGATATATGATACCGGGAGCTGGCCTGATGATCTACTTAAAACTATTCTAATACCAATACCAAAGAAATGTAATGCCAAAGAATGTAAAGACTATAGGACAATTAGTCTTATATGCCATGTTACCAAAGTAATTACAAGGATTATATTAAAAAGAATCGAAGGAAGAATTAAAGAAAATATGGGAGAAGATCAATTTGGATTTAGAAAGGGTAAAGGGACTCGTGATGCAATAGGATGCTTGAGGATGATAGGAGAAAGAATGATGGAAGTGAATAGAGATTTGTACATTTGCTTTATTGATTGGGAAAAGGCATTTGATAAGGTTAATTGGAATGTGTTATTGAAAATTTTGAAAGACATTGGCATTGATTGGAAAGATAGGAGATTAATAAAGGAGATGTATTGTAGGCAGGTAGTAGTTATAAAAATTGGAGATGATGAAACAGAAGAAATTGGCATAGGAAGAGGAGTGAGGCAAGGGTGCTGCCTTTCTCCAGAGCTCTTCAATGTTTATGCAGAAAAAATGATGGAGAAAGCTTTAGAAAAAGCTAGAGGAGTTGTAATAGAAGGAGAAAGAATAAAAACAATTAAATATGCAGATGATCAGGCAGTGCTGGCAGAAAGTGAAGAAGATTTACAACAAGTGATGGATGATATAATGGATGTGGGGAGAGAATTTGGAATGAACTTAAACATAAATAAAACCAAGGTGATGAGAATCAGCAGAAAAGAAGGTTGTGTTTGTATATCCTTAGAAGGAAATATCATACAGCAAGTACAGACTTTCCAATATTTGGGAAGTCTGGTAAGATGGAATGGAAGTTGTACTGAGGAAATAAGAAGAAGGATATCAATAGGTAAAGGAGCGTATGGAAAGGTAAAAGCATTGGTAACAGCAAAAAGAATTCCAATAGAGATGAGGAAGAGGTTTATGAAATGTTTTGTGTGGAGTGTAGTGTTGTACGGATGTGAATCATGGACTGTTAAAAAGAAGGAGGAGAGATATTTAGAAAGTTTTGAAATGTGGGTATGGAGACGAATGTTGAAAGTGAAGTGGACTGACAGAGTGAAGAATGAGGAAGTTCTAAGAAGAATAGGCGAGGAAAGAAAATTAATACATATGATTCATAAGAGGAAGGCAAGTTGGTTAGGGCATATATTAAGAAGGAATTGTTTGGAACGGAGAATAATAGAAGGGAAGATAGAAGGAAAGAGAGGAAGAGGAAGAAGGAGGATGGGAATGTTGGATGATATAAGAAGAGGAAGAAAATACAAAGACCTAAAGGAGGATGCTCAGGATAGAGAAAGATGGAGAGAAGTCCAGTGGAAACCTGTCTAAGGACAGTAATCACTGATGATGATATGTTCCCCGCTTCCAATTCACTCTTGATCTTCTTTTCACTTTTCTAGGTCTCCAATTCAATATTTGCATGGACCATCTGATGTCAGTCCATCCTATAAAGATGACCAAACCAGAGTAGTTGCCTGTATTTTACCTCGTCGACTTTATCTTTTTACATTTCCATCGTCTTCAAAATATCATCATTTCTTACTATCAAGTCTACTCTTTCTGTAATGTCTTCTGATGCAATCTCGCTCAGTCGTCAATAACCTATTTCTGTTTTTTTTCTAAATGTCCCAAACCTTTGCTCCATACGTTATCACACTTTCTACCATTGTTTTATATATTCTTACTTTCGTTTTTCCGGCAATAGTAACAGAACATAGAGCTTCTATGACAGTCGTTCCCTTCGTAATCCTATTGTTGATCTCTTGGTTACTATGGTACTTCCGCTCATATCCGGTACCACATCTAACTAAGTACTTTGCTGTGGTTACTCCCTTAATTCACTCGTTTTCTAGAGATAGATATGGTATTTAATTGGAATACTGATGAGGATAATAACATGAAACTTCATTTGACAATTGCAACCCAAGTAGTGGAGCGTAAACAATTATTTTTATCCCACAGAAACTGCAAAAATTGGAAGTTAAATGAAGTATAGAATGTTTTTAAAACAAAACTATGGCTAAATCCTCATCATGGTATTGATTATGTTTCAATATGTCTAACTTACACTGTATAACGTCTGAATCAGTTAAACCTCATCGCGATCATTGGTTATCGATCTTAAGATTGGTTGTGACGTAGCTCTCTTCTCCATTCTGCTGTCAGCTAATCTTTTCACACGCATTTCGTCTCTTTCCGATATTTCTTTCCCTGTTCCATGTATTTCATTCCATGTCTTCCTTTTCCGTTCCTGCCATCTACGAGTCCGATGAAATTTATCTTCATCAGGGGCTAAATCTTGCGCAATAATATTTATCTACAAGTAGGTTTTGCAAACTAAACATAAATCAATGCAGTAGCTAAATGAGAACGACATTGATGATCTAAAGCTGAAAGCCACGTGTACGTGTTGGGTCCAGTTGTCACTGCTGAGACCGCACATTATTTTTTCGTGATTGGAGTTAGGATCCACATTCTTTCCTCTTTGTTCCACTCTGAGTACCTTCTATTTAAATATTGTATTTTACGACTGTCTCACTGTAATACTACACAGTGGTCTTAGTAGTCATAAAACCTAGTTTTAACCAGTATGAAATAGAAATAATAAAGCAAATACTGATGTATTATGAAATTCAACTCATCCAGCTCAGATTAAGGTATTTACGCTAAAATCGTAATCGTATTTTGAAAAGTCTTACGTGAGATTACGTGGGAGGGACAGGTTGAATGAATGCCAAAATCGCAACACGTAATTTATGGACACCCCTGCACTCGGATGAGAAATAATTCATGCATGCATATTTATTCATTTCCTGTTTGAATTGCAGAAGAACTCCATCTCAGTGGAGTCACTTTTCACGTCTAAGTCGGACCTGAGCCAGCAGATGTCTCCACCGTACGCGCACCAGACGCTGACCACTTCCTCCGTCCCCTCGTCAGTCCCCGGTTCGAACTCCAACACGGGCACTGTGGGCAGCGCCGGTGGCGGACACATGAAGTTCCCGCTCACCAATGGCTCCCTCTTCACCGTCGGAGCGGATGGGAGGTACCCCGTCGTCAGGAACTACAGGCGGGGATCGAACGGTGCTCTCCAGACTGGGAGGATGGGTGAGCAGCTGACATCGAGATGTTTAAGGCTCAAACATTATGCTCCTAATTATTACATTGAGTGTGTTAGAGCGAGATATTTCTCTGGTCAAAATGGAAGTCGTACTTCAATTTTATATCAATATTTCAGATGCTTAAGTATGTCTGAGGTTCGTTAATTAATCAGAAAGGATTGGGATAGCTTACACTACAGAAAGCATTTAATGAAAGTGGAATTTAGTGGAGATTATTTTTAACTGAGCAACGTGTTTCATTGTTGACTGTTTGTTTTCCACCTTCACTTGTTGTTTTTAGTTTACTTCTCAATTTATTTGTATTTTTTTATGCATGGTAAATATTATTTTCTCATATTTTTTGTCATTTATTCTCATATAGTGACGTATAACTTCCTATGATGGCGTGTATGCCTGTAAACTTGGATTTTAAGGGGCTTTGCCCCAGAATTAGGGCAGGATTTAGACTTGATAAGACCATAAGCAAATGCTGCCCTTTTTAAAGACATATATTTTATGCCAGTGCCGAATATGATTATCGGAAACCTATCGGATTAATCTGAATTAAAATTAAAAATATGTAGGCAGTGAAATACTAAATTTTTTGCTTAAAATCATTTGTATTCATTACCAATTTAATATGGTAAAAAGAAACTTGAGTTCTTTTAAAAGGTACAGTTCACAGATACTTCTCATCTAGTTCATTGGAACATATAATCGCATTAAATTATTTAAGCTAAAATATTGTCTTCCCTGCTTTTTACTTGTTATTGGGGGGGCCAAGAAAGTGGGAGTCCTAACCTATTGCTTTTGTAGCTTACGCGTAAATCCTGCACTGCTTACTTAGTGCAATAAAACCTTATTGTTTTTGGAATTTCCATTCTAATTGTTCTTAATTAAAATTTTGGTTCTATTTACATTCTAATTGTGTCACGTCATAATCCCCCCTCCAGGGTCACAAATGGTGACGAACCCGCGGTGCGACGCGAGCGTGCTGCCACTGATGCGTGGCGGAGGGCTCACGAACCTCGAGGGTGACATCACAATGACCAGTAACTGCGACAGCCAAGGCAACCTCTGTGGCAACAATGGCAACGGCACCGCCCTGGGCAACAGCAACAATAATAGCGGCAGCAACAACGGCTTCGGGGGGTTCACGGGTCACAGCGGTCCTCGGGGTCGTCCGGTGCCGATGGTGGCGCCCTCGGAGGCGGTCATCAGCAGACTGGAGGGCAGCGACAGCGAAGTGGAGGAAGAGGAACCGATATACGCCACGCTCTCCAGTTTGGAAGAAGACTGCGAGGAGGAACCGGAAGGGGACGACGAAGAAGATGAAGACGACGAAGACGACGAAGAAGACGATGATGATGAAGACGGGAGGCCCGCTTCGCCCATGTCCTCTTGCTCGGTGACCACGGCGGCAAACGACGATTTCGAGTACAGGGACGCCAAAGGCGGAGGTGGCGCCATTCTGGTCTCTGCGGTGGACGCCTCAAACTGTCGTAGACAGGACGATGCTAACGAGGCGTCGAACGGAGACGACACGGACATAGAAGAGGTCATCTTCAGGTGAGAGATCACTTCAGACTATTTCACTTGCTTCATGAAGTTCTCCTAATTTAAGAAGCCCTTCGCATCACTACCATTCGCCCGGTTTGCTTAAATAATGTGTAACATTAAACGATTTTAATTTTTCATCGTGAATACTTCTGACGAATATTTCTCGGGTGTGAAATTGGACTTCCATAAAGTAACACAGCCTTGAGGATGGGAGACAAGTCGTCTCCCGAAACGTCGGCTTATATAAAAGCATTAACCTGGCTGAGAACCCGAGGAATATTCGTCACAATGTGTAACAAGTTTGAAACTCACAATCAGATCAAAATTTTCAGATCAATCCTTTCTGGTGGAAAAGTCGATAAAAATCGTAATTCAAAAAGAAACTTCATTTATTTATCTAATATTTATTTCGTTATAATCGGATGATATCATGGGAAATTTGGGACGTTAAGCCGTGGTCCCTTTGGCCCCTTTCATTAAGAGCAGCAATCTTAATGCCAACACCGGGTTTCTCCCGAGATCTCTTTCCTTTCCGCTCCCAAATGACCTCAACTGTCGATCGTCTCCTCCAAATATACATTCATGACATACCATTACTCCATGTCCTTCCTAGTTACGCCTCTGTGTTAAGCAAGACGTTTCGCTCTATGTCTCTTTCTCACCTCTAGGTTGCCGGAGCGGAGCGTGCCATCTGCTCTGGGCCTCTACCGATTGCGCCTCGATGAACTGGCCGAGTCGTGCAAGGAGGAGGGGGCGTCTGGCGCCCACGCCGCGGACGTCACGACGCCCCAAGGCGTGGTCATCCGCAGCCCGCACAACTTCCACCGACGCCGATACCGACGGGTGCCACCGCACCAACACCAGCACCACCAGCACCACGGGCGCCGCCTCGGCGTCCCCGGCGTCGTCCTCAGCGTCGACTCTCTGCAGACGGCGCTAGCCCGACCCGACGCCGTCGCATACCTCGACAACGGCGAGCGCATGTCCGGCAGCGTGCCCGACTTCAAAAAAGTCTTCGTCTCGGAGTTCATCTAAGCGACTGCATCAACACTCCCGTGCTTTGAAATTACAGCGCTGATTTCCGTTATAAATACACCGGGGACTTATGCGGGTCAATTATGTGAATTTCATTGGCCTCGTAAATGAGTCAAAGAGTCAATTTAGGGCCGTGTTAATCCCGTGTCAATTTTCAATTTACTTGAAGGGTGCGTAAATGCGACAATAGCTTTGAATTTGACGTAATTGACCCGCAGGTGATGTGTAATTCGCTTGTGAATAATGGAGTATCCAAAGATTTACGTGTCGTCAAACTACTTTTGTATAATACTTGATAAAAAAAGTGTTCGACTAAGAGTTCATGTAAGCGAATACACATTCCGGCGGAAGAAATGAAGCACTAATTTCGAGTTACTGGGCCACAAAACTGCGTTTGTCGAATCTTCCGCTGTCTCGGAGGATCCATGTGACCTGCTTGTTGGTTTTGTTCCTCTCAGGTAATGGTGGAAGAATGTTTGATGAAAAGATGAAGAAAAAGCGAATCATTTTTTTCATGCGTGGAAAGGGCGTCTGAAGTGAGGAGTTTTCCAAGTTTTATGAGTGTATAATGTTTGAAAAAGAAAGTGTGTCCATGTCAGAGGTCAACCAAGCGATAGTGCATGCAGACGAAGAAGAGAGAGACTGTTTTGTTTTAGATTTAACCCCATTAAAGAAACGGGTCGGGCGATCCCCACGAAAGCCATCTCTTCTGTCTCATTGCAGTTTTTTATCTGTGAGTTTTCAGGGAAGTTGTAAATGCCATTGGGCGCTTGTAAGCTAATGGTGGAGATGTCCTATGTTGGGATCATTTAAAGGAAGTGGATTCTATTGTTTACATGTACAGAAAAACATGTGAAAGACGGAGATTACGAATATTGAACGGTCGCCAAACCTTTCGTGTGTAAATTTGAAAAAGAAGTGAGTGTGTTTTTGGCTTCGGACCATTCAATCAGACTTTCTGATCCCTGTTTGCATTTTTCTTGTACAGACACTAATGTGTAGAATTTGGATAACCAGGATTCACGAGTCGTGGACATGTGGTGTTATAATTGAGAAAGAAATGAAAGTGTGGCGGTCGACCCTACCGTCAGTTTTCCTGCACTGTCGGTCGCGGTTTTAATGTACAGAAAAATGTGTGAATAATTGGTATCCGTTAATCGGTGGATCGTGCGTAGAGGTTGAAAGAGAAAAAAGTTTTAAGCCGTCGTTTCTGATGTGAAGTGTGGATATTCTGAGTCAATCTCCTCATGTGTAGTATTTGAAAAGGAAACGATTGTTTTGCGTGCTAATCTTCAGAAAGTTTGTCCTGTTCACAATTCTTTTTTTTGGATCGACGCTGATCGAAGAAAATAGCCGATGGAGCTGCTGAGTGACGGGTGGAGACAGTCAATTGTTATTAATATTTTTCGGTGTTTTTGGACTGAGGCGTGTTGCACGGAAATACATTATATATTTCTAGAGGATGACTTTCAGGTTTAGTGCGTTGCCGAAACGGTTTCTCGCACCACAGGGTAATATTTATCTTTCAGACCTTTCGGAATATGGCCCCCTGTTTCTCTTCAGCCCGAATCATCACTTCCTCTGCCTTGCTTTCCTTATGGCCTGCTGGCTTTGCAGCCCTAATAGACCCTCAATGCCTCTCTAGGTCCCTCCGTCTCCAAAGGAAGGACCCGCCATGTCCTTCACCTCAGGGCGTCTTCTACATCAGGAGTTCTCTAACTTTTATCTTTTACTCCGACCCTTCCTGTTGTTGAAACGGAAACCTTCCACGACTCCCACCACAGTAAATTTTGAGGACATGCGGAGAAAGAAATATTACATTGAAAACAAAGCATGCATTTCTACTATCACAAAATACAATATTATGAGTTACAATCCAAAAAAGGAGCTTAAGCTAATATGACCTTTGGGCTTGCAATTTCTTTTCTTAAACTTTAGCAAACCTGTTCATGGAACGTAGTGTTTGAGTCAGGGCACAATTTAAGTCACTGGCTGCATCAAGTTTCTTCCGATAATTAGTCTTGATTGCAACTAGGGTTGAAAATGCCTTTTCACACAACTAGGTTCTCGAAAAAGTCGAATGTAATAGAATAGATGCCTGTAACACATTAGGGTACACTTAGAAATATCGGAATATAACTTAAAGAAATGTATGGGTTTTATTTAATCACAGTTTTTTTCATTTTTAACTGGTCTCGAGCTGGCATGTCTTCAAGCCCTTTGAGGGGGGATGCGCGCCCCCAGTTTGCGAACCCCTGTTCTTCATCATTTTTCGCTCACGCCCCGGAATTATTCTGCCCTCTGGCTAAATATCCCTCCTACTGGCCCATTTTCCACCGATTTTTGTTCTAAACGACCGAGACACCTCTGTCTTGGCTCAATTGTCCTATCGGCTTATATTGAGACCGATTATAATTGTCCCGTTTTCTATTAGAGGTGTTCAAAAGACTTCTTTCCTCCTCATCTTAGAACCTGTGCATTACTCACACGATCATTCCGCTGTTGATCTTCATCATTCTTCTATAACTCCACTTTTCGAAAGCTTCCAACTTTTAGTTCTCCGCTTCTGTCATCGTCCGTGCCTCACTAGCATACAAAAGCATTCTCCTATCCATATTAGTTTGCAAATAGGTTCCTACTTTCATTACTTATTCTGAATATCTGCTGATGCGCCAATTTTTTTCCCCATTTATTCTTCTTCTTCGGCTAACTTCTTCGGTGTTGTTACTAAATTTGCGGACGCCAATGGGATTAAGGTCAGGATTATTGCAATTCATCTCGCATGCTATCCAATTTTCCCATCGTTAGTTCACATCGAGACCGGCAAAAAGACAAGTATTTCCCTTCGGGACGTTTCCTCCCGTTGTTCGTAAAATCCCGCTCTCGCCATAATGCGCGAGTGTTGCTAGTTCCAGCCTCTGTCGCCAGGTGACGGACCCGCGTGGTCTCGCCACGAACTGTAGGGAAGGCGTCTTGGTCGGAGCGACATCTAAAGGTAGCTGATCGAGCTAAGACGCTGGTTTTTTGTGAAGGAGTATTTGACGTCATCGCGTGCTTACATTTTCGGTGTTTACTTTACCTTCACCCCTGTGTCCCAATTCATTGACGAGCCGGCTACACAGAACATTGTTGACAGTGCTCCGACCTTCTCGTTTTTTTTTTGTAAGTCTAAGTTGCGAAAAGGTTTTTGAAGGAACCCCTTACTCTCTCGTTACCATGAATAGCTAATTATTCCGCAATTCAACGTGGCTTCATCAATTTGCCGCATCATATTTTCAGTGGTTGCTATCCTTAAATATACCTATGTTCAAAGCATCGTGTTGTCTTTCGCTCAAAGGTATTATCCTCCCTGTTTTTGCACTAAGTGATATATAAGGAACTTCAGAATTTATTATCTTCGATTTTCGGCACATCCTTTGACGAATCTAGCGCCACGATCAATTGTGATGGTCGGGTCGGCGTTTAATTTTAAATTTTATTGATTGCCATCATTCCTATCTCGAAAATTGTGATAAATAGTGGTACAGGTTTGTGTTATTTTTCGGTTCTAATTTTTCCAATTACAACAGTATTTTCGGAGAACTTAATAATGTTGAACTCGTTGAATCAGGTGGATTTAGTCCAAAATGTTCAAGCATTTCATTCTCTGAATGCATGCCCGTTTAGTTTCCCTCCGAAAAGAACAACATTTAAGTAGCAAATTTTACGATTACTAATGCCTCCTTTTAATGACAGTAGAATTTACGTTGCAACACTGCGCAATTTTTTTGGCAAGCACCGATTTTAAAATGCTTCATCCTTCAGTGATTCCGTGGCTACTTCTCGACCAATGCTTCATCCAAAAATTGAGCTTAATTTTAGCGTTAAGGATATTTTCCTTGAATTAGATTCATGGTTTTTATAAGAAAATATAAATATTATTTCGTGGAAAGCTATTGAAATCCCGCTGAAGAGGAATATTTTATTTACATTCGGGTATGAAAGAACTCTTACATCTTATACAAAGAAACTTTTAAACACATGTTATATAGTGTCAAATATTATTGTACATAATTTGTAAATTATTCTGTAAAATCTTTCATTGCTTTCATCGGCATCTTGTCATTACTCATTTTGTTGCCATTTTTGTGTATATATGGCGGCCCTCTGTAATATAGCTGCTGAAATTTTCATCAAAGCTTGAAAATATATCTGCTTCCAATATAATTTTCATTATTTATCGTTTTCTTCATTATTAATCATAAAAGTTATATTTTAATTAATTTTTCTTATGATTAATGGTGCAATGTCTACATCATCAAGGTAACATAGCCAGTATAAAACTGAGCATTCGGCATCAATCAGCCATGAGGATGATCGGAAAGTATTCCTCCGAAACGTCGCGACGCGTCTGCAGAACTGAAAAGCATGACCCGGTCGGAAACCCGAAGAAATTTCATCGCAATGCCAAAATGTTCCGGTGATTTAAGTATTTGATAAGGGGTTGTAAGTGTTTATTCGTGGTAAGTATTGATTAAATCAAATCCCTGGTGAAACTTCGGACGAGCGCAAACAAAAAATCCTCGAACTGCAAGTTGGCCCAGGGAAAGGCATTGCCCCCTTACTCTGAATGTGTGATATTCACACTCCTGTGGCTTAGTCTGAGGTGAGCTGTACCCTCACCTATACGAATAAATCTCCACCTTGAAACTCAAAGCGAACTTCTGTCTCATTAAAGATAAATGTTGTGCGTATAGCGTATTTTCAGTGGTCATTAGTAAGAATTATATGATCCTGTTACACCAGGGTGCGTATTATAAATATGCGATGAATGCAAATTCGCAGTAAAGGGCAGAATATATCAAAATAATTGGAGCTAGAGAATCGTGTTGATGTGGTGGGTAAAGTGCTGGCTTCCTACCCTGTGGATCCGGGTTCAAATCCCATCGGTAGCGAATATTTATCAGAGACTTCCCGATCCTTCTTTGAGTGTTTTGTGGAGGACAACAATGCGCCCGTCGGAAGGGACGTTAAGCCGTGGTCCTCTGGGTAGCTTTTGTTGAGAGGAAGCCGCAGCCGACGCGACGCCGGGTTTCTATCCATCCTTCCTTCTCTAGCCTTCCTTCGTGATAGAAATTACCTCAGCTGCATCATACATTGCCTTAATTGGAACCTGAATGCTCACACCCTAAGCGCGAGGTTCACTGGATCTTGGAAATTTCCAGGAAATCTGATCCCCTTAGACATTAATTGAATCAAATCTTGAGTGTAAATATTCTATAAGTATATGAATTTTACAATTGTAATTACAGCATGAAAGACCATGCGTATCAGTTTATTTGGAAAAATGTTGAATAATTATTTAATAATGCAATCTATATCCTAAGATGCATTGCCCATTTTGGCAGAATAATTAATTTGCATCGGTGAAAAAGACTTTCAAACGAGACTCTAGAACAAACATAGGACAGAATGGTATGGGATCCCTCATGCGCATAAACAATAAATTACATTAATAAAACGTACTTACCAAATATTCACTTGGTAGTGATCTGCTCGCTACCATATTGAAACTCTTGAGGAATCAATGTAGTTACGGAAAACTCCAAGAAATGGCGGTAAACTACTATGCCTTTATGTCACTTATTTCTCCCTAGATAACGCGCTCAAAGTGCAAAGAAATGCGTGGAAGTATCATACACTAATCTTATGCTAGTCTAGTAGAACGATTTATTGCATAAGACATACATTGTCAATGAAGAGTTCAGTCAAGTACTATGCCTTTTTCTATGATCTCCGTCTCGCCAAATTCACATACGGACGGAGTGACCCAATCGGGAATACCCTATTCAACTCTATGAGGTATCACAAGGGATCGGGATGATGTGATGGTTATAGTACTGGCTTCCCACCCAGATGGTTCGGGTTCTAATCCCGGCGGTGGCAAAGATTTTATAAAGACTGTTGATCCTTTCTTGAGTGCTTAGTGTGGGGTTGTATTTCAGGTCCAATACTCCGTCCGTCGGATGGGACGTTAAGCCGTGGTCCCCTTGGCGCCTTTTTCGTTTGGAGTAGACAGAATAGGCAAATGGCGTCGCCGGGTTTCTCTCCACCCTTTCCTCCATCCCCTTCTCTCTCACGGCGCTTGACTTCAGTTGTCAGTCGTCTCCTCTGAATCTCATTCTCACCCATATTGTAATCGCGGCAACCATCCACACTCTCCTACTCTGCGCTCCAATCTAGCTGGCAGGCGCTACTTTCCTTCGGTGTTGCCATTCATTGCCCCACCCTGCAATAAGGGCTGTGCAGTTTTCCGGTGCACCGATTGAGCGGTTCGGCATCCTTCAGAATCGGCAAGTCGGTTTTCCCTTTGAGAAACAATTTGGTCCACCTGTTCAAACTGCTAATTTTTCCTCGATCCATTAATTAATTAATTTGTACACAAAAGACCGTAATGACCTTGTTTGCGGCATACAATAGGAGTTCCACCCACCCCAAGCACTCCCGTACTTTTCAAGCGAGCTCCCATGGGAACTGCGCTCTTAGACTACAGGCTAGTTTCTCGGTTTAACGACTTTGATGTCGGACAAGCATCAAGTGCATTTGGAAACAAGTGAGTGACCTTACGCGTAAAACTAAAGCACGCCATTCGAACGCAGAACGCAGATTAATTAATTTTTTTATATTTGGAATTTTACATGAACAATAAAATCTTTTTTATAGGGTAAAAAAGCGTGTCTTCAGAAAACAATGAGTTGCTGAAACATTCGAAACAAATCTGATACCTTTCAGTATTGCATTGAATATGGCTGGACGGAACATGAAATAGTCCGAAATCGCTGCAGTATTTAGGTATTCCGAATGGAAGTCATAATCCACTGTTAAGCTTGCTTAAAACGCACGATATGAACGCCTGGATACGAAAGCCACCCTTAAAGACAGTTTCCACTGGGGTAAAATCAGATCCTAATATCATTTTCAATGCGGGAGCTTTCTATTCAAATGACCGTGATGGAATGAAACCATAAAACGAACGTTTCCTGAGCCTCAACGCAGTTCACTTTTCTCTCGTACCCTATAGCCATCCTCTTGTGAGGTTGTACCTTGAGGCGTTCAACACGAGACCTCATACCCGAGACCTCTGCATTGTTTATCCTCTTACAATGAACTTCAAATGTTTCACAGACATCTGCAATGGTCTCTTTTTAGCTTAAATCAAATATTGTCCCATTTTTTGGTCATTTGAAGTTCAAACTTTTCGTCCACATTTTTCCACGAATTATAAAATATAGGATCCTCAATTATGCCAATAGATGGATTCATTAAATGATTTTCAAAAGTCATCGATTGCGTCGTTAATAGCAGAGCAATCCGAAATTTACGAGGAAATAACGTACGATTAGTATTTAAATGTAATTTGAACTTCATGAACTGATAGAATATTTCCAAACCATGACTCTACAATGATATTCCTAACAATTGAAAGCAAGAGCGGATCCTGGATTTTGGGGGGGGGGTTCAATTTTCTGACAGGCAAACGGTCTTCTCATATTTGAGATTTAAAGCGACATACAGCAGTTACTGTACGAAATATTATCTTATTTTTATACAAAATATAATAATATAATGATAAATGATTGAGGCTTCAAAATACACAAAACAAAATGAACGTAATGATAACCGTAATAAAAATCTCGTATATTTTTTAAGCGTCTGGAGGGGGGCAGCATATGCCCCTGTGCACCCCCCCCCCACTATATCCGTTTATGATTACAAGTACTCTATTGGAAAATATTGAGAATAAATGGATCGGTCTGCATTCATCTGTAAACGCTTTTTAAATCCGATTAAGTTGCACTCTATCTGGCATCGTACAACAAAATTGTACGAAATGAACTGGCGTCTCCTCTGTCTAGTTCCCCTAATCACGGCAGAGCTAAGCAGGGGTCTCTTCATGAACTTCTCTCGATTACACACCTGCTTGTATGCCATTAGGAAGTCAGCATTTTCGTTCGCTCTGTGTCGTATTAAAGCAACTCCGCTGCACTGCTTGAAGCAATCCCTCTATTCGACTTGCGATGTGCACTAGTAGGTGTTAGAAACGTTGATAAAAAAGTATGAACTCACCTGATGAGAGACTACGGCTCATGCGACTGATGCGCTGTCAAAGTACCATTATTCAGTGAAAAGCTGCTATTGAACAGTTGAATGACTCGAATATCATGAGTAAATCAAAACCAGAGTTGTGATTAAAGTTTTTTGTTGGAATTTGCAATTTCGGCATTTCCTAGCCATGGTGATGTCACGTTTCCACACGATAATGCCTGAATATTCGGGATTTTTTGGTCGTGAATAGCTGTAATAGGCTCCAAGTGTCTTTGTGATCCCTAGATTTCATTTGGTTGAAATATTGAGTATTGATGGCTATTAATCTAGCATTATTGAATTTTTCTTATTGAGGACACTAATTTCAAATTATTAAAGAAAAAAATTAAAAGTTGACCTTGATTGATCAAAACTTTAGAAAAAATGAAATTGATTCATTAGAACTTGAATGGAAACTTGGAAAATGCGAATGATTTTGCGAGACTACTTGAAAATGTAAGAGATGGTAGCTAATACATTTCCTGTTCCCTTATTTGTAATTTTTCTAATGCTCTATATTGGCGATACTCTATAAGTCGATAATAATTATGAATATACATGAAGGTTGACATTCGCCATTGAAAACCATTTAACTTTGCCATCCAGCCTGGATTCGAACCGGAATATCCCGATTGCCGGCCACTTATCGCTACCAGTTACGCGGGGATCAAGTTGATGTGGTGGCTAGAGTGTTGGCTTCCCACCCGGCGGGCTCGGGTTCAAATCCCGGCGGTGGCAGAGCATTTTTAGAGACTACTCGATCCCTGCTTGAATGTTGTGTGGAGGACATTTCAAGAGCAACACTCCGTCCGTCGGATGGGACGTGGTGTGCCGTGGTCCCCTAGGCGCCATTCGCTAAGAGTATGCCGGATGCCGACGCCGGGTTTCTCTCCACCCTTGCCTGAAGTCACAAATGACCTCAGCTATCGGTCGCCTCCTCCAAATACCATACCTGCCAGTTACGCCAGAAAGGTCACCAAAACAATTAGCACCATGACGATGACATTACATTGATAATCTCGTGGCCAGGACCTATCGCAAAATTATACGACACAGTGGTTTTTCCTCCATGGACCCATTTTCGATGCTCAATTGAATCTTTGCTGAGCGAGTTTCCTTTTACCTCCGATAGGCGGTCGAGCCATTCTCCCCGCAATCACGGAATAGTTTATTGGGGGCCTTTTGCAATCGAATCCCCGACTCCTGTGAACGCCAGTCATAAAACATGACTGACAAAACGTTATCTGAACCATAATTTAAAGATTTCTTGGTTGCATCCATTCATTCCGTGTGTTCTGTTTACTTGCGTGACTTATTGCCCGACGGGACTCGCTCGGCATTTTTTTAAAATAGTCGATTGTGATGAAGTTTGAGAATGAAAGAGACTCGTATTTTTCCAACGTCCAATCAGTCGCCCACTTTTCGAACTCTTTTCGACGAGATAAACAAAAAACAGACGGATAAGTTGATGACGTCACGAGCTCGTGCCGTGTTTCCGCCTCTCAGCTACTTCAGCATAATCCCTGCGTGGTCCTTCGAAGTTTGCCCTGTCACGAGCGATTCCTTCCACTAATGAGCGGCTCCATTTGGACGAGGTTGAATGAACCAGTTCTCTAATGACGTCACCGGCTCATGAAAAGAGTTTGGCGTTTTTTTATAGTAAATTTACGCGGAAGATTGGCTGAATTAGGATTAATTATTATTCACCGTAACCTACCTTCCATTCATCAAATCCTTTTTTAAAATCAAAGTATTGGGTGCTCAAATTTCAAATATTAATGTTTTCTTTAATTTTATTTCTTTCCTTAAGCGGTGTATGCCGTAGATCTCGGCTTAGAGCATACGACATCACGGTGTTAGAATTTAGATCCTCATTTGCATGAACTTTGAATAACGTAGGGCAATTAAGGAAGTCAAAAATCGTCCGCGTGCATATGTGGCGCCACTTCATTCTTGGTGAAATATATTAGAATCGTATGCCTCGTTCAGATTACGATTGTTCCAGCGATTGTTGGAACTATCGTGCATTCACACGACGATTGTTAAAACATGTGCTGCCCGCTAGTGCTGGCATCTAAAGTGAACGAGAATTTGACGGTTAGCAAAGCTGTTGAGGTATGCAGGGTCAAGATATTACTGAGTTCAACGTGTATTTACCGAATAATTTTTCTTCCGCCCATATTTTTCCTTCCTAGGACAAGTCTACACGAACTTTTCGTCTTTCTCTTGTCGCCTCCGTTTCCGGTCTCTCAGCGCCTAAATTCGTAAAGTCGTGAAGTGGCAACGTTCGGAACTACGTGAACTATTGTCAGGAGATGCATTCACACGGCTAGTTGGGCCAACTATCGTTAGGACGATCGCTCGGACAATCGTAATGTGAACGAGGCATTAGAACATAATTTGTCTTCTTGCCCCGGTCTCTCCTATTCATAAGTGTGTGAGCTATCGGAGATAAGACAGGGGAAACCATTTCAACCACTTGAAGAGGTTACAATCGTGAATCCTAATCGAATTTTTAATAATGAACCACGCCCTAACCCGCAGCTATCATCGTCCAGATTGAAGGCGAGACATGAATTCGGCGAAGTCATGAATTCAATGCGAGGTCAACGAGAGCATTGTTGCGCAGGTAGCAGTTGCCGTGGCGACTTCGCCCCAATTGATGTGACGCAATGGGAGGGGAGGAGGAGGAGGATTCTTCCCCCCTCCCCTTTCCCTCCTTCCCCCACTCCCCCCTCGTCCGCCGACCTCACTCCCCCACACCCCTCACTCATTTCGTCGTCAAGTGACGTCACCGCATCGTCTCGGCGGGAAATTCGGGTGACTAAAAATACTCACGCCCCCCCCAACCCCCCCCCTCTTTCTCTCCCCCTCTCTCGTGGCCTCCTTATCTCTTTGGAGGCAAAAACTCATTCTTCCCATTCCTATTATCTTTTTTGCACGAGGTCTGGCTCAATTGAGCTTTCATTTTAACCGCTCATCCAGATTCAAAATCAATAAAAAAGAGGTTTATTTGAGCTGCTATTTCGTTCATGATTGATCAGCGCGCTAAATGAAGGTGATGGTGGCCATAATATTCCCACAATATTCCTATATTATCCTATTTCGAGTACTTACCACCACTGTGTCTTCCCCGGGGATCGTTTACATCGATTTTTCCCTCAGTTACATTTCTCAGTGGGACTAGAAAATAAAATTGCGTATCGACGCAATAGCAAAACTCGAGAACTAGGTTTTAACGAGTTGAGATCGTTAATATGATTGGTGGTATGATCTGATATTTGTAAATTAAATATGAACCTAATGCAGGCGTTGAAGGAGCGGTGAAGTTTATTCGACAGCACCTGAGATATGTCTTGAAAGGCAACATCGGCACAGTCAAAATGTGGAAGTATTAAAGTCGAATTTAATTGCTTGTTTAAGGAGAGAGGAGCGTAGGTCAAGAGCGTAGGTCACGTAGCGGTAGGTCAAGATTGTTCCACTCGCGACATGCGGCAATAATGAATGATAGCGAGGTATCGTTCGACTGTTATTCTTAAGAGTGAGAATGAAGCAGAGGACGTGCAGCCAGCACCCCCATCGTTAAGTAAGCGTACCAATTAAATGTACAGTCACTTTCAAAAGTTTTAGGACAAAGTTTGTGGCGCCACTTCTGCTTCTCGAGAAAATTTAGTTTCCCTTACTCCATTTGTTTTCCTTGCTCACGCACTGCAAATATTTCGCTTCCATGTGAAGATATATGAACAAAGAGGGAGAAGTTACTTGCTAAATTTATCGTTTTGTTTCGATCTTTGATGGATTTAATGATTAATTTCGTGTGCATACTCAGTGTCCTTGCTCCGGTTTTCACTGCTGGTCTGATATTATGTATTACAAAAACGTCAACGTCAGAAGTCGTGGTGGCGTAGTGGAGTCAATGCGACGTCGGCATAGTAAAGGTTGTTGGATCGATTCCCCTGCTCGGAATTAAGATCTCAACATTTTTTTTCCTTTGTAACTCCTTTTGTATTTAATAATGGGTTTCAAATAATTTAAATTCGCTGTAACCGTTGCATATTTTTTTAAATGGTAAATGGTAATATACAAGTTTAGAATTGGGCAAGGGCTGACGTATCATTTTTATGGATTGCTAGTACACATTTTGAACGTTAGGGATTTGCAAAAGGGGTAACCGTAACCCGAGGGTAAGGGGCGCATTCAAACCCAGCGTTGGTATTAACTTAGTGATTTTAGATTGGCGATGAAGGGTCATACATAGCAGTTGATTATTGCATTAATTGGTTTAGAAAGCTGTTGATTATTATTATTTTCTGCAATGAGCACCATATTTCATCACACGTCTCTTCACGTCACGAGACGGGTGATAAAGCACGGTGTTCATCACCACAAACCTCAGTCTAGGGATTCGAAATAGAGCTTCGAAATTAAACTTTTAAACGCACTATTTATAAAAATCCCTGGGCAAGACCCCCGGTATGGGCTTCCCCAATATTTTTTTATGAGTCGGCAACCCTGCATATATATCATTATTAAAGATGGCGGAAATAAGGAATTCGCCAATATTTGAATCCTCTTTCAAGTACTGTGTTAAGGCGAACGAGAAATAACTTCACTAGCGCGTTCAGAGCACGTTAAAAAAGATAGGGAGTAGAGAAAGCTGGAATCGGCTTTCTCTTGTTCTTAACGAAAGGCGCCAAGGGTCTGAACGTCACATGCGACGGATAGATATTTTGTGCTTGCAGTGTTACCCACACCACACAGGATGGGAACGACATTCAACAGAAAAATGTCTACCACCACCAGATTTTTGAAAAAAGCCCTCGGAGAGAATTACCTATGCACTGTCAAAACGAAAATCTGTCTCCGTGAAATTACCCACTCATGCTATACTCTTACCGTAGCAGGCATATAGTGCTAGATGGTAGTAGAGCTCAATAACCCACTACAACTCTTAAATAATTTCAAGTTTTTATAACTTAACTGAGAATCGTTTAACAAATAAACCTTTAAATATTGAAAAATGAAAACTGAAGGAATGAAGTAAATTCTATTACCATGACAAATTATAAAATGAATCCCTGGTTAGTTAAATTTGTGGATATCAATCATCTCTCCCCGAATGATCAAATGAAAATGACTTAAAGTGAAAATAATAATTCAATAAATAATCAAAAATAATTACTTGCGAACCCAAAACATATGGGAAACCTTAAAATTGTTAATTTAATTGCCGTGTTTTTTTCATTACATACCCATATAAAATAATTTTAAATTTTCGTAAAATCTTTTATCGACCAATATAAGTAAAAAAATCAAAACATGATACAAAAATGGCAAAGCTTGCAAATTATTCTTCGGAAGCGTAAGCGTTGGTTTTATCTAATTAATAGCGAGTAATACCGCCATTATTTTCTATGACCGCCTCCAGTCTGGAGCTCATAGAACGAACTAAATTCGCGCACACTTGAGGACGGCGTCCAATCGATTGCCATATTTGGCGCACATGACCATCTAGCGCATCCAGATTGCGCTCATTCCCAATGTCCCATTCTCTCACCACTACACTCCAAAGGTTTTCTATGGGATTCAAGTCTGGGGAATTAGATGGCCATGGCAAAACATGAATCCGTGGATGCTCTTCAAAAAAATTAGAAACGATATTTGCCCAATGGATTGGGCAATTGTCCTGGACGAAAGTCACTTCCTCGCCAGGCGGAACGACCGTTTCAATATACGGCAGAAGATGGTTCGTCAGGATACCCACGTACTCCTCTGCATTCAGTCTTGGAGTCGTAAAAACTATAGGCCCAGGCCCTGCAGCCGTCATTGCACCCCAATAACTTTTGCTGAGGCGTCCTGAGTTATTCCTTGTAAGGATGTGCCGCTGATCGTATCTATGAACGTAATATGTTCATGTTGTATTATTCAATTCCATCATGATTGACAAAACAATATAAATAAATATTAGCAATTTAAGAAATGCTTTCATACCGTGTATTCCTTGCCCTCCACAGTTCTATTCATCCTTCCTGATTGCTGCGAAAAGTTTTTTCGTCCGCGAAAATAGTTAAGTCCCAAAAAACCTGGTCGTTTACTAAATTATTTCTGCCAAAAAGCAACCTCGAATGCTTCTGCTGCTCAGTTAAGAAAGGCTTTAGGGCAGGTTTGTGGTGTTGTATGCCATTCGCAATCACCCGCCTTCTAGTTGTTGCGTAGCTGCAACCAAATTCCGCCTCCCTGGAAATCGCAGCTGCTCCGCCAATACTGAGAGGTTTATCCTCAATCAAATGGCGAATCCTGTTGTCCTCCAAATCGTTGGTGGCCCGAGGTCTGCCACTTCTTCGCCCGTCCTTCAGGGATTCGTCGCTTTCCCTAAAACGCCGTACCCAGTAATACACGGTATTCAGGGACAAATTGAGCTGGCCAGCTACTTGGGCAACTGTTTTACCGCCCTCCACCATGACAATTATCTGTCCGCGTAAGGGTGGACTCAACCGCGTGCTCCTCTGCTCTTCCATAGCCCAGAAGTTCAAGACTGGTTCTGAGTTAACGATGAAGTTGTTTCTGAACCACGTGCTTTTCTTTAGTTCGCTGGTCCATGGTTCACGGTTCTCAGGTCCTGTTCCCATGATTACCACTTCAAAACTATGGATATCTTTCATTCCCACTAATTAGTAATTCGTGGCATGGATAAGTGGTTAGAGCGTTAGTTTGCTGTTCTGGAGTCTTAGGTTCGCATTCCCACCGAAGCTAATATTTTTCTTTTGAAAATTTTTTATTTCAGCGTATTTACTGTCATAATTATTTTTCAGTAGATACTCACACTTTATAAAGGGCTTCATTTGTTTTTTATGCAAGCTGACCCGGCGAACTTCGCACCGCCTAGCAATCAATGAACATTTATTTGAAATAAATCAACATTCAGCCCTGGTGATGAGTGCCGAGACGGTATCTACATCTACATCTACAAATTACCCTGCGAGCCACCTCTAGGGTGTTTGGCAGGGGGTGATCAATCACCAGCATGCAGCATGCATTTGGACTCCCACATGCACACCACACCGTCCAAGAAACGTCCCGTATAATAACAAACTATACTACTATATGCTGTTAGAAATAGAATATAGAATAGAAATTCAGAAACATGCATTAAGTTTTACATAGATTAGTAGGCTACATTACAAGTCATGCAATCTATTTACGCGTTCTATTGCTGCCGTTATAATCTCTTATTGATCGTGGAAAAAATGACATTCGGAATCTGTCTGTTCTGCAATCTATCTCTCTTATTTTATTTATATGATCTGATCTTCCGTAGTGCGTTGGCGTCCGCAAGATATGGTTAACTTCGTCAGAAAAGACACTGCTCTTGAATTTATCTAAAAGGTTTAGTCTATTTTTCAATCTACGGTCCGACAGAGATTCCCATCCGAGTTTATCTAAGAGGTCAGTTACACTAACAAGACTATCGTAACGACCTTTCACATACCTGGCAGCTCTTCTTTGCACGCGTTCTAACTCTGTTATTAAGCCTTTTTCATGAGGGTCCCAAACACTGGCAGCGTATTCCAAATGTGGTCTAACGAGGGAAAAGTAGCTAATTTCTCTCACTTTGTCGTCGCACTTTCCTAATATTCTTTTAACAAAACCCATTTTACGATTAGCTTGACCGGTTATTTCTCGAATATGTTTATTCCACGATAGATCATTATTGAGTCTAACCCCTAGATATTTCACAGATTCAACTGCCTTTAACTGCGTGCCCCGAATGACATAGTTACGCTGTAGGAAGTTATTCTTCTTCCAGAAATTCATTACGACGCATTTTTCGAAATTTAATTCCAACTGCCAAGCATCGCACCAAGCTTGGATAGCAGCAAGGTCATTCGTTAGTTCATCTATATCTTTGCTGGAACGAATTTCTCTGTAAACTACAGCGTCGTCTGCAAATAATCGTAACTTACTCTGCACTACTTCGCCAATGTCGTTTATATAAAGAAGGAATAGGAGTGGGCCAATGACACTACCCTGAGGAACGCCAGAAGTCACTCTAACCTTATTGGAGACTGCACCGTCTAATACTACTCTTTGGACGCGGTCGCTCAAAAATTCTCTAATCCAGGATATGACATCTTCGTCTAGACCATAAGATTTCAGTTTTATTATTAACTTTCCGTGGGGTACTTTATCAAATGCCTTTTTGAAATCAAGAAAAATCGCGTCTACTGGAATGTTGTCTTCCCCGGAGACTAAAATATCGTGGGCGAAAAGCGCTAACTGAGTTTCGCACGATCTGCTTTTCCTGAATCCATGTTGATTTCCCATTAATAAGTTTTGCGCGTCTAGGTGTTTCATTACCGAGCTGACTACGATGTGTTCAAGGACTTTGCAAGAGATGGACGTTAAAGATATCGGCCTGTAATTAGATGGCTGTTCCTTGTCTCCACTTTTAAATATAGGCGTTACATTAGCGATTTTCCAGTCATTAGGTACTTCGTGTTGCTTGATGGATTTACTGAATATTAACTGCAAGTAGGGGGCAAGTTCTGAGGCTAGTTCTTTATATACGCGAGAAGGGATTTCGTCTGGACCAGGTGATTTATTTGGACTAAGCGATTTCAATATATTTTCTATTCCGAGCGTACTAATGTCAATAGCTGGCATCTTATGTAGACAGGGATTGTCATCGGTCTCGGGTGAGTTTTCGGAAGGCTCCGTGAACACGCTTTTAAAGTAGGAATTTAATAAATTGGCTTTATCGTAACTGCTTGTCAACACATCTCCATTGTCGTTTCTCAGCGAACATACGGTAGATCGTTTACCTTGAACTTCCCTAACATATGACCAAAATGCTTTTGGGTTATCCTGTAACTGCTCTACTAGTGTTTTTCTTTTAAAATTCGTGAACGCATTCCTGAACGCTTCCTTCGTGGCGGCTTTAGTCATCCTATATTTTTTAATTATTAGCTCGCGTTCATTAGCGGATAAATCCGTGCTGACTTTTTTCATTTTAGCATGACACGCTCTCTGTCGCCTCAATGATTTTCTCACTTCCGCGTCGTACCATCTCGGTTCGCTGCCTTCTTTTACTATTTTACTAGGGATGTAACTATTTATTCCCGAAGTTACGAGCGAAAGAAAAGCTTTCCAAGTATTCTCTACATTTAACATTAATACTGATTCTTGAAACTCGGGGAAAGCATTTTTCATATGACTCTTAAACCCATCAAAATTAGCTCTTTTAAAAATGAAAACTTTACGCTCTTTTTTATAGTTTACAGCGGTATTTAGAGAAAACTTTGCAGTTACTACCCTATGGTCACTTATTCCTTCGACAGTGCCAACGTTTATTACCTGATGTGGTATATTTGTCGCTAATAAATCAAGAATATTTTCTCCTCTGTTTGGTGCGGATGCTATTTGAAACAATGAATTAGATGTGAAAGTGTGTAATAAAGCCTCGCAGATCACTTTATCCCTCCCACCAGGAATGAAGCTATAAGTCTCCCAATCTATAGAAGGTACGTTGAAATCTCCACCCACAATCAAGTTTCTTTCAGGATACTTGGATGCTACGCTGTTTATTTGATTTTGAAAATCCAACATTGACGTTATATCTGAGTTTGGTGGTCTGTAATACGAACATAATAAAATAGTTTTGAATTTTGGACATTTAATTAAACACCACACAGATTCAACGCTGGTCTCAGTTACGGTTATCGCTTGGCTGACGATTGAATTCTTTACAGCTATAAAAACTCCGCCCCCAACTCGATTAATTCTATCTTTCCGATAAACAGTGAACGATTTTGGGAAGATCTCATTGTCTGAATCATCATCTGTTAGCCAACTTTCTGTTCCAAAAATGACGTTACACTTCGTACTATGAATTAAATGGTGGAATTCGGGAATCTTATTTCTTAAACTACGGCAATTAACCACAGCCACGATTAAAACTTCGGAAGTAGTAATATTGCGATTCGGGAATAATTCTGATTTGCTTTTGTCGAATAGACTATTCACAGGCTCTATACCGCTGATAAATGGAAATGCATGTCTTATTGGCACACTATCAAAATGACTTGAGCCTTGACTGCCTTTGAACGTGTTGCTCGACTGACGCTTCTCGTGCTTAAATGTAATACCTGAAACGCTGATTTTTCTCACTACTTCTCTATTCTCATTTCTGGAAGAATCTTTGTCCGTGAAAAGTTTTGAACTTACCCCTTTATTTTTCAACCCACTAATATATCTACACTCTGCCCTACTCTCTACTCTAAAAAAGACCTACAGTGCTCAAATATGCTACTCGCTACACGACTAGCCGACTCGGCCGTGTAATGGACTCCCGAACGGTTCAGAGGGATCCGACACGATCGGATTGCCGGCCTAAGGTCCACGAAGGAGGCTCCGATGTCCGTGCAGAAACGACGCAGCCTCTGGTTTATGCCTTCCACTCGGCTCCAAACCAGAGAACCACGATCGATCCTCGGGACAAGACTACAAATCGAAAGCTCAATGCCGACTCCAATGGTCCCACCCACCCGCTTCACTTCGGAATTCAGATCCCGGAGGGAATCTAGAATTTCCTCAGATCCACGGAAGGTGGCATCATTGACGCCGACATGAGCCACGACCCGCAGTCTGGAGCACTTCGTGCCCCGTACCGCCGCACCAACCGCCTGCGTCACCTGAGGAACACCGCCACCAGGGATGCACCATGACGTTACACGGTCGCTTACACCCTCGCGGTCTGCCCTCTCCCGTAACGGGACCATCACACGACGGACATTGCTACTCCCTAACACTATGATCCCCCCCTTCCCACTCTGACGCCCCTTCCTAGGTGCCGGTTTCGGGGTAGGAGTAGGCACGTCAGGCACCTCGGAGTTTCCATCCGACAGCAACTGGTACCTGTTCGAGACGGGGACGGGATTTGCCTCAGCATCCCCCAAACCCCGTCTTAGAGTGACACTACCACCGTCCCTCCGAGACACGACCCTCCAAAACTCAGATTTACGGGGTGACGTGACCCCGTCATCGAGAGATGGACCTCGAGGAAGGCTCTCGATCGACCAGCCGCTATTTGCAATCGGGCGAACCCGTGCAGCCCCTGTGGCACGGCGACCTTTCGAAGAACCACCCCTCGGACCATTCCCCTCAGCGGTATCAGCCACCCTTTCAAACTGGGCCCGAAGTTCCCGCATCATCGTCTCCAACGCGGTAATGCGGTCTCCGAGAGCCTCGCATTCACCGGCGTTTTCAACTCCGGCAACGGGTGACCTATTCGAAGGCATCCTATCACTATCGCAACTTTGGATTTCAGAAAAGCTTACCTGACGGGAGATACGCTTAATAGATATTTGAGAGAGTAAAACAAACCGATAAACTTACTAGCTTGTCTCTTTTTAATAGATATTTACGCTTAATAGATATTTGAGAGAGAGTAAAACAAACCGATAAACTTACTAACTTGTCTCTTTTTAAACGTAAATAAGGGAATGTAGTTACCTGGATATGGATTAAGTCGATTAATGGGTTTAAAACTAGAAAACTATATAGTTCCAAAGAAGACTAATTAACGAAATTAAGATATAACTTAACGTGGGACAAATAGATTAACGATAATAATCAACAAGAGAGCAAAGACGAAACTAACTAGCTAAAATATAAATTCCCCGCAATATGATCCCCACGAAAGAGCAAAGCTATAAAAAGGGTGATAGACTAGCAAAAATGTATAAATAAGGGTAAATAAGTTATAAAAGTACTAACAACAATATATAAATACGCGTAAATAGACTTTAAATAAATAAGTATAAATAGACTTTGGATAAATAAGTAAAAAAGAGTATATGAGTCCTTGAGATAAAAGTGTGATCAGTTGCAATGCGTTTGGTGAAAGTATATCCTACCACATGAAAAACGCTAACAAGGCAAAAATATCAAAACCGCACTCGAAAATGCAATGGAAAATAACTGAAGAAGAAAAAGGTCAACCTCCTACCCTCTAAATAGTCACTCGAGTTTACCGAAAGTGGAAGAAACGGATTAGCAAAAGGGATTGATAGCAGGGGGGAGGTGTGCCTAGCTCTTCAACGACGCAGGTGTTGTTTTGAGAGGGCTAGGAGTGAAGGGGTGAGTCAATGACTAACAACAAGAGGGACGGAAGAAACTACCTGTGTTTCAAGGGGAGATATGTGCTAAAATGACCACTACTGGAGAACGGAACGAGAGTTTTCAAGATCACAATGAGAGTGCTGCGCTACGAAAATTACAATAAAAATCCTAACAGTCAAAATAGACCTCAAAACAACGGTAAAACAAATAATATATGAAGAGCTTTATAACAGAAAAAATATATTAAAACAATATGTATATATATCGTTAGCCTATAATAAGAATTAAGAGTTAGGATTACACACCTGATGTAAAAGAAAGAAGGCAACTATCACAAAATTACTTAAATAATATTAAGACACTATTCCGATAGAAAAATTAAATCTAAAGCAGCCAAATATATATTCTATTTAACGACCGTAACACCAGATTAGTAAAGGCGCAGCGACACAAATAAAGATAACGTGCAAATAACTATGCAATAAATAATACTAAAGGGAAGAGAAAAATTTGAGATATACGTAAGTTTTCTACTTATCACTACTAGCAGATACTCGATAATCACACGTCGCAGGAACCGGGATCAAACAAAATCAGGATATTCACTCACTCGCACACACCACACACAAAACCCACACCAACTAACAATTAATATTGCACCCCTATATTAAAACTAAGACTAATTTAAATATCCTACGCTAATAAACAAATAAGCTACGACAATATATGTCACTGCACTATATTGCACAAGCAGCAAGACCCAAGCAAGCAGCAGCAAGCGCAGGTAGCAAGAGCAGGTAGTCAGGTGGCCCTGGGGAGCGCGCAAGGGATGCGTCCGTTCCGGTCAGGAGCTGGAGGCAGAATGAAACTTGAAACATGAAAATGAAAACAGTACTTGAAACGTTGGCCGTAAAAGAAACATTAACCCGGTGGGAATCCCGAGAAAAGTTTACCCACATTATTCGCCGGGAAAGTATAAAATCATATTTCACAATTAACATTTTGGTTACAGCATTTATAAATAATGAGTGGCGGAACCGATTTGAATCGTTTTTGACTTATTATTATACCGTGAGGAAAAAAGCCAATAAAACTACAACAATTAGTATTACAATTGCTTGCCAGAAAGGCATTTTCTCTATCTACATAGGGTTGACCAGGGCATGTTACGCAGAATTTCTTTCTGTGAATTTTCTTATTTTTATGTTTTAACTTATCAAATTTAGACATTGTGGTTTTATGAAGCAGTTAATAAAGTCCAAATTGTGGCGAGGCATTTATAACTCGGTTTGGTAAAAGTGCACTCCGTAAACGTGCCCCGTATGTAAACGAACCCGAGTGTACACTACACATTTGGGTTTATTCTGCACTAGCACCTTCTGATATACAACATTTTTTGCTTTGTTATTAGACGCACGAACAAATGAAGCGGATAGTTTACCAACACTGAACATGACACATATAATTGTTCATGAGAAAAACATGGATTTCCTAAATTCAGACTACAAACACTCAACGGTTGACATAGGAATTAGCTAATCATCATCGCGAATGAAACACGAAGCCGTAATTTGAATTTATTTGAACTCATAGGGCATATCAGATGGGATCATGGGAATCCTTGGAATGAGAATATCCTCATCTTTGAATTTTCCTTTGAATATAACCGCGTGAATCACATTGATTATCGGTTTTTTATCACCTAACATGTTCCATTGCATATTTTAGGTTTCAAAGGTTCATGACCACCGAGTCAACCTTCAGCTGTATATTGTGCGGTGGTAAGCCAGTAGTCACATCTAAGAAGTTTAAAAATGCAGATGGATAGTTGGTGACTTCATCTATTTTTGTAACACAGTCAATAGATTTGAGTAAATGCAGATTACCAATTATTTGCAAATTTCGAAGTTTCGAAGAAGTAATCCACATCTTCGTCCTGAGCCGCCGAAATCGCTCGCTCGCTCTAAAATTTGTGATTATTGTGCTCATCAGTCATGTTCGAGAGCACTTTGTTGAGGAGTTCATCTTTCGATGAAACGAAATTGCAAAAATGCCGAGGATATGAAATAAATCCGCTCGATTCGTCGACAAGAACACGGCCTTTACCTATAGTCAAAAATGTTTATGAGGCTCAGTCATTAAATTGGTAAAAACAAAACAGATCATTTAGTAAGTAGAATGACCGACTTGAACTTGAGCTGTTGAAGTGTTGCCAACTCCAAAAAATGTCCCCTAGCATCCATATTAATTTCTTCCATGAACTGATATTATTTTTAAATGCTAGTTCTGCTATTCGAGGTTGATACGAATCCAAAATCCATTCATCTAGAAAATCGATCAATATATATGTAGCCGTTCCCGAGTTATAAATAGTGTAACTAACACGATTTACGACTTTTTTATGAATATAAATATACTTAGATAAAATAAATAAATAACATAGAAACACTGAAAAAGGGACACTCACAAAATGTTTTTCAGACGTTTCTATGCGGTTACCCACCATTCTCAATGAGTGAGACAGGATTGCTGATGTCTTCTGTGGAGTTTAGGGGGGGGGGTTGAAGGGGTAGGTGGAGGTGAGGGGGAAATGGGGTGGGATTGGCTGGTGGCTACTGAGCGACGTTCAGCCCTGGCGGTTTGAACGCTGTTTCCACCCAGGTGTGCTGGGGGAATTGTCTGGTAGTATTTCGATTTAGGAAAGGGAAAAGCACTGCTCGAAGGAACAATTTTGTGTTGGAGTACTGGTTCAACGAATTCTCCAATGTAGTAGGCAGGGCAGAAATTGTAGGATAGTCGGTAGATGGAATTAAATGAAGTATTTAAAGGAAAAAGGAGAAGAGGAAGATTTGTTGATGACTGGTGGGGAGGTGGAGCGAAACAAGAAGCAGCACTTGCATCTTGGGCGGATGCATGTTGAGGAGGAAGAAGATAGGGGGGCAGTGCGGGGGAGAGAGGGGCGGGTGGATCGGAATATTTGCGCTCGTTGGGTGCCTTTCTGTAGGTGATAGAAGGGCGGGAAGGGAGGAGATTGGAAGTACTTTGGTTTGCGCTGATGATGGGGTAGAGGTCTCTTAAGATATTTTTTATTTCTTAGGACGGTTTAGGCCTTCTTCTAATTCATTGGATAAAATTCTAGATCGTGCATTCGCAATAGGGTATAACATCAACAGGTTCCCATTATCAGCTCGCCGACAACTTGGAAGAATCCGTTCTGACAAATTAGTTGGATTTTTGCATTGATTGAAAACTAGAAAACGCATCCAACGCAAAACCCAAATGAAGTAGCATGTGATGATTATAAAGGTTATTTGCTGTATGTAAGTCAAGTTGGACGTCATATAATGACACACATAACATCCGTCTCAAGGGAAGGGTGAAAAAGTATGGAGCTCATTGCAGAAAATAATAATAATCAACAGCTTTCTAAACCAATTAATGCAATAATCAACTGCTATGTATGACCCTTCATCGCCAATCTAAAATCACTAAGTTAATACCAACGCTGGGTTTGAATGCGCCCCTTACCCTCGGGTTACGGTTACCCCTTTTGCAAATCCCTAACGTTCAAAATGTGTACTAGCAATCCATAAAAATGATACGTCAGCCCTTGCCCAATTCTAAACTTGTATATTACCATTTACCATTAAAAAAAATATGCAACGGTTACAGCGAATTTAAATTATTTGAAACCCATTATTAAATACAAAAGGAGTTACAAAGGAAAAAAAATGTTGAGATCTTAATTCCAAGCAGGGGAATCGATCCAACAACCTTTACTATGCCGACGTCGCATTGACTCCACTACGCCACCACGACTTCTGACGTTGACGTTTTTGTAATACATAATATCAGACCAGCAGTGAAAACCGGAGCAAGGACACTGAGTATGCACACGAAATTAATCATTAAATCCATCAAAGATCGAAACAAAACGATAAATTTAGCAAGTAACTTCTCCCTCTTTGTTCATATATCTTCACATGGAAGCGAAATATTTGCAGTGCGTGAGCAAGGAAAACAAATGGAGTAAGGGAAACTAAATTTTCTCGAGAAGCAGAAGTGGCGCCACAAACTTTGTCCTAAAACTTTTGAAAGTGACTGTACCTATAATGTGGCGTGGGAAATTAACGTATCAATGAGTCGGGGAGGAAAATGTCGTCTCATATCACAATTAAATACAACAAAATAAAATAGTTTTAACTTCACTAACTAATTAAAGGTCGGTATGCAAGCCACGTGATTCAATACTGCGTTACCATAGAGACGCTCGAGGAATGTTGGGAGCGAAGGATTGACTTCACCCGCCCTCTCCTGTCCTTACTCTATGCTGTCACTACATCATTGCTATTACATCTTATCGCCGTCACTCACCCTGTTTCAACCTCACGTGTATATACCATAATTTTCTCTCGCGTTCGAACGACCCAGGGCCATTCAAATTTACTATTCCAAGTCGCGTCTCTGCTCTCTCAACGTTCAAATTATGTCTGTTTCTCAACCACTAACGGGAGCAATTTCCATCTCTTGTCTCTTGCTTGAATGAATAGGCAATGGATGGCAGAGGTCATTTGTGCAATTAAGAGCTTGCGTCAATTGGAGCTAGGGACGCAAAGTCCATTTTGATGATTGAATAGTGCTGATGGATTGAATTTTGCTATTGAGAACAGAATGAAATATATATTCAAGTCAATAAAACTTGCAAATTTTACTTCATACATTTTACTTATAACACGAACTGTGTTTCAAGAATTAGTGTCATCTTCAGGTGAAATTCCTTACTTGAATTCCAATGTCTTCTCAAAGGGTGTGGGCAAAGAGAGGAGAAAGTGGAGGGGCAGAGATTATGGGGTTTGTAATTACCCCTGAAACCGTTCAATTTGTTGGCATATATATTCATAACGCTCTGGGCCATGTATTTTGGGCTTTTGCAATGTATTTTACTCCATCACCGATGGAGTAAAATACATTGCAAAAAAGAACTTGGGTCAGCAAAAAAGAGCATTACATGAAAAATAACAGAGATAGTGTTATGATACAAAGCTGATAAAGAATAGCAAGAAAACAATGTTTAAATATTTACAATATTCACAATCCGCACGCTGTAATACGCTACTAGGCACACTTGGGTTTATCTTACTACCTTGGCTCTCTGCTGGGTTCCCTCGACGTACTTTTCTCCTCTGACACGAGTCTCTTGACCCGTGACGGCACCTATACACTCCCTTGAAAATTATTCTCGAGTCGAGGATCGAAACGTCGGCCCAAAAACATCCCCTAACTCGGTGAACGACCCGAGAATAAAAGGAAAAATAAAGATGCCTTCAGTCTCTGATCAGGGGCCGTATTCTGAATTTCGTCGGTGCCGCACCGGTCGGTTTCCCTTTCAAGCCCACCGACTGGACATCAAACCGTACCGACAACGGATTCCGCACCGACGACGACACTTTCAGCGATTCTGTAAGGTCGTCGGTTTCAAACCAGTCGGTACGATTCCCTCTCCTTCCCAAACAGGGAAAATCCGACTATATCCGAAGTTTCACGTGTCTCCACCAATGAAAGAAGGGTAAAAACAAGAGAAGACTCATTGGCACAGTTTGTTGTCGTCATTCTCAATCTTTTTATTTGCGGAAATTACGACTTATTGCTAGATTAAGATAAACGATATTGAATAAGTTGTTAACAATGCTTATATAATGTGTGGTAGTAATGCTGTACATACAGAATCGAAGGAAACAATATTACAACATCACAATAAAGTTTGTATGTGATGGAGATTGTTGTTGCTGGAATGAATTATTGAAACTATCCTTGAGATCGTAGTTTCTTTTTTTAAATATTGGTTCCGTATATTGCTATTTATTCATGATTTGGTAATATAGTTGTCATTAAGTAAGTTCCGTCTAAATGTTATCAACGGAAGGTTATGCCATTGGCACCGTAGCAGACGAAAATAACATACCATGGAACGTGAACGTAGGATTCAAAAGCAAATGTAAATGTCATATTAGAGGAACAAGTTAGGAAATTGTTATTAAAATATGGAACTGGGTGTAATTAAAAGAAGTGTAATGACGAGGAAGTAAAGAAATTGTGATTGGGCGAAATACATATGTTTAAGTTGCGCATTCCAAGTGAGAGAAAATGATAATATTGCGGTAAACCTCATACTTATTAACAAATATCTTCTTTCATCGTCAAGGGAATCAATGGCTGACGATAAAATGAAATATAGTTGCCTGTTACAGATGAAAGAAACTGATACCGTTGTGGCAAACTTCATACTTAAATAAAAAGATCTTATTTCTATGCCGAGAGAAACGCCAAATGATGATTGAGTGAAATAATAGTTGCCTATTCAGAGTGAGATAAAGTGATAACATTGCGGCAAAACTCATATTTAATCAAAAATATCTTTTTTATGTCAAAGGAGCAAATAAGTGATGATAGAGTGAAAGAAATCCTATTACAAGCGAGTGAAAGTGGTAACATAAATGAGAGAAAGTCATTATATAGTGGCAAACCTAATGTTTATTAACCAATATCTTATATTTATGTCAAGGTAATCAATATAGATGTTGACACAGTGAATTATAGAGGCCTATTCGAAGGGGCAGAAAAAGATAACATTGCAGCAAACCTCATTATTTACTCGGTGATGAGATAAAAACAAAATAAAACGTACAATGCGCACCGGGGAGTTGATGAAGCCCACTAGTCGGTGGCCGTACCGACACCTTTTTGCTGTCGGTACGGCTACCGACGATCTCTCGCCCTCACGTCGGTGCCGCACCGATCGGGTTCGTACAGAATCGCACGACTTCTTACCGGGAGTCAGTGTGACGTCGCACCCGACGAATCGGTGCCGCACCGATCGGTTTGGAGTTACAGAATACGGCCCCTGGTCTCAAACATTCCATTGAGGCGATTGGAGATCCTTTCCCTCGTTGTGTCAATGAGAATGGGTTTCGAAGAAATATTTATTTCAGTTACAAAGATTTGGCCGATAGTCAAATTTTATTCTACATAGATACACTAGCATCCCTTCTTAATTCTTACGCATGAATTTCGTTTCCTTAGTATCTAATGTTTCATCCAGCTCTTCAGGTATAACTACTTAGTTACAATAATTGAACAAAGAAAGGGAATGAAAGCTTTGAGATAAACATTTTACGCGCGGAAAAAGAATGTAAGCACTTAGAAAGTGGATACACATGCTTAAATAGCTTTGCTTACAAAATTGTACGAACGTGGAAGTGAATATTCTCAATCCAAAGGATTTTACTGAAAAATAATGACTGATGGTATTTAAAAAAATTATGATTCACATTTATCACTGCTTAACCCATTACTGCCCTGAAAATTTTCCGCGATAGTGAAGATATTTTGTTTCGTTGCTCCTTCGATCTTTTTTGGTAATCCAGTGAAATATTTTGGTGATGAATCAACACGTTTCTTCAGAATGATCCGAAGCCATATAGCTGCATTGGATGGTTACGAGGTCAAAATCTAATGTTGGTCAATTTCTGCGAGTGACCTTAATAGAAAGAATTAACCTTCATGGCAAGCATATTTTCGAATGAAAGAAAATTGAAAATAATCCATACAATTCCTAATCTGCACTTTTATGATACTTGCTTGTAATTTACATAAAAGAGGCGTCCAGAGGGCTTTCTACGAAAAGAAGAATCTTCTTATAGCTGAGAGTACAAGCATAGAGGTGAAGAAACGATTCAACAGATGCTGCATATGGAGCAGGTTTCTATATGGTGGTGAGGCTTGGACGTTCACAGCAGCGGAGAATTAAGGGGTGGAAGCATTCGAAATGTAGAGCTACCGAAGAATGATGAAGATAAAATGGATTGACCGTGTGAGTAACGAGGAAGTGCTAAGAAGAGTGGGGGAAAAGAGAAGCCTCCTAAGATCCTTATGCAGAAGACGGGACAACTTAGTTGGCCACATTTTGAAGCACGATTGCCTGATGAAGACTATTGTTGAAGGACAAGTGGAAGGGGAAAAGGGCAAGGGACGGCCCCGAATGAGTTATATCGGACAGGTTATAAAGGATGTAAAAGAGAATAAATATGTAGCTATGAAGAGATTAGCGGATAGGAGAGAGAAATGGAGAACTGCGTCAAATCAATCTTAGGATTGTTGACTAATGATGATGATGATGATGAGGCGTCCATACAAAATTTGCGTTTCGCAACCGTCTCTTTCCACCAATTGGCTTATTTCGATTGTCTTCAAAAATTACCAAATAATTGGATTGATCTGTTGCAAGCCTCGCCGACATATGGTTGACAGTTGACAACATATCTGTGACAGTTCGACGGCCAAAAGGAGTACGGGTTTTCTTCAAGAGCCTCATGTGCTCAGAATGGTAAGATATGGCTGCGGTAATGGGTTAATATTAAGTTCCCTGCACTCACATAACAAACAAATCCGCACAAAAATCTAACCGAACGTAAACTGGTTGTTTGGGTTGAGCATTGGTTTGCGAGCAGAACGCATCTGTGGCGAACTCATCGACATTGTGTACCCGACCGCTCACTTAGCGATACGACCCGAAGATTCATTAGGTTAGGTGAGGGTAGAGCCCACCCAGGAACTTCCCTTGGGCCTCCTCGTCCTTCGAAGATTTTTTGTTCCCCAAGAGTGTCCGAAGAGTCCTTACCCGGGCTTAGAACCTGGGACTATACGTCCAGCGGCTAAACGATCATCCTCTCCAACAAACTCACTTCCCAATCTCCATGTGTCCACTGTAGTCGACCAATTATTTAACGCGTATCGATATACCTACCGTTAGACATCTATTGCATATGTCGCTAAAAGTGTTTGTCGTTATTTTATGATGTTGCATGAGAGATTGTTTTGCTTACTCATTGTTTCCATAAAAATATTTATAAGTAATCTTTTCTCTTGCGATTTTTCTTGCGGGTTGAAAAAAAATGCACCAACGGTTTGAGTAGAGGAGTGCTGATGTCATTGCTCCGAGGAACAGCGCCGGAGACGAAACTGTTGGTGAATATATTTTTCATTTGTGACGCGGGTTCACCCAAAAATATCTCTCAGGGCATCATGTACCGCGAAAGCCTTTACCAATTGAATATTTTGTTTGTTTGCAGCACTCACTGAGTGTGGTCAATAAAAACAAATCTTTCGTTCTGCTAAAAAACGTTTTTCATATTCACGAGTAGTATTTCCACAAAACCCTTAATAAATGCTAATGTACGTAAATATTTCGCGTTATTTAGTTTGCTTATCCAATTTTCTATTATTTCCATTCAAAAATAGGAAACATAGAATTGGACATATGGTTGCTACATCGTCATCATCATTGGTCAACAATCCTAAGATAACTGATTTGACGCAGCTCTCCATTCTTCTCTCCTATCCACTAGCCTTTTCATGGCGACGTATTTCTTCTCTTTCATATCTTTTATAGCCTCTCCCATGAAACTGACCTTGTACGATTGCTTTCATCAGTCCGGCACACCTTATAATGTGTTAAAATAAATTGTCCTATCTTATTTTCAGTGTTTTAGGAGGCTTCTCTTTTCTCCCACTCTTCTTAGCAGCTCCTCGTTGTTTGCACAGTCGATCCACTGTATCATCATGATTCTTCGGTAGCATGTTCCTCCCGCGTCTGTCTTTTCTTGTCCCAGTCTACTTTCTCCCTACCTCCCTATCTGATGAACTGTTTCCTTATCTTTATACTTGTACTTACCTTATCTTATCGTTCACCAATTTTTTATTATCTTTGATTGTGATAGACTTTGAATAATTTAGATACCCATATTTTTCTCTTAATCGAACGGTGTTCGTAAATCGAAAATCGCCGGAATAAAGTCCAAAATAGCCTTTTTTTGAGATCGTAGTCGTGAGTCGATAATCGTGTGATCGTACTATTGACTCACAATCAGTTCTATCCATGCCATACCATTGGGAGGGCATCCGAGCCCTCTGTTCTCTGTGGAGCATTCGACACGCCGCGCCGCCCGTTCCTCCCGCATCTGTCTTTTCTTGTCCCAGTCTCCTTTCCCCCTCCCTCCCCACACCCCACCCCACCCCACCCCACCGAACCTCCACTCGCTTATCTTGGCACAACAACAGAGACCGCCAGTCTACGGCCACGCGCCTTCCGCCCCGCACCACCAACTTATAGCCCACTGCAAGGCTCTCTCTCTCTCTGAATGGGACCCTGCCGACACCTCCACACATTCCCAATCACTTCGCTTTCATTTGTCCTTCAACAAACTTCGTGACTCCGTGGTGCCAAGTGACGTCACCCGCCCCTTTTTACTCTGGAGTGCAAAAGTGAAGCCACTTGTCTCTCTGAAATCCGTGGTGCCAAGTGACGTCACGCGCCTCTTTTGAATTTCGTGGTGCCTGGTGACGTCGCCCTCGGGATGGACGGCCAGAAGAAGGATGAGGAGCGCAACGGTCAGTTGATGGCGCTTCGAGGGGACGGAGGGGAATTGGAGGCGCCGCGGGGCGCCACCCAGGAGGACACGCCCCTCGCAAGGTCAGCCGGAATAGGGTGGAGGTCAAAAGTTTTCACTTGCTGAAAAGTTTCTCGGGTTTCCCACCGGTTGATGTCGTCCATGTCTCACGACGTTTCGATCAGCGACTTGCTGATCATCCTCAGGGGATCTTCCTTTGTCTATCGTAGTCGTCTATCGTCGTCTATCGTTGTCGATCTAGTTGCTGATCGAAACGTCGGGAGACATGGACGACATCAACCGGTGGGAAACCCGAGAAAATTTTCAGCAACTGATACGCCGGGAAAACCTAAGATCAAGGTTTTCACTCTTTGTCATTCGAACATCTTACTTCAGGATGCCTTAGTATTCATCACTTTTCATTGATGCCATAATTTCCCAGTTAATTGAATTTAAACATTCCTCACTGGCTTTGCACGGATTGTTGCTTGACGTTTCGAAATAAGGGTAGTTTTTTTATCTCCAGGATGTCCTCTCGGAAGTGTGTTTGACTCAGCTCTCCTATCAACTAACCTTTTTACACCTACGTATTTCTTCCCTTTCACATCCTTCTTTACCTGTTCCATATATTACGTTCGAGGTCTTCCTTTTCCGTTCTTGCCATCCACTTTTTCCTCGACGATTGTCTTCATCAGGCCATCATCTCGCAAGATAAGGCTGATTAAGTTGGTCCGACTTGCTCTTAAGCTTATCGAATTCCTCAGTACTGGGTAATGAGTATATGGGGACACTGTTTAGCATTAGCGGATTAACATGCAGATCTTTAAAAGAGGAGACGAAATATCACTTGGTACGGTCCACACTTATTCTTATTTTTCTACAATTGTATGACCTTGATGATGTAATACTTTAATCGAAACATGGTTTAAAATGACGTGTCTATGAGGAACCAAGTCGCGAAGCGTGGTAGACTGTGGTAAATAATGCGCTTGGTTCCTGACCTGAGGATCCTGGGTTCAACTCACGAGTGAAGCTTTCGGAAATCCGCAAACATAAAACAAATCCAAGTAGCAGGTGGAGCAAGGGGAGGGGGTGGCTTTCCTACTCTGAATGTGTGTTTCAAATTCACTTGTTTGCGGCAGGATTAAGATCCATCTTTGAGAAGTGAGCTTTTTGACCTTTGCGGCTGAACCGTGTCAACCACGATGTACAATATGAAAATTTATTCTTGCTATTCCACACAGATATTCATATTCCTGGCCATGGGGTTGTCACTAAATGTTGATAAGTAATATCATTGCCATTGTAATGACATACTAGTGCCGAAACCATCGTCAGAAATCAAGTGTTACAGTGCGTAACATACTGAGTGAATATACTTATCTGAATACAAATAATACCTAGGAAAAAACCATGGAAACCACTTGTTTGCCGTAGTAAGTACTAAATGGAATTCCTTAAATGTATACACTAGTTGTATTATTTTAAATCGATCAGATGCACAAGCATAAACTATGTTTGGATAGTCAGGAGACGTTCCTAGAGGAGGAACGAAACGCTGAGTATTCATACCACGCGGCAGAACACCCAAAAGTGGCTTATATTAGTGCACTAGTTTGTTGCCCGAGGCTTTCAATAACATTCGCTTTTGTGCCGTTGTATCCAAACGAGTTCTCGGGTATTTATTCAAATACGTGCATAGCTTACTAAAATCTCGTCCACCATTTTTTTTGCTGTAGATTTTGATGGTGTTTTAAAACAAAATTGATCTGGTCTGTAGCGCCTTATGCTGCGGAAACATGGACACATAGGAAGAGGGACGAGAAAAGACTGGATGCACTCGAGATATGGGTCTGGAGAAGAATAGAGAATGTGAAGTGGACGGAGAGGAAGAGGAATGACGAAGTGGTGGACATGGTGGGTGAGGAGAGGCAGCTTAATAAATAAAAGCGAACAAACTAGTAGTACCACATAAATAAATTGGTGGATTTATACATAGTTTGTTCGCTTTTATTTATTAAAATGAACCTCCAAAAAGTTGAGCCTGTTACGATAGAGGCAGCTTCTAGATGAGACACAGGGGAGACAGAAGGTATGGATGGAGCGAGTACTTAGCGGGGAGGGAATGTTGAAAACAGTATTAGAGGGTAGAATATTCTATAAACAAAGGAGAGGGAAGGAAGAGTATAGGATTTTTAGGTAGAATGAAAGAGAGTAGTCCTTATTGTGACGTGAAGAGAGAAGTCCATGAAGGGAGGGTATAGAGCCAGAATACTTAGTAAATACTAATGAAAAACTTCCTTATTAGGTAGAATACTTTCATGACAATAATAATTGAGAAAATTAAAGAGTCCTGTATTTTTCCATGTGTCAGCAATTCTCAAGCCTGTAAAATTAACGTTCATAAGCCTCCGACAGATAATTTGATGACGTCTGGAACTCATGTCACCGCTCATCAGCTACTATTCGATCTTTTTGCATTAACCTCGCATGGTTCATTGATGTTCACCCTCTTTTGACTGATTCGTTCCATCAAGTAAATACTTTCCCTGAGCGTTAAAATCAACCAAGACTAATGATATCGCCAACTCATGAACGGTGGGCGGCATCTTTCTTGCGTTCATAATTTGATTTTTTTTTAGGATTGGTGAATGGGCGAGATTTTGTTTCGTCATAATTTTTCTATCCCTTCTATCTACTCAATCATTTAAATGAGTCGCTACCTATTGATATGGTCTTAGTCACTATACCATTGTTACATTCTTGCGTAAAGGGACTAACTCTTGTGCATAGGGACGCAATATCATCTGTGGCATTATGGTTCTTGTTGTGTCTCCATGTTATGCATTGGCCAATGAGTCTCGTGCGGTACACTATTCAACCCAGCTAGCATAAGAGGTCTTCTCGTATTTCTTTGGACTTGGGGCAATGTGACTCGGAAGAAACAGGTGACGTAAAGGCATAGTAAACTACCGTCATTTCTTGAAGTTCTCCCGAACTACGTTGATGCTACATGAATCACAGTATGGTAGCGAGAGGATCAGTGCCACGTCAATAACTTCTAAGTGTTTTTAATGTTATTTATTGTTTATGGATACACAGAAGCCCACATCATTCTTTCGTTTCTTTATATAGAGTATCTTTTGAATTTCTTTTTCATCAATGCAAATTAACTATTGGGCCATAATGGCCCAATTGGGCCATAATATATCTCCGAAGAAACATTACATTATTTACTAATTATTTAGCACTCTGCAAATAAACTATTATAATATATACTATCATTTATGTTATACCTATTTACTATGTTTTAAATGCAATTGAATATTTTCATCCCAAAATTTGAATTGTAGGCCGTTCATGGATAAAAGCGACGCGAAATTGCTCACGTCGAGGGATCAGTTCCATTGTGAGAAACTGTTAGGATTACGGTTGATATTCTGAATCGCGTTCGATCGTTTGGCGATTAATGGCCTTCACTTTCCTGCAATCACTCGTGCGTGAAACGCGAAACCTGAAGGACCACTACGCGGGTGATTGTGTAACCCAAAACTTGATGACAAGTTCGTGGTTATTTCAGGTTTTAAAAGTGAAAATTCTGCGACTTAAGATTGATTTCCGACGAAGGATATTACAGCGTAGTGAGAGGTAGCATCAGTCACCTCCAATTCCTAATTTGTCGCAATTTGCTGTCGTAGTATCGCATAAAGATGGTGTTCACTTCACGCTAATTATTTTCCATTATCGCTCCGAAGCTATGAAGGTGGTGTTTATGCTAATCCTAATTTATAATTAATGTGATAGTTTCCTGCAAACTGGCCTTCCCTCATGGAGCAATAGGGTATTTTCCTTCATCAAATAAGACGAAAGGCATTGATTGCGATTCGTTACTCATCATTAGTCTATTCTTAATATAAAAATTATTTGATTTTGGAAAACCCAGTTCAGACAAATGGCAATGGTCAATTTTATCCTCATTTGAAAAAGGCCATATTGGCGCCCACGCGATGCCACTCCACGTGACATCACAGGGAGTCCTAGTTTCTATACGAGTAGATAGGAGTTTTACATCGTCTGAGGTTACCAAAGCATGCATTAGGCACAGAGCTCAGGGAAACATTTCTTAATAATCACCTATTAAAACTGCCTATGGTCGGAAAGTTTCCTTCGTTTGATAAGGTATTAATAATCCTTATTTAAGTCAAGCGCTACCAGCTAGGAGGTATGCATCGTATCAGCGCTCAAAGCCTCGCCCCAATGTCACCTCACATGGTGACAGCGGGAACCAGAATGACGTCACACGGGGTTTTCCCAGCCTTCATACTTACCGCGTTTTCGCGCGCTTGAAAATTTTCACTTTTCATTTAATCGCGAAAAATAGATATCGTCATTTAAAAATCTAAAAGCGTAAAATGCGTACTCCAGGAGTAATAATCTTTCGATTTAGGCAATAAAAAAATAATAGGAAACCACCCTACTGACCTTAGCTGTCGGTCACCTCATCCAAATAGCTCAACCAAAGGAGGCCACAGAACATGGCGATTAAGCGTTTTCTCTGTTGCCGTTTGGCGAGCACACGAATATTGCATTAGTACTCGAGTCATTTTGGGCGAGCATTTCTTTTTGTTCGGCGGCGCCACTACGCAACTGTAACTCGTTCAGCGAGGCTTTCGCCATTAATCACAGTGAAAATGGTCTTTTTAGTTGACAATCGTCTCGCATACTTTAAATGTGTGGTTAACATGCTTTTTTTGGCTTAGTTACGTACATGGGCGTATTCAACATCAAATTTGGTGGGAGGGGCATGACCTGGGTCCGAGGGCTATGGAATAGAGGCTCCCTGACGAAAGAAGCGTTCTCCCATGTAAAATTTTTAAACACCCATTTTTTACGCGTTTTGGAGCCAAAAATTTCGATTTTACTCTTAAAAACAGGTGAAATTGAACATTAAAAAAAATATTCATTGGTACAAAAACTATTAAAATAATAAAAATTAAAAATATTTGATAAAATTTGGAGGGGTGGGTAAAGACCCCTGTCCCCCTTGGAACCGTCGCTGGTTTCATATTACTTCCGAATATATCCTATTAATAGTGGATATAGACTGAGTCTCTATATTGCCATATAATAACTACGAAGTTGAGTCTTCGCAATCCGCCATCTTTAGCCTCATCATTAATGGCGGGCTGTGTTCTAGCATAGGCGTAACATCAAGTTGGTGCAGTTTTTTTTCCATTTTTGTAATTGATTAATAAGAGAGATTAGCGGTTCTTCTGCACCAAACTGCTCCATTAGTTGCAGGGATGGGTTCCGTGTTTTTGTTTTTTCTTGTAATCCTGAGATGAGGGCGAAATGGTTACAAATGTGCGGGATGGTTAAGTGGCAACCATAGCCGTCTTCCACAATTTGTGAGGAGAGTTAGAAGTTGATGTAATTCATTGTATTGGGTAAGTATTCAAATGAAGATCAATTTCTCGGTTAGTTTCGGCTTAAGTTGATTAAAGGCTGTGATTTATTTCAAAGTTTAATACCTTAGCATATCAGTTTTACGTTGTACGTAATGTAAACAGAAAAGTGTGCATAATAATTGAGACAATATGATGAGAGAGTAGTGTTGAGAGAGCAATCCAGAGAACTCTGGATATAGATGGCTGGTAGCGCCGCGAGTGGCGATTTTGAAATCTGATTTTTATGCGTGCGGAGCGACAACAATTCCAGTGTGGACTCTAGTCGCCGCCGCCGCCGCCAGGGGGACATTTCACAAGCACTCGCTCCATCAGGAGGATGCGGCGAGAGGAAATTATCGCTGCCGTCCTAAATTCTCGCTTATCGCGTTTTCTTCCCCACGGTGTGACTCCGGTTGAGCAGCAGGAGGGGCATTTTAATGCATTCATGCCCTATTTCTATGCGATGTGCTAACGTTCCCAAGATATGGCCTGTATGTACAGCTGATGAAAATTACTAGATTTCAAGAGGTTTCTGCAAATTCCTATTTGGAGATTGAAGATTTTTTGTGAATCCCAATGAAAACCTGTTTAGAAAACAAATTGCAAAACGAAGGGGTATTACGTGCCTAAAAAGCTTTCCAAGAGATTCACTGAACTTTTTCTTTGATGCCTACTCTTGTTAAAGTTGTTGGTTAAGATTTTTGAATGCAATGGAGTGGTGTTCAACAGCATTTTTAAACAATTTTTGGTCAGATTTGGCACATTGCCGACGTTTTGACAGCTTAATCCATTATCGTCCTCAGGGAATGCCTGCCTTGACAAATTTTCGATGGTCTCTCATGGGTCATATCGGCGTTGGAGGTGCCACCTGATTGGTGGATTACTCCCGCGTCACTCTGCTGCGCTCATGGAGCAGCTGCGGACTGCGCGGCACTTTAAAAACATCAAATTGTTTGCGTCGCGAACGGTCGCAGATGATTTCTCCGGATGGACACTCTAAAAATTTTTACGTAAATATCTGAGGGCAATCCGATGATCCTCTTTTTGTATCGTTATTTACGGAAAAAATGTTACTGAAATCAATGTCCACAATTTTGTTAAGTATTGGCGATAATATCACAAGACCGGTGTACGGACGGTGCCTCACGTTCGAAATATCGATCAAAATTTCTTAACTTTTTATTTAAATTGCTTAAATTTTTAGTAACTTAAAATTAATTTCAAATTCCTTAACGTTTGAATTAGTTCACGGATTAAATATTTCTACGTCAGATCCCATATACTCGCCGCGTATTCAAGGTTAGGCCATACGAGTGCGACATATCAAATCCCTTTCACTGTTTTGCTGAAAAACCTTTCCACACCATGTTTGGAGAATCCTATTTTCTTCAGGGTATGGAACGAGTACTCTTCCGTCTGTTCCCCGCCATTGGTGTGGTGTGAAGTCATCGTTACTCTCGGAGATTTCACGTCACATATGGGAGGTTTGAAAGAGGTCTTCGATCTTCATTTGTTGCCAGGTACTTGTAATAAAATATGTTTACTATAATCCGAATGCATTAATGATATTGATACAAGTCGACTATTTGGTCGGGTGACAGTATGGATTGGTTTTACGCAATCTGATACGAGAAATCGTAATGCAAAATCACATATCAATCGTTGTAAAATAAACTACCCTTAACATAGTGTGCATAAAAAAAGGAAAAAGACCCTTACAATTCAATGTTATTTAACCTTCTTATGAGGGTCTTTGGACTACGCGGAAAGGGTTTAATATCTACCAATCGTTTTAAGCCTCCATCCTCCATCTAATGCAGGAAAGAATATTTCACAAAGTTTGACGGCTGTTTCGGAGGATTTAATATGTGTATGTCAGCTTATGTTTACAAATTGTGCAGTTAATAAAATTCATTTAATCATTATTTTTTACTAATGTTTACCAATGAATAATATGCATTCAATTAAGAGTATTCAAATTATTTTGACAGATAATTTTGGAAAGTATCTCGAAATCTTTCCAAACATCAAATCAATAAGACTTCGATTGAAACCATTGGTGTGTAGGTATGTACAGCATTTATTAAATTCAATGAATAATATCTAAATTTCCCAACTACGGCAAAGAAAATAACTGCGGCAATATTTTACTCAAACAAAATTTTTTGAATCCATTTAGAGCAGCCAGCGGTTAAACACTCAAAATTATAGTATGATGAGGCATAGGCGGATCCAGGGGGGGGGCACGGGGGCACGTGCCCCCCCCCAGACCCTTAAAAATATGATAGATTTTTAATACGGTCCCATTATAATTTCGCTCGTTTTGTATAACAAGGTATCCTTGTGCCCCCCCCCTGAACAAAATCCTGGATACGACCTTGCTTGTGCCCCTCCCAGAAAGAAATCCTGGATCCGCCCCTGATGAGGCACTTACATTTTAATTATAAGCATAATGACTTGTTACACGGTGTGTTTTGTGTACGATTTTCGTCTATACGCTTATATTCCTAGCATAAAAAGAACTTTCAATGGATCTTTTAGAAATTAGCGGTGTTTCTATTTACTTAATTTTTTTTTGAAGTGAGTGGAAAATACTGCATGAAGAATAAATGGCGTTAAAGTTAAACCAGCAGGCCATGTTGTAAAATTACCGCGAAAATATCTGTTCAACCATTAATATTTGATACATATTTATAATAGAGTATATAACATTTATGTACTAGATTTAGGCGGCGAAAATTGAGACCACGTGACCCTGGCGGTTCTGATTGGCTGATTCCGGCGAGAGGGCCTATTTACATGTTGTTTACTTCAATTGGAAATATTACCACAATTGAGAAAGAAGAAAAAGAAAAGCCTAAAGAAAAAGAAGTATCAATACTTTGATAAAATCTACCTAGAAGTATTACATTTCCCATTTTTTATTCTGAAGTTGGTGGTTTTCATGTTGGAATCAGCCTTTAGTTTCACGGAAGCCACATTAAATTCACTTGTTTATCTTTAATTCGAGGAATGGAATTGGAAGTGAGAGGCCTTAATATTTAGCCTTTGATATTTGCGAGGAGAGTTGTCGTGAATCAAACATTTACGCGTCTCAGAGCTCGAAGCAAGCGAATAATAAAGCAAGCGTCCGACCTGATACCCACATCACATGAACTGACGCTGGCATTATCTTCTTGATCTTCAATTGAATCAAACAACAAACTCTTACACCCCTAGGTCTTCCAACCATATATTTTCCTTTAACTTGATTGCCCAGTTCATAGTCAACCGTAATAAAATCAGCCGCAAGCCCGCTTTAGTTAATGGCCCTTATTCGTGCCTTGTGCTACGACCTGCTATATCTTTTAACGAATTATACGTCGTCTTATTGCGTGTTATGTTTTTGAATTCACATGTACTACAAATATTGAAGTATTTTCTCTCAATGGAATGTGCAAATTGCTAGAAATCAATTGAATTTTTAGAAAATTTCTTACATATTAGCTCAGTCGATTAAGAATATTTTAATTCTGATCTCGGAAGTTCTCATGAGTTGAGTTTCAGTCGAAACTGAACTCCCTCGTGAATATATTAGCGTCATTAATTCATATAAATAATTCGGTGGGCGGAGGGAAAAAATAAATTAAAACCTTCCTTATTTAGCCATTCGCTCGCAACTTTAACTTCGCGCGAAAATTCCCAGGCTATTTTCATGAGTTGGTGACGTCATTAGACTTCCAGTCACTTAATACGTTGAGGAAGAACCAATCATTAAGGGAGTGAATCGCTCACAAGCAGTGGCGTGACTCTGTGGTGGGGGGGGGGGGTGAGGGGATAGATCCCCCCCCCAAGTCTGAGATGGAATAAGAGATATAATAAATTTATTTTAAACTAATGCCTAGTTTTGACATATATTAACTGTACATTAGGGGCGGTCATCAAACCACTTTTTTCGAAAGTCAAAGTTCGACATATTAAAAAATGTAGCCCGACGTACCAAATGAACAGAGAAAAAATTTTGTTCATGTAGGTTGACATCCTACGGTTGCACCAGGGCCGTTTATGTTAAGCTTAGGCAACCCGCAACACATTCCCTCTTTTTACGCTATTTCGGCGATAAATGTCGTGATTTTAATGATTTTTTCAGCCGATTCTGCACCAGTCATGTATGAAATAGTTGAGGTAATTAACATAGGTCGAATAATAACTTTTATTATACAATCACCGGTATTAAAATGCAAAGAAACGTAAAAAACTTTGAAATTTTCTTAATTAATGGTATATATTTTAATTTGGTGTACTCGTATGGGCATGATCGCACTAATATGACCCTACCGTTTATATACAACAACATTTTTCTCCTCTCCCATCCTAGAGTAAGGATCCCCTCGTCTCCCACCTATGAACTAATGTCAACGCACTGCTCAGGCTACATCGTCTACGAAAATGACTCCGTGTTCCAAATTTTGCAGTTCTTCACCCACCATGAGAACAGGTGCCACTCTGGCTCTCAGGGAGACCCAGAACTCGCCACCTGTAGGGCGCTCCAACTCCAGCTTCTCCCATTACTACCTACCCTTCAAGTCTTATGACGTACCAGTTAAGATGCAATCTTTTTTGTATCCAAAATTGGTGGAGATAAATGGTAATTAAACAGATTGGAAGGAAGTGCGCTGCTGAAGGCTATTTAAATACAAATTAAAACAAAGTAACATTTGCCGGTATCCTCTCCTTTTTCTCCATTTTCCCTCTATTCTCCTTTACTATATACATATTCCCTGTACGCTATTGATGAATTGTCTTGTACATGTGGATGGCCTTTCGCAAGGTTTTGTGAGGCAAGGATTTCGTGCCGAAGTGATTTTTTTAAATGGAGAAGCAACTAAAATAAACAATGAATGTATTGACACGCTCTTCAGTTGAGAGTCATCTCTTTGGCGATCCTCGACAGATGTTTGGGAGATATCTTCCCACATATGAAGATATTATGAAGTATTACTAATGGGTGAAGATGGAAAAGATGCAAGAAAGATGAGACTTTGATCAATCGGTCCAGGAGATTGCCCATGTTGTCGCCGACAGAGTGGACCAAGTGTAGAACGACGCGTCTGGACCTTTAATGTCGAACCGCGGCATCCTCATGGCAGTTTAGAGATACAACACGAAATGTAAAAAAATTATGAAGAGCACAAAGAAGAAAAATTCCTCTGTTGCCCATCGAGACTTTATTAATTTAAGGAAGATGTTAAAATTTTGTTTTATTTTCCTCAATGTGTCTTCCAAAATTGGCCTAGTGTATTTGTAAGCCGAAGACGTAAATTAAAAATGAAGAAATATCATTCCTTTTAGACCAAAGATCAACCGGAGAACTAGTGATTGGGACCATTGATTGGAAAACCACAAAAAAACATTGGAGGAAGGCTGCCAAAGAAAAAAATGATAAAAACGGAGGAATCATTTTAAAGTAGGACATCATTTGCCCAGAAAATTGGTTCTAAATTCAAGTCTTAGTGCTCTAAAGTTCAAAATGACTCGCCGCCTGTGCTCGGCGACGAATGGAAACCATCCTCCCGCCCATCCTATAATAGCTTGGCGCGCAACATCCTGAAGCTGCCTGTGACCTGCCAATCTGTGAAAAGGCACAACGTAGCCAGCGGTTTGCAGCAACCCTCGTGACTGGAGCGTTTGAAGACGTCGGCCAGGTCACACCTGAACATGCATCGATGATTTTCGACCGGAAGAAAATTGCGCGACAAAGGAAGAAATACAGAGAGCTTGCGACTTCAGAGGATATGGAAAAGCTTAGAGATCAACCGAGGATAGCATTGTTCTTCGAGGGAAGAAAAGAGAAGACGAAAATCAGGGAATTGTGCAGCAACAATGAAGTGCGCATCACGACATAACCGAAGAGCATGTAGTCATCCTTGCAGAACCCGGCGGAGTTCATTTGGGACATGCATAAACTGAAACAGGAGAAACAGAATGGCTCGGAAACTCTATCCTCGAATTAGTTGAAGCTGCTATAATTGACACGTCTTCCATACGGTGCATCGGTTGTGATGGATCACATTCGAACACCGCGACCGGCTGGAAGGGAGGCGCTATATGTTTTATCGACGTGCGTCTCGGGCGTGCCTTGTATATTTAAGTGCCTTCTGCATTCAGATGAACTCCCTCTTCGACTTAAATTGGAGAAATTTGATCGGCCAACGACGGGGCCAAATATCTACATTGGGTCAATTGGTCGCCAACTAAAGACCTGTGCGCAGCTACCTCTAATGAAATTTCAGACGATTGATCTTGGTCTACCTGATCCTGAACTAAATTCATCTTTCATCAGCAAATACCAAAATTATTCGCTGGAAATGGCTCGAGGTATTTCCAGGGGATACATCCCACAAGAGCTGGCTGATCGCGATAATGGGGAAATGAATAACAGCAGATGGGGAATGACGGCCAACAGAGTGATCCGCGTTTACATAGAAACAAGACGACCAACAGTGGCTTTGAATTCAATAACCGAGACTATGATGAAACTCTATATTCCTATGGGGTTCACAATAAAGAAAAATTGGAAGATTACAGAAGCAGAACACATCTGGGAAATGCTTAAGAGAATAAGACAATTCCGTAAAAAGTAGAGTTCTTGAGAAATTCATCCAGAGCAAAGCGTTCTTCGCTCATCCAGAAAACAACCTCATTGGTGAATGATGAAAGGGTCGAAGCGCGAAGAGTAGCCTTCCAAAGGATATTGCAGGCAAGAAAGACCTATTCGCCAGATGAAGGCGTCAGGGCTTTTCACATCCCTGACCAGTGTATTTATATCAGTTCATAGGCGGGCCGTAGGGAGATGAGGAGATCCATACTCTATGATGAGAGAGGGGAAAAATGTTGTTGTATATAAACGGTAGGGTCATATTAGTGCGACCATGCCCATACGAGTACACCAAATTCAAATATATACCATTAATTAAGAAAATTTCAAAGTTTTTTACGTTTCTTTGCATTTTAATACCGGTGATTGTATAATAAACGTTATTATTCGACCTATGTTGCTTAACTCGACTATTTCATACATGACTGGTGCAGAATCGGCTGAAAAAATCATTAAAATCATGACATTTATCGCCGAAATAGCGTAAAAAGAGGGAATGTGTTGCGGGTTGCCTAAGCTTAACATAAACGGCCCTGGTGCAACCGTAGGATGTCAACCTACATGAACAAAATTTTTTCTCTGTTCATTTGGTACGTCGGGCTACATTTTTTAATATGTCGAACTTTGACTTTCGAAAAATTTGTTTGATGACCGCCCCTACTGTACATGCTTAAGTTTAAAGATCATTTATTAATATCACGGCAGTGAGACGAGTCACTGAATACTAACCCCCTTTGCGTGGGCGAATCGTTCCCCCCTGGCTCCTCCAACCCCTCTCTACCCCCAAATCATTATGTTCTATTTACGGCACTGCTCACCAGTATGTGAATTACAAGGAAATACATGATACCCATGCTCTAGTAGCCAAGCTCGAGGGGTATCGGAAAAGCGTGGACCCTAGAAATGAGTTTGACGTCATCAACTTATCTGCTAAAGGGTTAAAAAGCTATCCGCTTTCGCTGCGTATGACTTAAGAGATACGCGATGGATGGAAAAACGGAAAAATGCGGGTCTTATTACTTTTCAAACTCATTTACAAACGCTTAGAAAGGAAAATTGGTTATCGAGCGCATTTTTAAATATTTATTTTTGACTCCATTTTCTGCATATTTTCAACTGCCTCTCTCCCCGATTCTGAAACAAAACTGCTCATATTTGTAGGGAACTGCATAGGGCATGGATATTCAGACTTCTTGAAACATTTCAATAACAAGGAATCTAAGGTTAATTGTAAAAGTAGATGGTCACAAACTGGAATAGGTGGTCCAACGCAACTATGTGGGCATCCTGAGAGAATAAAATGGAAAAGGCAATGTGGATATGTGGGAGAGGAGAGCTAGTCAAGTAAGGGATGCGTTAAGAGAGCTGTTGAGAATATTTTCATTTAAAACTGTGAAGAAAAGTCTAGGGAAGTTTCAAATAAAGATAATTAAGGTTTAACGCATTTAAAATCTGGTGATGATGTCTGTGTGGACCAAAGTCTCATGAGGGATGATGAGTTCAAAAAACATCTGAAAAATGCTTTCCCCGTGTTTCAAGAATCAGAAATTATCGAAGAGCGTACTTGGAAAGTTTTTCTTTCGCTTCACAGGAACTTTTTGTTCCTGAAGTTGATGGTGAAGAGAGTGTGCAATACTATAAAAAAATCAATGATAATTTATATGCTTATGATCGCGAATTCATAATTAAAAGTATAATTTGTCTAAAGCTGCCACGAAGAAAGTGTTCCGGAATGCATTCACGGTTTTAGAAGGAAACCACTTGTTGAGCAATTACGCTAAAACCCAAAAGCATTTTGATCTTGTATTAGGGAAGTTCAAGGCAAAAGAACAACCGCTAAGAAACGATATGGAGAGGTGTGAACATATAGTTTCTATGAACCCAATTTATTATAGTCCTTCTTCAAGAGCGTGTTCAGCGTGACTACTGAGAATTCATCCGCGACGATTGATAATCAGTGCATACTAAAGATGATACTCTTGATATTAGCACTCACGGAATAGAAAATGTTTTGGAATCGCTTAGTCACTTGGTCCATCCGGAATTCCTTTTCGCGTGAATAAAAGAAAACTAGCCTCAGAAATTGCCCCCTATTCGAAACTAATATTCATAAAATCCATTAATACGAAGTACCTAATGACTGGAAAATTGTCAATGTAACGGTCATATTCAAAAGTGGAGTCAAGGAAAAGCCATCTAATTAGAGACCAATACCCTGAACTTCCATCTCATTCGAAGCCCTGAAACATATTGTTGTCAGTTCAGTAATGAAACCCCTACTATAGACACGCAAAAATTGTGAATGAGAACTCAACACGAATTCAGGAAAGGTAGATCATGCGAAACTCAAAAGATACCATTTTCTTGATTTCAAATAAAACATTTGATAAAGTGCCCCACAGAAAGCTATTAATAAAACTAAAACCTTTCGGCCTAGATGATGATGTTATTTCCTGAATAAGAGAACTTTTGAGGAATCGCGTGCAAAGAGTAGGTAGTACTGGGCGGGGCAGTTTCCCACGAGGTTAGAGGCGCTTCCGGCGTCTCTCAAGGTGGTGTCATAGGCCCAATCCTCTTCTTTCTCTATATTAACGATATTGGTGAAATAGTAGTAAGTAAACTTTGATTATTTGTAGATGACGCTGTAGTGTACAGGAAAATGATTAACAGTAAAAATATCTGAGATGATCTAACGAACGACCTTACAGTAATCCAAGCATGTTGCTATGCGTGGAAGCTGGAGTTAAATTTGAAAAATGCGTAGTAATGAAATTCAGGAAAAATAACTCCCCGCGAGATAGCTATTTCATTCAGAGTACCTAATCGACCGCATAATCCGTAAAATATCTCGGAGTAAGACTCGCTGATGATCTATCGTGGAATAAACATATTCTGGTAATAACAGGTAAAGTGAATCGTAAATTGAGATTTTTTAATAGAATGCTTGGAAAGTGCGGCGGCAAAGTTAGAGATATAGCTACTTCTCCCTCGTTAGACCCCATTTTAAATATTCTGCCAGTGTTTGGGATCCTCATGAAATAAGCTTAAAAACAGAACGTGAACAGAGAAGAGCTGTCGGGTACTTGAAAAGCCGTCACGTTAATCTTGTTAGTGTTACAGGCCTCTTAGAACAACTCGGATGAAAATCATTGTCAGGACTTAGATTGAAAACTAGACTGAATCTACGTTTCTCTGCGTGCTGGTGCTGAGTGATCACCCCCTGCCAAACTCCCTATAGGTGGCTCGAAGAGTATTATATAGATACAGATGGCAGATAACGCCAGCGTAACGTTGGTGCCTACAAACACCGGGGTGTGAACACGGAAAAGTTTCTTTATCACAGTACTTCGTATAAGCCTTACGATTTCTTCATCTCATATGGAGCGTTGCCCTTTATGGAGTGGAAACGTTGACACTTAGAAAGGAGTAAGGGACAAGACTGGAGGAGTTCGGGATGTGGGATAAGAGGAAACTGGAGGATGTGAAATTTTTAATGGACGGAGAGGAAAATGGACGAGCAAGTGCTGGACATGGTGGGTGAGCGAAGGGAAACTTTGACAGTAGATTCGGGGGAGGTGAGAAAGTTTGGATGGAGCGAGTAATGAGGGAGGGGTAGTGTAGAAAGCAGAGGAAAAGAAAGGTAGCCTCTTATGGCTGTAGTGTAAGGGATCACTTCACAGTTGCGAGAAAAATTCCTTGTTGGAGCTGGAGGATTCGAAGCAGTCACCAACCCCAGCCTCTTAACCGGAAACCCTTCAAAAGCACTCACTCATCTTAGAAGGAAACTTTGAAAAGGTTGAATGGGCCTCGCTAAGGTTGCTTCGGTTGAGATACAAATCACACACGAACACACGCGCATGAATCACTCATTCACTCCTTGGAATCAACTCCTGGAGAAAATGCCCCGGGCTATTGCTGTAGCTGCTGATTGTTCCGCATCTGAGACGTGCTCTCTGAAGTTACGACCATTGCAGACTACTTTCCTGTTTCACCATTGAATCCTGTTTCACACTTCCCAATTTATTGGCCAATCCGTTGGATATTGGATTGTGGTCCAACTGACACACACCAATTTCTAGTCCAATATCCTTTTCACAATATTGGACACAATTTCTCGCCCAATTTGGCATTTAGAACAGGTTCTATTTTATCGCGGCCAATCTCCAATCAAAATTCAGTTTTGTCGACTCCAAGTGGCCAGAACAAGAAACTCTTCGCAAAATATTCGGTTTGGCAGTAAAACGTTGGTTTTGTTCCGAAAATTAGCTTGAAGTTTCCAAAATGTGGACGAAAGAAGTTGTTTCGCCATTGATTGAAGCGTACAAATCGCACGAATGCTTATGCAACGTAAAATCTTCGAAATACAATGGCGTTCTCTAGCGGGACATTACAACACTATTATGGCCAATATTGGTGTAAATATTGATACGTGTCATACGGTACGTAACGCCCAATATTTTAAACAATATTGCGCGCCGATTTATTGGCCAATAAATTGGAAAGTGTCATACGGGCTTGAGGCCCTTATCTGTTGCTATGTTAAAAGTCGTGTTGAAAGGGAGAATATCAGGTAAACCATGGAGGGGAAAGAAGAAAAATGGATTTATTGATAGAATGAAATCGAATAAGCCTTTTCGTTAATTAAAATGAGCAGATCAATTTCGTAAAGGGGACAAATCTGGGTAGTTCCTTAAATAATTCATGTAAGTATATCGCTAAAGGTAAAATACTTTGGTAAACATGATTTCTATAGTTATCCTTTGAGTATTACTTCTGATGATTAGTTTATAATTTACGCTTGCAAAAAATGGTATGAAAATAACTAATTGGCTCTTATTGCTTGACAGGCTGGACATAGATGAAGAATGCCCAGCAGAGAAAAAGTTAACATGGAGGGACACGATTCCGCAGGTAAGATGATTAGCTCCTGGAATAGTAAATATATTTGAAAATTTTCTATCATATTAAGTATCTTAAAATAAATTTTCATAGAAGAAAATAAAATATCAGTTTGTATCCGCAATAGAATTTTGAAATGAATTCACCATCGCCAATTATGTAGATTCACCGTGGTGACCTTAAGTTTTCCAGGCGTGAGAGTAAATTGTTTTAGCTATATGTCTGAGTCATGCAGAATGGGTGCGATTCAGCAATTTTATTTTACTGTCGATTCTGGAACGAAAAGAAAATGATGAAATTTTTCCTTTTCTATGTTCGACTTCTAATTCTCAAGCTAAAATTCGTGATTAAAATGTCTACTTCATTAAATCTTACGCTGATAAGTTGATGACGTCACGAACCTACGAAATCAATGTTTTGCGAGATCACTTTCTGGAATGGTGGCATAATAGATTTTAAAAACGAAGTTTACTTTTTAGTCTTCCAGGAGCCTATGCTTTGTGGGTCACCACATATCAGTCACTCCTCGGTTCATTGTTGCTCGCACAGCTCTTGTGAGCTATTCCTTCCCTCAATCACCGGTTTGAACGACTCGATGAACTGGTAATCTAATGATGACACCAAGCAAAAAAATTCGACGGAAACTCTCCCGTTTTCTTAATTTTGCATTTAACGAGGGGATAGCTTAATGCTGTAATTTCCGGTTTTTCCGCTGTAACTTATCTTTCCCTTCCACCTACAGAATTATTTCAATGAAATGAAATTTTGGGTCTTATAAGTGAACGATCTCATTTTCAGCGAATCGATACAGTGCAGCAGTTGCAGTACTTTGAAATCAAAATGACATCAGACGAGGGTAGTGACAATGATCTCATCGGGAGCGGGGTTTATCAGGCCAAAGCACGGCCGTAAAACATTCATCGTTTCATTATCCTAAAATCTACCTCCCCTCGTATTCCTGCTTAGCAGCGCCTGTACCCCCTCTGCCATCTGTAATTATGTAGTTACATAAAACTAAATCATTGTACAGCATATATGTGTACCCTTGACAACAGACAGTATGCGAGAGGAGGGGGAATGACACAGAAAGTGACGAAACCGTTTTGGTTCAGTAAACGTCGTGTGGAAAACTAATTAAGCTAATATATAATGGCAAATCGATATGCCACTGACTGACTCATCAATATTCGCAGCCCAAACTGTGATAGGTGTGGGTATTTGGCTTATTGGACGCAAAAGTAAAAAAAAATTCATCGGGAGAAAAAATCTGAAAACTTGAAAAAGTCGATTAGTTTTCGAGATATATCGACTTGAATTAACATGGAAGCCTTATGGGACTAAAACTTTTTCGCTTTCATTCTATGTTTTTAAACGTCTGAGGAACATGATAATCAATGGACATAAAGTAGATTTTTTGGTCGATTTTTTGGTATAGTTGCCATAGCGACAAATTGATATTCAGTATTTCTTATTATTTTTTGAACGTTTTCTATGCTTTTCTTATGGAAAAAGTTTAGGAATTTTTTTGACCAACTTTTAATAATCGTACGACAAATTCCTTGACTTATTTGGTAGAGAATTTTTTGGTTGATTTTTTGGCTATCTTGGAATTTTCATATGTCGAAACAATTCCGAGGAATAAACGATTTCGATTTTACATTGTCGTGATGGGCGAATATTCAAATTCGGATTTCGGCCTTGAGACATGTGCCATGTGAAAATTTGGAATCTCCTAGAAAAACCGTAAAGGGTACTTCGTACCCTTACGTTTGAGCTCACTTTCTCCGTATCCCTCTTGGTTAATAAATAATTAAATTCCGAAAAATGTCCTGCACGCGAAAAATCATTGTCGCCATTTTTTTGTGGAGCATACAACCTTAAATATCTTAGCAACCATTTCAGCTAGATGGATGAAATTTTCAGGGTAATAGCATCATTAAAATGGTCAACTTTTGCAATGGTGATGATTCCGCTCGATTGATTCATGTGCGAGTTATATCGATACCAATCTCCTTGGATACGCTTTAATCGCTAATAACTTTTTTGTTAATCAAGTTTTGAACATGGAAGTCATACACAATACAACTGATAATGTGTTTCATCCGACAAAAGTTAAATCAAGCGGATCGATTGATTAGACTCGAAGTTATGATCGATACAAGGTTGTATGCGATTGAGCCTTTTTTTGGGCTTATTTACATAGTTACGGGGATAAAAATTTTAACAATATGTAAGGAAAAGAATGAATTATGCGCACACATAAATTATTTAGATGAATTACGTTTCCTAATGAAGATACATCGATATGAATTTATACCTTTTTGTATTAGGCCCCCGTAAGAAATACACGCATCCCGTCTATCTACGTCACCAATATAAGAACATAGGCTAAATTTTGAAAGCGGGGATAGTAGAGAAGGTAGGGATAACGCATTGACCAAATAATGGAAGGGATATCAATAGGATTCCGGATTGTACAGTACAGATGTCACTATTGTCTAAAGTACGAATCGATTAGTATAGCAAATATGCAAATTGGCATAACTTGATTAGCGTATACGTTAGACCAATGAAACTTGGTGAACGGGTACATCTTGGTATTCCTCACAATACTCAATTGTAATATGTTTTGTATATGGTCTCACATGCGATATATATCGAATCTACTTTTTCTTAAAATATATCGAATTGCTATAACATGTAGGATTTAACATCCAAGGACATAGTTGACTAGGGATTAAATAGTAGATACCCATAGACTGGATTTCAAACCAATAGCATTGCGGATTTTACAGTACAGATGTCAGTATGATCGAAAAATCGATTCAATTATTATAGCAAATACACCCATGTCTCGTATAGCGCAATTTCGATTAGCGCAATTTCGATATAGCGCAAATTCGTTCCTCGGGGAAACATTGCAACGCAGTGTAGCCTAATCAAAAATCTTAAACGCTCTCGTGATAAAACGTGAACTTGCGCTAAGTACACACGAAATTTCTATCAATTTACGCATATTAATATTATTTCTTTCCTCAAATCTTCTTTTTTGTTTATATATTAATCGAAATTCATTGCTGCGCAATTGCCAAAAGTATTACTCGTCATTGGGTCTAGATAGCCGGCCTACCGAAGATTTATCTCGTCTCCTTAACAGAATGATAATAAATAATTTAGATCGTTAATTAAGCGTGGGGCTAGTGGAAATGAGTTTTTTTTTTCAGCAATACGGTTTGAGACGTATTTCTGCCGTCGTAGGTTACCGGGCGATTGACTTCCAGGTAGAGAGTCTACGCTAAAGCCTTCAAGGTCATCGGTATTCACGGGGGAGAAATGGAGCGGTGGCCGAGTTGCGCATGAATAGCATCAACACATAAAAGGGTCCGCTATAGAGTCTCAAACACAATGGCTTCGTTCCCTCCCCGCAGTCATAGCCCTTCTGCGTCTCAGGAATACAGTTCAGCAGAAGAAGGTGATTTAGATAGAGCCATACAGAGTAAAAACCAAGAGAATATGGCAAAAATAGGAATGCGTGTAGAAAAATCAAGAATTTATCAAGAAAACCATTAACCTAGAAGAGGACTTGAGAGAGGTCAATTGCTTTGAAAATGGAGAGCGTCAAAGCGATATTGCGCGGAAGTTTAAACTCACGATGCCTTATTCTGAATAAAGACGAAGCTAAAATATCAGTGACCTCAGCCGCACCAACTTCAACCAAGCGGTCTACACATACGGAAAGTTCATGGTGAATCAGTACAAAAAGACGAGAGTGGTAATCGCTCCGAGACATTAAGTGAAAGCTCCGGTTGGTTCCAGAATTTAAACGGTAAGCAGGTATTTTCAGTGCGGCGATATCAGGTGAATCTGCAAGTGTTGATAGCGCAGCCACCACAACATTTTCTGATGAACTCCAAGCTGTTATTGAAAGTGGCTCCTTTCCCCCTCAACTAGTTTTTAGTGTTGATGAGACGATATTCTTTTGGAAAAGAATGCATTCTCATTCATTCATTTTCAGGGAAGGAAAACCTGGGTCAGGTTTCAAGGCATTTAAAGACTGTTTCACGTAGCTGCTAATGACTCGGAGGACTTCAAATTAAAATGATTTATCATTCATAAACTCCGCTAGCTATGAAATGGCATTTAAAGTAGCATTTTCCTGTCATTTCGATGAGAGACAAAAGGGCCTGGGTGACATAATAGTTGTTTTTAGACTAGTTTGAAAAATCATCAACTGCCGGCAACGCATTACGATCCCCTGAGATAGCAGATGTTAGCCCACCCGCACGACAGGATGGAATTTCGAAAGCACGTAAGATTTTTTTTTTAACGTGAATAAAAGTCTTTGAATGCGTGAATACTATCTTAAAGATGTTTTAAACTATAAATATTTATAGAAAAAATGTTTTCTAAGGCTTTTTATGGGAATATAGATGTTTTAGAGGAAATTCAACACCCAAGACCTATGCTACCAGGAACGCATCCCTATCTTCCCTATGTTAAAACGCTCTCGTATAACGCAAATTCGTATAGCGCAAAGACCCCAAGGAACGCATCCCTTGCGCTATACGAGACATGGGTGTACACAAATTGGTATAACTTGAAAAGTATACCCGTTGGATCAATGAAATTTGGCGTATGTGCACATCTTGGTATTCCTCACAATGCCCAATAGAAATATGTTTTGTATGTAGTCTAACGTGCGATATATATCGAATCTACTTTTTCTTCAAATATATCGAACTGCTATAACATATAGGGTTTTACATCCAAGGGCATAGTTGACCAGGTATTACATAGTAGATACCCATAGACTGAAAGTTAAACCAATAGCATTGCGGATTTTACAGTACAGATGTCAGTATGATCGAAAAGTCGATTCGATTATAATAGCAAATACGTAAATTGGCATAACTTCAATAGTTTTTCCGTTGGACCAATGAAATTTGGTGAATGGGTACATATTGGTATTCCTCACAATGCCCAATGGAAATTTTATTTGTATGTAGTCTCACGTTCGATATATATCGAATCGACTTTCTCTTAAAATTTATCGAATTGCTATAACACACAGGATTTTACATCCAAGGACATAGTTGACCAGGAATCATATAGAAAATACCCGTAGACTGGAAATTAAACCAATAGCATTGCGGATTTTACAGTACAGATGTCAGTATAATCGAAAGATCGATACGATCATTATAGCAAATTCGCAAATTGGCATAACTTGATTGCTATATAAGTTGGACCAAAGAAATTTTGGGAATGGGTATATCATGATATTTCTCACAATGCCCAATGGAAATATGTTTTGTATATGGTCTCACATGCGATATATATCAAATCTTCATTTTCCAAATTATATCGATTTGCCTTAACATTTGGGATTTTACATCCACAGGCATTGTTGACCAGGAATTATAGAGTAGATGACTATTAACTGGAATTATAATATACAGCATTACGGATTTTACAGTGCAGATGCAGTTTAATCGAAAGATCGAATCGATTATTGTAGCAAATACGCAAATACGCATAACTTGAGTAGTATATGCGTTGGACCAATGAAATTTGGTGAATGGGTACAACTTGGTATTCCTCACAATGCCCAATGGAAACATTTTTTGTGTATAGTTTCTCATTCGATATATATCGAATCTGCTTTTTCTTAAAATATATGGAATTGTTATAACACATAGGAATTTACATCAACGGGCAAAGTTGACTAGGAATTATATGGTAAATGGCCATATACCGGAATTAAAATCAAAAGCATTGCGGATTTTATATTACAGATGCAGTATAGTCGAAATATCAATTCAATTATTATAGAAAATACGCAAATTGGCATAACTTGATTCGTATATCCGTTGGAGCAATGAAATTTGGTGAATGTGCACATCCTGGTATTCTTCACAAACCCCATTGGAAATATGTTTTGCATGTTTTGTCTCATTAGATATATATTGATTCAGCGTTTTCTTAAAATATGTCGAATTGCTATAACATGCAGGATTTTACATCCGCGGGCGTATTTGACCATGAATTATAGGGTAGATGACCAAACGGGAAGATAAATCAATAGGATTACGACATTTTAACTTCACGTGTCAGTATACTTGATAATTCGATGATTACGGTAGCAAATATGCAATTTTTCGTATCTGTCTAACTATTGATGTTAAACCGAAGAAATTTTATGAATATGTTTATTATAGCATTGTTCATGCTGCACCAATTAAATATATTTGCTTTCCAAGCTCCCATTCGACACATATCGAATCTACGTTTTTGTAAAATATATCGAACTGCTATTACTTACCGAATATAACATCAACGGGGACAGTTGAACATTCTTCGGTTCTTTCTCCAATTCAAGTTTCATAACCGTATTAATATATTTATTGTAATCAATGCGTTTTGTTGTTATAAACCTTCCTTAGATCCAAAAATTGACACCATTGAGAGACATACATCGTCAGAGAAATCCGAACATTACTTCATTATTCGAGACATATTTATTCGAATAATCATTTCATTAGTCTCTGTTCGTTTATTTTCTAAAAATACTGTTTTTAATTTCATTAAGTTTGCTGTATGCAAACATTATAAATCAAAAATAGGTGAGTAAATCAAGAGGTGATACAATCCTAGGGTAATGGCTGAAATACGATAAATCGCTTAAGTTCATCTACCATACACTATATTTTTTTTATACTGCGTAAATCATTCATAATAAAACGGTTCCCCGAAGCATTGATCACCGTGGTTACTAAGATGGTCTTAAGTATTGTTGACAGTGAATGAGCGTATTGCCCGCATATTTCACTCATTTAAACGATATTTGGGGTGTTTCTTTCGCTTTTTGAACCACTTATGGGCACATGACTCGGAAACATGTGACACAACTATGTTCCCCCCCCCCCCCCCTATTTACCCGCTTGATGAATTCAAGCGCCCAATCGACTCGTTAGTCTATATAATGCCCACCACTGATTGGAGTCAGCAAATATTGAATCTTTATTTTGTATCCTTTTTTTTGCAGCTCTACGTGAGCCTATGTGCCCACAGCATAGTAATCCACGCCGGTATCAACATGGCCTTCTCGTCCATTCTTCTGCCGGAACTATCAAAGGAGAACAGTGAGATACCAGTCAACTCGGACGAAGCGTCTTGGATAGGTGAGGGAACTTTGGCATATTTATCACAAACTCACGAATTTATGACTGCATTTACAAGTAAAAAACGAAAACTCTAATAAAAATACAATTTGGAAAGAAACTGACCACGTTTTCCGGTGAGGTGGACAGTATTTAGTTGAAAAAAGTACAATGCAAAAATATTTTTTGTTAAATAAACAGCGTTTTTCTCCTGGAATAAAAATGATAAAATTAGTAAAATAAATTTTCTATGAGTCTTTAAATTAATGCTAAATATACTTACAGCGAAAAACGTTGGGCGTATTGTCATAACATAATGAAACTACGAAATGCAATGAATTACAGCTGATCACGTTGTGATGGATGTTAAGAAGAAATTGAGTGTTATAGTGGAACATGTGTCCAATATTTTTCGTTGTGTTTGAAGCAAACAATTTAGAGACTCTGTCAGACTCATTGAAAATGTATTTTATTCTCTTAGTTCTTGAGAAAAAACGTCGTTTTATAAAAAATATATTTATGTCGCAATATTATATTATTCTTCTTAGATTTAGATAAAATCTTGTGTACAGAACCACAATGTACAATTCAATAACATGAAGTTATTTGATACCTAATATAAGCAGAAATTTCAGTGTAAAAAACAAACTGTAACATGTTTGTGATTGCTTACTTTTCTAATAATTTTACCAAATTCAAATTAAAATTTTATTTCGCTTTAAAATTTAATACATTTTATGATAATATCATTTCTTATATTTTTCTTCTTTCCTTGTCTCACCTTTCGTAAAAAAATCCCTTTTTGTCTCTTCCTCTTCCCTCTATTTCACTGTTATTTCCTCTTCCTCATTTATTTCATTTTTATATAAGAGTACATTTTTGATTCAATTAAGTTTGATATGAACAAATTTGTAGTTGTGATTTTCTATAATTTTTGTTTCTTTTAACGAAATGTAAAACTCAAATTGCCGATTAATATCTCCTAACTTTCGTCCCAATTGTTACAATGAATAAGTGTGTTGGTGCACGGGTGAGTTCGTCGCAATGGGGACCAAACCACAGCCTCTCAACTGGAGCAGCCAAACACACTTGCAAACATATGTACACATACATTTATGAATATTGAGAGACAAACTTTCTGAAAATACTGAACTCTCTTTTTCCCTTAAAAAGCGTTAATGGTTGACTCTGACTCTGCTGAGAAGTAAATACTGTACTCACTATACTTTCACTATATTTCCATGTCCGACATAATAAGATAAAGATAAGTCCGATAAATTAAGAGATATATTTTTCCGAACGGATAGATAAGGGAATTCGTTTTTCTATGAGGGACTTTATTAAATGCTAGTCTTAATTTTGTTCAAGCATTTGCACTCACGAATACATGCGATCAAAACAAGACCCTTCGCCCTGATCAAGATCCGGGAGGAATCCGAACATAAAATCAACTGATTTGGGCGTTACTCGCTAGAAAGATGAGATGTTCATGGTGAATCAAAAACCAAGTACTCTTCCACAAACTTTAATTTGCTGTCGACTAGTTTCAACGGCTATAGCGTCATTATCAAGGCAAACATTTTTCTAGATAATGACGAAATATCCGTCGAAACAAGTCGACAGAAAATTAAAGTTTGTGGAAGAGTACTTGGTTTTTGATTCACCATGAAAATTCAAACTAAGGCTTCCTGGTAGATATAGATACCCTGCTAATTGCACCAAATTATTGATTGATGTATACACACAAGCAATCTGAAAAAGCAGTCATACACATATTCACACGCACACGGATGGCTTCATCAATCCAGGAGAAATAAGCCCATAGGAAGAGCATAGTCGAGGGTCAGAAGGCGACGAGACATAGGTTGAATCCAAACAAAATCATAATATATTTTGGCACATTTTATTTTCTCTTCAGCCAGCTGATGGGAGAAAAGTACTTCCTTCACAAGGACTCAGTTTAGATCCCTACAGCCCTTACAAAAGATCTTGTTTTGGTTGCTTGTATGCCTGACAGGGTGTGTGTTTGTGAGTTTGGCTGTTCCAGTTGGGAGGCTGTGGTTTGGTCCTCGTTGCGATGAAGCTCTCTATCCCTTCCCGTGCACCAACGCAGTGATTCATCGTTGCAAGACGGACGAGACGGCCACTTGAGTATTTTCTTCCCATAGTGCATAGAGGCATGTGCTTGAGTGCACCCATTTAAGTAGTCCATGCGAGTGGAGTTTGTTTCAAGTGTCGTGTCTTCCGTCAAGCCAGTTCCGTGACGCTGTCGACGCCCGTGGGAGCCCTGCTGGCGGGGCCCCTGATGGACCGCTGGGGCCGAAGGGCCACGGCCCGCATCGCCTGCATCCCGCTGGCCCTCGCCTGGACCACCATGGCCCTCGCAAGATCCGTCGTCACCCTCTGCCTCGCCAGGGTGCTCGCCGGCATCGGAGGAGGTACTGCAGTGCTTCTTAATACTGCTCTCCTTTCTTCTCTTTCTAATGCGTTAAGATACGCATCCTCACTGACTAATTCACTCACCCCATCAACGCATAGTACCCCAAACCATGTTTTTCATTTTATTTGTACCACGATATGCAGAAGCACGTGAGACTTATTCCGTGAACTTAATGCCTCTTTCACATTACGATTGTTCCAGCGATTGTCGGAACTATCGTGCATTCACACGGCTACGGTTAAAACCTGTGCTGCCCTCTAATGCTGACATCTAAAGTGAACGGGAAATTGACGGTTAGCAAAGCTGTTGAGCTATGCAGGGTCAAGATACTACTGTGTTCAACGTGAATTTAACGAATAATTTTTCTTCCGCCCATATTCTTCCTTACTGGGAAAAATTCATGACAAAAGTAGAGCGAAGAGAGCTACACGAACTTTTAGTCTTTCTCTTGTCGCTTCCTCTTCCGGTCTCCCAGCGCCTAACCATCGTAAAGTGACAACGTTTGGAACTACGTGAACTATTGTCAGGACATGCATTCACACGGCTAGTTCGGGCAACTTTCGTTAGGACGATCGCTCGGACAATAGTAATGTGAACGAGGCATAATAAAATAAAGAGGAAAGCTGCGCGATTTGTGAAAAACTGCTACGGGCCTGCAGAATGTGTTACAATGCGAATTGGGCTGGGAGCCGCTAGAGACTCGGAGGCTGCGCGCTAGGCTTAGATTGCTTGAGCAATTGAGAATAGATATCCTTTAGAGCGACAAGGAGAAGATCATTTTAGAACCTCACAAAATTTCTAGGTCCGACGGAAACGATAATTTAAGAGAGATATTTCTCCGAACCCTAAGTATTGGAAATGTGACTCTTGCTCCGGGAGCAAATTTCGCATTTCCAATTCTTAGGATGTGATACAACATATGACGAGGACAAATATATTAAAAATTAAGTTAATACTTTCCAGAGAATGTGTGGCACAATAGGGTTGTTCAAGCCTATCAGAACGGTCTAAAAAAACGAATGTATATCACTTCTGATGTAATTTCATTTTGATTGGGATGAATGATAGATGCGTTGAAAAAGTAATGATGGAGTTATTAGCAATCAAAATTCGAACAATTTTAAACGCCGCCAAAAACGGTCGGCCATCTTGAAATAGAGGTGATGACGAAACAAGCCTGTACGGCTGGCCTGTACCCTCGATCGCTCGATGCCAAGCTGAGCACTCTGCATGCCGACTGGACATTTGCCAAGGTTATTCCTTATTTTGAAATGGCCTATGTTGTGCATGAAGCTTCCGGATGGATCAAGGCGACATAAAATCCATTCTTCAAGTTAGGCAGGCAACGTATGTAGTGTAATTGTTGACAGGAATTGAAAGTTTTGTATAGCTGCATTTGCAAGGAAACTACCTACGTGCAGTGAACTTTCATTTGCACTATGTACCCCTGAGTGAATTGATTGCATATAGACGATGAAGTAAAGAGTGAAGCGACAAGTGAAGTGAGTTGTGAATGTAACATCTTCGACGAAATTATTTATTTCTTCCATGCTGGTTCAATCAACCCTATACATTTCGATCTAAGGTATCTAACTATTGCGAAGGATATGTTTCATATTTGAGCTAGTTGTACTTAGAGGATACATCGAACGTATATTAATTTTCATTCGTTTGTTCGCCTCTAAGTTCTGTTTGATTTTAATACCTGTTGCCAATTCATTTGGAGCATTCGTCAGTGTTTACATTTCACGAATTTCGTTGCGCTGTTGTTTGTTTTGGTCATATTTTGTTTACGGTAATAGTGAAAGTGAAATTCGAAGTTTTTTGATGTTACAATAACTGGTTTAGCTAGTTTAATAATTTGTTTCAGCCTATTCATTTCATTGTCTTCGTAATGTCAATGTAAAAGAACGTAAACTGATTCTAAGTCGTTAGTAATGAGTGGTAAGTGAGGTGTGTAGAATCCTTACGAACTTCAAGGAGTGCAAATTCTTTTGTGTGTGCAGAGTGATTGGAAAACCGATTGTCATGTTTTATTAGTGTTACATAATAGTGTTTTATATTTATTGTGAGCCAAGTTTTTTATTGAATCAGTTGATTTGGAATATACTGATTATACGTATCAAAAAGACAGCTCGTGAAATGTGTGCGTTGTAGTGCTATTTGTGATATGATGAGCAATAAATATGTACAAGTAAGGGTAATTTTGCTTATTATTACTCTTATTAAAGGATAAATTTGGATTTTCTTTAAACACTGATCTGGCGGCAGACGCTGGAGATCTTTAAAAAAAGTGGAATAACCCTGCTGAGCCACTTCAAACACTGCAGTAGGGCATCTACAGGCTTGTGACGTCACACACCAATTCAAGATGGAAGTAGGGCTTTTTGGCGTCACGTAAAATTTGTCATTGTTTAAAGCCTTCTCTAAACATGTACAATGAAGAAAATAGCATAATATTATTGTCATTGCTCCTTCTGAAGCACGATCTTTCGATTTCTTAAATAAAAAAAATATGGTGAACAACCCTATTGGAAGAACCCTAAAAAATAAAATGAGAAAAGAAACACAAATAAAATGTTATAAAGTGATGGCAGCCTCTACTCTACTCTACGGATCGGAATGTTGGGTGCCAATAATAATGAATTAAGGCAGATAGAATCGTCGGAAATGAAATTTTTAAGATCGGTGAAAGGCTGCGCAAGATTGAATAAATTAAGAAATACTCAAACAAGAGATGAACTTGGTATCCAGGCAGTTACTGATAAATTACAAGAATACAAAAACAGATGGAAGGAACATATACTTCGAATACGAAATGAAAGAATTCCAAAAGTAGCAATCGAATATCAACCAATCGGCAAGAGAAGTGTTGGAAGAGCAAGATAAATATGGTGGTGTGGAGCCGGAACGGGATCAGTAGCCTAATCCTGGAAAGAACAAAAAGAAGTTTTATTCCGAACGGATAATTGAGAGAATTCATTTTCCCGAGAACAGTAAAGGAGTGAAATAAACTCTCGGCGGAACTTCGTTAGTGCATTTCATTTTTATTCATTGACGGCTGGTGTCGTAGCACCCCCTGCCACACGCCTATTGTGACTGTTTGCGGGGCACTGTGATTTTCAGGTAGAACCGTCCTTGCCTCTCGCGTCACCTATCAACTTCCTCTGTATTCGGCTGGTCGGATTGAAAATAATGGGAATGAAAGTGCGGCCTCCCGCCATGTTGCCCGCTCCGCCCCTCTCCCCTCCCCCCTCTTCAGCTGCGCGAACTTTCTGGCGAACTTCTGACGAGTTGTGGAGGCAATCGATATTCACGGGCCCTTCGCTTCGCTGGCATTTCAACGGACGGCGGCGTGAGAAACTCCGTGGCTACTCGCACACCCAATCTGTGCTCTTGCGAAGGCTTCCTTCATAAATTTTGTCGCGGTTCCCGGGTTTCCATCGCGTTGTTTGATGTATGATGCCGACCGTTTCGCCAATAATACCGCCAGCATCTTCAGCTCAGGTCCTCATCTGACCTGAAAACCCGCAAACCATGAAAAAACCCTATCAGTGCTTCAACCCGTAGGTTCGCTCACATGCATGATGGCAGGGCTCACCACAGACTTAGCTAAAGGTGTTTGGCGATCAAACATCCAAGCCATTTCTAATTCCAGGATCACTCTAAGTCGCGAGGACTTTAGATTTGGGTTGATCGGAGGTGTCATCTGGATTCGAACCCGAATCTCGTGGTTTAGCAACCAAACTCTCCACTCACAAACAAGTATGGGATACTAATTAAATGTGTGGCTCATTCCAGAAGTTTTGGGCAGTTCAACTGGTCGGCGCCGACAGGGATAATGCTGCTGGCTTTCGGGAAGGAAGGGACAAGGCTACTTTACCACCAACAGCCAGTGCGACGAAAAGCCGAATTCATAGTCGCTGTAATTTTACAATGAATTTCAAAGCTGGCCGCAAAAACCGTAAATATACATTCGCCAGTGCTACCCAGATTCCTATAGATTGCACTCTCTACACTACTGCGTCTACAAGTCGAGTCGTCACATATCCAATTGGGCAAGGTGCGTATAATAGGAAATTATACGCACCTTGCCAATTGGGAATGACGGTGTCTGCCATTGTTACGTTTAACGCCCCCACCGCGCTTATTGGACGAATGAAGGTCGATGGGTATTCAACAAGAGTCGAGATGCTTTCCTTTTCGAAGCCTTTAATAACCAAACTACAAATATTTGAAGCGCGACCGTTGCGGGAACGTTGGAAACGTAATGCCAACCCTAAAACTCATTTGTGGATCTATTAGAAATATATTTTTTCTGATGAATTGTCCATTTCTCGTAACTTTAAACTGGAACATTGGCAATAAACGAACTCCACACGTCTCGACGGCTCTTATGCTTCAACGCAGTCCGCAATCTGTAATGGGAATGGTGGGATTCGACGACTCCACTTCGTAGTTATGATTATTCAATGTAGAGGACTCTAGTGCTGCCCTCCCATACGCGACAACCAGGTTTTACAAAATAAATTAATCCCAAAGTCGTCTATTTCGCAAGGACTGTAATCTAGCTCGGGCCAAAGAGCGTTCGGCATGCCAAGATGCCGGCATAAAGTGAACCTTCATTTCCACTTGAACAATCATGGTGTAAATCGGGTTAAATCTACGCCCCTTTATAGAATTAATGGCAATAAACAAAGTTTGTGGTGAGAGTTTAGATCCCATGGGTCAATGGCAGTAAAGTTGTCAAGTTCGTTGAAAAATTATCTCGAAATGGGAAATTGCATGGATGTAATAATAGAATGGAGAAGCAAGATCCGGAAAAGACACCTTTTGCAGCGAAGGGAACGATTTAACTCAATTTTAATTCATTGTGTGTCGTAGTCGGCTGTTAGCTCACCAGAAAAAAATTATACATGGCATCCAGTAAGCGTAAATTTTATCTTATAATAGCTAATGGAGCTAATTTTTTTGTCAGGTTCTTAATTTTTCGCTCATTATTCATATGAACCAGTTATTCCTCCGAATTAGCTCTTTCATTACAATTGATTATTTACGCAAGACATCAGTCAGCTTTTACGAGCAGTTACGTGTTATTTATTTTTCATAGAACAATCACATGGCGGCCTCATTTTCTCGACAACAATGCGGTGTTGACTTGCAGGGGATAGGCAGGTCCAAAGTTTTACACACGTGTCTGTTTTCAATACGTCGCAGCACATCAAACTCTCGAAGAGAAAAATAAAGCAAACAGTAATATCTCACAAAGATCAAATATTGATTCAAAATTTGGGATCGAGAACTCATGACACAAAGATTAAATATAATGACGGAAGTCCATCAATAGCATTAGAGCAGCGAATGTGAATGTCTGCGTGAAATGAACTTTGACTTTTCTTTGAACAAAGTTTTATATGACACAGGGGCAAGTGATGTACCTTGGGCTCCTTTATCATAGAAGCGTGGAAGTTGTGTACATATTCTATTCGTTTTAACGCCTAAGGGGGGAAAACAGAAACAGGCAGTTGACGACCGTGAGAGATTACATTTGAAGGCGTTGCAGAAAGAGTAGACTCGATTAATTAAGAAATGATGCAATAAAGAAGATGATGGAATTGGTAAAGATCAATTTTATGAGGTTGAGAGGAAGCAACCACTCTGGTTTGACCATGTCAATAGGATGGATTTATTTATTTAAGTAAATTTCACATACAGCCGTGACGCAAATTTACAGTGAAACTTTTAACAATGACATACATGAATTAGACACAATACAATAACAATATAAAAGCAAATAAAGAATTAACCAGTAGGGAAGTATAACATTCAATTAGCAGACATATGGGATGACACCAGATGGATCAAGCAAAGATCAGATTGGAGACCTCCAGAGAAGCTGAAAAGAAGAAGACCAAGAGTGAATTGGAGAATTCAAGGAATGCAGAGAGATAAGGAAACAAGACGAATTGGAGAAGAAAAGTGTGTCATGACAGAGAGAAATAGAATCTGAATTCAGGAGAACGGCGACAGTCGTAAAAAACCTGTTGTTTATACATGTTTTGATAGTATGCAGAGACATTCCGTTTATTGGCGCCGTTGAGTGCAAGAGATCAAAAAGAGCCATTATCTGGTACGAGAACTCAACTTTTTACCTTTGTGATTGATCGGCTTATCTTATCGGCGGGCAGTAGCCATTGATTAAAGTAGACATTCCACAAATTTCAACTTAATTTATTACGCGTTCCGTCGAGCACTAAAACATTGTTAAGTGCATCAGACCAGTTCCAATTGCGTAGTTAAGTGTAGAAGATTGTGAGTAAAAGCAGGGATCGTATGTTAGATTTATTTGTTGAATTAATCTGTTGGTTTTACGAAAGTACGTCAATAATTTTTCACTTGCCAATTAGTTCTGTTATTATACAAAAATCTATCACACTCAAAATGAAAAACAAATTGATTTGAATCCACGCTTGAGTCAGTGATTCGTCTGTTATTTCAGCTCAATAAAAGTGACTTCAATGGGGTAGCATTTTATCCCACGGTCGCATGTTCACAGTTGAAGGTGGGAAGAGCGCAATGGAGATTGGATTGGGGTTGTATCCAGGGGACTGGATAGAGGAGGCTCAATTTCTTCCCGTAGAAGGCTGATTCCTGTTGCCACTTCGGTCGCATTTTAATCGGTTTTCAATAATGTCCGCGGCGTGGTGATGAGTACAATGCAGCAGTGGCGCCGACTCCATGGGGCCTGTGGGGGCCCGAGACCCCTCAAAAATTCGTTATGGGTGTGGGGAAAAAATGTGTCAGGCTTGTCGATTTTCCCCGGAGTGTCCAGATATCGAGATTCGAGTTATCAGGGCTCTAATGTAGATCATATGACTCTTCTAAAATGCTTAAAAAACTTAAAACTCACCATGTAAAATTTTAGGTTTTCCTGGCGTATAGATTGATGAAAAATTACTCGGGATTCCCACCGGGTGTGGTATTGGGTTAATTCTCCCGACGTTTCAATGGCTGAGTCTGCCATCGTCTTCAGGGGTTTACTATTAATGGTACTTTTTACGGTACTTATTTATTTATTCATATCCCTGGTTGCCGTTATTGTTGTGTGCGGATGAGCGATTAATAATGGCATTCCAGGCACTGCTCAGTTAGAAGCCTTTATCTTAGTTTAAGCTAAAATAAAAAATGCTTAAAAAACTTAGAACTCAATACTTATAAAATTTCCCGGGGCAAGATTCCCGGTTTGGGCCCCCCAATATTTTTTGTAAGTCGGCATCCCTGAATGCGATCCACTTTTTTTCCTAATTTAATGAATTATAATGTTTGTAATAGCTAGGAATAGCATTTAAAAGCTATGAATTTGATAAATCATATGATACACTCTGAATGCTTTTAAGTGCCTCGGAATTTCCCTGGTCGCTATATTTAGAGTCTAATTGGTTGCTCTTTTTCGATGCGGGCAGCAGACGATCATCGGTGGCTGATCGTGTCTTATGTTAGAGAGCGGTTCTCTCTCTCCGCTGGTCACTCGCTTAACGAGACTCAATTGGAAGCGACCCCTGCCACTGCCGAATAATCAAACATAATGAAGACGGAAGGCAATAAAATCGGAACACAAATATGTTACTCTTTTCCAGCCGAGTGCACGGCGGATATATAGATTAACCACACTTTGTTTTCTTTAGTACGCGCAGTTAAAAACCATACACTATCCGCATTTTGCTATGGTTCTGCACTTGTTGGCTCAAATTTGTGGAATTAACCCATATAATGATGAGAGTAGTAATTTCTTTCTGCAGTGGCGCAGCGAGGGGGGTTTTGGGGATAAACCCACCCCCCAGACCTCAGAGAAATTTTTAAGTTTAATCCATTTTACTTAATTGGATTGATATTACAAATAGAATAGTGTAAGGATTAATAAATTTTCCTTCAGAAAGCCGTAAAACTCACCATTTTGAACAGTTTAAATTCCGCAATTTATTAATCTCGCACTTATCGCTTATCCTGGAGGGTATTCCATACCTCCACACACCCCGAATTTCGTTGCACCTAAACCCCCCCTAGCCTTAATTCCTAGCTGCGCCCCTGCCTTTGTGATTTGTCACTCAATGTATATTCTCCCTGCTGGTTTCGGCATCTACTGCGTCATTATCACGGCAGGAACGTGACCAAATGGGGGCTTCACCCTCTCTCTATATCCCCCCGAAATTTTGCTCCCTGTGGCGACTGTCCGCGATACATGTGCTGAGTGCCCAAGGGCTCTTAACCTCTAACACTCCATTTTTCGATATTTCTAAATATTATATTTATTTATTTGGATATTTAAATTTCATATCGTAATGTCATGCAGCTCCTCTATCCACTAGCCTTTTCACAGTGAAGTACATCTTCTTTTATATTCTTCATGACCTGTTCCGTGTAACTCATTCGGGGTTGTCCCTTGCCCTTCTTCCCTTCCACCTGTCCTACGATTGTTTTCATCAGGCTATCACACCTCATAATTGGCCAACTAAGTTGCTCTGTCTTCTGCTTTAAGGTTTTTAGAAGACTTATTTTCCATCACACTCTTCGTAGCACTTCCTCATAACACAGTCGATCCACTTTACCCTCATTATTTTTCGGTAGCACCACATTTCGGATTCATCCACTCTTCACAACTCTTTCTAGACGTCAACGTCCTTGCCTCGCTCCCATAGAGAAACACGCTTCATATGCAGCATCTGATGAATACGGTAGTTTCCTTCATCAAAGAAAACGAAAGGCATTGATTACGATTAGTGTATTTATAATATACAAATTATTTGGCTTTAGAAATCCCATTGTAGACGAATGTTAATGGTAAATTTGAAATGGCGTTCGGAAGATCCCCCGAGGATGAACATCAAGTCGCTGCTCGAAACGTCGGGAGACATGGAAAACATCAACCGGCGGAAAATCCGAAATACTTTTCTATATCATCACTTTTTTCTTTTTGGCGAAGAAAAGAAAATATAGCAGCGACAAACAGGAAACAGTTTGGAACAATTCACAGTAATCACTTAATTTTTGCTGATTTATACTATGTATGCCGATCTAGTCCAATGGAGAGCCCGATTGTAGATCAGTCGCGGATACATATGGGGGGCGTCCCCCCCCCTCCTCGCGGGGCTGACCGCATCGCCGAACATTGCAGAACCGAAATTGTAACTTTTTTATATCATAAGATAGAATTGTCCTGTATATGCGTATAATCAGTTGAAATAAAACTATCTTAAAATGTGCATGTAACTTCATTATTTTTCATTAGGTACGATAAAAGTATAGGTAGCTCAAAATATCTTTTGCGCCCCTCCTCCCTTCAGTTTTTTCTGTATCCGTTACTGTGGTAGACACTGTGCTCCTTACAATAAAGTTAACAACTTCAGATCCGATTTGAAAAATAGGGACCCTGAGAAATTTTTAGTTCTGAGATATTTTTCGGAGCAATAGCTCTTCTCTAGATTATTTACATGCAATGCTGCTGCAACTTCACACTTAAATTTACCAAAATACATTCAAAAGGCACATATTGCGCAAAAAAAAACACGAGGGTGAAGTTGGATATGTTATATTATCTTTGCTTAAATATTTTCAAATCTAAAAAATATCTATTTGCAAGATAGTGTTGGGAAGCATAAGGGATCTGTTGATGACTGCTCAAAGCTTTGCTGAGACTACGATTGATGTAATGCATGAACTCATTACACTGCATGCTTAGGCTGATTGCAAGGCCCCTGGACAGACAGGATGAGCTCAGAATTTTATCTGGATTAACCACAGTATCAGTTAAGACTTCGACCAAACCAATGGGTAATAGACCTGTCAGACGTCCTTTTTAATTCGCAGGTCTGACGACGGTGGCTCTGGTGTACGTGTCGGAGTGCGCCCACCCGCGCCTTCGTCCCGCTCTTCTCTGCCTCAACAGCGTGGCCGTGTCCCTGGGGGTGTTAGCGGCCTACGCGGCGTCCGCCGTTCTGCCCTCTTGGCGCTGGGTCGCATGGTCCTCCCTCGGCCTCGCGATCATCTCTCTCGCGGCCCTCACTACGCCCCCTGAGTCTCCACACTGGCTCATGCTCTTCCGTTCCCTACACACCATGTGCGTATTATATCTATTGAAGTTAAAGTAGCAAGAAGTGGTCTCTTGCGACGACCTTGGCATATATTACTTAATGTGTGAGCCAAAAGTATAACTACTCTCGAGAGCATTTTATCATAAGAGCCTGCGCGTTTCTGCTTGATGAAAGGTAGAACAACATGGCGGATCTCACGCCCCATTGCATCACCTATCAATGATATGAGAAATGGCTAACGCCTTCTCCGGGAACCTATAGGTATTGTTGGGAACCGTGTTGGTACCTCAGAGTAGGTTGGTACCAGTAGTTTGCCCTAGCAACGCTTCAGCTGTTTACATGATCGGTGTTTCTTCCTTTCGCCCATTGTAACGCGCCTATTTTTCCCATTTCAAATTGGGCGCTGCTCGTAGCGAGCCAGTTGGTGGACCCGAGGGTGACCTTTCGGAGGGCGGTGGTCGAGCGTCGGATGCCGTGAAGGTGTTGAGGAGGCTGAACCCATCCGAGGCGCACTTTGCAGAGGCGCTGAGGCGGCTGCGCCTGCAGGCTGCGGAGCGGGGTGCGGCTCTGAAGGGGGGCGGCGGCGGCAGCTGGGGGCTGGTGCAGATCCTGACGCGCCGCGCCTCTCGTCGGCCACTCCTCCTGCTCCTTCTGCTCCTGCTCCTCCAACAACTCTCGGGCACATACGTCATCGTCTTCTACGCAGTCGACGTGCTCCGGGGCCTAGCCGGCAAAGCCACCGGGTGGGTCAGAGCCTCTCATCTCAGTGAGAAGCAAAGTGCACGTTTAAGAATCATTATGGAAGCTTGCTATACCTACGCTTCCGAATGAGTAGAGCAGGGGAGGTGAAATGTGTGGAATGGAGGGGAAAGTAAGCTCATAGCATGCATAGTGCCCAACTAGACCTAGGCGATACTGAGAATTCAGTGCCGGATTACGATTTATTTAAAATATCAATAATGGAAGACATGATTGCCAGAACCAGATGGTAACCAAAGTAAATTTTCTAGAAAAGTTAGAAAAAGATAATGGCATTTGTACTCAGAGAGTAGAAGGTAAGTTTTCAACAATGCCTGCTCACCTTCTTTGGAACTTATTTTTGGAAAAAGAAATGTCTGCCTATAATGGGGGAGAGGTGCTTCAAGTGTTTGTGGAAATCTCATTTCCGGAAAAATTGCTCATTATTTGGTTTTTGCCCTAACAATAAGGTGTACCGGAGTAATAAACTTCAAGAAGCAAGAGATAGCACAGACAAAGGTAGATGCAGACCAGAATTTTGTGGGGATTTTAGGTCGTGGACAACTCATGATAAGGTATTTATTATTCTCTGGGTGGAAATTTTTATTTCTTATTAGTAAATTTTCTTTTTCCTTTTGCATCTGCATCTGCTTAAAGTTAAAGATCATTTATTAATACCATAATTTGAGACGAGTCACTGAATGTATCTCGAGTTTGGTGACGAACCCTCGTTGCCTGGTGGTTGGGACAACCCCCCAAGGGCCAAACCCCATCCTCACCCAAAGCATATTCCTAGTTATGCCACTCCATCCAATAATCTGTGAAAGGGTTAAGACCATTGAAAACCTCAACAATGGATGGATCAAGAAACGGAATAATATTGGTGTCTTTATTTTTAAAATTATACCAGAATTGAAAGTGAATAAAAGGATTCATTTTTATTTCTAATGAGTTTTAAATAATTACCACTAAGTTATTTCAAATTTTGATGCTGCTTCTACATTGATTTTTAGTGATACAAACATGTTATCATTATGTATTGCCATCTGAAAATTAATTTGGTAAAGTGTTAGTTCCTTCAGCTCCATTACAAGAAAAATAGTGACTTTGCAGTCAATCTCAGGGGAATATTCGTATTTTATATAATTTTATTAATTGATCATTTATGTTTTCTTCCTTGGTGATTTTAATGTGATATTTAAGTCATTGGAAAAATATTTCCATTTTTGAAGAGCTTGACGTCTAATGCTTGATTTGGTTCTGAGCAACAGGTCAAGTGTCTCATGATTATGGTCAGTGAAAGAAAGAGTGTCATGGGAGTCAAGAGTGTCATGCACTTTAATAACACCTTTTTGGCTCACATTATTCCACATGTTTTCCGTTCTCCTATATTCTCAATTTCTCTCAGCACCAGTTTCAAGGCACTGCTCAGGCTGTAAACAGAGTCCCTGTTTATGTTTTCCTTTTGATTATAAATTGCAATGACTTCTTTGTAGACTTGAACCTGCTCTTGACTGCTGGGTAGGTATGTAATGCTTAAGTTGGTTCTGAGATAACAAGGCATTTATATGGCTTTGCCCATGGGGTTGAGCATCATGCCTTTTACTTACCAAAGGTTCCTGGCTTCAAATCCAGGGTGAAGCCCGTGGACACCCCTTTTGCTGCCTTGTGGGTTTTCCCCCGGTTGCATGCTCTTCGAGCTCTGTTAATCTTAAAGTCTAATTCACATTCCTCTACATTTCAGGGATGAGGCGAATGAAGCTATAGCTCTCATTTTGCTGGGAAGTATCCGCCTGATAGCAAGTGTAGTTGCAGCTGTTTTGTCAAGACGTATTGGCCGAAAATCACTGTGTGCAGTGTCTGGTATAGGCATGTGTATCGCTTCCCTGTCATCTGGTGTCCTGGATACTAGCGGTGGGAGTACAGGTAAAATTGGTAAAAGTTATTGCCAAATTACTTATTACCATCTAGCACTTTGATATTTCATTGGAAGTTGAAAAGATTTCATAATACCATTTGAATAAGTATTTAATTTCAATTTCTAGAGTTGAGTTCACCTTCTGGATCATCAACGTGGATTGCATCAGCATTTGTCCTTGTTCACGTTTGTACATCAGCTTTGGGTGTTATGGTCATTCCATGGACATTGATTGGTCAGTCAATTTTATAGCAAAGAAAACTACAATAGTAGTAATAATAACATTACAATTTCAGATTAAATTTCATCATAATTTTGATGGACTATTTTTCAATGTCCCCAGGTGAACTCCTTCCAGCTGAAGCCAGAGGACTAGGTGGAGGTCTTTCAGTATGCATTGCTTATGCATTCATGTTTGGGGCCGTTAAAGGTTTCCCAGAGGCACAGAATGCAATCGGTGGCACCAAATCACTATTCCTCTTTTTCTCAGCTTCTTCCTTTGTTGGAGTGGTCTTCCTTTTGCTCTGCATTCCGGAAACTCTTGGGCGTAGCCTTCATGAGATAGAAAATCATTTTAGTGGCAAGCTCAGCCCTAAAAGCAGATGGTGGCTGGGATGGAATGCATGGTCAGATGTAAAATACAAGAATGATGGTGTTAACAATATTAATAGGTGATATTATAAGAATAGCTGTGCTACAACCAGTGTGTGCAGAGTGAGAACAAAGTGGAAGTTAAACAGGAAATCTTCAATCTTAAAGTGTAATTATAATATGGTTTTCATAGTGTTCATTTCATGATGAAGTAATTCTACTAAAAAAGAGTCTTTGCTCCAGCCAATAGGTATATGTTAGAAAAATTAAGAAGGAAATTTTCTCTCAAAAATGTCATCACGAAGGTTTTCGTAAAGTTAATTTCTTGACTGAACATTTCTAATTGCATACATAAAAAATAACTATCTCCACAGTTTCCTTCATCTCATCAATTTAATGAAGACTGATTTTTTAATTGGTGATGTGGCTGGTCTCTTGATGGAGCCTGAGCCAAATAGCAAGACTAGCCCATCAAGGAACCTTGTCCTATACTGCACTGACTTTAATTGGATGTATGTAAGTGCCCTTTTGTAAATATTAAAATACATTGAAGGCTCCTTTGAGTATTTTGTGGGTCAGGTAGCCACCATGTACAGTGCGTAGCATCATACAGAGGATCTATATCTACCGACTTAGACTGTATTGACACCATGTGTTCCATTGGCACTCGTGTAGCCAAATCCTTTTGGTTCTCCAACTCAGCAATTAGATCACTTTTTGTTTTTGATTCATCAGCGGCCTTTGCAACATTTGGTTGCCCCAAGGTATTGCCCATAATGCCTCAATAGTGGCTCCACTATAGCTTATTTATTATCAAGTGTAGAAATGCTATGTGTTAATGTTAACATATGCTATGCTCTGAATGGAGCATTCAAAGAAATCATCTGATTTTAAATCTATAGAGATTTAATCAATTCAAAAGCTATTTTAAGGCTATCTTTACTTGTTTCCTTGGCATTTATTCTATTGTTCACATAAAATTGTTCAAATATATATATTTCAATACCTTGCCCAAAAAAGGTAAAAAATAGGTATATTTATGTAAACATAAATATGATATTATATTTTTGAGGGTATATTTGCCCATAATTGAAGAGGATAGAAGCATATAATTTATGCTGGATTTGTAATGAAATAACATTCCTTTAATAAAACAAAATCGGTAAAAACTGTTCTTTGATTTTCCTCACACCCAATGAATCTCTTGACATTATGATATAATTAGAATTCAAAGCAAGACAAAAGTACAAAACAAGTTCATCGAATTTATAAAAATGCTCATTCACATAGTAAAATCAAGTGAAAGCTGGTTTATAAAGGATAATGATTTTATTGTGCAGGAAAACACGGAACCACTATTTAAATAAAACATTCGGTCAAGAGACACGTCGGGACTCATATTTCTCTGAGCTAAACTAAGCAAAAACTGTGAATTTTCATAATTGATCTATCAAAAATACAATGTTTCACAATTTTAGTGTTTTATTTGGAGAAAAAAGTAAGTTAACGAGATAAAATACAAAGTGTAAAAGATTTCTCAATTTGAAAAGATACGCTTTTACGCTTAGACTGCTCTCGTAAATTTCTCTTACTAAGATGCCGATAAGCTCGTGTTAAGATTGATTTTAACGCTTATTCGTCTCTATCTAGTATATAAAGATCATAATTGTGAGTAATTACTTCCAGAAAAATACTCCCCCAAGCAAATAGTCTTTACTTATGTAGTATTATCGTAGGAAATTTGCTGTTCATGAAAATTTTCGCGATACACGGCATTCAAGTTTTTTAACGCTTATCACTTGTTCTCATCCCGCAATGGAGTTTCGCGCTTGGTCTGGCTTGATTAATCGCAGTACTTGAAATATAGGAAAAGTTATCGGGACGTCTACTTAGCGCGTTAAATGAGAGAAAAATGTCTGAAGATAAAGCGGAGGAAATTGGCAAGGAAGAGTGTGAAGAAATGGAAACTAAAGCCGCCGAGGAAGGTGCGTTCACTCTTAGTCAGCTCCTTGTATAATATTATTGCTTACATTTCATAAAGTTATTTTTTGCATTAAATTGCTTATTGTTTTCCGTAGATGATATTTTCATGTGGCAAGATTATTTAGAAGTGACTAATTCGGTCGAAGTTCCCGGAGTACTTTTCCAGCATGTAAGTGTCAATTTTCTAATTAAAGTCAAAGCGATAATTTTTTTCGTAGGTGAAGTACAATAATAAAATTAAATATGATTCTCAGGTGGAGCAGAGCCTTCAAAGTGGCATTCAAGAAGGAATGAAGTTGGAAGTTCCTCACAAGAATAACCCAAATAATTACTGGGTTGCGACTATCGTAATGACGTGTGGTCCATTGCTTAGGTAAATATGGTTTCAGAATTGTTTGTAACTTGATTACTTTTATTTTTCTCGTGTTAAGTACAGCCTGCCGTTTCCATTTTCTTTGTGTGAAAAATGAAGTTAAGGGTTCAGATATATTTTATCACCGTATCTATGGTTTGAAAAGCATTTGGAAATTTCGCGTAGTATTTTTTTCCGTCTTCCGCACGATCTTAGAACTGTGGAGTTATGCTGTGGCGATATGCTGTCGAACCATTGATTATTGTTTCCGTTGATCACTTGATCTTTCCATTAGCATAAAATTTCTTCCGCTACATTTACTTTAGTGATTTTGGAAATAACCTTTGACCTCTTTTAATGAAGGTGGCGGATTGCTTTTTTTTGTTCGCATCAAGATTAATTCTGTAACTCGTTAAAAGAGCTATTTTACGCATTTTTTTTATCAGGTCATATTGTGGAAAATATGAAATTCTCAACGGTGCCAGAATTTTATAACAGAGAACCTTTTATAGTCTGAAAATTAATTGACGATATTCATATTCGCGGAGAAACCACGACGCATCAAAATACTTCATCTTCACGAATGCTTCCTTTTCCTAGGTGCATTTCGTATTCATTGCATATATTAATGGATGGCTTCGTTTACAATTTTATGTTCCTGTCGAGTTTCGCCTATTTCTAGATAATTTTATCGGAATTCGATTATAATATTTTTAATTGTTGGTTAATCATTCCGTTGCGTATATTATGTGAATTATCTGACGGAAAATTGCAATATTTTTCGAAAAGTTTTGAAATGATTTAAAGGATTTTTTTTTGAGTTCTCAGAATTCTGCACGATCACCTTAGCATATTATTTTCCGTGCACACCCTTGCCTCTAAAGCGGTAATAAACGTATAGATATTTAATTATACTTAACTTACATTATCCTGCAGGGAAAAATTTTAATCACATTTTCATCCAAAAGTTTCTTTAAAATGTCTGAAAAGTAATAGGACTGGATTAACTCATGGATGTGTTGCATTGCCTGGGAGGATTTTAATATTTTATAATAATTTTAAAATTATTAAAAAGAAAACACCCTAAGTAAAGCAAAAAATTTGGATTCTTTTTACTTATCAGATTTGAGGTTTTATTTTCCCAGAATCTAAATCCCTTTATTGGAAGCACCTCATTTGATACCATTCCAAATGGAGGATTTTTTATTAGGATAGTGGCTTACTTGATATTCTTCATTTGCTCATATTTTTATGCCTCATATTAATGGGAAACTGCTTAGGAGTTTATTGGGCTTATGTTCTAGGTCACTGCAGTTCCTATCTAGAATATTTCATGATGTTAATTTCACTGCCACGTTGAGAACATTTAAGTTTGACATCTTTTGGAGGAGGTTGGTAAGAGTGTCCTCCATGATATTATTTGTTAAGATCAGGATAGTGTGATAATACCTGTGCTGTTTTCATCCTCATCTGTTGATATGTGAGCTGAAGTTTTATAGAATATGTAGATGGTTTTTGGAAACTAAATTTATTGGAATAGCTAGCAGGTGTAACAGCTTAAGGTTGGATGGCGATATTTGGTGGAACTTGTTCGCAGGAAACATAATGAAATACACTTTTGTATGTTCCACAAGAGTTTTTAATCCCGACCTAGGTTTCGGCAGTACACACTGTCATTATCAAGGTGAATACACAAAAACGTAACGCTGTCGAAACAAAAATGTAAGGGTGGTTAACGACCTTTTGTACCCCTCCAACTCCTCCCCTTTATTATCAGTTCTGCTGGACTCGGCAAGTAAACCCACTGACCTTGAGGAAACTATTCCTCGTTAGCTTTCCTCTCCCACCATCACCACCTCCTCCCTGCCTTAACCCCCTCTCCCTAAGCTATATAAGCTCGCAAAATGTTTGTATATTCACCTTGATAATGACAGTGTGTACTGCCGAAACCTAGGTCGGGATTAAAAACTCTTGTGGAACATACAAAAGTGTATTTCATTATGTTTCCAGCAGGTGTAACAGTTGTAAATAATCTCAAAGTCCTACACACTGAATTAGAAACTGGACAACTATTCCTGTGGCCAGTTTTCTCTATCCAGTGTGTAATATTTAGCCAAACGTTTAGAACTAGATAGCACCCAGTATTATATAGCAATTCTCCTGGAAAACCTGCGAATCTCAGGGAATTTTTCCATGGGTACCTTGGACATCCTGCTGCAGGTTTATTTTAACTTGTTACCAGTCTCTCCCTTATGATGGTGGTCTTGTAAGCTTCTCGTTTTTTTTATCAAAGGGAAGAGATGAGATTATATGGCTCCCTCGGTAATCTTTCTGTTGCTCTGCAATTTTTGTCTCATCTGTTCCTTCTCACTATTTTGCGTCAATTTGATCCTGTCCACTTCTACCTTTCCATTCTGGCATCTTTTTATTTAATTGTGACAACTGAGTGGGTTCCATACTTTCTGCTATCTATTTGTTGAGGGGAGATTAAATTTCCATTCTTAACCATCCTTGGCATAGCCAGGAATTTGGTTGAGGGGATACTCCAGGACCACCCACCATCTGGGTAGGTCTGCGGTTACCCCCACTTTAAGAGGGGGTGTGTCTCCACCAGTATTAAAAAAAAATTTATCCCTTCCAGAACTTGAATCAAAAGGGTTCCAACTGATGAGGGAGAATAGATGAGTAAAAATTTGGACTAAAATACATTGAAATTAGATATGGCCAAGGAAATACTCCAGGGACACAGAAAATATGTTAAAATTGTGCTTTTATGCACAGATTGTAGCTTTTTTTGGTGGCTAGGTGGGCTATCCTGGCCGGGCTGCATAGGGTAGTGCCAAAAAAAACCTTATTAACTGACAGGCTTCTCATTTACTAAAATCAGGGAAATTGTGGAAATTCCAATTGGAAATCAGTGATGAGTAAGTAAATTGAAAAATGAAGATTATATGGAATTAGGTAACCCTGAATTATTCTAATTTCTGATGACATCTTTGTTTAGTTCTGAAATTTTTGATTTGTCAAATTTTTGGGAGGGGGTTGGGACTCGGAACCCCTCACCTATATTCCCATATTTGACAGGATTCATGATGAAAACATTCCAGGTTACGCTATGAAGGCCACGAAGATGATCGCACAAAGGATTTCTGGTATGACTTGACCAAAGTAAGTGCGCACCCACTGGGCTGGGTGTCTTCTCAGTCTGATGGCGACCCTGCTAAACTTCTTCCTCCTGACGACCTGGCTGAGAAGTTCAAGGATGTTGCACCTTTATTTGGTCCAGGCGGAACCCTGGAGGGAGTGAAGAGTGTTCCACCCCATCTTTTATCGGGTGTAAGTTTGCTCTCATGTTCGAATTGCGGTATACCAGTCCCTGAGAAATGGACAACCCAACTCAAGGAATTCTCCCCGGGGTCTTGGTCATCAAAAGTAATAATTCTTTACCTCAGAATCACACCAATGTTTGGGTGTATTCATTCACCTTCATCGGGGGTTATTCAATTTTTTTGTGGAAATCATAGATTACTGTAAAGCAAAGTGATTATTCACTGTAAACTAATGATTTTTACATTAAAAACAGAAGAAGCTTTTATGAAGGTGAAAAACGTGTACTGCAGTGTTGGCATAGTTCTCAAGTGAATAATTGATTGTTTTAATGGACCAACTCTCTGGAGAGAACATAACTGCGAGGGGTGTCCAGAAAGGGAGGGTACTGAATTTTCTTGTTTTATAAAAAAAGGAATTTCTTTTTTTAATTAAATAACACTGAAGATGTGTTACTTATATTTCCGCATCATAGTTTTTTGATTCTCTCTGAGATTCAGTGATTTTGCAGCCGTTTTAAGCCGTGGTGCCACTGTTTTGATTCCCTCCTCATTGAACTCTCCCTCCATCTCCTTCCTCCACCTACAGACCTCGCCCTTGTTTCACCTCGTCATCGGTTGAAAATTTTTTTCTACCCATGTGAGTCTTCAGGAAGGTGAAAAGATGGAAATCTGAAGGCACCTAGTCTGTAGAGTATGCAGGTCGGTTTGAAATGCCCCAACCAATCCAATTCAAAAATTCCTTCTGCGACAATGAACCTTATGACAGCGCGTATTTAGCAGGATTTCTTATCGACGTAATTCAAATAAGAGGGCTCTAGGATATGAATTTCGGTGCTAATGAATGTCGCCAATTCCCAATGCGTTTAGAGACTACCCCCTTCACCACTCAGTGTTGCCAAATGTCAGGAATAGCTCAAGGCATAATACTTAACCCATGCAAACTGCTGTTGGGTAGCCGGGCCCTTAAGCTGGCTTTGCCAACTATTGAAAAAAATTGAACTATTGAAAAAAATTCCACGGCACAAGAGCCTAATTGGTACTCTTACTTTCTGGATGTACCTCATAAATGGTAAATTATAATTAAAATTATGGAGGCATTCTGTCGTGGATGAGCTTTCTGAAGAGGGCCGGTACATTCCTCTGGCTTGTTCGGTTGAATTTTGTGTTTTTAATGAAGCATTACTTGCTCAAAACTTTTGCTATCATCTTTTAAAACTTCAGGGTAGATGAAGTAGATCCTGGGTAACATTTGACTGCATCTCAACTTTGAAAATTTTTCCTCAGTATTTTCTTGAATTTGTTTTTGGTGTAAAGGCAGGATAAGTATGGTTAATCAGCCCATTAGAGATATTTAGAATATTATTGGCCCCAATAGTAGGTCTATGGGGCCTATTGAGCCATGCACAACATTTTGCCTTTATTCACCATTTTCATTGTGCTATTCAAAAAATTTGATTTTTGTATTTTTTAAAAATATTTCCTTTGTTTGTTAAAAAAAAATGTGAAAATTAAAAGTATGTATGTAATGATGTGACCTTGCCTGAGGAATTATAGCATATATTTGAGAGTTTTATTTGGTATTACCTATTTATAGTGCTAAAAAAAAACGATTTGAATTTTTCAATGAAATATTTTACTAAGATAAGAGCTCTGGGTACAAAAACCAAAATATGTGGAGATAATGAGTTAAACTTTCGTGCATGTGTCAGAAAAATTTTGGTTAAATAAAAGTGGTAGAATCTTTTTAAATATAGTTAAAAAGAACTGAAAAAAATATTCTCATACTTGTGGGTGACTGGTGGCTAGTAAGTGGTTATTTCCTTGAATAGTTTTTTACTGATGTTCTATCATGGTCATTTTCATGATATAACCTGTTTGCTTTTTTGTTATGCGTTGTCCTTGTTGCTGAGCTCAATGCTTAAAACTCACTGCATGTGGAATCAGCCTCTTTTGAAGTTTGAGCAAATGAATTTAGTTCTAAGCTGGCTTTTTTCTTTTGCGTAGAATGGGTTTACTCCCGTGGATCGAATCAAGGAAGGGATGAAGCTGGAGATTCAAGATCTGACCAACGCTCATCATCACTGGTTTGCCACTGTAAGTAACTCCACTCTGAACTCTATTTATATTGCTAATTGAGAGTTGGGTTTCGTGGGTTAATCTCTTCAGTTTCTAATCATTTTAAATGCAATATGAACTAGAGGAAAATATTGCAATTGTTTGAGGCAACAAGAAAGGGCAGATAAAAAACTTAGAGGAAGTACAAAAAAAGAGGAGCTTGTCATGTTTTAAGAAAATATAAAAAACTGGGAATGTTACTGAAATGCTGGATGGGAGGCCGTGGGAACTGAGGAGGGAAAGAAAAATAAAATTCAAGCAAAAAACAACTCTTTGTTTGCGAATGTGTGCTTCTTTTTCAGTTTTATGAAATTTTGGTTTTTAATTTCAGTGTGCAATTAAAAATATAAATCATTTCTTTTTCTCTCATGAAAAGTTGCTATTTTAGAGATACATACGTGTTGTTAGAACTGAGCCATCAATTTGTGCCATTCCTCCCTCGTTCTGGGTGGAATGGGTCACTAATTCAAATGCGCCAAAATGGCAAGAAAAACAAATGATTGATTCAAAATACATGAAGATTAGAAGTTGTAGTTATTTAAGATCATACTTATATGATTTATGGTGGTAGTAGTAATGTAAATAAGGATTTCACTATTTCAATGCCGTAAACAAAATTGGAGATTTCAGTTTCAGAACAATATATTTTTTCTCTATGAAACTTATGTCTCCTTGGTGCAGGAAGACAAAATTTAAATTGGCTCCCCTTTTTTGCATGAATCATGGTTTTCCTAGAGTTGAAATTACACCAATAGATTCTGACAAGCATATTGTGGAAGTGCCAGGAATGCCACAAAAGCATGATTGCAAAATTAAGTGGTCGATCAGTGACAGATGACATAAGATAATCCTCTTCTCCAAATGGTACCCTGCAGACTTGTTGGTCTCCCATGAATGAGGAATGTTTTTCTTCAAAGCCACTGCATACTCACAAGCCAGTATTCTTGCTTGGAAAGTAGTGGGACCATAATGCATCCAAATACCTGTAAGCATGTAATCCTCCTACATGGATCCTTCATGGGTCAGGAAAACCACATCACATGTCAGATTACTTTGAAAAATTTCATTGTTTCTGTCCCTTAGCAAGTGCTTTCATTACATGTCTTGATAATGCAGATTTTTATTGAAATATTTCCTCTTACTACCTCTCTCCCACTTTTGCCTTTATCGCAAACCATCTTCACAGCTTCCAGAATAGTACATTTTGGCACTAGTGCCATATCTGGAGTTTTCCCTCCACTTATGAGGCATAGTTACCGAAAACTAAAAATTAAAATGCCTAATCAAATAAAACTTAAAAAATAGTAGTACCGAGGAGGAGTGGGACTCTGTCCTATTCCTCCCACGTATCTGATGTCCCAGACCTCCCTTAAGCACCATTTTGTATTTCGCAGGTATTAATAGGCTTTAAGAAACAAATAGATGTTATTAAATGACCACTTATATACCCGAAGGACATGCATTTTCATCTTTGCTTCCAGTGAGAGAAAGTCATAGTTAAAATAAGAAAAATTAAATGCTAAAGCGTCTCGCGAAAGTTACCAAAATTTGTGTGAAAACCAATATCCTCTTCTTAACTCACAATTACAGAAGTTAGCCAGGAGCCATTTTACAAGGAAATGGAGCTGCTGCTTCTCATACATGTGAGAAAAGCAAGAGCTGAAAAACTTCAATCCATAGAGAGAAATTTGAACTGTCCCACACCTCCCATTGTCCCATTCCTCCATTCTATCCCCTACTCGTTTTCCAAAATTTCAATTTTTCAGCTCAGTGCAGGCGAAAAAAATACTCTAACGCGCATGGAGAAAATAGTGTTTAAAAAATATGATCTTCATCAGAGTCTGTCTAAAATTGCTCAGCCGTACCATGGTAGTGCGTGCACAATAAGTGTACTATGTATCAGTGTGGCTTTAAACTGTCTATTTGGTTGGGTCTTCACTTTTGAAGGTATATAAATTTAAATTAAATGAAATTAGGTGGTGCCTCCTTTTTTTTATTATCAGCTTACTTAGGTAATCCATGTTTTCTACTTACAGATTAAACGTAATGTTGGAGGACGTTTGTTACTTGAATATGAAACTCCTGTGAAGATAGAGAGCGATTCTTCAGATGCCACCAGCAAAAATAATTTTACTCTCTGGCTCTTCTATTGTTCGGAGCGAATATATCATGTCGGATGGGTTGCAAAGAGAGGTGAGTGCCTTACATTAGTGCATTGTAATTTGCAATGATGGATCCCAGATTTTTTTTCTGGGGGGGGGGAGGGACACAATGGTGTGACAGGCAACGGTCTTCTCATATTTGGGATTAAGAAAGTACAACAATTACTGCATGAAATATACTCTTTATCTTAATGTAAAAGTAATCACTATGAAAATGTTAATAAGTTACAGATACAATAACAGAAGTTTCTATTGTATATCACTTAGACTGGTTATAATTTTTTATCATTAACTTGCTATCAATAGTGGATAAATCAGTACGAATTATGTATTTCCATCTTATCATGACATTCAATCGCCTAAATGATTTTATGTCTTTTGCATCGTACCATCTCGGCCCATTGCCTTTAGCCTTTATATTTAACTCTATTACTGATTAATGATTACACAAAACTAAACAAATGTAATGATACTGGAGCCGTATTAATCTTGTCCTTTTTTTTAATCTTCTGGGGATGGGAGGGAGGGGGGCACGTGTACCCCCCTCCCCCTAAATCTGCCTATGGTAATTTGGGATGGTTATTCTGAGGGGAGGGCTTAAGTATAATGGAACAGCAATGCTTCAGCCACTTATGGCAATTCCAGTCTTTCCATCCGAGGTAAAGGTCAACTGCAACTCACCCAAGTACATATATGAGCTATAAACCCAGATTTAAGGCTCCCGGATACCTTGACCAAAAACTACGCTGCAGACGTCTGGGCAGATTCGTCTGAGGCCTCTGTTATTCTATGCTCATAACATTTGAATGCTTACTTACGAAGAAGAAACATCGATATTTGAAAAGATCGTCGTAATTTTTCATTTCTCGTTTTTCACGCTGCGATATTGACCACGGAAAAACACTAAATTCGGCTAAATTGGCTGCCTGCTACGGCGTGTAAGATGACGGAACCCAAAATGTTTTACAGTTTTTTTAAGCGATAATCCTTTATCTTCATATTAATCCATGCCATTATAATATACTCCTCATAATAGCGACACTAAGTCAATCTATTCGAACCTCTGCACGCTATCTTTGCGTTCTCATCGGCAGCAACATTCTCCCGTTCAAATCGCCCTCAACCACTGAGCGAGTCTCAGCGTGCGGGAGAAGGGGAAATGGAGGGGGACAACGGGGACAACGCTTGCACGGAGTCCAGTTCGCCGGCAGCCGCCCAGCCGCCGAGTAGAATGTTATGATATTGCTCTTGCTGCGGGAGGGTTGCTTTTGTACGTGTGATACGCGCTTCGGAGCCGAATTTTAATCTAGTTCAACAACACGCTCTGGGACAGGAATTGATTCACGGTAGACGCGCAGAACGCCACATAATATTTAACAATGCATGATCTTTTTGCCAAAATACTGCCATACCATGATGATTTTTTCCGTGAATCTTTTGTTCCGATGTTATTACAAAAAGACATATGAATACAGCTAAGACGCATTTCCCACATAACATGCGTGGAGATGTACTTCGTACATTTACTATCGGTAATGCAGGTTTATTCACAGCGGGGAGGATTGCTACAAATGACGCTGGTCAGTTTATATCCGCTTCAGTACTGTATTGTACCCTGATACATCAGTACATTTCAAGAGTAAAATTTTCCTCTCTTCGGTGCAATCTCCCTTGCCATAATTTTATACGAAAAATAAGATAAATTATATTAATTCTGGTTAAAATAAAAGATTAGCTTTAGATTTGTGAGTCTCGAATGTTTATTTTTAAGAAATTCATTAGTTTAAATGCCTAAAACTATGTAACTAATATAATTCTTGATAGTTCGTGTCACGTCATAGATTACGCATCGTGTACCAGCGTGCATATTTACATCCGTGTGTTCTATTACCGAAATTTTCAATTTTCTGTAATTGAAGTTTTTTCTAACGTGCAAGTCAAGAACTCATGGACAACTTGTACTATGCATGATGCATTGCAATAGGTTTGCTTAACTCATAAAAAAACTTATGCTAATTCTACGGTGCTTGTCAATTGCCAGGAAAATATTTTGGAAATCGGTCTCTTTCAACCCACTCTTGCACTCTACGGTCTCTAAAATAGATTTTTCTACATCTGACGTCTTTTTTGGCTATTTGAACAATTGAGACGGAAACTTAGATAGGTAAGTTATAATGCATAAGATATAGCAGCATTATCGAATTCGTGGTTCCTACATACAAGGTAATGGTCTAATTTTTCAGTGGAATGAGTGTCGCTTTTTGGATACTTAGAGATAGATAAAATATTATAGGACTAGTTTAATGTATTTCATTATTTTAAACTTAAACAGAATATCATATCGCACACTATATCATTGATTCAGGGATCCATAATTATTGAAAGAGGCAACAGGATGCACGAATGAGGTAAGGATTCCGTCATCTCAATCTACGCAACACCGCATATTTTGATATTTTGCTGCATAAAAATGCGATAATTTGATACTCATCTACCCACTGTCTTATTCGTCTCTCGTCAATCCTTAGACCCTTGGTTTTTACTACAATTTCGCTCGAAATTCCATCATTATCAACTTAGCCTTACAAACCGAAAGAATGGGCATCAGTTTCAAATAATGTTACATTTTCACGGGTATCGAATGAAGGACTTCTGGTTAAATTGGAATAAAATCGCTATGACAAATGCTTATTTCTTTTATCGCAATAATCTTATATTTCCCTTGCATTGGAACTGCCCGAAGAATTTTTTAATCTGGGATAGAAGTCATTGGAATATATGCTTGCACTGGACGCTTCCTCAGAGACAATATAAGTTCAAATCACGCAAGTGCTAAAACAGGGTAGCTAATATGAGCGTATCTTGAACCGCTCGTTCATATCTTAGAGTATAATAACTCTATGGTTCACATCACAGGGCCTTAGGTCGTAGGCGGCGGAAGACTGACTTGATGTTCGTGTGTCTATTGATGTTGTCACTTGGTCTTCCACCTCTGGCAGCCCTTCCTTACTCTAGAATTTTATTTATAATCTCTTATTATTAATAAAACATGTGCACCTTCTTGTACACAATTTCGTCGATTTACCTGCGAAGCCAAAATTTGCAGTAAATACGCCGCAAAAAGCATCTTTTTTAATGCTATATTTTTTTTACTCACGTCTCGAACTGAAAGCTTTGGTAGAATAAGTAATCGTCTCCAGAAGAGCAAAGGAACATATGCACCTATAAAAATAACTTTTTAACAATTTTAACAACAAACTTTTTATGCGCACATTAGATTATGTGAACATTCACGCCCATTCTAACATTGGCAACAACGTCCAATAACGATATACGGCCTGAAAATAGCCAAAATGATTGAGTCCGTCGTGCATCGATATTTATTAATTAATTTTTCTGTAGCATTTTATAAAAGTAAAATAGTAAAAAGAATTATAAAATTGATTTTTGCGATAGATATGCTTCGTTAGTTTTCACATGAAAGACTTCTGTCGGGAATTGCATTTGAAAAGGGATTTAAAAATTTTCTTTACAGAGTACCGCCATGCCTATTGCATTAACAGATGAAAAAATAAAATATGTAAGTAAAAAGCAAAGAAGAGAAAGCATATTTTTTTCATGAAGAAAGCATTGGTGAAGTGGTATTGCACCCTTGTTCGAAACTTATTTTATTGCTGGCACTGATAACTCAAGATTTTTATCCATCTTATAGCGGGCATCATTGTAATACATGGTAATGAACAAATTGATAATATTTATGGTGACTCCGGAGATGCTACAAATACAGATATACAAGATACTCCGCAGACCAACAAAACAAAATCTGACGCAGAAACTGCACATATAATGCTGGTAGAATTTATTCCACCTCTCCCATCTCACATGTATATGGTGGCTATATGTTATGGTAGAGAGGAAAGTTAACTTCAAAAGTAGCTTCAGTATTAATTGGGAAGCTGAGTAAGACAACGGTATTAATAAATCCGGTAAGCGATGTGGATTCTGGTTATAGAGCTTGCGGCACGACCTACCAACCTAGTAGCAGCTCAAGTCTACAAGTCCGCTAACATTCATATGGAGAAAAAAGTAGACGAGGTAATAGTAATAATAAGTGAAATCCCTGGTTTAAAAAAAATCAAGTAATGATGGGGAACTATAACGCCTCAGTTGGGGAGGGAGGAAGGGCTACGAAATAGGAGATTTTGGATTAGGGAACGCGAAACAATCGGGGAGAGAAATCAATAAAATATTGCAGGAGAAACAAGTTATTTATCACAAAGGCCTGGTCCAATTATCCTAAAGTGCGAAAGTCCACCAGGAAGAGTTCAAGGGATACGGAGATACACCAGAAAGACCACATAATAGTAAAACAGGCGTTTAGGAATGGCGAAAAATCTAGCGCATTCTCCCTAAGGTAAACGAAACGAAACGTAATATTCAAAAGACTTGTGAAAAAATAGAGGTGAGGAAATAGAACGTTGAAACATTAATGGGAATATCAGGAGAGATTACTAGAAACTTCTGGAGATTCGTATGGCAAAGAAAACTTGGATAACGAAGGAAACTAAAAATAAATTGCGGTGATAAGGGAGTGGAAGAATGTAGACACAGTGCAGGGAAAATTCTAAGTAAAATTAATCATGTATTACGGTGAGAAACCAAGAAGAGAGAAAGAATTGGCGGAAAACAAGGAGAGACACTGCGAGGAAATGGAAAAGATTCAGAAGTAACGAGAGGTAGACGAGTTGTACGTCAAGGTGAAGTTGCTATCTGGCGGCCATGTCAAAAATTAATGATAAAAATGGAAGGATGCTAACTGAGCAAATCGAGGTTCAGAGTAGATGGATGGGGAAAGAGGAGGATCTGCATGACAGCGTAAACAGGCAGGAAATATTTAACATGTAGAAGGGGCAGTGGGCAATCTTGAGCCAAGGAAGAGGCCGCTTCTAAGACATGGAAATCGAGGGAGCTCTCCCTGATATGAAACCTAGGAAAGGTGTGGGTGGATAATATCCCATGTGAGCTGCAGAATAATCTTGGTTATAATGGTAAGAGAAGGTTATTCGAACTAGTACGCAAGATATATGAGGAAGGGTCTTGGCGGGAGGATTTCGCGGCAGTGAACAATAAGGATAAAGTGGTACTGAGGATATTAGAGAGAAGAATAGAGAAAGGGACTATCAATTACTTGGGCGAAGATCAGTTTGGATTCAGAAAAGGTAAGTGAAGATGCAGTTGCGGTAATGAGGTCGCTGGTGAAGAGGAACCTAGACTATAATCAGGTTGTGCTTGTCTTCTTCGTGGATTTTGAAAAAGTATTTCATAGGGTGGACTGGACAAAATTATGGATATTCTCAAGAAAATAGGCGTCAATTGGAGGGATAGGCGACTCATTTGTAATCTTCATATGGCCCAGACTGCGCAAGTGAAGGTGGCGGACGTAGAAACTGGAAGGGAAGCTTTAGCCGAGTAGTAAGGCAAGACTGTTCACTATCTCCATTGCTTTCTAGAGTATATGCTGAGGTGATGGCAAGAGAAGCGTGGGATGAGTTGGGAACTGGAGTAGAAGTGGGAGGGATGATGTAAAATCAGTAAGGTTCACGGACGATCAGGCGTTGATTAGCCAGTCAGCGAGAGGGCTGAAGGCTATAGTGGATGCATTAGACAAGAGATGCGATGGATATGGAATGAGGATTACTCACAAGAAGACTAAAGTCATAATTAAGTTAACCAAATTTCTAGGAAATTTAAATGTATCCACGCGACGTTTTACTCCCTTCGCAATAAATGTTACCCACAATTTATTAAAACTATTAATAATGTGTTAGTGCAATCATAATTAAACTACTTGATAATCTGCTGGTGAGGGGTATTAAAATTCGAGCAGTTGGATGCTGATTCTCCAAAAAGCAATAGACTGATTGCTACAAAATATAATTTGAGCCGTTCTTCCCTATAAATTTATAGATTTACCGTTCTCCCTTTACGTCACCATTATCTTTTCAAAGTATCCAAAATTTTCTACCCCATAAGTGGATATAAACCTGAAACCAGTGTGTTAAATTTAAGACCAACAAAACTTTATATTTTGCCGACGCCAAATTCTACCGTTCAAACACTCATTTGTCTATGTAAGACAAAATTATTTTCTTGATGGTCAGAAAGTATATGAGAATCAAATATTTTAACATTCTTTTTTTTAAGATCAAATAAATGGTAACTTAATGAAGAAAATCCAAATAAAATCATTTGTCAATGGTGCGTTTAATGCTCAATATATTTTTTTTGCACGACAGGTTGAAATTTAATAAAAAATTGTTATATTTTCAAGCATTAATTATGTTTCGTATCTGGTCTCTTACTAATTTCTTCAATTCGTATTGTCATTTGTCTTGAGGTATCCTACAGGCAAGGCCTAAATGGGATTCCTACTTTATCCTTATTTATTTGAAATGTAAAATGTGCTTTTAATGATGATTCCACGGATAAATAAAAATAAATTGGTTGATTATTTATGCGGTTCGTAAAGATTCACGAGCTACGATTGTGACACAAGATAAAAGTAGGTGGACAAGAACGGAGAAAGTGAAGCGGACGGAGACGAGGAGGAACGACGAAGTGTAGGACATAGTACGAGAGGAGAGAAATTTTTGTTACAGGAGGGAATGTTTGGTAGACGAGAGATAGGAAGGAAATAAAAGATTTGATGGAAAGGAATTTCATAGTGAATTGAAGAGGAAATCCAAGAAAGGAGAAAGTACAGCCAGAATGTTTCGTAAATACTCATTACAAACCTACCTTAATCGGTAGGTTACTTTAGTAATAATACATAAATTTTGACACATATTTTTGTACGAATTATTTTTATGAAAATTGTAAAAGTGTCTAAAATAACATAACACGCGTCTTCGTCATCCCTATCGTCCAGTTGCAGCCTCCACGTAAAAGAAATATCCTCCCGAGATTCTCCACTTGATGATTACCGTGAAATTCGGGAAGGGATATTTATCTGAAGCAAAGATCACAAGTTTTTTATGAGATCCAGGGGAAACAGAATATTTCACGAAAGGGGTATTGTATATTTTTCTTTTGTACTCCACGTCGATTTATTTAAGAAAAAAATTAGAGGGACAAGGCTTTATGGGAAAACCTCATGGCGGAGAAGTTAAAAACATTTTACCTTCTTCCAGAAGTATTTAAATTGGAAAAGGTGGGAAATTAATTTTTTTATTCATCGAGAGTAACGTTTTTCATTGAAAACGAAATCTCTAAGATATTTTGACGGGTTGAAACACCATGAAGAACAAACGATATTTTCAAAAATGTCAAGGAATAAATTGTACCTTTCAATTCTTACTTGCCGGATTATATCGCTACTACAGGAGATTACTCTAATTAGTAACCAAATCAATTTTCTTTTAATATGTATTTGAATACTTCCGGGTTTTTGGAGACGAAATCTCACTAATCTCTGTGCTCTACACTTCCGTAAATAATATCCATTTCCCAATCTCGAAGACCGCCGTGTTTCCTTGAGATACGTCTACTTCCATGCGGCGAAGAGATTATGCGCGGTGACACTCTCAACAGTCACAAACCCAAGTCCCAAGTTGGCGAGAGGGTTCCCAAAATTTCAGTCATCTAAACCCCATCCCCTCCACATCGCCTCCCCTCCCTTCCCTAAACACTGCCCCCTACGTGCCCTCCCTCGAGTCCAAGGCCACTTACTAGTCGGCTAGGCTCGCTAGCCACTAGGCCGAGTTTTTGAGGGGTGGGGGAAAGGATCCAAATCTCGGAAGTGCCCGATGTACCCGGCAGCCTTAATTTAGTTTAATTTATTCAATTTTTATGGTAGAGGAACACTCAAGCATCTGTAATTTTCCACGCTTTCATCAAGGAATTATGTAAGATCTTGAGAATGGCCATTATCTTTTGAGACCTAGATTGGTGTAAGTTTCATTAAAGGGTGATAAATTACAATAGTTTGTGTGTTCTTCTGTCATAATGCTAGAATTGCTGTGTGATCAGAAGTTAATGATTTTAATTTAATTCTTAGGTAATTTAAGTGTTAAATTGTTTTGTTAGTCTATTTTTGAATTTATGTAATATGCCGAGTTACTGAAGTGTACTGTAGTTGACCTTTAGTATAGACATTTGCGACCTTATATTTAGAGAACCATTCCTTGTTGATGTGGTTCGATATGGTGAATGATGAGATGCCGTATATGTATGATTGCATGTAAATATGTATTAAAATCAACCCTACCTTTTGCATCATTGATTGTCTTGCAAATAAATCTGTTAAATTTCCAGGTTCTCCATTCAGCTATGTGCCACCAAAGAAAATTAAATTGGCTTTTGGTGATTCACTTCCTGACTGGGGAGCTGTTGCAAAAAATGTACTCGCAGAGGCTGAGAAAAATCCTGCACCGTTGGACTTATTTCAGGTGTGTTCAGAATTCAGCTTTCATCAGTGGAAGAGTGTGTGGCACTGGGAATGTCAATCAAAATGAAAATATTCAAAGCCTCTAAAGTTTCTAAGTTTGTTTCCTTTGAGTAAAATTTGAGGATGAAAAGAAATAGAACTAAATGAGAGTCGAAACATCTGCTAATGGAATAAGTAGCTTATGCCCTAGAATGAAACTAAACTCAAATTCTTTTTCTCACCATTGGTACCACAGAGGTTTTGGAATTTAAAAGAAAAAACTTTAGTATGGTTCTCTGAAAATATGTATGTTAACGGGCACAACCTGGATTTCATAATTTAGTTATATCATCTGGTGATTGATCATGCTAGTCTCCAAATTTGGCTATTGGTCCAAGCATCGACAGGTTTCAGTGGGGTGGCTGACCCTCTCATGAGGTACTAAGCAGGGATTATCCTTTTTGCTCTCCAAATGAGGATCTTCCGCAATTCTTCGCCACCACACGTTAAGGAGGGGTTTCACTGGTGTGCCTTGCAGCTGCATCCAGTTGCTGCCGCAGGTCTTTGCAGTGGGACGTGTGACCAATTGCATTCACGCATGCACATGACAGCCAAAATGTTAATTCACTCCTGACTGTTCAGTGATTGAGTCTGTTGCCTCCTTTATAGAATTCTACCTGTCAAAAATAGATTGTGTGCTGACGTTGTTGGTGTTGATGTAAGAAGAAGCTGAATATGAAGAAATGAAGAGTTAGGTGCTACTGAGCCAGAAATCATGCCCTTGCATGAGATATTGCGAAGAAGGTTTTGTGTTCTGTGTTTTATGTGGCCTCGTGCTTCGTCACTTCTTCAATGAGAACCCTGTCCTCTTCCAGGGTAAATTGGCAAGCCATGCTGTGATGTCTATGCCTTAAAACAACATTCTGTTAGGTCTGCATCTCAGCTGTTAGCTAAGTGGTTGGGACACAGATGCCTGGGAAACGCTGCATCTGGGATGCACCAGAGAAACGTTCAACATGAGAATACATTGTAGCAGTGTACATACTGTGTCTAGCCGCAACTTCGGGAGACTGCTGTGAGAAGCACTAGTGAAACCCCTCCATAGGAGATCTGTGGTTAAAGTTTTTTGTGAAAGATGTGTGTGTGGGTTGGTACTGTCAAGTTTGCTCCGTGAATACAGTATTTCTGCATCTGCGGAGCCCACCAACTTTATCTGGGTTTGAACAAAGGGCTTCCCACTTCTACCTGCAGTTCCCTACCCACAAACATATTTGGAATTTAGTGTTGGGAATACGTGAAATATTGTGGCTGGACAGAAGTAAATTTACACCTCGTATATTCCTTTAGCTTCTGGTTGTAAGGTCGTTCTGATTGCCATACTTATTTCAGTTCTTGAGTGAGGCTTGTCTCAAGTGATTGTGTTGTCCTCTTTTAAGAACGATGGTCCAAAGAAGAAACATGGCCTACAAGAAGGCACCAAACTCGAGGCCGTTCATCCTGTCACCAGAACTCAAATATGCCCTGCAACTGTGACCAAAGTTTTTGACGACCACCACTACTTGGTGACACTGGATGGTATGGAGGATGCCATGTGGTGCTGTTATGCTGATTTCCCTTATGTCTTTCCCAAAGGTCAGTTGAAATGTTTAAATATATGTTCAATAGACTCTTGTTATCATGAATAACATGGGACCAGAAAACCAGAGGTACTTAATTCCAAAATTCGTCAAATCGTTTCTTTTAAGAGCCATTGCAAAAAAAAGATGCCTTGCCAAAATTTCTTGTCTCTTCAGTATTCTGTACATTTGCAGCAAAATCTCGATTATCCGTACTATCCGTCCGCTATTCATTTTTAACATAAACCAAACCATCTATTATTATGTATGAACATAGTCTGTTACATTAGATTGCATTCCGTAGTTATTAACAGCTTTCTTTTCCTGACTCCGATCTTTTTAGCTGCGATAATGTGATTATACTCACATTCCTACTGCTGAGTATAATACCTGGTTTCCAAAAACTGTGTTTCTGCTACCCACCCTTTCCTATAGAGGTCGTCTCGTTCTGTTTCCACACCTCGTCGCACGTGAAGTCAATGCTGTTCTTAACATTGTCAATTATGTCACAGATTGTGCAGTTGCAATTTCATTAAATGATATATTGATGAAAATGTAATTTATTGTGTGGAAACATATTTGTTGAGATAAGGAGAGCTCAGTGTGTGCCGTGTGTGTGCAGTGTGGCGTGACACTAATGGAAATACAAAATCCACCTTACCACAACTGAAGCATTTGTGGGTGAAACACAAGTCAGCATGCGATGAGAAATTGACAAAATTCTGGGGAAACGTGTGTGAGGAAAATTTGCATGCTGTCAAATAAGTTGAAAGCTTATAAAAATGGTTTTTAACCAACTAAAGTATTAAAATGTGCATAATAATCTAAATAACATTCTTTTGATTGCATGTACCCAGAAGAAACTTTAAATATGCACTTCGTTTTATTGCAGGCAATTAAAAATGCATTTAGATCCGAAAATACCCAAAGATCCAACGCCTGAAATCAAGTATCCGAACTGTACTCGAATGCGAAAAAAATCCTGGATCCATCCATTCCTAGAATTTATTCCTAAGTTGATAAACGTATGCGAGGCATAGAACAGTGTTGTATCCTGCAGAATGCAACTCCGCATTACAATAAATTAACTCACAATAGGGTAGTTTCCTTCATCAAAGAAAACAAAAGGCATTGATTGCGATTCGTTGCCCACCATTAGTGTATTCATAATATGTATGCAAATTATTTGGTTTTAGAAATCCCGGTTTAGACGAATGTTAATAGTCAATTTTAACCTCATTTGAAAAAAGGGCCAGATTGGCGCCCATGCGATGCCACTCCACGTGACGTCACAGGGACCTAGTTTCTATACGAGTAGATGGGAGTTTTACATCGTCTGAGATTACCATGCATGTGGCACAGAGCTCAGGGAAACATCTCATAATAATCACTTATTAAAATTGCTTATGGTCGGAAAGTTGTCTTTGTTTGATAGGGTATTAATTAATATTCCTTATTTAAGCCAAGCTCTAACTGCTAGCAGCCTGCATCGTAGTGGTGCTCATAGCCTTGCACCAAGGTGGCCCCACATGGTGGTAGCTGGGACCTGAATGACGTCACACAGGCTTTTCCCAGCATTCATACTAAGCCGTCGCATTTTTGTTCTTGAAATTTTTCATTTTCATTTAATCGCGAAACATAGATACCGTCATTTAAAAATCTAAATGCGTGAAATACGTACTCCAGGAGTAATAATCTTTGTATTCAGGCAGTAAAAAGATAGGAAACCACCCTATTGTGACGAACTTATCTAGTTGCGCGTGTAAAGCGGCTGGAGCCTAAATAACTTCGCTGTCCATGGGAAGGAAGAGTAGGTGAAATGCTGAACAGTTACTGACTTCGCAACAGATGTTCATACATTTCCCAAAAGGGCGAGTTCCTCTACACCACACTGCGTCGCATCGGCCAACTCCAAATTTGAAAATTTCAAGTATGTATTCATACCTCGGAGGGTTCAGAAATCAAATTTCTGTAAGAAGAGGTTTTACTGTACAGTCTATTTCCTAGCGGTATAGAGTGGGTCACTGTGATTCCACTGGAATGAAGCTTATTATGTGATGTTGCGTATATACTGAAGTATAACCTTCTGAAGAAAGAAACAAAATTGACATTCTTTGGCACAGTGCACAAAGAGAACTTGTGAGGCAATGATTATAATGACAAGAGTAATGTATGTAAGGTTTATAAGTGTAGCAATTATAATTGTAATGTATTTAATCATAGATGTGATTGCTTATCAATGAAACTTAGTAATAAAGTTCATTTTGTAATCACTGGGACTGGAACTGAGGTTAGTAATTTTGTAATAACAAAAATTTTGTAATTACATTTGTTTTACTATAGATTGGGTTAGCCTTTTCAGTGGGACCAAAAATTTGCTTTGTAAAAATGAGAACTTTGTAATGAGGTCCTTTGTATTAACTAGAGTCTACTGTATTCTTTCCATGATTTTACTCAATATTCAGATGGCAAGGTAAACTTATCAAATACAGTAGATCTGGTGTGTTTTTCAAATCTTATTCAATAGAATTCTTTGAGTAGATACAAAGGCAAAACTCTTTTAAAGCAATGGCTACTGATATTTCAGTGCACTGAAGCAGTGGGAGCTATGTTCATTTGTTGGTCGAAAGCTAGTATGGATGTCATTGCAATACTTATTTCATAATTTAATTAGCATATATATTTATTTAATTAATGTAATATTTGTAGCAGCTAGCTCTTAAAGAATTTTCTTGTTTACATTGTAATGTATCATTGCATAGTTAATCTATATGAAGAAAATATTTTTTTTCCTTATTAAGAAGTGACTTGTCTAAAGCAAAAATTGTACGTACCTTTAAATATTTGTAAAGAGGTGAGTGTAGATTTATATGTGTGAGTGAATGAGCGTATGCTTGCAGGCTGGGCCAAGGAAAGGAAGATCAGCATCAAATCGCCAAACGAAGAGTGGGAGGCGGTGGAATGGAGGGAGCCAGCCAAAGGGGGGAAAGGAGGCGGCCGTTTGGAGGCCGATGAGGAAGAACCCCGATTTGTTCCTGGAGCAAAGCTAGAAGCAGTGAACCCAGCTGATTCTAACACCATATGTGTGGCCACGGTCGAAAAAGTTGTGGATCACCTTGTCTGGATTCACCTTGACACTGAGGACAGGTAAATTGCAAATCTTTCCACAATTTTTTTAGGCATTACCCAGCCAGCACAGGTTTTCAGCTATCCAAATATCCCCGGATTCGTATTATCCTCTGGTACAAGGAGACGCACTCATTATATGGTGTCACCATCTCAAAGAAAAAAAAGATCCTGTTGGAAAAAATTTCCCTGAACTGGGCATCAAACCGTTTACTGTTGGCTTTAAGGGCCACTGAGTAGACCACTATGTTTCTATATTTCTAACCGAGGGCATTAAATAACTGACTGGACAAACAAATAATATAGCATGGCCTTAAAATAAAGAGTATCTCATTCATAATAGGAGGGAACACTCAAAATTAAAAATTGGTTTTCGTTATTTAAAACCAAAAAGATATGAATGAAAAACACACACGCCAAATTTTAGGGCTCAAATTCGATTTTTAACCGAGATAAGTAGCTTTGAAAGTCCGCCAGGAGCTTCGGCCACGCCCACGGTGCGAAACGTATTTCTATTGGCTGATGCCGCATGACGTGTGAACCTCATGAATGTCGCGAGAGTAATGCTTGAAGAAGCCGTAAACACACTGCGTTCGTGGAAATAGTGGCCAAAAGTTTCTCGTCGTGGCAAAACACAATGTTAATTTGGTTCTGGCAGATACCAGAAGTGTACTGACATTATTAACAAGAACTCTGGACAATTTTTTGTCTCAAAATGAATCATTTCATTGAAATGAAACTTCTTAAGATGAAATGTTTACACTTTTGAAAGAGACAGTAATCACGGCAATTATCGTGGATGTGTTAATTTGTGGACTTACCATCATAAAATCCTTTACTCATTACTTTTTTAGTTTTCGTATGTAAATTGTGAAATAAATGAACAAATGTGCTATAGCTGTAGCTGTTTTCTTGCCCTCTGAAGGGAGGAAATTCGGGGTTCTCTCTGTTTTTTTTAGGATTAGCATTCAAATTTCGTTGGAACAGCATTTTTTAAAGCAGAGGTCTCGTTTTGGTCCACCTATGTTCCTGATAAATGTTCAAGTCAGTTTCGTACTATGAAAAATGGTAAACAATTGTCATCAAAATGAAAGAGTAACTCAGAGATGGGGATTTTTACATGAAAATATCCATAAGTTCACTTATATTTACATCAGAATTACACGTACAGTCACTTTCAAAAGTTTTAGGACAAAGTTTGTGGCACCACTTCTGCTTCTCAAGGAATTTTAATATCCTATACTCCTTTCGGAGTTATCTGCTGCACTCCGCTGACATTCCGTTTGTGATTATATACAATCACACAAAGGGAAAAATTATTTTATACTGCAAATTTATAATTCCCCTTCTATTTATGTAGGGTGTAATGATTATTTCGTAAGCATTTACTGCATACTTGCATCGGTTTTTACTCTTAGTGGTTAAAGTAATTATAATATGATTTTTGTCATGTGACGGGTCGCCGCGGCGGTGGCCTAGTGAGCAATGCTTTGAGCTCGGGTAGTGAAGATTGAGGGGTCGGGACTGTCTCTCATAATTTTTTCAGCTCCTTTTCGTACTTATTAACAGGTTTTTTTATAGTCGTAATTTCGCTGTATTTGATACTATGCTTTTATTTTTGCCGATGCGTTTTTTTAAATTAAGAAAGGAGTCACACATTATAATTTATTATTTTTCAATTATTCTTTTTCGATTAATGATAGTTCAAACTATTTGCTAGTATTCATTCAGTAAGTATTTGCCTCTGGTTTCTCTGTTTTGTTGTAAGATTTTCAAAGTTGTCCGTGTTTATTATTTACTATATGTTCTTCTATTTATAGACCGGGAGTCAACTGCGCTTATTTCTGTTTATTGTGAGTAATGCGATATCATAGTGTTCTTGGAGTGCACATTTGAGATTACCATGTATTAGTTTGTAGTATTTGACACATCACCAGGTTAGCGTCGAAGACTCTTTCCGTTGAAGTGGTTGGCTTTTAATGCGCAAGATAGAAACAAAGAGTGAAAACCAGGGCAAATATGCAGTCAATGTACACGAAATAATCATTATATCCAACATAAATTGAAGCAGAATGATATACTTGCAATTAAAAAGTAAAATTTCCCGTTGAGTGTGGGTGTATTTAAGCACATACGAAATTTTTGCTGTGTGTGGTCAAAGACAACAAAAGGAGTAATGGAAATTAAATCTCTTTGAGAAGCAGAAGAGATTTACATTAACATGGCCCTCACACATTCTATAACAGCCTATTTCTGAAGGAATATGCAGTCTCTGTGCAGCGTCGTACCACCGCCTTCCCCAGTCTCGGTCGTTTGGCACCACAAAAAATACTTTTCTGGCGTTTAATGAGAGGTAAAATCACATCTCGGCACATAACAATATACATTAGGTTTCCTCCCACTCATTTAATATTATCCGTTTAATCTAGTATTTACTTATACTCGAAATAACGTATACGACAATGCACTCCTTATGCAGGCAATGCAGATATCATGAGGTTCACAAGTCATCAACATGGCGTCGCCCGAGAAATACGTTTTTGGCGCGAAATTCAAGTTGAAACTTCAAACTGCTCTAGGGGCGAAATTATTCTGCGCTCAATGGTAAAATTTGGTGAGAGCCTTTCTTACACCCATTGCTATATAAATCAGACAAAATATTTGGTTGTGTAATCCCTTCTATTAGACAGGTGCACTTCCTTGCCACCAGCGCTGTGTAACAACTCGTCCTTGTTACGCCGCTTATGCAGTCTTCTAAAATGGACCATGAACTTTAAAAATGCTCATGTTGTTAGTGCTATAAAGTGTGCTCAAATTTAATTGTTGCTTTGTGCTTCATAATGCTCTAAACTCAATTTCCCTCCATGAGTGACTTTTTTTATTTAATGTTTTCAGGTTTGCTTTGTTCACTTATTTGGTTATTGTCTGATTTGTAGTCATTTCTTAGTGTTTTCATTTCCTCTCTTTTCCAAGGAAATGTTCCCTCAGAAAAAGTGACCACTATTTGGCAATAATCGAGTCAGTAATTTGGGTTCACAAACTCACTCAATGCAGCACTAATGACCCACATAAGCTTTAATCGTAAAGAAATAGTGACCAATTTGCATCATAGAGGCCTTTGTAATGGATGCTGGTGAGCAGCTGCGTACATGAAAGAAGAGCACCAAACACTGCTGCCATTGTAATGGCACGCTCTATTTATCTGTTTATACTGAAGTCCTGCTTTTAAGGAAGTTGGTGTTATGAGGCTCAGAAAATATACCCATCTACACATCATCAACAGAGTAAAGGTTGGAAGGTGGAGACTTTTCTGGCGGGAGGAAAGATATTGATGTACATAGCCCTCAGTTCTTGCCCATTGGTTGATTCAAGCTATTATTTTTGTGTAAATAATTATTAATAATAGCAACATAATTTTGATGTGTGCATAGGTTTTACAACATTTCCCAAAAATAATGTATTAAATTGAGGGATATGCTGTAATTACAGAAATTTATGCCCAAAATCAGCTGATCTGTAAATCTTTTACAACAATAATCATTTTATTTCATTTTTACAAATACCAACACTTTAAATCTTAATGACGTACAGCTAAGCCATTTGTTGACTTATCGGCAGTCCTTTGTTCTACTTTAATGATGCAATGCAAAATATTTTATGCAGTAAAAAATAACATGTTGTACATAAATTTTTTAAAAACTGTATCTTAGTTTCAAGCAACCACACTTTTTATTTTTCTCAGGGAGGTAAATTCTTTGTTCTGAACTCTTAATTTTCATTGATTTGGACATTATTTTCCTGCATTTAAAAATAGTTCTTTGTAATATTTTTGTATAATGACTTATTTTCTAAATTGACTAAAAAATGACTAAATTACAGTGTTTGGTATATTGTTCTGATTGTGTTGTATTGTTTTGATTGCATTTCCTTGGCAAGTGCCTTTGAAAGAAGATAAGTATTTATTTTAGAATTTATTTAACAAAGGTGGAAGCCCATATTATTTCAGATACCTCATTAATTAGTGAAAATGTTTCATTTTCAGCTTTCATCCCAGCCACATTGTGAGCGTCAACTCCTTGGAGATATTTCCTGTTGGTTGGTGTGAGAGCAACCTGTATCCATTGAAACCTCCTCGCTATTACCACATGCCCTCCAGACAAAATACTGGAGGTGGATCGGCTGAAGGCTCAGTGGCCAGCTCGTAAGAATTTGTATTCTTTACTTATTGTTTATTTATTTATTAAACTCACCTTTCTATACTCCAGCCTTTTCTATCAACATTTCCCTGTTTTCAGGATAGACTTAGAATACATGTCAAAGACATAAGTGTAAGGTGTGCAGTGTAACATTAATTGAATTAACTTAACACTGATTTTACTCATTCGTATTTCAAGAGGTTCTGCCATGACCAGTCAACTCAAAAGATACCTACTTTTCATGTGATTTAGAATTTTTTCATTTTTTTAGGTGATATTAACTGATGTTAAAAAGCAAAATAACGGTAAACACTATGAAAAAATTTCATTTTTTAAACTAATCGGTGCATGAGGGCAACCTTTTCATCTAAGTCTTGTGATTTGACTTCAGTTAGGTATGATTTTCATTTCTTATACAGTAGATTCTCGTTGATACGAACAACCTTTTTACGAAGTTCTCGTTATTAAAAAGCAAACAGTTGGTCCTGACAAAAGGGCTATCCAATCTATAGCCAAAGAAACATTATTACAAAATTTTTGTTATTACCAAATTATGGACCTCAGTCCTGGTCCCGGCAGTTACAAAATGAAATTAATTACAAAGTTCCACGAATAAGCAACAGCATTTAGGTGGATATACACTACTCGTAAGTTTTAATAATTGTGCCACGTTTAAGTTTTCCTTGTGTACTGTTCCCAAGAGCATCAATTATGGTTCTTTCTTCAGTATGCACACAACATCATATAATAAGCTTCATTCCTGAATACGGAATCATAGTGAACCACTTGTTACCGCTCGTAAATTAGATGAACAGTTAGTCCTCTTTCTACGCACATTCGAATTATGAACTTTCAGAAATACAAACATTCGAAATATTCAAGCGTGCCCCAGTGGCGGCTGGTGGTAATTTATCTAGGGTGTGCATTAGAGCAGATATAGGATGATTTAATTATGTTATGTGAATACTAATCCATGTGCATCATATTTTGTCGTAATAGAGTACATAGCAAGCAAAACATATCACTGGTACAGTCTACCCTTAAAATTGCATGAACATAAATAATATTAGCATGCATGAAAATAATTATTCTAAACACACCTTTACAAGTGACGGTAGGTGAAATTCATTCTCCTTTCCTTACACCCTATGAGGAAGTAGTGTAGAAAACGGCCATACAGATGGCTCTGGAGACGGACTAGGATCCTGGGCGCAGGTAGTGTAGGTGGCGGCTACACCACTACACTACCTGCGAGTCACTCACCAAAAATATGCGCGTGCGCACTCGCATCGTTTTGAGTCTGCTCCCATCACCCATTTGAGCAGTGCATACCGCCCCGCTTACTTCTTCCCGCCAGAGCACCCTCAAGCGATCGCATAGACCGAAAATGCGCCCGGCACGATGCCACGGGATCGTACACTTGTAGAGTAGTGAATTCGAAAAGGAGATAGCTGTAGCGTTCGGAGCTTCATGTTTCTTGCATGTGCAGACAGGATTTGTATCCTTCTCGTTGCAAAGGAATAGTTTTATTTTATAATTCATTCATCTTTGGGTGTGCACCTGCTAACATGCGAATACGCACGCGCCGCCACTGGCGTGCCCAGAATTCCAAATTTGCCGCCTTTCGAGTAGACCAATGCGACTCACTGTAGCGTAGAGGAACTCGCACTATGAGCATAATCTGAACAAAGTATCATTGAATTCAGTGTGAAGTTAGGAACTGTTCAGTGTTTCACCCGTTCTTCCCCACTGCGGAGAGCGATTTTTTTTTCAGTTCCGGTTGCATCGCAGGCTCAGCTAGATGAGTTCGTCGCAATCGTGGGTTAACTCACAATTGTGATGCAGTGTTGCATTCTGCAGGACGACCGCAATCCTCGATACCTTGCATGCAGTCCAGCCAGCGAGAGTTGCCCCATGGCAGCACGAAAGGAGGGGAGGAAAACCCTGCGCCAGCACGGTTTGCAGCCAATCGCTGTCCCCCAAACGCACCTCACGCCCTTGCCTTGTCATACAAAGTCACATGCATATGGGGCACTGAAACAAGCCTGAGCCACCAAAACAAGCCCTTTCATCGAATCACCAAAGCAAGGGATTCTTCTTCCTTTGGGTCCTTCACTCTCGTCATCTCTTCGAGTTCCTTTCTTCACGGAACCCTTTTGTTTACAAGTGACGTGGGCGTTTCCCTTTCTTACCTGGCAACCTTGCCCCCGACCCTGAACTAGACCATTCTACCTGTCATCGGACAACTCTTGGCGGCCGGACTGTAGGTTTATCAAATTACCAACAAGGTCTCCAAAAGTATCTGATGAAATGAAATGAATTTTCTTGTGTTAATATATTTGTGCGTAATTTATTCGCATGTATCATACACTGTTTTTTTTTCGACGATTCCTAAAAGATACTTTCATACGAACTTCGTTATTGTGAACTTCCAGTTTTTCGGTCCCATGAGCTTCGTAATAGTGAGAGTCTACTGTATTTTAATAAATTATTTTGGAGATATGCCTACATTATATTTTTATCACAATTCTTTTTACATGATTTACTTTATATCAGTTTTTTCCCTCTTTTATATCTACTATTGTAGTTCATCAATCTACATTTTTCCAATGCTGAGACAAGCATTACCATTAGAGCCTATGTAAAATTGATTTTCAAATCTTATTACCTGAAAATGTGAATTCTCTGGCTGTGGGCACGATTGGACTGCTTGTGGCACCATATGCCCAGCAGTCCAGCAACACCCTGTCCGGTAGTGTCCACAAATATCCACAGGGAAGATCGACGCTTCGGTAGATTAACTGGCTAAAGCACTCGACCGGAAATCGGGGGATCCGGGTTCAAATCCCGGTCAAGGCAGATGATTTTTTCTCTGTGGATCTTTCACTCTTTGAAAATGTGATATAAAAGCCTAAATTCTTGTGTTGTCTGTTGATGAAGTACTATTTAAAGAGATTATTTTGGAATTTTCAGGAAAAAGGCATTTCGTCAATTCTTAATAGATACCCTTCTAGTGATTAATGCAGTAATATGGATAATTCATTTGTTTCAGAACTGATAGGAAGGAAAATTCTGAAAACAACCCAAGATCATTTTGGTGCCCAAAGATTTACTTCAACCATAAGGTATGTCACGAGGATAAATCTTCTCATTTTCAATTGTGAAATTGGATCATATTACGAAATGAATCCATAGTAGTACTAATACATAGGTGAACCTTAGATATGTAATCTATATTTGGATATGATGCCTAGGCATTGATACCTGAATTTGAATGGCAGGCTATTTTGCAAGGAATGGTGTGGTACATACTTAGTTTGCTATCTCTCATTGGAATAAATTTGGATTTTCATACTGTGGATTATTTACTTGTCAGTCATATTTATGCATCTGAAATCATTCCACAACTATAATAAAGTGTTGGCTGTACAGTGAGATGTAATTAATTGCTTGACCCTTTTGCCTATTTTTCCCTTTAGCAATGCTGAAGAATGCCAGGGCTTTTTGGCAAATTTGTCGGTTTGCGCTTAAAAATTTACAGAAAGCCTAATATGCATTTTCAGAAACTATGGCCCATATTCTTAGTTGACCCTATAGGGTCAGCAGACCCTGGATACGTCATCAGCCCCTACATAAACCGATCTCGCCCTGCGTATGCCACATCAAGCCCTACATATGTCCATTTTTGGAACTAAACTGGCCCTACTTAGGGCCGGTTTTATAATGTCTGGTTAAACTGGAGTTTAAGCTAAGCGTCGGTTAAGTCCCAGAATTCTGTTTTATAATCGATGGTTAAGCCAAATCTGAGCGTTAAAGTGGTAGTCAAGCTAAACCATGGATTTCCCTCGGGTAAAAAGTTAACGTGAAGTTTAAATTGTTGAAAATGGCGGATGTTTTGAAATGCTGAAGAACCCTACGATAATATACGGAAGAAATAATCGACCAAGCGCAGCATCCTCCGTTTTTATCCGTATCTACGATATCAGCAATCAATTTCCAATATTTTTAGCACCACAATAGCAATGTAATAAGTGAAATATTTCCATAAGACCGGTGATATATCCGGAACGGACCACTATTCTACGGTATTCGCTACGAAATCCTTACAAACATCTCAAGTTTGATAATAATCACCATCCAATAAATAATATTGTCTATTCTATGGACTGCAGTCGGAGATCGTGTGCTAAACCCCTGAAAATGTTGAAGTTATGCAATATTTGTGCCGGCGTAGGAGTTTGTTATGATTTGTGCCAGCCAAGTGAGTTGATGAAAAATACTAGAATTACATATCGGAGGGAAGGAAGGAGGTGTAACAGGAGTGTAGGTATAGAAATCTGTTATTACCTGGTTTTGCTGACTTCATCAACGATTTCAAAATGTGTCGGTGTTTACAAAGACAGTTTGAATTAGAAGAACAGCCAAGTTTCGTATTTGGCAATCGAAAGCGAGAAAAAGATCGTATCTACTGATTGCATTCTGATTTACTAGCATGTGATGTCACTATAGAATTCATAATTACTTCTGAGGATATATGTTATGAGGTGAAAGTATTTTCGTATTTCCTTTTCCAAAGGATGTTTGTCAAAGTACTACTATAAAAATTGTAGGTAAGTCCATTAACAATATTTGGTGTACGGCTTGGTATTTCTTGGAGATAAATATATAGGAATAAGTGAGGCAAGTGAAATATTGCGTGAAAAAGAAAGTATTTAGCACGTTTCGTACGTAATGTATACAAGATACTGTTTGAGTTTTCTTTGGAAGCTGAGAAAGGCAAATTGATACGACCAATACAGCTCGTGTGGGTAAAAAAGTAAGAATGACTGATTTGCTCATAAGATGGTATGATATATCAATGAATTTGTGAGGCAAATGAGCCTTTGGAGTGTGGAAGTTTACTAATTATTGTACGTTTTGTGACTAAAGTAATGACCTCTTATCCTTTTGATAGAAAAAGATTTGGAAAGGCACCTTAAGCAAGAAAAGTCTTCTCTTCTCTGAGCGTTCTAATGTGTAGCCTTCGACGGAAAAAATTGCGACTTTATTGCCTAAGTGCTGTTCGTAGCCAAACACAGGTTTTGTACTATTAAAACCTCCTAGCAAATTATCTACCATCGAAAGTAGCTGCAGAGCTATAGAATCAGTGGTGCATCTGCCATCAAAAGTAGCTTCAGAGCCATAGAAACAGTGGTGCCCATCTAGATATCTCATGTTAAAATATAAGAGTGCCAATTTGGTTACCAATACTTATCTTATTTCAGGCTTGAATGTTTTAATATGGTGAAAATAAACAATTCGATACTTATCCTGAAAAAGTTTAATTTTATTCCATACATTTGAGCCTTAATTCAAGAGAATTTGGACCCTTGTACCTGAAGACTCATGGAAAATATGGAATATATGATATCAAAGCCAGATCAATCAAATAAATATTATTTTAAGGTTCTTAAGCATTGTCTGCTAAGGGAATATATTTATTGAGGTTCTCAAGCATTGTCTGCTAAGGGAATGTTTGAAACAATCAGAGTCAGTTGTATTTCTTACAATATTGAGCCAGCTGGGCTACTCTTGCTTGCTATTGGGGAAAGCTGTTGTCTGTGTACATATGTATTTGCTCATGAGGATGAATTTACAGGAAATGACTGCATTCACCACCATTCCATTCATTATTTTCTATGCTTATCAGTGACCACTGAAATTTTTTCATCGATAAGCTCTTTCAAAGTACCTTGTATGATATTGAGCAAGATATGGTGGAAGTTCTTCATATTAGTAAAATAAAACATTGCAGTATTTCCACTGATTTTTATTATAATAAAATCAGTGGAAGTATTGCTGTCTAATTTTACTAATGACTCTATCAAAGTCTTAAGTGGGATCCTTGGTATGGTTTCTTCCTAAAATATTAACCCTTACTACTACTTGTCGACGTTTAATTAACTAATATGTTTAATAAGTCTTCAAAGGATAAGTGAAGACATATTCCTATAACAGCCAATTTACATCACATATCTGGTACACTCGTTAGTTTCTTGGGATTTCAATCCCATACGTAGCTTTTATTAATTTTTTCATGCTCCATCCATTGAACTGTCACTAATGAGTACATACGTTCAAAAAATCGATTAGGTATAACATCATCAACACTTATAATCATGCATGACATGATATCTCATTCCATTCCTTACTGTTATAAGTGATTTACTCATTAAGGTTGACATATTTCTTAGTAACATACATGGTTATTCCATTTATTCCAGAACCATTGTCTCCCTGCCCTTGCTTGTTACTCAAAATCCTTACCTTAATCCCTGTTGTCGGCATTTCAAGCTTGATGAACACTTCACATTCATCTCCTGCATTAATTCCCTTGCCTCATTTATCTCGTCTAGCACTTCCTACTTCCTTTTCCTCTGTCAATCTTATCTATACATTCCTGTATCTTACATTCTTATCCTCCTTCTGGGTCAAAAATACCAGTTTCATAGCAAACCTTACTCCATATATCTTAACCAGACTTCTATTTGCACTTTGGTACTGTGATTTTCCCATTAATTCTCCTCTTTTTATTTATTCCAAGGATTATCTCTGTCTCATCTGTCTCGCTGCGATCTGCATCACTAAAGATATATTTTAACATGCATAGCTGCAACGTATGTAATGAGAAACAGTCTATGTTCATGTCACATAGGCAAATTTTCTTAATAGATTTATGGAAGTGGAGTGGATGTAAGGGAAATTGCTTCTATGATCACTTCATAAATAGAACATGGTACGGTAAAATTCTGTGAGGAAGTCATACTATTGCATTTATGATAGTGGAAGCACATACATTAATTATAAGTGAGTGATGTCAGTGTGGTGCATTCAGAGATGACTTGGTACAGCAATCAAAAGGATTACCCCAGAAGTAGGTAGTAAAAAAAATTACTTACTGTGACTACATGTAACAACATAATTCTATTGAAAACTCATATCCCAAAAGACAGTTGCAATGAAGGAGTCATCATGATGGAGTCCTTATGCTTTGCATTTGATACAAATAAATTCTTTAAATGCTGTATAAATAACTGTATATTTGTACCGTGACGGATCCATGGAGGGGGGGGGGCTAAGGAGGGTATCCAATTTACTCCCCTTGGGTATCCACTTTACACTAGATAGAATGGTGGTTTATTTCCGACTCCCACTACAGCTGGAATTTTAACCTCACCTAGCCCACCCCCTTGTCCCTATCCTGGATCCACTACTGTCTTTGTATAATTTAGTAATCTGCTAAATATTTAAAACATGTTCAATGAAAGCTTCATATTTTGTGGGCTGAGAATAAAAGAAAATATCTATCACATATATAGTATAGTATTCATAAACACCACTGAGAGTTGAAAATTAATGCTTTCATTCTGATTAGATATGTTTTTTGACAGATTTTTTATAAATTGAACCCAGAAACTTTAATATCTTTGCACCCCATCTCTTTCCCTTGAATCTTAAATACAACACAAGCCTTTGCTGTTGATTAGATATGAAGTTAGTTATGTTAGCACTTAAAACTTATTCTTACACAAGGTTTGCAAAAATAGTATTAACATAAAGAATAGATCCCCCATCCCAAGCTATGAGCCAAAAAGAGTTGCAATATTTGTTACAGATGCATATTTTTATAACAACATGCAGCCTACTTGTAAAGTATGAAAGGTTTGCTGCAAACTGTAGATTTATTTAATAATTGGATAGCAGGAGCCCTTGAAGTAACTGTGGTAGGGTTATGCATAAGTTATTCAAACTTTATTCATTCTTCTCTAATTATAATTTTTGACTGTGAAGCTATGTTCATAATCAGTGATTTCTGAACATCCATTCAATTTAAAATGGCAATGAATACATTCTCAATGGCATTACCATAAAGACTCACAGTCATCCCTATTACAATATCAACTACACTATTGACAGCCAGTATCAAAATGTTTCACTTTATACTTCAATGGTAAGGGCTACTTGGTGTCATGCAATAGATTTTGGTATCTGTAATGAAGAAATTTAAACTTAGTTCTGTCCCTTATTGAAAATTTATTTGCCAGAGATTATGGATTTCATGAAACATATTGCTTCTTAACAGTATATGTATATATATAATCATAAAAAAGATGAGATAATTTAAAGTTATGAAATATCTGCTGCTAGCTGACAATTATATGGCTCAATTCTTTTCGTGTCTGTAACACGAGTGGCACATGGCTGAATATATACCTCCTCATTGTGAAAATTTTAATAAAACTGAAAATGCTCTATTAAAACACAAAAATCATCAAAGGAATTACCATGAATTGATCATAACAATGACATCATTGTGACAGAAGCCTCGTTATCGTTTTAATGAACACTGATGAATTTTTCTATTAGACGGTGGTTGGTTATAAATTCTGTTATTTAAATTATGGCCATGGTGAGTACTTTGAAAACGGGAAAGGCTTTGATTAATCACAACTTGCAGGCTGTTCCTAATTCCGTAGGGAACGCAGAGATGATAATAAATTAGCGTAGGGGCCATACTAACGCTAAGAAGATATATCTTACTGCAAAAGTATGATTAAAATTTATCGTCATTATGATTAAATTGTAGCCTCAAAATGTTCCTAAAATCGCTCTGGTGGCGTACTCAATAGAAAACCATTTCAATTGGTTTCACAATACAAATGAGAATCTTCGTTCTCGAATAATAAGCACAAACAAGGTTAATATACCACTATTTCTTGAAAAGGGACTCCACCTTGATTCAATCCATTAACAAATAGTAATTCATTATCTCCGTGTAATTTATGGCTTACACAATTAACACTTGTACATGCCAAATATTCACAGATCGAGGCGAGTATTTTTATTTTAACGACACACTGATGATTGACCATAAGATCGTCAACGATTAAAACCGAAAATATTGGCGTCATCTTCGTTTTCAAAGCTAACCATCACTTCAAAACAAACGTAAACAATTCTTTCACCACTCTCCAACTCGATTTTTTTCAATTTTGACTTTCGTCTGTTTCACTTTTCGCGATCAATTGTTGGTATGAGAATTACAGTAGCTGCGCTTTCCTCTCGTTAAAGTTCCCATCAGCCAACCGGCGGTAGGATTTGCTTTATAAAACACAACCTCTCGTTAAACTCCACGTTACCGTAATCTCCACGTCAACTTAACGTGAGGTTTAACCAGACATTATAAAACCGGCCCTTAATGTAGTGTTACTGAAGCAGCCCTACACCCTACAAAAACATGGCGGCCAAATTTCATCTGCTGATCACTTCGATTAAAGAATCTACGTTGCAATGCATACTAAGCGAGTCGAGCTCACAAGAACTATTTTAAAATTTACAGTAACATGGCAGAAAGGTGATAATACTGCCGAATTATACCCATCAAGTGAAATAAATAATAAAATTGGCTGAAGTATATTAAGTACAGTATAGTGGTATACATCACCTTGTTTCTGTGAATATATATTAATATTTTTCACATTTTGTCACTTGGAACACTTTTTAGAAACCAATATCGTTTACGTTGAACAATAGAAAACATATTTTCATGCCGTTATTTGCCACATAATAATCTTAACTACGGAAGGTGAAAGCGAATGACGTACCTTGATGATGCAACGTAAGTTCCCACATCAATGATCATATTTGGCCTGTACTTATCACTATCTTGTACATTTTGATTTTGAAGTACATAATTTAAAGACAATATGAGTCTACTTTTGGCTCGATATGAGAGTATTTGTAGCGATAATTAATGTACCGACATGACTTGGCGGACAACACCGATTGTTTATTAACCTTGAGCCGTTGCCCTAACAATGCGCCCGAAAATTATCAGATGTCTTTTCTTAGTTTCATAGTTAGGTCTCATTATGCAACCAGAGTGAAAAACTGGAGCTGTGCCATCATCTACGTCATTTCTGAGACTTGACGACAGAATCACCCCCCGCCACTTGTGTAGGGTTGACTGAGAAAAGCATGTAGGGACCTCTTGTTATGTAGGGACGGATATGTAGGGTCGTCTATGAATGCCATCCAATTGCACCCAAAACTTACAGGTATGTTAAAGCATGACGGATACTAAAAATAGTTACCAAAGCTACATAAAATGCAAAAAATAAAAGGCGTGAGTGTAAAAAAACCTGGCCCATCGATCGGCCCATGTCACTCTTTGCACATACCCCGCGGGCTGATGGATCTGGACTGTAAGGGTTAAAAGATAAACGCTTTATTTTTACCTCTGATTTTAGTAATGAAGATGTTATGAATTTTCTCATTGGTAACCACCAAATTTATGGAGTAATAAACCATATTATAATGAGTATAAGGTAATTAGATGTTGTTAATATCATGCTGATTCATTTATTCATCGCTATGTGTTCACATTTTCAGTGTTTCTCTGGACCATTTCTGAGTAAAGGTAAACTAGCGCAGTTGCCAAAAGCTGTTGGTCCTGGTCCCGTGACCCTAGTCATGAGGGTTGTTCTCTCCATGCTGATCAGCTCAGCTTACAAGTCATCCCGTGTTCTCAAAGAGCTGCAGGCAGAGGGAAATCCAGGCCCTGGAATGCACCTAGAAGTTCTCAAGGCTAAGTACGTTTCAAGTACAAGAGTTATAAATGGGTGTGCGTCACCCTGAAAAAATACCTAAGAAGACTGGAAAATCTGAGGCAATTAAAAAAAAATATTTTTCTGGAATCTCAGATTTACTCTGTTGATATTAATTTTCTTTAGTGAACTATGTTTATGAAAGAGCAACTGAAGCAATTTCCCATGTAGGCAGGCAACAATGTTTTCAATATTAGAATATCATTGTGTTTTCAGTGGTTGTATTATTTGCATCGTTATTGACACCTCTGATTTAGGGTCGTAAAGAGCATGCCTTTATTGACAAGTTGCCAAGTTAAAATTCTCTAACATTGCCACGTTTATTTTAATATTGCGATTCTTTTTGGGGTTGTAATGATTTCGGACTTTCTGGCATCAGCAAACTTTCCTTTTTACCCCCTAATGATTAGCCTGGAGATAGTCAATATATTCATTTTTAGTTGTAGATTCCTTTATATCAATGCTGCAAAAAGCAAAGTCTGGCTATAATTTAGCTCCAATTTAATGCCATTTCAGAGCACCAGCATGACATAATTAAAATCTTAGTAAGGGTGTTACTAAGGTGATTTGATCTCGAAATATTTTTAAGTTTTCTATTTTGTTTATTTTTTTCTCCAATTGTACAAGTTTAAAAGTAATCCCTTTACTGAATAGTCCAAAAACTATTCCAAATATTCTCGTATCATTAATTGCAAAAAATCAATATTTCCTCTGGAAAAATAAAAATTGCATGTGGACAACATGGAAATCTCAGTGAATTTCTAAATGTGCAGCTGCTGAACACCGATGTTTTATGGAATATGTTTTGGCTTTTCATGGTAGATGTATAGTGGTCATATAAAAAAGTGGTAACATACTATTATACCTACTAATTGAAAATTTTAACATTTTTTAATACAGTCAATTCATTTCATTTTGTGGTGTGTGAGCCATGTTTACTTTAGCCTGGTAGATACCCTTTTATGCTAACCTCTTCTTTGCCATGGGTATGACCGAAATGTTGCTTTTCGTAGTGAGTTGCTATCGTGTAGATCAGGTAGAGTTTGAATGATAGGTTTGGAATGGGTAGAATTTTTGAGAATATCGATCTCCTTAAATTTTAGTTGGTATCAAAAGTCATTAGAATGTTTCTACATAAGTTGAAATTGCCGCTCATTGATGGGCCCCATGGAGTTTAATGCTCTCAGTTTTTGTGTCAAATGTTGAATACTTCAAGTGCATTTTTCATCTCCTGTGCTCAAAGGTACAAATTGAACAGCTACCGGGCAAGCGTGGCTGTTGTGACTTCAGCTGACAAAATACCTGCCTTCTGCATGGATATTTGCAACAAACTACAGTGCTGTCCTCACATGTTCGGACCAGAGTTGGTGGGGGAGAAGTGCCCAGCGGAGTGCAGTGTCTTGTCAAAAACCAAATTCAGTGAGTGCTATATGTGATGTGGGAAAAATTAAGTAGTTTACTAAAGTAGTGGATGAATAAAGTCTGAACATTTAACCTAGGGGTACATTTTGCTATGTAAAAATCATTTGGCTAACCCAAATTCGAACCTGAATCTCACGATTGCTAATCAGGTGTGCTACTAGTTACACCTCCAAGCCATCCTCTTTTTTCATGGCGGAGATCAGACTGGGTTTACTGAACAAGGGGTTAACATCTCAAGCAATTGGGAGATTAATGTTGGAATCCCGGCTAAGCCACATTATTTAGTCGTTACATAGTTCATGCCAAGTCTAAATAACTTTTCAACAGTGTACAAAGTCACTAGCTACATGTGATGCTTTAGTAAGTTTAATAAATCACAAGGTAAGGAACTAAGTTTGAGGTGGTGGAACTGTTCCATGAGTGTACTACATATTGGAGCGATTGAAATTTTCCTCTTTTTTTAATTCAACAATTTAATGAGATGACTATTTTTGTCCCACTACATAAAATCCTTTGGTTACTCAGAGTGTATGTATATTACACTCGTTTTTGCAGTTGTAGTGAGGCAGGGCTTGTAAATCCCCCCCCACCCTGGCTACAATTACACTAAATATTCAACCAAAAAACCTTTTCCATGAACACTGTCTCTGACTCCACTTAATGAAAAAAAATAATCCATTGACTACCATCACTTGCCAGCACTGGTGGAATGAATTCCTTCTTCCATTTGAGAACCAAGACTTTGTCACCTGCCTTCAAAACAAATGGAAGGTTAAGGAAATCTCATTCAACTGTACTTAATGGAACAGTTCCATTTACTTTCAATCACTTCTTTAAATTGAATTCAATGAAAGTAAAAACAAATTAATCGTTTGTTGGGAGCATTCTATCAAAAATGTATTTTTAGGGAAATCATAGAAGAGTTAAGGAAAGTCTCTGCATAGTTGGAAGTATCGGCTCAGGTGACGTTGTCCTCAGACAAGAAAATTTTAATGCCGATTGAAGTGGGGACATTTTTTTTTAATTTACAAAACCAGATTTTAAGATAATTTTCCATTTACAATTAGTGTTCAGATATTCTTGTCTGTTGGGAATCATGTATTTATGGTTTGCATGTTAGTTGATTGAGAACTTCTTTTTGCAGCCCAGTATTGGTTAAGGGGAAAGAGGAAAATAGGTCGTCCGAAAGGGGAAGCTAGCAATTTGGTGTCGAAGCCGAAGCAGAGACGCAAGAGGGGACGCAGAAGGCTGTTCACGTCCACTGCGAATGCGCAGGGTGTGAAGCCACAGAGGACGAACGATGAGGCTCCTATGGATGTTGATGGGTGTGATGAGGAGACGGCCCCACCCTCTCCAGTGGCCGAGGGGAAAAACTCCTCCCCTTCACAACCAGCAGGTACGTCCACCTCCCTTGTCCCTCATCACCTACACATTTAATTTCATCTCATCGTTCACCATATTGACCTAAGGGCATTTTCCAAAGTGCCAATAAACACTTTAAATTGATTGCTTGATCAATTGATGATGTAGGATAACGATCTCCCCCTACAACTTACAATCTACCTCTAAAGGAAGAAAACCATCTAGTGGTCATGGCTGAGTTAAAAAAATGAGCATCGAATATACAATGGTACCCAGAGGTTAAGGTGCTTTTCAACATGCCCATAGTGACTGGCAGTGTGGGAGCAAGTCAGTGCAATCATGCTACTCCACAAGGAGAGCAGACCAGCATGTGACTTACAGCTTATGGTTTGCAACTCCTCAAGGTGTGACTCGCCCATGGACCACGACTCCTCCCTCTTCGTACAGTACACATCTGTGCTCCCTCCCTCTTTGCAACTCCAGTATAGGAAGTTCGGTTCTTAGAGGAGCCATTTCTCTCTGAAGAAGTAAGATCACTAAATTGTTTTAGACTGGAAAAAGTGGTAAAGTACTTAATGTGAATAGCTCCCTCAGTGCTCTTTTCTCTACTTTTCATTTCCACTCCCTTGTTTCTGTTACACGTTTATCTGCAGTTTCTGTGGTCCCTTCCGCTCTTGTGCTCCTGTTCATCAAAAACTGGATATACTGAGTACAAGATCACTTGTGCAAGTATTTTCAAGAGAGATACAGTGAGTCCTCTTTTAACGTCACTTAACGTTCGTGAAAATTGTGACGATAAACAAAATGGCGATAATCGAAACATAATATCCCATAAAAACAATGTAAAAAGTGAATATCGGCTCCTAGACCTCACAATTCCTACACAAAAAAATTTTAGCGTGTCATATCTGGGCCATTTTTTACGATGGGAATGCCAAACTATGGCAAAAATATGAGTTCCTGTCTTCATCGACGACAATAGCAGCAGTGACGTAAATCCTTCTCCATTTTTGTATCTTCCCTCATTTTCTTTTCGGCTTCACTTTGGTGGTCGCCCGGGTGAGCGTCGTCTGGGCATCATCATCGCTGAAACATCGTCGCAGTTACAGGAACCAAAATTATTGTGAACAAGATGAGAAAAGTGATGACAAAAATTCCGAGTTCAACACGGAAAAATGCCTTGAAATCACGTTTTAGGTTCCTGAAAACCATTATGTCAAGTAAAACCTTGCACACCTACCTAAGAATTCATTTAGCAGAAAATTTGCTAAAACCATAATCGCAATTAGCAATGAACACACTGTTTTACACTTTGTATAGACTGACTGTATTACCGCCCACTAAATGAACAACCTGCAACGCCTCCCGCCTCACCTTTTTTCTCGTGCGAAATTTAAAAGACTTGACGTTATCGTGAAGCGAAGTTGCGATAAACGAATGACAATCTCAAAATTTTCATGATGTTATCACAAAATGACGTTAAACGGGGTGACGTAGAACAAGGACTCACTGTATTTCTTTCCCTAAATATCAGGTGAAATGTATGTGATTCAAGCCCTGTGGTTTAGCTGTGGGAGGTGCTGTGGAATACTGGAGAGGGAAAAACATTCATTTTTTGTTTGCAGCTTTGAAAAATTATAGTTGTTCAAGGATTCGATTTAATTCAAGAAGGAAGGTTCAATTTATAGCTCAGTGTGGCCGTGTTTTCTGTGTGGAGCAGTTCAGGCATAATGTCACTTTCGTGATCATCTTTGATTTAATCGTTCGTAAAGGATGACAAAATAGCTGCCTTCAACCAACATATTTCATGTTTGCAAGTTCTATTGCTGATAGCTCAGCCAGTTTTCCAAATATTATTCAAAGATGATAAAGTGAAATCAAGTGTGATGCATTTAGGATTCTTTTCGGGCTCTTCAACAGGTTATTGGCTACATTTGCACAAACATCATTTCAAAAACAACTTGCTTCCTTTTTTCAAGGTGTCACCATGTCAGATTTCACTCGGAATTTAATTCACCATTCGTCAGGCTCAGCGGTAACATTTAGTGGTCGTTTGATTGGCCGATGTTTGTAATTTGCCTTTGAATTATTTTCATATCATTCGCCTTCCCTTTTGCCATTCCCTTCGCCTGTGCCACCTCATCCTTAGATCAAACTGTAATATGTCTAAGATATTTGGAGGGAAAAGGGAAATACTTAACTTATTCCAGGATAGGGCATCAATCACCTTAAAAGATGTGTTCCGGAGAAAGGGAAGTTTACACTTTAATAATGTTGGCTCATTATGCCCCTTGCTACTCACATTGTGCTATGGACTCGTGAATATAAAAAACCTCAGGGTTGTTCACTCAGAAACAAAATCCTATTTCTTTGAAAAAACTCATTGAATGGAAGAGAAAGATGAATTAGGGCAAAAAATCGTATTGTTTAGCCATTCTCTCGCATGTTCAAAACAAGTGAATTCAAAAGCTGCTGCCCACTTTTTAGGAGTTGGTGACATCATAACAGTTCCATTTCATTAACGTATTCAAGAATAACCTTTCCTTGTGGGGAAAAAAAATTCTTTGCATTAAATGAGTTTGTGAGGTCATCAACTTATCTGCAGAAGACTGTCCTTCTTTCGCTGCAAACAGCCTGAGAAGTAGGTAACAGATTGGTAAATGGAAAAATACAGGTCTTCTTTATCTTTACTCTATTGCAGTTGACAATTGTAAACCTTTGGTCAACTGTACTATTCTCAAATGAGTAAAGGCTAATATTGTTTTATCACGAAGGGAATGAGAGTGAGGGAAGTGGTCAAGAATCGCGCCCAGCTCCGAAAGCAGCTGCCTCCAGCCCCCAGAACAGAACGGTTGGGCCCGTCTTCAAGCGGAAATACGTGAAGAAGGAGGTTCCTCGCTTGGAGATGAAGACGAGGGGTGCAAAGCTGCCCAACTTTGCGCTCCAGATGAGGGTGGGGCGGTGGGGCAAGGCGGAGACGGCCAGTCGTGCGCCTGGCAGACCCCCAAGGGGCAGGCCTCCGCTCCGCAAGAACCTCCCTGCCCCCACCCCAGCCCCTCCGCCTCCTCCCCCACCTCCCCCTCCCCCACAGCACCCCTCCCTGCCCCCACCGCCTCCCCCTCCCCTGCAGATGATCTCGGCCAAGGGCCCTGGGCGACTGCAACCCGGCTGGCTCGGCTCCAACCCCCTCGAGTGGTCCGTCACCCAAGTCACTGGCTACATCAAGGGAACCCACGACTGCTCACACCTTGCCGCTAGACTAGGAGAAGAGGTGAGCATTGATTTCTCACTCTCATCATTTGCTTCTTCAGCCACCCGTCCTGCTCTGAGTTCATAGACAAATCTTCACAATTGCTACTCACGCTCGTAGAACTCTTGAAATCATTCCTTTGAATACAGTGCATTGCAAGCTGAACATGAGAAAAGTAGTCTCTGGTTTAAAAAAAAACCAAAACATTCTACGTAACTTTAAAAAACAACAGAATAGCATATGCATAACTGCATCTGCCATGCCATAATTTAGGTACACATATGTACCAGGACTTTGGTGCTCAAGGTACCCAATTGATCACTCGAGTCATTTGAGCTTGACTGAAGTGCCCCTGCAACTCCTCTCCCTGGGATTTTAGGCGAAAAGATGGGCTTTTTAATCCAAGTATAAGCATATGTATACTTTGTACTACCTTAGCATATGTGTATACCATGCACTAACTCAAGTAAATCTTCGGGGTGCACCAGCAAAAGGGAATGTGCCTACAAATGACTGAAGCACTCGAAGACCAATGTGGCCATCTATGAACTATAAACCAAAGCAAATCACATTGCGCTGTGTTGTACTGGAAGATATGCATACATTTCACAGATAACAATGGTGATTCATAGATTATAGAACATCTGAGTATGTGTAAGTATTGCCTTGAGAATCATTATGTCTTTAGGGATTTTGGAGGAAGTTAATTTGGCAGCTGGATGGAGGATGAAATGTGTAGACAAAGAGCTCTTTTATTCATTTATTTCTACAGCTCCGAAAACAGCGCTATTTGACCTTTACATCAGGGTTTTTGGTAACATTTAGCAATCAAACATGCACATACATCCACCCCTGGATGAGGGATGGATCTTACCCAGGCGGGACTCGAACCTGCGACCTTTGGTTTGGCAGGCGAGGACTTTACCCCACCGCCACCAAAGCCAGCAAATTCTTCAATTTTGATGAAGTATCTTGCATAGTGTGTACATATATGTATTAGTAATGCATTATATTGAGGAAGCACTAAAAGAATCTCTCTCCCCTTCAAATTTGAAAAACTATTTTAAATTATCACCTGGGTTTGAACACAAAACAAATGTATGTTCAACCAAAAAATCATGGAAATATTGGAAGCATACTTACATACCAGGAAAACTTATGAGTCAAAAATAGGGTGATAAGGTTTTTATATAAGGCTTTTAAACATGAATGCATTATGTTTAAAAACCAGTTTTAACCTAAAAGTGCAGCTTTGGCTGTTGAAACGGTATTTTAAGAACTAATAATATGGCCATACGTTTTGCCCGTGTTTGCCATGTTTCTTTAGTTAGGCCAGTGCAGCTCTGTAGTATGCCTTCAGCTGTATTATGTCTTATTTTTGCCTTGTTCACCCAAAGTAAAAAGATGTGATGTCACTTCCAATTCGGGGTTGGCTCCTATGACATTGTTTATTATGCCATTCCATGTATTGGAATTTAGAAATGTATCTCTTAAAGTCAATTATAATAGGAACTTATATCTCCGAAACCAGTTTTTTAATTGTCTAGGCAGCCATCATCGTTTCACTTACCACATTCTGGGATTGCTTTAAACCCAATCTCCTCCTCCATGATGGTCGCCTATCCAACCAAAACACCAGTTTCCACGGTATTAATTCCTATTTTAACGCTATCCATGCCAGCCTAATTTGCCTGTTTTGCTGGAGAATGCAGGCGCTTTTTTGGCAAATTTGTAAGTTTGCACTTAAATATGTACTTACAGTAAAACGTTGATTTTACGCACTTTGATTTTACATCAAGTCTCGTTTTTACGCAGCGACCCTCAAGTCCGGCCGGAAAGCATAGGGAATTGCAACGGTGAAACTTCGATTTTACATCTTTTCTTGATTTTACGCAGTTTTTCGATTTTGCGCTGCATAACCCCAGCCCCAAAGAGGTCGCTAATCTTGATTTTACGCAGTTGTCTTTCGGCTTGTTTTGAAAATCCGACTGGAGCAATTTGAAGTTAGGTTATTATTTCGTCTCAATGAGTTGCAAAAATGAATACAGGAATGATTGAAATGATGTCGGGCTGTTGAGGGTGAAACTAAAAACATCACGAATATAATAATTGCTTCCCCGTGCGCCCTCTCAGTAATATTTTAGGCTCATTTACGAACGCGAATGTCGCTCTTAGTTCAAATTCGCCGTAGAAGGATATCGAAACCTAAAACACACGGCAATCGCCGTGTATGCGTAACTACTTTTCATTAAGACAGATGATCGCCGGAGATATTAACATTATCACCTTTCATTTATTATTCGACTTATTGATCGACGCTGTTACATATTTATTGTAATTACAGTAGATGGTCGCTAATCTGGAATTATGAACTACGGAATATCTATCCCTAACGGAAGGTTTTCTTGCCAACGCTGTTTTCCGTCGCCCCAGCGAAATAAAACCGTGAAATGAGTCGTTAAAAATCCTCCCGTGCCAAAATTTTGGCTTCCAAGGTGATCCAAAAAAGATAGTCATACTTCTAGTATGGACGTAAGTCGATGGTGATTCAACACGATGGTAAAAGCAGCATGCATTGTCTCATTCCACGGGCTAACCCCACATCTGCGGGACGAATGGAGGCAAGGGAAAGTTGCTTGCGCGGCGCGCTTATCAGAACTGACTCAACTTGTATCTCATTGTCAGTATGTTTAAATTAAACATGGTTGGAACTTGAGCAGCTATTAGCTTAACTCCGCTAGGTGGCAAGCATTTATTTTTAACGGAGTTTATGCCCTCGGAGAATAACTCGCGTCGTCCATCATCATGTAATCATTGAAGTAAAATTCAAGACGTGAATGATAAGGCAGTCCCTTTAAACTCAGGAATGGCTTAGTACCATTAAATCGAAATACAAAAAGTGTCCGGTGTTGTTACCAGGTATGAGGAAGCAAAATATTACGTGAAGATGAGTCAAGGCTTGTGAGTCGAAGGTCCCGGCGCTGAATTCGCGGAAGAATGCCCACAAAGAAGCTATACCTGGCAGATTCAATCTACTATTGCCAAAATTTCATGGGAAAATGCTTTTTTAATGCGTAAAAATTATAAAGTGGTAAAATTGTTCCGGACTATTAATCATTTTTTTACTCATCACTGGCGGCATGATGGTAGTTGCACGGTTATATAAATATCTCACTTGAAAAAAAGTGAACTAAACACCAGAAAAATCTGAATTTCTGAATATCCCGGGTGCTGTGTGCTCCGTATTATCTATGGTATGCTATTTGGAAGGAGGTAACCGACAGCTGGGGTCATTAGCGGCATGTAGTAAGGGCTGGGGGGATAGGAACCCTATGTTGGCATTAGCCAGGTTGTAATGATAAGCTCAAAAGGGACCAGGACTTAACGTCCCATCTGATGGACAGAGTGGTGCGCTGGAAGTGCCCTCCACATTACACTCAAGTAGGGATAGGGCCATCTCTGATAAGTTTCTGCTACTGCCAGGACTTGAACCCAGGCCCACAGGGTGTAAAGACTTTGTGATGTATTAGCGAAATTTTGCTCCCTGTTAATTGGGTTAATTTGGATGACTATCCTCAGATATCTCATTTCTTCAATCTCCAATCTTTGTTTGTCTGCAGGTAGGTAAACAGATATCCTGAAAACTGATGAGAATTTTAATGAGAATATTTTCGAAAATTAGCTTCTCTGCCAGCATTTAGTATCACCATTCCGAAATTTCTCCTGGGTAACAGAAGTAATCTTAGTGCCAGAAATGCTGGCAATTCAACCATTTTGTTCAACCATGGGAAACGTTGTTCAGGAATGCAACGTTGTTTCTCTTAAGGCAACACGTCATCTGTGGTGTTGCTTGTGAGTGAATAAGATTATTAGGCTTCATTTTCTTGCCTCCAAATGAGTAATTGAATCCTGGAAACATATATCTGATGCGATTGAAAAGGATTTCATGCTCATTTATCGTAAAACCTCACATATGAGACTTTTTCTGGTTCCGGTTCTGGGTTAAATCAGAACTATATGTACAAAAACGTATGACTAAGCCTTCTAAAAATAATGAGCAAGTGTTATCCTGAAAACTATACTGCTCCTCAATACCAAATCTTGATTTTACAAACTTTGATTTTACACAGTGCCCATATTTCGGTCCCTCCAACTGCGTAAAATCAAAGTTTTACTGTATTTATATACATATGTATAGCCTAATATGTATGCATTTTCAGGAACTATTTTTTTTTTCATTTGCTCTCACTACTTATGGATATGTTAAAGCTTGACAGATACTAAAAATAGTTATCAAAACTTCATGAAGCTCAAAAAATGAAAGAAGTGAGTGTAAAAAAACCAGGCCGATAGATAGACCCTAGGCACTCTTTGCACCTATCACGGGGGCCGATGGATCCGCCTGCTGACGCTGTAAGGGTTAAAAAGCTTTAGGAGATACAGATCTAAATTTCATTTCAGCTAATTGTAATCTCCTCCCAATCATGGATCTTGATAGTGCAAATGGTGTTGCACATTTTATATTTTAAATTTATCTCACTTCCTTCTATGCATGAGTGATGAAGATATGCAGTTAACAAAAATTTCAACCTAACCACTTTTTTTAAACTCAGGTTTAACTGAGGACAAAACTAACTTCTCCAGTTTTTTTCTTGCTATCTAAAATAATTGTTACGCAATACATACTTATTTGCCTTTTGTTTATGGGACTATGAGGTTTATATCAGTTTTGAATTAGATTCTTGTATTAATTTTACAGAGTGTTACCCATGATCCTAAATTCCATAACTGTACTGTATTGTTTTTTGTGTTTCACATTTTGTTTGGGAAAATTTATGTATTCTAGCAATTAAATGAAGTTCAATTTGTAAAACTTCGCCATTTGACAGTCATCTTAATTTTTTTCTTTGGTCTTGTTTACTCTCTTGAAAGTATCCTTCTTTAATATTAGTGATATAAGCATGAAATTTATGACTAGAATTTAAAAAAGTATAAAAAAATGAAAAACAAGAGGATGTATACATTGAATGAACAAGATAGAAAATTTGATAACCATAATTTAGCTGTATCTGAGGGGCTATTTAAAAGTTGTCATAAGAAGTGGTGAAACTGAGAATGATCCAAACCCACCTCTACTGTTGTTTTTATTATATCATGAAAATTGTAATTATTTGATTGTTTTTCATATAGCCTTAAACTTCACCTGTCAGTCTACTGCATCTTATTTGTGGTACATGTATCATTTTAATTATGCTGAGGTTCTAATTGATAGTCTTGAATTTACAGGAGATTGATGGGCAAGCATTTATGCTTTTGAATTTGCCGACTGTTCAAGAGCATCTGCATTTGAAGCTGGGTCCAGCAATTAAGTTGTGCCGCCATATTGAAAAGCTCAAATTTGCATTTTACATGCAGTACGGTTGTAAGTAATCTTTAATAAGGTTATACGTTGACATTTCACCTATCATGTGCCTCCATGTAAATACTGTGACCTTCAGAAATCATCTTACGATGTATGTATCCAGAGGTTTTTACTTCTAATAGCCTTTAAAAAGTGGTTTATACTATGCGTTTATTTTGATATTTCACCTCACTACGGTCAAATCTTGTTACGAAAGGGTGATGATTGTTGTGAACAAAAAGAATTTTTAATTCATGCAAAAGTTGATGTATATGTTTTCCAAGAATATCTGGGAGTTTATTTAAAACTTAAATCAGTCAGGGTGACCAAGAGCTAATGAGAAAATGAGATTGAATATTTTTAGCCAATACCATTTGATCTTCAGAAAAGGATGAATTTGTTATATCTATGCAAACTCAAGTTAAGCCTCATTCCGGTGATATTGTGGTTTTAACTCTTGGGTTGAATTCATAATAATTGACTGTTGTAAAATATTAGTCAAAAGTGGCTTAAGAAAAACTTATTATAGACATCATTATTCCTTAAAACTAAGGCATTTAATTTGTCTGCATATTGTGGACTTGGCTGGGAGATGAGGTAGCAAACTCATTTCCAGTATCTGAAGGATATTTATTCATATTTATTTTGTCCTGAAAATTAAACTGTATAGCTGAAGCTAGTTATTTTGAGATTGTTGATGATGAATAGTTTTGTATTTTTATTATGAAATAGTGATCAGAATAATGAAATGTGATGTTGTCTTATCTTCCATTCTATTTTAGCAGTATTCATTGATTTGAATAATCATGATAGAGTCACATTCATATTTTTATAAGTATATAAATTCTTTGTGTCTACCAGTACACCTATAAGAAAAACTGTCGATATTTTTCAGTATTCACTGGTACTATATTCTTATGCCATAACTGCTGTGGAAAAAATCTTTTAATTTTTACTAAGTTTTCTGTTATTGTATTTATGAAAAAATTTGGCCTGGAAGATATTTATTGCACTGTAATTCTTCTGAACCTTGTCTTTAATACCAATTAAAATGTGAAATTGTTTTCTTTTCAAGGGTTCTAAACAATTGTTATAAGCCTGAAAATAAACAATAAAATTTTTGAAGCTCTTTAGTGAACACTTTTAACTCACCCAAATTAATGTCTATTCCCTCCATGATTTTGGATTTTTAAACAGAGTGCCATTTAGGAATCCACAAATCAATGTCATGGAAATCTAGTTCAGAAATGAAAAATACCTTTTAAGTTGAGATGGGTTGGTTCTGGTACCCGGTTCTTAGTACTGCCGGTTCATGGCCTGTGGAACCGGTATTGAGAACTGATCGCATAAAGTCAGCACTTTGGAAACGGCTCGGAAGGGTGGCAAGGATTTGAATTTGGTGCATGGCATTCACGTTTTTTTCTTTTGAGAGTTGCTCACTAACAGGTGCATTTAAGGGTTTGTTGCTCTCGCCAACATTGCGACATTTCCGCAGCCACAGCCGCTTTAAAATGAGCTGACTTTTCGGGTGCCGATGGCACAGTGCCCATTTCAATCTGGCCTGGCGCACAGTGGGCTGAAATCGAAAAACGCAAGGCAAAACCTGAGAAACGATATTTTTGAGTGCAGAATTTGAAACTTTGCGCAGTTGTTGTCAATACAATATGTAGTGCATTTTTTGACGCAAACCATTTTCCATAGGATACTTTTTTAATACTCCTTCTAACTTCAATTCCATTAATATTGAATGCCGCACGTAATTACAAAGAAATCCTGAGTCTTGCCGATTGGACTGATGAGTTAACTCATATCATTAGACAATTGGTATGGCATTCTGCAGTATGGAACAAGAAGAGACAGTACTTCTACTGAATCCAAGTCATGCAATTATGTGTTCGGCATGTCCAAAAGCTATCAACCTTTCTAGTTTTAATCGTTTATTTGAATGGAGAGACATAGAAAAAATGCTAAAATATGTGTATCCTATTAAGTAAATAAAAAGACCAACGATATACGTAAAAAACCTATATGTATGACTCTACATAGCAAATTGTGAAGTTGCGGCATTCCATAACATCAGGGAGCTGCCACGGACTGTGAGCGTAGCAAAACCATTGATTTTATTTTGCTTGATGCAAGCGATCGTAGTTAATTTCTTTGGATGGAAACTCTAAAACGCTTGATGTAATTTTAATGTAAATATCTCAAGGTAACTCGGTGATCCTTTTCTTATAATCCCAAACAAACAAAAAATTTCTATGCAAAACAGAGTCCTCCAATTTGTATCGTATCGCTGATAAATATCGCAAGACAGCGAAGAAATTAGGTTATATGAAATGTAAAGTAAATGTTGCACTAAATACATATTATCTTATACACAATTGACTTGCTAAAATCTTACTTACTAAACAATTGTTTTTAAGGTTTTGTCCAACTTTTCTTGATTTCAGTCACTGTGAGGCGATACGGCGTGGAATACAGACAATGCTACATTGAGGCCACTTTTAGGCGAAACGATTTTTCGCCGGCCTCTGTTCACGTGAAATTCAGGCGGCTTTGAGACGAGACGACTTGCTGCAACACCATGAACGGCAGCGGGCAGAAAATCGTTTCATCTGAAAGTTGTCTCACGGTTGAATTATGTCCATACACAGTAATTCTTTGACATGTGAGCAAGATGCATTCCGAGAGCTTAATAGTAAATTGATAAACCTATGCAAGGCATCGAAAAGTGTGGATATCCTGCAGAATGCAAAACTGCCTTACAATTTTGCGTTAGCTCACGGCCACTCAGTTATCCCAGGTGTCACTGTACCGGCATGTTGAGCAATTTGTTGTTGAGGTTATAAGAACTGTGACAGTGAAGCATGCTAATAAGTTGTCTGTTAAAGTAACAATTTAAGCAACATCCCAGAATACAGAATACGTTTTGAACTGACTCACAAGTAACAACAAATTAACGGTTGATGTTGTCAGGAGTTGGGGCAGTTTCAGTATTGATCCTGATGCTGTGCAGTATATAAACTGTGCTCTAAGCATATTCCATTCGGGCCTTCTAAATTAACATCGACCACCACTGTTTTCAGTGAACGCCTGTTCAGATCTGCAGCTAATATTTCTGCCAAAAAAAAGAATGATTAGGGTAAAAATGTTGAATTTTTGAAATCAAAACCTGGAGAAAGAATGGGTGGCTGCCTGATGTAATGTGATGTATTGGTTGATCATGCATTCTTTAATAATATGGTATTCAAACTTTTTTACTTGGCAAATAAAATTATGGAGATGATCTTAAGTTTTATCTACAGAGCTTTCCTGCTAATTTACATCTTTAGTGAAATTATTTTCATTCACTTGTCATTTTCAATCATGTATGTTCCTGTTAAATTTCTGTGCAGACTATTCTGAATATTTATCCAAGAACTTTACAATGCTTTCATAATATTATCCAACTTGTATCCTTTAATTAGTGCGTGATCTACTCATTCCATTTCATTCTTGGGCAAAAGGAGTTTTGTCGTAACAGTATTGAACATTAGAGTTCTCCTCATTTTATTTATCATGAATTTTTGCTAGTTGTCTCGAGCCCTTGTGAGCAACATTCTACTCCACTGTTCCAAATCCTGCTAGGCACAGTAATATCTTTCTGATATCATTTTATATCTATTTTAAATCTCTTAATAGTCAATTAGACAATTGGTGATATCTCCTACACATTGAAAATGATGAAATTTTCATCATCAGTGTGACATTTATCAGTTATACCATTTTGATTTAAAATAGGTCTTATTCGGTGATGTAACTTTCTAAAATGAAGAAATAATTTTGTCGTGTATTTCTAAAAATTACTTTTAAATGCTGGCCATGAAAAATATTTCCCAGGCAAAGTTTGACCAGTTATTATATTTACTTATACTTATCAATATTCTATGTATAATTTGAAAAAAATTGTGTTTGGGTTGCGGGATTGGTAATGACTGTATCAAAATTACATGGATTCCATTTTTGTTATTCCATATTCCAAAATTCCATTTTTGTTATTAAAAATTGCCCATTTATATAATTTCTTATTATTTTAAACATTTCCTTGTACAGAGCTTGACTTCACTTGAGAACTTGACTTTACTTGTACATATTTATTAATCTTTTGATTGGTTACAAATAACTTAAACAATGTGTAATTTTTTTGTGAATTTGGGAATACAATGAAATACAAATTTTTATTTATTTTTTATGTTTGCCATTAGCATATTGTGGCATCCCACCCCCGACTCGCCCGGATACCACAATAGAACCGGGGGGAGACGTCGCACAAAAATAAAATAAAAAAATACAAATCCGCGAAGATCCCTCCCACATGGGACCTACGGGACAAAAGTATGCCACTCACTTCTCGTAATTCACATAAAATAAAAAAATATTCCCCTTCTGTGAAGATGATTGCGGGTGGGGGGTTCCCGATTCAAACTGATGGGTGACGTTGGGCGCTGATGCACTCGTCCAACGCGCATTTACGGGAAGGAAATCAGACGGGGCGAAAGGAAGGACGAAGGATATTTTCAATGGGGTGACCCGTGGAGGAATCAGAACAAAAACACTCTCTCAAAACACTTTCAATTAAACAAAATATAATTCACACAAATAAGGTTGCATATGACAAAAAAAACAAAAGTAACCCTCTTATACGCTAATTAAATATGAATTGGTGAAAGCCAATTATGAAACATCGATGATAAATAAAAATTAAAAAACAATATAACTTGGTTTCCAGATGAAAATCAATATAGAAAATGATGATAACAAAGTAAAGTTCGGTGGTGAACACGTAAATGTGATACAAATTCAATGATTTCTTGACTGGGGAGGTAAATGATAGTCCATCCCGTCGAATGTAAATTTGGGGTGCGAACGTTAATTGTACTTGGTGACTGATTTCACTTTCACTAATGTAACGGGTGCGTTCCGTGACTGTTCGTCTTAACTTGGCTTGGCAGGAGACAAAAGGGGGCTTTGGGGGGGGGGGGGGAATAGCTGCAATCTTACTTTGTCGTAGTCCGAGTCTCGACCAGGTTGGATCCAACACTCTCTCGTTCCATTTACTGCACTCCTTTCTCCCTTGTAGGAGGAAGCTGCATCCGGAACGGAGATAATGCGTCCTCTTCTGCTGGTCCTTTGCTCCTTCGGACGGGGGGGGATTCTTCTTCCAGATCAATCTTTCTGAAAATACTTGGGCCCCTTGTCTCCTCCTGCCGTGCGTCGCACTGATTTTGGGCATAGGCTCCGCCCGACAGTCACTTAGGAATTCCTCTCGGTTCTCTTACGCGCACCACCTTTTATCATACCTCAACTAGGGGTGGGGGTAATGCACAATGAAGGGAGGGAGGAGTAATACGCCACTCACTCAGGGAAAACCCGAGCTCCCCTCCTCCCACACACACACACACTCACACACAACCATACAAAAATCGACGAAAACACATTCATCCCCTCTTACTCATCCACGCCTTCCTCCACGGGCCATGGTCTGGGGGTGGGGTTTTGGAAAAGGTCGTGGAACGAGCGGGTAAACTGGTAGGGAAGAAATGCGCCGAGTAGAAATGCATTGTAATGGGGCTTGAACCATTACAATATATTATTTATTGGAATTTAATTTATGATTTTTTTATCAATTAATATATTTATTTTCCTCTTCTCTCATCTTCTTTTGCATTTTTCGCATCTTTCCTTCTGCCCTGAAATTATCTAAAGTGACACCACTTTTTAAGTATAAAGGGGACTGTGATGATATTAATTCTTATTGACCTATTTCTGTGCAGAACCAATTCAGCATTATTTTTGAGAAGGTGTTTTATAATTGGCTTTTATCCTATCTTCGTTCATTTGATTTAACCCTTTTGCTGCTGTTCAATCTCCAAACGAAAACCTTCTCCTCACATGCGGCAAAAAGGTTAAAATGCGTTTCGTGGGCCCATCGAGCAGGAACTTCATTAATGGGCGTGGTACACCCTCTTTAGGGTCGCTAATCCAGAACCCTTTCCTCGACGAGCTCACCCTCGCTGGCCCTTATCTTGGACCCTCCGAGCCCTTATCTTGGACCTCCCTCCCGAAAAATGACCGCTCTGACTGCAATTTGAAAATGAATCAATCCATCCGATCATCAAAAAATGTTTTCATCGCACTCCTGCCAATCAAGCAATCAAGTACGTCTTTGAACCGTGTTTCTGCTATGAAAAATAACGACTTTGTTAACTTTGCTAAAAATGTGGCTGCGGACCACCAGAAAATGGCCATTTTAGCAAAGTTAAGAAAATCGTTATTTTTCATAGCAGAAACACGGTTCAAAGACGTACTTGATTGCTTGATTGGCAGGAGTGCGATGAAAACATTTTTTGATGATCGGATGGATTGATTCATTTTCAAATTGGAGTCAGAGCGGTCACTTTTCAGGAGGTAGGCTGGTAGGTCAATGAAACGGTCCTGCTTGGGTGAGCTCGTCGAGGAAAGGGTCCCAGATTAGCAACCTTTCGGAGTGCTTTTGCGGAAGTGCATGGCAGGGAGAGAGAAAAAGTACGTTCACAGCAGTCTGCCGTGTGAACGTACATACTAGGTACTCACGTTCACAGCAGCGAAAGGGTTAATTTCAGCACACCAACACGGCTTCGTAAAAAACAAATCTACTTCCACCGCCTGTGCACAGGCCATTAATGCTATTGTCTTCAGTAGATAAAAAGGAGGAAACAATTGGTATGTTCTTTGACTTTTCCAGTGCCTTTGGTTCAGTTGAACATGGTATCCTACTCAGTAAACTTGATAGCTTTGGGATTAGAGGAGATCCAAATAATTGGGTGTGCTCATATTTGGGAAAGTGACAACAATTTGTCAGTATTTATGTAAATGGTAATAAGCATAATTCCACTTGTAAAAACTTAACAAGAGGTGTTCCACAAGGATCTGTTTATGGTCCAATAATTTTTTTACTTTTCATTAACGACCTGCCTACTATAACTCAAGCATGTGATCCATACCATACCATAATGCCAGTTCTCTATGCTGATGATACCAACTTTATCATTTCAGCCCCCTCATTTGATAATTTGGTACACACTTGTAAGCTTGTGACCCAGAGTATACAAAATTGGTGTACTAAGAATTCCTTGGATCTCAATGTGGGGAAATCACAAGTTATCCATTTTGGTCATATTAATAAGCCAACTAGAAACTTTTTGCTTGAAATTAATGGTAATTGTATAGTGCAAGTGGATTCCACGAGGTTTCTTGGCCTTTACATTAACTCCCATATTTCGTGGGAGTTGCATATCAATTATTTAGCTAGTAAGTGTAGCTCACTCTGTTATCTCATCATATTCATAAGACCAATGGTGTCGGGAGAGGTTCTTTTGGCACTCTACTATGGGAAATTTCACTCAACACTTGTACAGAATATTTTGTTCTTGGGCTCATCCCCGCATGCCATAAAAATATTCAAAATTCAGAGGAAAATAGATCGTTTTATATCTAATTTAGGGTACCGTGCTCATTGTTGTCCATTGTTTGAAAGGTGGTGAATTCTTCTCCTTTCTTGCTTGTTCATTTTTTACTCCATTATATATGTGAAGCAGATAAGTGATGTGCTGGTGAAAAATTCTCATATCCACAATTATGGCACAAGAACCCATGATGACTTCCACAGGTATTTTGTAAGGACCAAGGGTGCTGCTCTTGGATCTAGATCAACTGGTCTTAAACTGTTTAATAAATTGCCTTCAGAATTGAAAAGGATTTATTGTTATAGGACTTTTGCAAAAAAATTTAAAGTGAATTTGCAAAACAAATTGTTTTACTCCGTGAATGAATTTATGCTGTGATCCCAATTTATTATATCCTTATATGTACTGACTTGTCTTAGGCATTTTAAATGTCTCTTGAATTAAAACAAATATTACTATCTATTTTAACACAGGTACATAATTGTATTTGGTGTAAAATTTTCATTGTACTAATTTTTTTACTTAATGTACATCATAGTGATTTGAACTTCGATTAGGCTTATGTTCCACATGATTTCCCTATTTTGTCCTGTTTTATAAGCAGTCAGTGTGCTAATATGAGTATATATGTATATTCTTGAATAGAAATACCTCTGATGTTATTGACTATTCAGTTTCATCTATTTTCGCTCCAGAAGTAAACTTTTTTTGACAGTTTTATGAGTTTAGTTAGGAACTCATTTAGTCAAGTAATTGATTTAACAGGGTATTCTGGTTGTTTGATTCTTTAGTTCTACTGATATTCTGCTCATTTATGGCAGATTTTTCTTTCTCTTCTTCTCCTGTAATCTCTCGCAATGCATTTTCCTGAAAATGGAGGTATTTTCATGAAAGCGTTGTAAGCTATTTTTCTACAGTGATTAATAAATGACAAATCAAGTATTTTGAATACGTTGGTTTTTGTAGTTCAGATCTATAAAGAGGTCTTTTTACCTTCAGCAGTTTTAATCTCCTCAGCAATCGATTCTGAATAATTACTTTGCGTGCAGACTGCACAAATAAAGAGAGAGTTCGGTAGCGAAAGAACCACATGTTATCTGGTTGTGAAGTAAAATTAAGTTTCACTCCCTGAAATTTGAATTATTTTCCATCCCATCAAAATCATTTTTGATCTATGAAATAAATGGAATTCATTAACAACCTAATTTCTAATTTGGTAAATTAGTCTCTAATCACATGCATATTATTTGTATTCATAAGTTTTAATGGTATAATGATTATGTATAGAATTTGTGCATACCTCATTTACATCCCTCATAATCCTTTGTCTTAGCTGCATTGGGGAAGTTCTACTAAGGAAACATTCTGGTTTTTCCAATGCCTTGGAGTCCTGTAAACAATGAGTAGTAAAATAGGCTAATGAGTTACTTAATTTTAGCAAGGAGCAATGCATTTTTTTGTTTGATAAAATTTCAAGGTTGAACTGTGCACTACTCACTAGTGGTAATCCGAGCATCGTACCTCATAAATTTTCAAGGCTATTGTGCGGTCCACCAATATCTCAGCCATCTTCTCAATTTGGGCATCATCAGTGCTTGGTCCAACTTGTGTTTCCATCTTTCCAAATATATTTTGGAGTCTCTGTCTCTCTTTTTCAACTCTGGTTTTGAATGTCTTCTCTAATGCTTTGACCATGTCCTTCTCATCCTCTTGGTACATCCCCAGAGGACCTGAGTTGGATGGTTCATTGAAGCTGATTTTAAATAATTCATATGTAATATGGAGGACAAAGTTTTTACTGCCACTGTTAGTCTACTAGAAAATAGGTTTCCTTCCAGGTGGTGTGCTATTCATAGCCTGAATAAAGTTGTCTTACACTATTTAAAATGGCTGAGGAAATGGTAAATTGGAGTTGGGAATCTCAGTTCACCATAATTCCAAGTTTTAAGTCAGAGGAGCCTATCATGGGCTTTTGGTGTGTATGTACTGAAAAAAAATGCATAATTTTTACCCATGGCTTGACATTGGTAAGCACACTTAACTACGCATCATTGTGTCTGTTTATTCCCCTTCTATCTAGTTGAGCATTATCTTTTCATTATACTGCCAGCACGTGCTAATTCTTTTTCCTTATTCTTTCTTAAGGATTACTCCAATTCCTGTAATCATATGGTCATCGTCTGATTATATACCCATCACTCCAGAAGTCTTCTACTCCTGTCCACTTGAAATTGCTCACTCCTAAGATGTCCAAATTTAGACTGCTCATCTCCACCTTCAAGTTCTCTGGTTTCCCTCACACTCCCAATGATCTCATGTTCCTAATCCTACATCTAACTCCATTGACTTGTGTGTCCTTTGCAGCAGTCCAAACCTGGAGATGCGGTTTGGGGACCGTTTTACCTCCAGAGTATTTTACTGGGAAGGATTCCATCACATCATGTAGAATGCAAGTATGTATCTTCTTGGGAAGCTGATGTAGTGGTTTACTGTTCGCTTCCAATCCTCTGGATCTTTGCTATCATTGCCTTCTGTAAGTGAAACTGCTTCTTCTCTCCCACCAGTAGAGTCAAGTAGGTATGAGCAGCTTGTCACCTCCCAAAATTCCCAGAATTAATTTTCATTTATTTGAATTCTGTTTATTTAACAAAAATAATGATCTGGAGGCTCCAGTATTTGAACCTGCCATCGTTGAAGTAAGCCCTGGGCTGTTATCTGCAATGAATGGGTTAAGAGTGCGCATTCGCAATGCCCAGCCGCTGGTGAGGACGACAGCTGTCACGGCCATGGCTCTCAAGGTTGCTCGTAGTAGTGAGGGGTGTATTGTGTCTTCTGCTGGAGGGATGAGAGAGAGGGGTCCCTTGCATTCTCCAAGTTAAGGTGTAACCTTGTACCCATTGAAAGTTTGGGCAGAGGTAACGCGGAAGCTGTATTTGAGTACAAGCTTATGGGAGGTGTAAATCACTGCGACCAATTGCTGTCCTGCAACTCTTGCTGGCACAAGTTCCTCAAATGGTATAAAATCACTCGCAATTCATTTATTGGTGAACATCTACATTCTATAAAATAAATTCAGTGGCAACTAGAAGAACTTGCGTGGCTAAAGAATGGAGGTAATGAAGTCCTTAGTGTCCTCCGAAATAAGTGCCTTGCCCCCATCCAAAAAAGGTCCCTCCCACTTTCCAGCACTATCTGGTACTAGGGAGATGGGTAAAAAAACCACAAAAACGATGTAAAAAGTATTACTCAAAGGGTGTGCAAAGAGCAGTAATGTATGTACATCCACCATGACAGTAAGGATGAGCCTGGACTTTGCTTGCACACTCGCTTCCAAGAATTTCACGAAAAGATATAAAATTGGTCATGTTTTCTTATTGGGAAAAAAATATTTGATAATAGTGGATATTATGCCTTGATGAACTGTACCTACTTTATTATTTGTGATAAACAAAACAAAATCTGAAACCATACACAGATGCAATCGAAACCCAAACATCACAAATAGAAATTAATCGAGAGCGTACATCCAACTCATTAAAGCGTTGGAAACATTCCAAATCCCTTTTCTGTGTGTCCGTGTTTTTGTAATGGTCTTCATTTTTATATCCAGGAGAGTGTTGCCAATAGGATTCGGTAAATTTTATTTTGCCATTGCGACTTGTTGCATCTTAGCCTGTCTTGATCACACCAAAGATAAAGATAGAGGTGTTGGAATGACTACCACAGAAAGTGCAGTGTATTTAACGTCTAATTATATGTGCATATTTCTGTTTATGAGGATGAATTGGTATTACTCTCATCATAAATATAAATATGTTTACCAACTTACCCAATAAATGAAAGTATGGATCTTGTGCTGGTTTCATGGATAGAAATTTTGACACTCCATGAATTGTGTTCAGGGGTAAGCCTTTTGGTTTTGGCTTCTTCTTTGTAAAATGACAGAGATTATTTTTTGATGTATCTTTTTTCTTAGATTTATGGTCATATTTTCCCTCTTGGCTCTCATTGCTGAGGGCGTGGTCACTGATTTCAGGATCTATGTTTTGGTCCCCCGTATTGCTGAATGCTTGGTGGTCCTCTCTGAAATTGAAGGACATTTATTATGCCTGAGAGGGTGGCCTGTTGGTTCCTTCACTCCTGGAGGGCCTTTTTTCAATCGCATACACATTTTGAAAATTTGTCAGCTACATTCTTCTTGCGCTGTTGGGTTGATTTCTATTTTGTGTTAACTTCAATTATTCTTCTTTTAAGATTGGTGAGACCTTATAAAAAAATATCTATTTCAATTGATGCAGAAGAAAATTTCAAGCAGTGAGACTTCATTCTCCACTGTTGTTGCAAAAATCTGAATGAACTTAACCTTTTCGCTACGAATGACGAAAATATGTGGCAGGACATTACTTGACCCAGTGGCAAAAGCCGCAAATTTTGTGTCAGAGATTTTTCGACACAGACGAACGAATGCCGAAAATGTATGTTTCCTTGCTTTCCCCTTTTCTGACGGTTGCAGGTTTGGGAAGTCTTAGTTTTGGGACCCAACGAAGCGGGACATACTCTCAAAATCTGGGAGCAGGTACCTGGTCCCCTCCAGGGGCACCGCTAGGGATTAAGGCTGGGTGGGGGGTGGTTAGGTGCAACTGATACCGGGGTGTGTGAGGGTATGGTATACCCACCACGATAAGCGGTTGGTGCGAGATTAATAAATTGTGGAATTTTAAGATAAATGGTTCAAAATGGTGAGTTTTACGGCTTTCTTAGGGATATTTAATAATCCTTACACTATTCTATGAGTTATATCAATCCAATTAAGTAAAATGGATTAAACTTAAGCATTTCTCTAAGCTCTGGAGGGGGTTTAATCCCCCAAAACCCCTCTTCGCTGCACCACTGCTCATGTGTATATCAAAGTCGTGCTCTTTCGTAAATTTCCCATCAAGATGAATAATAAGTGGGACGTGTGATATTAATAAAATGTGGAATTTAAAGTATAATGGTTCAAAATGGTGAGTTTTACGGCTTTCTGAGGGATATTTTATTAATCCTTACTCTATTCTATTAGTAATATCAATCCAATTAAGTAAATGGATTAAACTTTTAAATTTCTCTGAGCTCTGGGGGGGGGGTTTATCCCCCAAAACCCTCCTCACTGCACCACTGGTCCCCTCGTCTTATAATACCCCTCTTTGTGGTAAGGGACTGCGGTCATTTAATTGTTCATTTTGTCAGCTTTCAAAATAAATATTTGTTTTTTCTCCGGAGTAACTAAGAATTGAATTTGTCTTATGAGCAGCGTTTACAATTTTTAAATGAAATTCTATGGTAAATATTAACTTATATCTCAATAAACATCAACATGGTAATTGTTGCTGCATTAAATGCGTTAATATTAATGGTTGAGCTTCATTCAAAATTTAACAATTCTCAGAATAAAACAAGGAATTCCATTTGAAGTCTGCAATTTATGTGCAAGCAACAATTATTCATATGGCTTATTCATAAAAACAAAGCATGATTGACCGAGGACCAATGCCGCTGGTAGGGTTACAAACTCCGATAGGGGGGAGACCAACTTCCCTCAGAGTTCGAGACAATTTGGAGTCCCCACTGGGAAGGGTTGGTGCTGAGAGTGTGTGATTATCCACAAGACTCTTCTTGATGAATGTCCTGCAAAAATGCTCCGTACAGAGGGGACGGAAGAGTCTCTTTGTACAGCTCAGTACAGCAGTCATGCTAAAGAGAGAATGCCACCGTCTCGAAAGGGTTAATATTACATCTCTAACCTTCTTAGGTGTTACTGCTAGAGGGCTGAATTATATTTCATTGTTAAATTCAAATATTGAGCTCTGATACTAAATTTTACCTCAAATATATCAGATTCGAGTATTGAATAATTTAATGTCTCATTGCATCTTAAAACTCAAAAATATTTTTGCCACTTTTCTAGCCATTAAATTATTTAATTGTGCATATCCATCTGTTTAGAGGCATTGATGCAGGAGATGGAGTATGACAATTTGATTGTCTGTTCAACTGAAATGAACAGAGACAATTCACTTCAGAACTTCTCGTTAATTGCCATGGGAAAAACTTCTCTGGACTGGGAATGAAATTAGTGAACAGCTTTGACTTTCCGGACCATTGTGCTGACCACAATACTAATCAGGTTTGGTGATTCACTTGGAAATATTGCATGGTGCCAAGGTTCATGGCATTATAGATGATAGGCCATAATAGAACTCTAGAATGGCAATACAAAGGAATATGGGCAGCAATGAAGTCACTACTAATGGTGAACCCCATTCCTTTGCTGAAGCACTCAGTGAGTGTGATACATATATTATTTCTTTCAAAAGTCAATATGCTTTCAGCATCCTTGTACCCTTTTAAAATGAGTTTGAATTGTTCAAACTTGTTGGATAATTTGTGTAAATTTAAGTGAAAATACAAAATATGCCATCAATAGCCACAGATATGTTTTGGCAAAGTAAACTATCAAAGCTTAGAGGCAGCATTTCTGTTCCTTCCTCAATCATTAAATGTCACAAATACATATGTAGGTACTATGTACATTATTCCTGGTATTTCAGTATTTGCTAATTTGAGTTGCTCATCCATAGAATAAATGTAATTCCGACAAACTTTAAGATGTTATCCGCTAATGAAGAAGGAATTATTAAGAGTAAATCATTATTTATGTATTTACACAAAACTTGTGTTTACCTTACTTTTGATGACTTCGATATTTGTGTCCAAGGTTTACAGATACCTGTAAGTCTGATTATAAATGGGGTCGTGGAGCAGTTTGGTATGCATACTTGGATTGGAACTTCGGTAATTTTGTAAGCAGAGGGTTGGAATTCAATGGTGATCTCTTGTGGAATATCTTCCTCACTGAGCACACCTATTAATACAGTCAAGGAAATAATTGGAATATCATATTGTTGCATAAATTGTAAAAAAATTTGTGATGGCATATGCCATAAATTCTCTGCTAGGCACGTGATAATGTTAAAGGTAATCTTTAAGAGACAGTGCTGTTACATTGGCTGGTATTTAGTTCATACTAGTGACAAAAAATTGGTCTTTCATTTACGAATATTAAATTTCTACTGTGTGATAAAAACTAGTCTAACATTTAGATGATACCAAGTAGTTAGATTAGAGTACACCAATGAACTCTTACCCATAAAAGTTGATTTGATCATTAGTTAATACAAAAATTTCCCCTTATTTGTGTGAAACAATAACTTAAATGAATCGTGTTGAACCAACGAGAAAAACTTAGTACACTTCTACAGTATGATTGATTTTATATGGCCATTGCTTTATTGAACAGTCAACATTATCAGGTGGGCTTCATGACAAACCTGATTATGCCAACTGTTTGGCAAAACTGAAGTCATGAAAGAAATCATCCTGTGGAAGTGTGCAAAGTTTTTCTTGTTGGGTGAACATGAATCATAGATTCTACAAATTTATGCTAGGTATCATCTTTATAACTCAATAATTTGAAGTTAATTGTGTCTCAATGGAGGTTCCTGATAAAAATTGTCTTAAAGATATCTATTGCAGAGGATACTGTCAGAAAAGAGTACCATATGTTGGATAAATGGTGAAATCTGTATCTTCATTTGGAATTACAATGTAGTACACAACTTTTTGGCCTTGCATTGGAAAAATTGTGAATCTTGATTTGACTCTGAAAGTAAGTTTTTTGTGATTAAATAGATAAAAAAATATTTTCACAGCATAAGGCATTTAGAAAGTTCGGGAGGCCCTAATGATTTTGGTTAGCCTTAGGCCTCTTGCTTAAACAATTTGAGCATGGTAAAACTTGGTGAACTGTTAGTAAATATAATCAAATTAAGTGCAGAAACCTCTTTCCTAGTTGAACGTGCCCAAAATAAATTTCATCAGGCAAACTACTCTGTAAGGTGTGTAGCTGTGCGTGAAGCGGTATTTGCATCATTTCTCTCTCCTGCACTGCGCATGATGAGTTTGAATGGTTGTTGTCAATTATTTTCATTCTATTCACCAATGTGCCCCACATTATGCCGATATAATCATCATAATGCCTTTGTCTTTCAGTAATATCTGGCTCAAATATTACTTTTACAGTAACGCTGAGTCCTGGCGCTATCCAAGCCTATGTAAAACACAAAATTAATTAATGTCAAATTATGAAAATGTCCATGATGCGATATTATTTATGATGCACGCACTTGTTCCATGAACTTCTTAGGATACTTGACATTGAAATATTTTGTTATTGGAGGTAATATGGACAGTCTACCAGTTTTATCCGACACATTCGTCAATGTCAGTTCTTTTTCCATTACTTTGATGTTGTCATTGAAATAGAAATTAAGCGAATGAGGTGTTGCCAGAAAACTTCCACCTCTCTGATTGCATACTCCAGTTTCCTCTGCAGTCATATTTTCCATTTCTTAAAGCTTAAAGCAATAAATCTTTACTAATAACCAAAACATAAGAAGTTACTTCGTGTTTAGAAAATAGCACGTATCAAATACCCGCCATCAATATACTACGTTATCCGACAGGCGAGCTAAATTATAAAAAAAATAATTTTCAAACTTAAAATTAAAAATTAACAAGAATTTAGTTTTTATAATAATAACTGTATCAGAAAATCACGATTTTCAAAAAAATAATAATATTTGACTCGTCTCTCGAGTAGCCCAAACAAGCAGCAGCCGGTAAGATGGCGCGCAACGTATGTGAGAAAATTTTGACAGTTATTGTTATTTTATCTTTTTGCGGTTCTGTAAGTATGACAAGCCACAAAAGCATTAAAAATTTAGGCTTAATGTGTCATTATGTAGATCTACGTACTGACTTTTCCTCTTTTTTTGATAATTTATGACGTCATAAATACTGTTCTTTCAATAATGCTGGGAGATTTTGGAACTTAATTCACATTTATTCTTCTCATGTTAAATAGGCCACAAGTTATTACTGCAAGGGAAATTATTGTAGCTCGGATCAGTATTGTTGTGGGGATAATATATGCTGCAGTAGCGTATACAGTCTTTGGTACTTCTGGTAAGTTTGTAAATGCTAAGGGTAAAGGAGACAGATTCATGCCAGTTGTTATTTCTGAAATTTATGTTGTTATTTTTACTTTAGGGCTGGGGTGTTGCTTGTAGTCGTAATGCTATCATCGTGCTGGTTCTTTCGGTACTGTTACGCTGTGAGACCTCAGATAATTGTACATCAGGTACGTATTGTTTATAGATCTTGAGATGTTTGTATCGTTATTTTAGGGTAAGTGATGTAGCGAATTGTGGAATAGCATGTGCAAAAATTACTTTTGAGTCAGTTTGTTAGCGTTATTTTATTTATTAGGATTGATCTTTATCTTCAATGAATGATGTACTCCTTCAATGTCAACATTTTCAGGTGACTAACTATGTGCCACTGCCCACAGAACCTTCGGCATCCGCGGAAATGCATCAATATATTGTAAGTTCTCAGGATTTAGATATTTTTTGTCGCAATGAGTGGCTTCACAAGGCATAAAATTTGTCGATAGGAAATATTCACTATTATTGCAGTATTGCTTTTTCAGTGATTTCATCTTAGCGTCTTGCGTGGCCCAATTTATGTTGTCGCATAGAGTGTAAAGGAGTCCCTACTGCTCCTACATTCAAATTTTCTATGACCTGGCATGTTTTGTTAAAATTGTTTATTTCACTTCACTTATTACCCCTGAAAAAAGATTATTATGTGCTTGTGTTATTTTGATTTTACTGTACAGTACTATACAGTACAATGAAAATAAATATTATAAAGTATATACTTTTTAAAACAGTATATTATGATCATCATCATCAGTTTATCAGATGCATTAGTCATGTGTCTTAATGAAATTCATCGGAAAATTGTTTCAGCTTGGTGCTGAAAGTAATGTGGTCAACATACTCATTTACATATCAATAGAATAAATTAATTTAGTTCAATTCTTTGTCTGTGAATTAAACATGGAAAGTTATTTATATGGTTAACATGGAGAAATAACAAATATGATACAAGAACTCATAAGCCCTCTAGTATAATAGTGCTAAGAAATATTCTCACTTGTTATTTTGTAAATTCCAATATTATTTATCTTAAATACTCATAACCATAATACTCATAACCCTAATTACCATCGAAGTATCAATTCTCAATAAAAAGTTTTGGATTTATCAATGATGAATTACCAGTATGTGTAGGGCAAGGGGCTCTAAATGCACTCAATCCACTTATGGTACTACCTCTACAAAGTACTGCTGCACACCTCTGCATCACATTTACCATTCCATCTCTAAGGAAACGTTCTCAGTGTGGGAATGGGCTCCGCTGCTGGCAAAAATTACCAGCTCTCCTAGCCCCACCTCCAAATCAGCACCAGATTCTTAGGCGTGTCGCTGGTTTCCCACATTCTTTATGTTTCAAAATCCATCTAACTTTAATTTTTTGAATTTTTCCGACCTCGGTGGCGATGGGGTTAAGTCCTTACCTGGCAAACAAGAGGTTGCGGGTTAAGTCCCACCTGCGTAGGTGTCCTCTATCGAGGGCATGGCTGTTTGAACTCATTTAATTGTTAAATTAGTTGAATATCCTGATGTAAAATGGCCATTATGAGCTGAGGTCTATTCAGTGGTTTGGGAATAAAATAAAAATAAATAATGAAATTGCTGGATATAAGCTCCCAGAATATTCGTAACATTTGTTTTGATCGTCAGAATCCCATAAAAACGTAGGTAACGCTAATCTCTTTTCACTTCACCTACAGCTTTTCAAGCATTAGCATTTAAGAACTCAGCCCCCTCTGTACAATACAAAGATATAACATGTGGCTGGATGCAGTGAAGCAGAATATATCACACAGACACATATGGCTTGTATTTGGTCCTAATTTTTTGTATCGATGTACTCATGTATAAAAAATAAGGCAATGTACACATTAAAAAGCGGAGTTCATCCAGCAGTGCATATCAGAAAAATATTTAAAACAACCATCACACACAAAATTAAAACTTTCATTTGAAAATAACTAACAAAGGGAACAGAACAGAACTATGGATTATTAAGACAAAAAATGGAAAAGAATGCAGGGTTCAAGATTTTTTGCTATTATTTCTGCAATAATGGGTTAAATCTATTAAAACACGGTAAGAAATAAAGAAAATAGTTGTCATTAGCATTACATATCTGTTTGAAAATAGGCCAAGTTAGGAAGATAGTAACAAAATGAAATGCAGTGCCAATGCGGCGCTGTAAATCCAACGATGTAACTAAATTGGTAAATCCATATGAGGGTTAATGATCAAACTACATGTAAACAAAAATATGCATCAAATGGCATTGTCCTTTTATGCCTCTTGTTGGTCTGTTGAAAATTCACTTTCACCATTTAGAGATGACTTGGCCATCATAACTTTGTTGTGTGATGCAGTTTTAAGCTTTGAAGTTGCTAAATCTTTGACATTGTGCAGTAGATACTCTGCTGGTACTAGTAAGGGATTCATAGTGTTTAAAGTGGTCTTGTAAACTACTTTTTTAAATTTTCAATTGTGATAGAGTTGGAAAAATGGAGGGATCCATATTGTCCCATTGTTCGATCCATCACCTACTTCTCTAGCTATTCATGATGGAAGATAGGTGGCCTTAATCCTTCTGCAAGTAAGTTGATGTTGTCACCAACTCCTACCAAGTGGACAGCATCTCAGGTACTCCTCGCCCTAGACCAAGCTTTGAGCATCAGGCAATAGACGGCTAAAATGCTGAAAATTATCTCCTTTTAATGAGGGGAGGAGTAGGACCCCTCATATGTGCCTCACTTCTTTCCCAAAGAAAATCTGAAAAATCTCCAAAAGTTGCCAGTCTAGATTCTTATAGTTGAACCAATGGCAATGATCATGTGGCTGTTAAAAAGTCAGCCAATTGGTGAACACCTTAGATGCCAGTTAGGCATTGTGGAGTGAGGCACCAGAGGGATTCCTATATAAAGAAAACATATGTGGCTTTTTGTTTACATTAGGTGATTGGGTCAACATCAATAAGTTTTCATTGATTTATTCAGAATAGGTATTTCATTTATAATCTATTGATGCATTCATAAATTGCAGAGGAAATCGACTTTGTTTACTTCTGTTACATTTAAGACTGCTTTTACATTTTGATTAACTTCTAATGCGGACAACAGGCGCAGGAATGAGATTTCCCAGCCGGCACAACGTTTTAAATAGAACCAAAATATACGTATAATTTCCGTATAAAACGGAGAAATCATATACGTTAAGAGAAATCATATACGTATATCTTGGAGAAAAGTTAGAGAAAAACTAGAGAAATCGAAGAGAAAGATTTCCTAAATACAAGAGAAATCATTTCTCTAACGGCGAGTAGGGCGCCGTGTAGAGGCCATGCAACGAACTAACGGCGACTAATACTCGATGCTCGCTTATTACTACCTTTATTGCTAACTCTAAGCGGGATGAGGTTTCCACACATTTTTACACCCAAAAAATCATAAGTCTCTAAAAAATTATCTTTATTTAGGCACATCTACACCGTAATTTAGAAATAATTTTTAGACATCTGCCCGTTCATTCGCCCAAGGCCTTTCCCACAGAAAGCTCCATTTAGGGCCCACAGTTCCCCTGTTGTCAGCATCTCTGCAAAGAAGTATGGTATAGCTGTTAAACGTGATGACGAGAAAATAATGAAACTCACCTCCAATGTCGAGGAATAGGTAACAGTATACTCTTATCAAAACGATGATTTTCGTCATATCCTCACAACACTTGGGATGTACATACGACTTATTTCACATTTAAAACACACTTAGGTGACTACAATTAAAATATGACTAATATGGTACTTATCTTGACGTTAGATAGGTAAATTTAGCGCTTCAATAACATCATAGACGACAAAGGACGATAGAAATTCCGGACTATTAGGATATAACAACACCAACGAGTTCCACTCGCAAGTTATTCCACTAGAAAATAATTTGAAAATGCATAATTCAAATATTAATAACGAACATGGAAAGAAATGCTGTTATATTATACGTTATTCCAGTAACATTGCACTAGTAAATGCTAGTCAACATGGAGAACAAAAGAGAAATTAATGATACTTCAAACAACTTCCTCCATGCTTCAAATACAGATCCAATTGTTTACATACTCGTCTGCGTAAATTTCAGGGCGTGAGACAGGGCAGGGGCTACTGCGTTACTCCGTTGGTAAAAGATACTTCATTTTCAACCGCTTTCACTCATACAGCACGAGGAATAATAGAGACAACTTTCAAAACATTCGTGATTGCAACTGTTTCTTAACCGTTGTTGCTGTTGTTACTGGAGCAGCATTTCGATTTCAATCATATCGATTGTATGAATCAATAGACTTCTTTTATGGCTTTCGGTTAGCAGACGAGAAACATCTCAAAGTTGGGTATTGAGGACATCTCGTCCCCTAAAACGTGCCAATTACGTGCAGATGAATTATTATAAAATTGCACCAATGTCAACATGAAATCAAATTTATCGTTAGGGCTTAGGGAATAAAGTTATTCTTGAAATCGAAGCATTTGTACTCATCACAATAACAACCTTTCCCGCACAATGGTCCACTTCGAGAATTTAAAATGCTAAGTAGTATGTTATAATTGTTTATTTAATGTTGGAACAAAAATATTAATTAGCTCTCCAACTGTGTGAGTCCTCCGAATATAATTCAAAAATAATTTCACTGCATTATTAGCGCTAGAGCCGTAAGTAATCTTGTGGGCTCTCTGCGAACAGAAAAGGTAGGGAAATTCCTACCCTGTGATTTCTCTACAGATATATTTTCTCCATTTTTTCTCTTCCATTTATGCAAAGAATTTCTGCTGTGCCGGCTGGGTTGTCTTCACTTTCAGTCTCATTTTTTGCTTCCAATACATGCATAGCTCATTCAATCATCAGATTTTCTTCACACACTGTTGTTACTTCCATGTCCTTTGATTGGCTTCAAGTGCATATGTATTCCTTGTTTATTATGTTTCACTCCTTAGTTTCCTTCTGTTAACTGTTTATTCCTAAGATTCCTATATTTTCTGCTGTAAATATGTATTGGTCATTATAGGTGTCCTAGTTTTGACCCGTTAAATTCTATATTTTCGATAAATTTGTTTTTTTGCATTATATAAATAATTTGAGTGAGACACTGGTTCTCTTTGTTATTACTCTTGAATGCATGCATATTTTTGAGCTTGACCTCTGTAGTTAGGTGATAATTTGGACATTTTCTTACAAGTCCTGAATGTATTTATTTTTCCAGCCTTGTGATGACGACGACGAAAGCCTCCATGAAGTCATTTTGCCGACCCATTCCTCTGGAGATGTGAGCTTAAGTGGGCACAGCATCAACACAGCCTATCCTCTGCAAGGCCCCCCTCCTCCATACTCAAAGGCACCAAACTCATTTAGCTTTGGGAAGAAAATTGGTTATAAGCTCTGAAAAATTTGGAATGGTTTTCAGTTTGTACTGCTGTGATGATCAAGAAAAGAGATGTGTGTTCCTAGTCCCTAGAGTGAAGTAAACTTAAGGGGAAATGTGCTTGTGAAGATGGAAGAGAGTATGTAAGGTATTTAATGTCATCTTATGTTAATCTTGTGCAATTCACGTAATGGATGTTTGCTAGATGTCCATCTTATGCCCAGTCTACGATGGGATGTTAGCCATATTACGAGAGCCATAAGATGTTAGCCGGAAAAAAATTGGTTTTGCATAGTTGGAGACGTAAGCTGTAAGACAAAATGCAAAGTGAAGCCACAGAGTAAAAAATCTGAGTACCAAAATCATGTCTTGCAATCAAGACTTGTATTTTAGATGTGTTTTTTGCGTGACAAAGAAGTTTGCGTAGCGTTTTTTTTTTTTCAAAATTTATTTTATTTTTCCCAACTCTTAATGGATGTCTTATATGCTCTCTAGAAATTTTTATCTTCATTTTCAATGTTTTTAACCAAATGGAGTGATATGGGACAAGTGTTGTGGGTGTCATTCTTGGGTGCTAGTTGACATCTAGCTACTAAATTCATTAATATTAAATGAAATGATTAGCTCAATGGTGCCTAGACATGACTTTCTCTCCAATACATATTATTTATTTATTTATGTTACATACGACAAGCGTGTCCCATAACTTTCAGTACTTGGACCTTGGAGTCAATTGATATGACCACCACCCACTTCCAATTTGGTGAGAGATTGCTCTGACACCAGTCGTGATCACAACACATTCTGGTTGGCTATATGTAAGCTGTTATGATAGCCTTCACCATCTTTCATATGGATTATGGATTATATACATTGTGGAATGGCATTTTGGCTCCCTTACAGCTTACGTCCCTTTGAAGGCAAGGCATTACAGGGAGTAAGACAAGTATTATTGATGCATTTGGCATATGTGATAGCTAAGTATTAAGAGTGCTGATGATTTGCATTGGTACGAACTGCCCACTTATGGAACAAGTGGGTGTAAGTAATAGAGTGAATGTGTAGTAAATGTTGTGAAACTCATCTTGCTATTGGTTGCTACCTGTGGAATCACAATGTTTTCTCCTCACATTGATAGCTAGATTTATCCAGCTTAGCCTGGTTGGGGAAAAACTCAGTTTTGACATCATGCTGAATTTTTCTTACATGGGCATATTATCATCTTGCAAGCCACCACACCCTTCATTTACCAATCAAACTCAGGTTCATCTTAAGAAAGAAAGTGAGATAAAATGGTGCATTTAGCATTCACCATCACATGTTTATTACCTGATACTTGATATCTGTTTGTGTTCCAGTGGAATTATGGAGCCAATTCTGGTATGTGTGTATTACGAGGGACATTCATGTAAACCGAATGTTTTTGTCACTTCCCATACAGGTGTTGAATTGAAGTCAGGGAAACTGAATTCTGGAATCTCATAGCACAACCCTGTGGTCGTAAGAGGAAGTATTTTCAATCCCCAAACTTGCCATGAAAAATGAAATTTTCAAGGAATGTGCTTTTTATCTAATGATGTTCTCCATAAGTGCACATGTCTCCAAATTGGCTCATTCATCAATTTTTAAAATTGGTGATTATAGTAGAGGTTAAGAAATACGTACTTGGCATATTGACCTCCTAACCAGTTATGTCGACAGAGGATGCCATTGCAGTAGCCTTAATGTGTTCTGGCTGCGTCTTTTCATGAGAATTGGCGTTGAAATCTTCTTTATCATGATATGTATTGTGGTTCTTCCTCTTGCGCTGAAATGAGGTATCCCTCTTCGGGTGGTTCTACTGAATAAACGAAGGACAAAGTTGCTGGAGCGTTGTGAGGTGTTGAATTTTGGAAGGAATTATATTCCTAAGCTAAAGAAGTAAAAATCCTTAATATTGGGTGCAAGAAATCAGCTGCAGCAATAAGAGTCTGAGAAAATCTGACTAGAGCTAGCTGAAAACTTGTCCAATATCTTGGGTAGGGTATGAGAGGAATAGCAAATAATTTGATTTGTGAATATCAGCAGTGTGAGATAGCATGCCCCATTCCCTCTCCATCTCCACCTTCCCTCCACTTTCTCCTCCTCCCTGCTTACACTGCAATCTCCAACTCTTGCCTTTCGCATGCTTGCCACCTACGCAACTCCCACTCCAGAGGTCACTGTCACTCACTCTACTCCCCAGAGGTGCAACCATGGGAAAGAGCAGAAGTGGACAGAAAGTGACTAGGTGGAAGCCCTCCTCGAATGGTGTGGCAACAATTAGTGTGTAGTTGGCTGTAGTAGTGTTTGAGCATGGCAATAAATCTATTGTGAAGAATTTGGGGTTTGATTCCGAAATAATCCTGCTTCCCCTGATGGTATTGACGTAGCGAACCCTTAAAATTGGTGCAGGAAGTGGGATCCAGTTGTAAGGGTTTGCTGCGTCAATACATTCAGGGGAAGCAGGATTATTTCGGATCACTTCAGCCCCTCTCATGATTGCATATCTGGGGATTAGTGGGAGCAACTTCCTGGGAGGGAGATGCGTGGGTGGTAAGCATACAAAAGGGGAGAGTTGAAGATTGCAGTGTAAGCGGGAAGAGAAAAGAGAGGAGGGAAGGTAGAGATGGAGTGAGAATGAGGCATGCTTCTTACTGCGGTAAAGTTAGATATTGACGAGTACTTATTGGCCTACTTACTGGTTATGTCAACAGGGGATGCTGTTATGGTACTCTTTAATGTGTTCCAGCGATGTCTTTTCATGAGAATTGGCATTTATTTGTTCTTTATCATGATATTGCATTTCTTCCTCTTCTGCTAAAATGAGGTATCTATGTTCAAGTGGTTGTACTGAATAAAAAAAGGACATTAAAAGACATTAAGTCGGGTATGCAGCTTCCATGTATCTAGTAGCTTACAGAATAATTGCTCGATATGCTTTGAAATGCTCTGTGATCGCTCATAATAGTTTTAAACTGAGTGCGTAACTTTCTAAGCGTATCATTAATTTCTGTGATTAAGTCTTTCAGTACTGAGTCCCTAATGCTTGCGGCATATTCGAGGTGTGGCCTTACCTGAGCTAAGTAACACCTTATTTTAATTTTTCATTCGCAGAACCTCCTACCATACACTTCATAAATTCTATTTTCTTTAATGATTTACTGTATATGCTTTGTTTTTGTGTTCTCCACGATAAATCTGGAAATTAAGGAAATTCTGGGGTAATTGAATTCTTTTGAATAATTTATATTTACTCTACATAAATTTTAGACTTTTTGCTGGTGTGATGGTTTCCTGAAGAAGTGTTGTGTTTTGCATATTTTGTGACTTTGCTCTTGCCCACATTCTTGACACCAAGAATTTAGGGATTTATATGAAAGAACACAAAGTTCAAAGCTACTCAATGCTCATCTGCACTGCATTGGTGGAGGCATAACGAAGAAAGGATATGCATCCTCAACCCTTAAGCGTCAACAAAACAGCATAATCCCTTCTCAATGACAGCTAACTACTACCAACCGATAGAGATGGATCTTAAAAAATACTAGCTTACTTTTGTAGAAGCACATAGCAAACAGCTGCAGGAAGCACAGTCTGTATGCACCACTCTCCCTCTACTCCTCAAGACACATACCACACATTCACTACACACAACACAGGAGGGTGATGTGGCACTGAGGGCGACACTGTGCGACTCGGTGAGCAGCCTCCAGCAAGGTGGACAAGGAGCAACATTGTTGTTGTTCCACTCATGCATGTCATGGTATCGCATGTATTGAAGATTGCACATGCAGCCTTATTAGCAAAAGATGCAATTATTTCACCGAAAAGAAAGAAAGTGTTGAACATTCGTGTTTTATTACAGTAACTCTCACTTTTGCTGTGTCATTCCTATATTCCATTCTGTATACTTGTTTACATTCGTATTTGATAAGAGAAACTGAGAAAAATTTTGGGGGCAGGGGCATACATTCCTGGTGCGACCCTGCTATTCCATTTTACTGGGGCTGTTTTTTTCAACCTATGATTGCTCAGCAAAAATACCACACAAGCGACAGGCAATTACTGCGTGGATAGGGCAACTGTGTGTCATCCGTACCACGCGTTCAAGTCATTTATGACTGTAAGTTGTTAGTTTAAGGTTAGTGACAATCTCATTACCTACACTGCCTCAATTGATTCTCCCGCCAAGTGTGCACTTTGGAGCGACAACCAGAAATCTCGCCCAATGGCTTCAGCATTCATATGTTTTGACCTTTATGTCAATAAGGAAGATTTTTTTAATGCACTGTGGCTAGGGATGTGAAACAGAACACCCATTCCCATTCAAAACAGATGAAGAGGCATACTGATTACCAGAAGTTTTACGAACCATGACAACGCTCACCATCATAGCACTGATGCAGCCCAACTGCTCCTTGAGCAATATCAATGGGACATTTTCGATCACCCACCGTGAAATGTTGGCATAGTGCCGAGAGACTCCCAAATTCACGCTGAAATGAAGATGAAATAATTTTTAATCAGCCATTTCATCATCTGTTCATGGCCTATTGGAGCTTGAAAAGAAAACGGCCCTCGTATATCATAAATGTGTTGGCTATCCCTGCTATTCAAGGGTAGGTGAAGACTCGCTTGTCTGTCAGTTCCCAAGCACTAAGTTGTGGAACCCAAAGTTCTGTCACATTTGCTTGCCGTGCACTTGCTTATACACCCCCTTTACTCCTTTACGAAGAGACAAAAACTAGTGAACTATGTAATAAGAATTCAAAAAATGGATAAAATTTGGGTGTGGTCATGACACCTCCCACTAAATCCGCCACTATCTAATTTTAGCTGTGGCTAATCCTTAGCAACGAAACAATCAGCTCAAGCACCCAGGATAATGCCAAAAATTGCATAGTACGCTGTGAAAATATCATGTCTTGTTTGCCTTTGGCGTTCAGTTTTTGCATTTTATTTTGCAATGTATCATGTTTGTTTTGATGCTATTTTCTTGAACTGTGGATTGATTGGTAAATCCATTTGAATTTGATGAAAATGGGTTTGAGTAAGCTTTACTAGCAAATGGTCTGCATTTTCCGAAGGAATTGAAGTGGCATTCCAATATCAGTAATGTATTCAGGATTCCATAATTCGCTGGTCAAAAGCGATACTTGAGCATTCTATCATGTCTTAGAGTGGATGGTAATTTTTTTGATTTTTGTATAAAATTTTTGAAAATTCTGCAAAATATAAGAAGTTTATGTAATAAATGCATACTTGGCACTACTGCAGAATAATAAATGGTTGATATTTTCATTCAAATATGCAATAGTGAGCACTAACTCTCAGGAATTATGGTAGCCAAATATTTGACATTAGATGCCTTTTATTGTAAGGTCCGACCATATTTTGTGATTTACTAGTTAATTGAATGAAAGTAACTGTATGTAGTGCTTTGTACTAATGCTACTTTTATGTTGGGAGCACTGGTCGAAATTCCAACATGCCTTGAAACAACCACCTTGGCCAATCAAAGTCCATTTGGAATGTTGGTGATTTGTATGAAGTTGATTTTTTATGGTTCAGTCCAGTGGTGGGTTTGTATTTTCTAGTCATGTTTTTATGGAAAGAATTTGCTCTTTTATCTGCGAATACAATTGATGATCATATCCTTTAACCTTAAAAGAATAATATGGTTTAGGTCATCTATGAGAATTTTTGATCTCAAAATAATTTGTTCTTCATTAATATGTAAAGCGTATTGTATGTATTTACACAGGAGACATTTTAACGTGTGTAATTGTCATGTAAAGTTTTTGTCTGATTGACATCTACGGTAACCTTGAATGTTATCTCCTTATTATATATTTTATGGTAATCACAAAGTCTTCTCATATGCCATCTTGAATCATTATTCCAGCTGCAGCTCATTTTTTTCTCAATGTTCATTATGGCCTAGGGTTTAGTGTGTTGACATGTCGTTGCCTATGTTTTCCTGAGTGCCTCATTACATCCGCAGTTTCCACACTGTGGCATGTGCATAATTTTTTGAGTTTGTCATTGTACTTTTTTGCCATCATATCCTTTTGAATGGAGTGAGTTTTTTCATGGTTCAAATCCTTCGTATTAATCCCTCTTGCACTATTATCTGCGTTCTTTTCGAAAGATGAGGTTATTATTTTACAAAAACTTTAAATTTTTGATATCTTCCACATTCTTATCATAGTGTTAATATTTTTCCCCTGTTGCCAGTCAGTACATACTTTATTTGCATTTAAAGATTCATTTTCGTAGTACCTTAATTGCCATCATTTCGACTCCTCACAAAATTCTCCGACTCCTCTAAAGTTCCCTTTGCCCAAAAGATTTTCAGAAATTGACGTGCCACCCTTAAGTTGATGTATAATTAATTTGCATTTCTTCCCCCAGTTAAAGCCATTTTTATCATTTTTTATGCATGGGTGATAATTTAGTGTGACTGGAGGTGAGAAGGTGAATAAGATACTCGGTCTTTGTGGTTCTGTTACTTGTGATTTTGTGGAAAATTCATTTACTGACAGTATGTAACAACATCTTGTTAGATGCTAATACATGTAACTGAATTAATGTGTTATTTGTTAAATGCTTGAAATGTAGTGAGCAATTGGCTAATGCCAGGATAGAGATTGAAATAAATGTGTGTAATCTGGACACATTTAAAAATGAGTGTGTAAATTATTCGTCTTTGAAATTGATACATTTAGGAAAAATTCCTCCAAATTCAACTTTTCACAACTTTTCAAATTCCAACTGATATATATATTAGCACATTTGTCATCCACATAAGTTCTCCTAGTCTTTCCCTTGGGGTACTACCTTGTCGTGGTAGAAAGGATTGAGCAATCCAATGACCCTTAGTGCTGCACTTTCGGGATTAATTCGCAATTATTCCCAGTAGAGCTACCCATGACAGATAAGCTGAAGGGTAGGAGCCAGACAAAAGGTAGTTGATGTGATGGTGTATCGTAAATAAACTTTTGGAATGGAAGTGGGAAATCCTACCAACCTTCTCTTCCCTAAAAACATGGAGATTGATAAAACAAGCCTCGGATGGAATTGTAGGATCCGCCCCTAAAGGTAGGTGTCGTAGGTGGGTGTGAGGTTGGCAAGGGGTAGCTTTAGTAGGCGTGTAGTAGGTATAGATCAGGTAAGCTGTAGGATTCTGATGATGGAAATTGAGGTGTGACCCACCACCAACCTTGTGGTGGTTCAAGTTTACATGCCCACTAGCAATTACAGGGAAATAATTCGAGCTACCCCGGGTAAGAAAAATCTAGTGGTAATGGTGAGTGGAACGCCTCAGTCGGGGAAGGGAGGGATGGAAACGAAATAGGAGAATTTGTACTTGGAATGACAGAGGAGAGAAAGCAGCCAAAATATGAAACAAGGTAGTCATCACAAAAACATGTTTCAATCATCACAAAGGACGAAGGCACACACAGAAACGTCCAGGTGATATGGGGAGATATCAGACTGCAACTCATTCAAATGAGAATAAATAATTTTTGAGGGACTCTAAAGGGAGATTATTATATGAGAATTTTTCATTTATACTTTTTATTTCTTAGGTAATTCACAGCAAAATCTTAGTTGTAGATTTCAGAAAAGCAATCAAAATATGAGCCTGGAAATTAACAGAAACAAGCAGCTAGCATTCATACTCTCAGCACGAGTTTATTGCTGACATTTTCATTCCCTGAGCTTATGTACAATTTTTCCTCGTGGAAAGGAGAGGTTTAATGTTTTTTAAGGAAATAATCACCGATGAGCAAGTGGTGTACCTTTTTACCTCCACCCAGAAGTGCTCATTATCACTTTCACTGTGGCACCAATTTATTGTAGTTTGGTGAGGAGTGAAGTTCTTTTTTTATTTGATTTACGCCAATTGGCATCAGGCAGCTACGTGATCAACACTGATGCCAGTTGGCATCAGCTGTAGTGAATGTGTTAAAGTGAAAGTGTTCCAGAGAGCAATGAATAATGCTTTGGTAAATGCCCTAGCATTCTTAAGTTCTGGCTTTGGCCTCAGGACTGTGGTGCTGTTCTCAAATATGCTGCCCTGTGGCATTGTTAATCAATTTATTTCTGCTTTTCTTTAGGAAAGATAGTTCTGTTGCCAATCATGTGCGAGGGATGGATTAAGTTGGATAACTTCTTTGATTTGAGCTGGTTGATGATGAGAAATGGTTAGCGAGTATTGATCAATTAATCGATTAATTGCTGTTGATTTTCGATTGACTTGTGTGGTCTAAGCTGTCTCTCTCCTTCTTTAAACAATGTTTTAAACCTTCTTTAGGCATACGTACATATGTCAATGAGAATGCATGAGGGCTCCCAGTGCATTGTGGGTCACGTGAATTCAGGATCGCTGCTTGTGGATAAGGCAGGAACGGTTTAAGCAACTCCGAACTCGAGGAAAAATTTCTACTCGGCATTATAGTCCTCAATATGAAGAAAATTGAAATGGAAGCAGTGGAAATTATCATGCTTACTTGAAACTATGCCTTTTATCGTGCATAAATCACAAAAAAAACTGGTAGAAAAAGTTGAGAGCACCCTCTTTTCCCTCAGTTTCTGGCCAAGTGTTATGATCGAGCCCTTTTTGCTGTATCAAGCACTCACGCTTTTTTTTCAATGTTTATTAGTTTTAAATGTCTTCCTCGGCTTAAATTTTGTCAAATTTTGTAATATGTAATTGATTGTGATAGTATTTGTGTTGTTATTAGGTATTCATTTTCAAAATGGTTGCTAGCACTTTTGTATGAGGCGTGAAAATTTCATTTAGAGAACTAACAGCCTCTTGACACTAGAACCTCTGAACTTTCCAACCCCACCAAAACCGCGGCATGGGACTATTTTGTCCCATTCACAAAATACGTTGATCTTGTTACGTTTAAGTGTAATTGACGGTTTTTTGTGGTTTGTGTGAACAAAAAACGTGTTTAGGTAATGTTTAAAACGTTTTATTAAGTATAACTAGGAATGCAGTAAACTTATTTTGACAGCAAAAGTGTTGTTTGTCAAGAGGGGCGCTGCGCCGGGCAGAGGTGACGCGGCCGGCGCAGTGCACAGATTATTCCCTTCTGCGCTTCTAACTGGCAGAATAACGGTATCTGTGCATCGATCCCCTTCGTAATAAACTGTTATCATGCTAAATACAAAATAAGTGTACAAAAAAAACTGAAATTGTATGTTTTCCCCGTATGGGACAAAAAAGTCACATCCCGCGGTTCTAGGTAAATCGTCGTTTTTCTCGCGAACCAAATATCGCACAATATTTTCGGTATGACCATTCGAAAGAGCATACAAAAATGAGTAAAATTCAGTAAATTTCAAAGTGATCAAACCACTAGTACATGAATGGCAAACATTTGCAAAGGGCGATGGTACAAAAAAGTCCCGTCCGCGGTTCTAGTGTTAATGGTCGAAGCATTTAGGTTTTACCAGCAGGTGTATACGAATGGGGTCGTTCGCTCAGACACGGAATTGTTAAAATAATTCTATCAACGGGAGGGAAAGATAAATTGTGACAAAAAAGAAGAGCTCCATTCTCTCGTAAATTTCATAGGAAAGAACGCGAAAGTTTCCCCTGCCCACTTTTTCATGAGTTGATGACGTCGTTATCGTTTCGGCTCATTTCACTCGTTCAGGGAGACCCATCTCATCAAGTGAGGGAATCGCTCACTAGAGCTTAAAAAGCAAAGAGCCGTCGAGGCCCGTGCACGAGTCGAGTGTCGGAGAATAGCGAATCCCAACTCGCTCGGAAGGACTTCATGACGGACGCTCAGCTAGAAATTTGCTTCGGGGAGGAATTGGGTGCCATGTGCGGATCTTCGTATGCAAGCCGCCTCAAAAGGCGGGGGGTGTTAGGACACCAGCCGTTTACGTATAAAAAGGAAATACTCCAACAGAGTTCCTCCTATAATTCATTAAGTCCTTAATTGTTCGGAGGAAAAACATATTTCGATACCTATCCCTTCGGAAAAATATTTCTCTTAATTTATCGTTTCTATCCAACCTGGAAAATAGTGTGGTTCTTGTATGATTTTCTCCTTGTCACTCTAAAAAAAATATCCATTCTCAATTGCACAAGCAATCTAAGCCAAGCGCGTAACCTCCGAGTGTCAAGCGGCTACCAGCCAAATTCGTTTAACATCTGTGTAACGCTTTATGTACACCCTTAGCAGTTTTTGACAAATCGTGCAGCTTTCCTTTATATTTTATTCAGTTCACGGATTAAGTCTTTCTGCGCCGGATCCCATAAATGTTCGCTGCACATTTCAGGTGTGGCCGGACGAGTGCGAAGTAGCACCTCTCTCTTACTTTTTCGTCCGAAAACCTTCCCACAACACGCTTGACGAATCCTAGCTTCTTCCAGGCTTTACCACAAACATTTCTTATAACAGTAGTCTTTTTGAATTCCTACTCATCGGAAAATAATGAATTAAACTACAAATATCGTTTGCATTATGGTGAAATTTATGGTCATCATTGTTTTCTTCCGAAACGGCTTTGGTTGTAATAGCTTGGTCTACACGGGAGTTTGTTTCCGAAATCCGCATGCTTTTTCAAAAATTGTATTCTCTAGGAGTTTGGCAGCAGTACTTAATATTATCTCATTTTGAGCGAATTTCAGGTCTGAGGGCCTAATGTCAGTCCACACCTTTCAGTGGTTGAAAGGCTGTCAGTGGCCTAGGGGTGGTTGTTTCCCAAAGGGGAAATGTCACGGAGATGTGTTACCGCAAAGGGAAAGAATTCCGGGGGAAGGGGGGAGTAGCTGGACCCCCCAGAATCACCTCTCCCTCCCCGGCTACGTGCCGGTTTCTCGACGTCAACTTATTTGCAATAGGTTCAAGCTCATAGAGTATTCGCCGCGAATTATATCGAAAAACGGAAAGCCTTTATATATTTTTCGTACTCTATCACAGTCGACATTAGAGCCTGAATAACACGATAATTATTTTCGTCACCCAGAGTGATAACTCCAGCGATAGGTTTTCGGGACCGAAAAAGTGATCGTTTGATGCATCATTGTTTTGAATAACTCGCCCATCTTTTGCTACCCTTTTTCCATCACTATTTCTGTCCCTTTTCTGCTTCACTGCGTGCCTTGCTTAAACTCGTTCCACTGAATACCCACCGCGGCGTTACTATCGCGCAACACCGCCGTACGTTCTGATTGGCAAGAAGTCGGCATAAGCAGGGGCGGTTCCAGGATTTTTTCCGGGGGGTGAGAGGCGCAATGGTCATAATCTTCTCATTACTTGAGTTTAAATACAAGATATACACAACAATATCTGTGCGAAATATTCTCCCTATTTTAACATGAAAGTTACTAATATGAAATTCAATTATTGAGACTCCGTTATAAAAAAACGAACGTAGTGATCACCGTAAAAAAATTTGTAAATTTTTTAAGCGTCTGGGGGGAGGGGGGGGGGCACGTGCCTCCCCTAAAATCTGCCTATGGATGTAAGCGAGGGCTTCAGTGACAGAAAGAGCGACGTGTCGAGACTTGGAAAAAGCGATGGTAAGGCTGGCCATGGCTGGACTCAACTCTGAAAATGATAGTGTGGCTCAGGCCTTATTAAAAATTGGTGAAACACCCCGTTCGGATATTCTGCATAAACATATATTTTCCCTCTAATAGAATTGCCGCCATGTTTACCTGAGGATCGAGATGAAACTTGCTATAGTGATTGGAATCGTACGCCTCCTCTAAAATGTGTTGGGTCTTCGGAGGACAACACCACTATTATTGGGAAAAATCTATCGGCATCCGAATGGTTTACGTACAGAATGTTAATGCATCATTCCATTGTAATCGTCAGCACCAATCATAGGCATTTTGATGCATTCTTGAAGTTTATTGGCAAAGCCTAATCAATTCTCTGTAGACCAGGGGCGCAGCTAGGAATTAAGGCTGGGGGGGGGGGGGGGGGGTTAGGTGCAACTATAATACCGGGGTGTGTGGGGTTATGGTATACCCACCATGATAAGCGGTATGTGCGAGATTAATAAATTGCGGAATTTTAAGATAAATGGTTCAAAACGGTGAGTTTTACGGCTTTCTGAGGGGTATTTTATTCATCCTTGCACTATTGTATTAGTAATATCGATTTAAGTAAAATGGATTAAACGTAAAAATTTCTCTGAGCTCTGGGGGGGGAGGGGGTTATCCCCCAAAACCACCTCGCTGCACCACTGCTGTAGACATATATGTACTGTACAGTTGCCGTCTTACACTGAGGCGTCAATCCAGTGTTGGATTCCCTAACTACCACTTAAATGACCATTTTGACCATATCTCCAACCCAAACATAAAAGTTTAAAGGGAACAAATTTAATTTGACTGAAAATTGGTCGCTAGTGGGGCCAAATTAATGAGTATGTATGTCAGTGGTCTAAGTTGAAATGGCATTCCCCGTTGTCGATTCATCGCTCGGTTTGAATAGTAGTAGGTACTTGTGGTGAATTCGATACGTTCCACTGTCATGCTCTCGCGCGTGATTCATTGAACTCATTCGGATTGAGGTGCTCAATTTTTATTTATTTTCTCATTTCAAGAGGGAGTGAACGCTAATATATATGTGCCCCAGAGTACATGTCGGCAATTTTGGCATACATTTCAAACCAGCTTGCCATCATGTTATAAGAAGACCAAAAAAATACCGTTGTTATTTATTTCGTAAATGTGATTTTTACGTGGAGTCCTCTTTATCTATTTACATCCTTCTGCTGAGCATAGAAATTTCTGGACTGTGATTACAAGATTCATGCTTCATTATAGGATAATTACAAGCCACAGTGAAATGCTTCCAAAATCCTCACTGTAACATAATACGAAATTTCTTCAGAGGCCCATCACTATCCACGATAGGTACTCAATCATTTCCATGATCTAATCCGAGGATAGACATTTGAACTGTTATTATAAGCGGTCGCCAATCGTTTAATTAGCTCTTTCACAATTTTTTAAAAGCTACATTTGATTGTGATAGACTTAGACAAATTGTAATTCCCATATTTTTCCGTTATTTGATCCGTCGCACTGTGGTCCCAAATCGGATATCGCCGGACTTAAGTCCAAATAGCTTTTTTTATAAAAAAAATAGATCATCATCATAAGCCAACAATCGTGAGATTTTTTTGACGCAGCCCTCCATTTCACTTTCCTATTTTCTAGCCATTTCATAGTCACGTATTTCTTAATTTTTTATATACTTAATAACCTTTCCTATGTAACTTTTTTTGTAAATTCGGTCGTGTTTGAATCTCTGAATCTAGGTAACGAGTGAGACGTATGAGAAATGACTTACTATTCCTTAATCACCAAAGTCTGTTCAAAGTTTCAAGAAACTATCACTATAGTGATAGATATCTATAGATAGGCTATTTTGGACTTTTGCCCGGCGATTTTCGATTTGGGAACATTGTGCGTCATCTACTTTTCGAGCTACTCTCGAAAAAATATTGCTGACTCAGCCCTATCGCCGATGATTTGGTGACATCACGAACTCGATGCCAAGCGGGTTACCGCTCCTCAGATACTGCTCGGCCTTGTGCGTTGGCCTCGCGCGGTTCGTTGTTATTTGCACTCTAGCGAGTGATTCTATCCCTCAATACAACCTGATCGAGTCAATTAACCCGAGCCCAAATGACGTCATCCACTCACGAAAAGTGGGCGGCAAATTTTGCGCTTTCGAATCCCAAACTTTCGAGAGAGTGTTTGAAAAAGAAATCATTTTCGCTGTAACTTTATCTTTCCCGTCCGTCGACCGAATTCCTTAATTCAGTTGTTCCTTCGCTTCTCGTTGAAGGACCTTTTCAGGGTTTCTATGTGTGCCTGCCGATAATCGCTGTGAACATTTTAGTATGTGAAAAGTAGAATGCAGCTTTCACTTTTTTAAATTTAAACCGTCCATAAATTTTCATATCGATTCGGAAATCAAGTCCGCTGTGTGCTTAGGCTAAATAATGTCTGTGACCTCAAAATCAATTGCTTGACTTAATGCCGCGTGTCCTTTGTGGAAATATTTTCCGATGGATCTGGGTTATAGCGCTCATTCCTAGGAATTGAATCCCAGACCCATTAGGAAAAAATAACATTTTTGACGGACCTAAAGACGCACGCATGTAGCTGGTGTTTTTCGTGTGACTTATGCTCTTCTGAGAGTGCCGTTTGATATCTTGCAAAAGGTTGTATTGGTTCGGAGTATTTCCACGGGCTTTCTGTTTGCACAAACTTTTTCTTGTGCTCAAAAATTTTAATGGTGAGTGGGTAGTAGCCTTAAGTAATAGTTTAATTGAATTTACTACTTTGGAAAGCCTTAGATTGTTTTCTTATAATATCTAAGAAAAGGCTTGACGCAGCAATGCAAGAACCTACCGAGTTACTGCCGAAGACGTGTCTACAGTGATCTCCAAGAGGTGAAAAAGTACTTTAGAACACCCAGGCAAGTTTGCATCAAATGCACTAACACTATCCTAAAAAACCCGAGGTAAAGTAATGGTAATGGTCAAAAGCTATTATTTATAAATCGTAGTAAGTATTTTTTTTATTCTTCATTGATTTGAACTCGTGCTTATAAATATTACTATGAGGGGCTAAATTAATAGAGCAGTCTTAGAATCAACGCGAAAAAAAATTCTTAACATGCCTACGCTAACTTCTTCATATGACTGAACGTACAGCGCTGTCTGTGGTAAAGGGTCCCTCTTTATTCGTAAATAATGCTTAATTGCTTATCCTGTCGGAAATAATTGATGTCGTCCTCTTATATTAGCCGCTTTTTCGTTCCATTTGAAAGTTAGGTGTGGAGGAAGAGGGCGGTGGGAAGATAAACTCGTTTATAAGAATAACTCGTATCGTATCGCCGTTGGTGTTGGTGGGCTCAAGTCTTCCTGAGCTGACTATGAGGCCATGGATTCGAATTCCATGTTTCAATTTTTCTTTAAGGATACGGATGTATGTTGCTTTTCTTCTTTTTTTAAATGGTTGATTGGATTAATTAATCCTAATTTCGCCGGTACAATGAATGCACGTAAAGAAATACCAATGTTGACAATGTGACTCATCTTCATGTGTGTCAATAAGGCGCAGTGACCCTATTTAACATGCTCTTTTTTCTTCATGTATCTCTTCGTGATCGCATTACTCCTCGAGATTAATCGCTTGGCTTGAGACAAATAACTTTTTATAAGTATAAGAAATTATTTTATTATCCATTTGTATTTTCGAAGTAAAAAATGTAAAAATAAATATTTGATTTGTATTTTGTTTTGAGCGCCCGTCTCGGAATGCGGAAATATTTACGAATAATTTATTTGAAAGGCTGATTTTATCAGACCATTGAAACATTTAATCCATTTGATCGTATATTTTCATTTTATTATTGGGCAGGTTTAGTCGGACTTACGTTTTAACCACTTTTTAAAGCGCTAGGCTCTTGTCAATTTCAAATCTTACCGATACTAATTTCTTTCTGGAATTAAGTGAGATAAATGTTGGACTTTTGATAGCATTTTTTTCTAGACAAGTCCTCTATCTTCTAAGTGCCTTCAGTCCGAAATGACACTTCACCTTTTTAATCAAGGAATTCCGCGGCGGAAACGAACAGGTTAGGAATGGGATGGGGTGCATTGAAATCATCCACATATATTTAACATGTAACATTTTTATTAATAAATGATTGGTATGCACAGTAAAATCACAAATTTATGCATTAAGATTCCTTAAGACATAATAACATATACCTTATGAGCTACCATTTATGTGGTAGACAAACATTAAAGGCATTAAATAACATTTATTGTTGAAAAAAATAATTACCATTATATGTAACAGAGAAGCGGATTTCAGTACTAAGCTATCGTAGAGAAAGGAGGAGTAGATAGCTACGCTACCAGTAGTACAATCGGCTGAGAAAGGGAGAGATGATGTCACCTGTTCGTTCTTTGGTTATATACAGTTAATTAAGATTACAACCAAATATCACAATTTAACTAACAGGGACCACCTTTTTGACTTTACACATCTTAATATCATAAGCTGACGTATATCACAGAGTGCTGACTGACGCAAGAGAAATGTTTAGCTAATCCGGAAAATATAGTCTTCTGTAGTGTTAGTCTTTGTAAGTGCTTAAGAGAACCCTCTCTACTGAACATTATTATAGTTCTACCAGTCATTAAAAAAGGCTGTAGATTCACGTTGATACAACGCATGTCAGCCTATTTATCAGTTCGTACATTTCTTTGGTTATAAATAATTTAAAAAAATCCCTAAAAATAGAGTGAGGAAATAGATACATAGAGATAATTTCCAATTTCAAGACTTTTTCTTTTAGCCTACATTATAGAGCAGACATGTTTAGGGCATTAAGACCGTAACATTGAACATCTGCTATCAAGGTAATCGTTGAGTGTTAGTTCGCGCAAGTGAATTCAACCTCTACCTACCACAATTCACTCTTGTTTTGTCGAGGAATCAATCCTCGGCAAAATAATATAATTATTAAGACAATGTTATTTTGTGCTGCATACTTAGCAAATCGAATTATTCCATTGGCTTTGAAAGCCGGGCAATTCGTAAGTGGTAGCACCTAGCATTGTATTATCTTGAAATTAATTAAATTAAACGCAACAAATAAATATAGATAACTAAATATGACGGCTGTTACGGTGTCAGCCGTTGAAAAACAAACGCCTCGAGTTCACAGTTTGTTAGAAATCCGTTGGCGGCGTCTTAAAAGGAACTCTCGTAAGCTATTTACAGCTCCCATGCGAATTTATCCGGCTCGGAAATCGAGGGGTAAATGCCGGCAGCGGTTTAGCCCTCCATGGTATCTCTTAATCAAAGGCAAATGCAGAAAGATCCCGTCATTCGTCAAATCTCACGTTTTTCCTATTCCTTAATGCCTTAATTGAACCCGTTGAACGGCGTTTTTAATTCCCTATATTAGGCGATGACCAACTTTTTGGCGAACCTATATGTCGGCTATGAACTTAGAGAACTGCCCTTTGGCGGTTCACAAAACCCTGATGATTTCTGTTTGTTTTTATATAAATAATGGATGATTTTGTTTGTCTCCTCATCGGACCTTTTCGAAAATGAATTTGTAAGTGTCTTCGGGCAGAGCGAGGTTGCCGATCTTGACGCTGTAGTCCTCTCCAGGGACCGGCACCAAGTTGTACTGCTCGAGGACCGTGCCCAGCACGATGAAAGACACGTACTGCACCAGCTTGTAGCCCATGCACGACCGCCGGCCGGCTCCGAAGGGCAGGAAGTGCTCGGGCTTCTTGAGCCTCAGCTGACCTTCTGACCCCGCGTCCTTGACCAAGAACCTCTCGGGCTTGAAGGCCTCTGGCTCGTCCCAGAGTTCAGAGCTCATGTTGAGGTCGTAGTTGTTGAGGAAGATGAGTGTGTCCTTCTCCACTCGATATCCTATTGAAAAAAGAAAGAATATCATTAGTAACAGCGTTCTTTCAATACAGCCAACACTAATCAATGAGTGAAATTAAAAGTTTTTTGAAGGAGGATGATGTGAAAAATAATCTATTTCTTCTCGTTTTATAATGTCCCTGGCATTCTGGATTAGTCTTTTTTTAGTATGAGTGATTCTATTTTTCGGTGTCAGAAATTTCCAGTTTGGAATAAAGAATTTCTACGTGGAAAGAATTGCAAATTTCCAATCTTTTAACGTCGGATTGCGACGGTACACAGTAGCAGTGCATCTTAACTATTCTCCTGATGAAACTGTTTTAAATAGAGGAATATTGAAAATCATTCTGGTGTACATGATGGAAAAGTTCCATCACCTAGTTAATGGTACCCTAAGTCATAGATTAAAGGAATAGATCATCAGCATTCGAACTCACCTCCAATAGTGCTGTCCTTGTTAGCGACGTGAGGGACGATTGGCGATGAGATGAGCCTGATTGCCTCGAACACGATGGCCTCCGTGTAGGGCATGTTGGTTCGGTCGGAGAGGCGGAGCGGCCTCTTCTCGCCTCCCAGCGCCTGCCGCATCTCCGCGCGCACCCTCGTCTGCACCTCCGGGCGCGTCGACACGAACGCCAGCACTTTGATGAGCAGGTTGCCCACGGCCGAGTGACCGCCGATGATGTCCTCCAGGGCGAACAGGGCCGTGTCCCACGACATGCGCGGCTCGGCTCCCGACCGCACGTGGCCCACGAGCGCGCCCACGTAGTCCGTCTCCTCGGCCTCCTCCCCCGCCGCTTGCCGCGCCTCCCACTGCTCCGTGCGGCCGCCGACCAGGGCGTCCATCATGAAGCCGCGGATGCGGTGGGACCAGGCGGACAGCTTGGCCAGGTGGCGCCCGTGCAGCGGGAGGAGCCAGGGGAGGAAGTCGGCGGCGTAGCCCTGGTTCACCTCGTGGAAGATGGCGTCGAAGTCGGTGACCATGCGGGCGAAGGCGGGATCGGCGCCGTCCTCCGCGAACCGCTTGCCCGCGAAGTACGAGGTGAACACGTTGGCCACCGCCTGCAGGATGAGGGGCTTGGCGGCGGCGGGGGCCCTGGCCGGGGCCTCGCTTTGGGCCTTGGGGCCCTCGTCCTCGTCGTGGGTGGTGGTGAGGGCGGAGGGGCCCGAGAGAGATCGGCGAAGGAGGGCGGCGACCCCCAGGGCCAGCTTGGAGGCGTTGTCGAAAGCGCGGGATCTCTTGTTGGTGGTGTTGTTGTTGTTGGCGGTGGTGTTGGTGGATGCCGTCTCGATGCGTCTCAGGAGCGACTGCATCTCGTTGGCGAGGATGGTGTCGAGCACGTGGAAGCGGGCGGAGAAGGCCCGGGGGAAGGTGTGGCCCTTGAGCATGTCCCGTCTCAGCTTCTGGACGTCGGACCAGTTGCAGAAGGCAAGAGCTACGGGAGAAAGGAGAGAGAGTACGGTTAGAGCGGCAGAGACAGTTTTACACTCCTAGAAATAGTTCGTCATTGACCGATATCACTTGTCAGACGATAGGAAAAGTTTGTTTTTGTTGCAATATTGACGCAGAGAGGTCGGGTTGACATTCCATTTTTAACGATATGGGCGCAGTCATCCTTGCACGGCACAATGCTCGTACTTGAACCAATATTTACCGCGATCTAATTGAGACAGAGGTCGGCACATAGTGAAAATTTGTTGAGAGTCCAGCGTTATATTATTATTGCAAGTATTACAATTTTCCGAGGAAGAATAAGCCGAATAAATTAAGGTGAGTTGGCTGGAGTGAATATATCCCTAGACAAGAATTCCAAATGCCAGTTAAAGTTGGAAGGAAAAAATGACCAAGGCCGTTAGCCATTGCCCTCGGCGAGTTAACGCATATTCTCTTCCCTGTTGATGACTGCCCAAGGCAATCGAAAAACCGCTGTCGGAGATATTTATATTTCCAAGTTTCATTGACATTTGGATTTCCTATCTTTGGAAACATTCAACATTGAAATATCACTACAGTTTTTTAAAATTTGACTCAATATTACATGCCGTAGATTGCACAGTGGACACTTACAATTCTCTTTGTCGCCGCAGAAGAGCTGGTGGTAGCGCCGGAAGTCAGGCCGTCCGTCAAAGTGTCCGCCCTTGGGCCCCAGCAGCACCTCCCTCACGGCCTCGGCGCCGTTGACGACGACGCACTTGACCGAGCCGAGGGCGAGAGACGCCACGGGACCGAACTGGCGACCGATCACGCCGAACGCCTCGTACGGGACTTCGTAGCCGGAGAGCAGGTGAAGGGAGCCGAGCAGGGGCAGGCCCTTGGGTCCAGGGGCCTCGGGGGCGTCGACGCCGCCCTCCAGGGCCTTGCGCTTCTTGCGTCGCTCCTCGGAGGCGGCGAGGCGGGCCCTCAGCGCGTCAACCAGGCACATGAGGGTCAGGATGACCACTCCGGCCATCAGCAGGTGAGTGATGTTGCCCGCCAACTCCATCGCTGTAGCTTGCAGATCGCTGGTCAAGGATGTCTCGATCGTTCAGTCGACGGTGTCCTTCGCTAATCTCGGGGATGAGGGCTCCGGCGTGCTTCTGGATGCGAGGGGAGGGAATGAGGAAGCTTCTGGTTGGACTCTTATCGCTGTTCTCTCAAACGCACGGCACGAACTCCGATCCGAAAAAAATGAATATTTTTCTCGAAAAGTTAGATCGTGGTCGGGCGAGTTTAAGGAGACGCGAGACGACTGGAAACTCGGAATGGAGACCGACGTTTCCCTCTTTAAGGCGACTTCCTTCCGACTCTTGTCTCGAGCGATGTGGTAAGAAGGACGCGAAAGCTTTCCTTTACTCCGCCTCTTGTCCTTCCTGGCTCGACAACTAGGACTGGGCCGCGGCCCCAGCTTATATACCCGCGGTGGGCCACCCCTCCCCCAAAAGGGGGATGAGGTCCCCCAACTACATCTGCTGACCAGAATCCTGATCCTGCGAGTGGGCAGAGGGGAGGGGGGTCGCCTTTTTTTCTTCCCTCTGTGGCTGAATTGATTCAGAGCCCGCGATACATTATGGAGTGACTTCTTTTCTTCTTCTTCCTACTACTGCTCTCCCCCCTTCCCTTCTGCCTCCTATCAAGATGTTGGCGGTGGGAGCGATATGTGGGGCGAAGCGGGGGGGCCGCCGCTCCCTTCGTGCTCGACCACGCGAGCGAGTGATTTGAATGGGGGCCGTTGCGAGTTCGCCCCCCGCCCAACAAGCCCACAGTGATCGAGCCTCGAAGGCCCCGTAATGAGAAGACAGCAATCCGCGAAGATTGCCGCCGCGGCGGCAAAGTGCGACGTGTTTCCCCGGGCTCCTCGCCCCAGCACCCGTGCTACGGAAGTAGGCAGAGTGCGCGCATTTTTCGAACCAGTTTTAAGTGTGCTTCCCGGGAACAGCGCCGTAAGACGCGCGAGTGAAATGCAAAAGTGCGATTGAGTGAATGTAGGTGCGATGCCAATCTCCGATCGTGCTTCGACCGTGCAATACCACTCCGTGTTGTTCTACTCCATTTTTCAAGTCAGAGGAACACTGTCTCTTTTAATATTCCTCCCTCTCGACTTCTCGTGTTCTGCCTCTCTCTGGTGACGGATTACACGCGTAAAACTATGATTTCATCGTGAAATTTTGAGGTGAAATGAGTAGACTTTTATCAACAATTGCCTTTTCATCAAAGATAAGAAAATGCATCTGAGAAAATCTTGGGAACGATTTTTAAATTCAAGATAAAGGCAAAAGTTGACATGGGTCTACTCTAATCCCCGAAAATTTCATGTTTAAATTATAAGTTGTATGCGTCCAAAGAAATACGGTCGAACAGGAGGCATGCCTTCATATTAAGAGCATCAAACTCACTTAACTGGTCGTATTGTTTTTTTTGGTGACGCATTATTGCGTTAAGACTTACGATATCATTTCAAAAATTTCTGAGCAGATGTATCGAGTGAACCCCGCACAGAATTTACCCTTCATCTCACAAATCAAAATCTGCCCTCCGTGAAAGTACTGAGGTTAACTTTTAATATTCAAGACGCAGGAAAATTCTGACCAGGATCATCTCTACATATTCTGAAAATTTCAATATGATAGCTTAATTTTTAAGTCGGCGATATGACACGAAGACTGACCGGTCGGGTTGCAGTGATGCGCCTTCTCAATTTAAAATGTCACTTCATGATAGTCGTCTCTCCGATTCGAGAATTGATTCGTACTTTATCACTTTTCATGGCGCTTCTCTAGTGGGCCAAACTTTGCATATCTGCTTGTTTTCTTCATCGTTATATCACATTATTTTAAGAGGAAGATATGTCCATCAATACCGGTCGTATTTTGTCTTTTTCGGCGATATATATTACGCCTTTAAAAATTTCGCTATCGTATCAAAATTTTCTGAGCATCCAGAGTTAATTTTTGTCAACATTTGTTCGTATTTCAAATATTAATAGTCAGAATACTCTGTCTAAAATTTTCAAATTTGAAATACAGTTGACCAGTGTCCTGTTATGAAACCTAATAATATCAAGATTATTGAAAAGTTTTTAAGCGAGTAATGTATCACGAAAAATACCGATCGAGCGGCTGTGAACATCAGATGGTCTGGGAATTATTTTGTAAAAAATGAAGGTGTCAGAATGATTGCTCTGTCGAGAGTTAGCCATGATAACATATTTGTAATCATTTAAATCCTGAATTAACCAATATATGTCTTCTTCCTTGTATATGTCTCTTCAGAATTTTGCTTCAGACTTTATTCAAACATGTCGTTTTCGTCATTTTTGTGAAATTCGTGGGTCAAACTAGCAAATTTATGACATTCATTTGGGACCAATCGTGCGTTCTATGATACAGAAAACTCTATGATACATTCATGAAGTTGAGTAGGTATTTTCAAGTCATTTAGAGGTGTGTCTTGTTCTGTTCCACTGTGTTGAATTGCCAAATTAACCAAATACGATTTTGTAACTGTCCTAGGAAAAAGTTTTGCGCTTGACCCTTTTTTGTTTTTTTTTAGATGAGTACATTCCAAAGTAAATTGGTGATATTAAATGAAGTTATATTCATAAACTTTTCTATGATCTAAGTAACTGTGATCTAGTAATTGTAAAAAGAAGGCTAGTGAAGACTCTGGAGTGTAGGGCTTTATGGTGTGGAAATATAGGCTCTGCGGAAAGAGGAGTAGAAAATAATAATAGCTAAGTGAGTAAAAATATAATAAATAGAGGAATGAATTGGATGGGGATGAAAAGCAACGAAGAAGTGGTAGACATGGTGGGCAAGGAGAGTAAACTTTTAGTGGTGGCTCAGAGGATACAGAGGGTCTTGGTTGAGGGAACATTGATGGGGAGTGGATGTTGAAAACATTGTTATTGGGAAAATTATTGGGTACGTGGAGACGGGGATGAGATGAAACTAATGCATGCACAGGCATTATTGTGAATTGAAAAGGGAAGTTAAGCGTGGGAATGGGGACCAGCTGGGGTGATTTGCTGAGTGCTTTATGTAAACCTATCAGGATTGGTAAATGCCATTAATAATACTGATGCTAATGAAGTTTGCTTATTAGTAGCATCAGTTTTGGATGTTGTTGAGTGATGTTTACTAAGTTTTTAGAAGGATGTATCCCAATCATCAATTCATTTTGGTATATCTTACTTAAATATGGTGCACATGTTTTTCTTGCAAGTGAATTATGTTTTGTGGTATAATGGACTCAATTAATTTAATTTTACATGTATTGAAATAACCATTTGGCAATTATTAAACTCAAGATTATTTTATAATTGTATTATTATTATTAATTAATTTCAAATTGTGGAATTTTCTCTTGTTTTTCATTGCACAATGCTCTTGTTTACTTATAGTGCTCATCAATTGCTTACAAGCTCACAGACGATGCAATATTCACAAATCCATTCTTCTCATTTAGAGCTGAAGCTAAGGTATTTCCTCAATTTCCCTGCAAAGGTTTTGGCTCTGTAACACATAAATTTTGTGAGATTCCTGTCTCTTCATCTCAGTTTGTTGACTTAAAGGGACAGCATTTACAAAAGACATCCTGATTTTATATTCATAATGAATCTAATGCCTCGTTTCCACCTTTCTCTTGTGGAATTGAGTGGGGTCACATCATGTTGTGAAAACAGTAGCAGAGGTTAGAATTGTATCCCCAGTTAGCTTACTACCAGCTGTTAATGCAGGTGAACAATCTTAATGCAAACACTTTATGCAAACACCAGGTTCTCCCCTTATGACCTCCCATGCTTTCTCTCATTATTCCAGAACTCAATTCAAATATGTAGTTTTATTAATTCCAGTCTAATTTCTCGAAAGCAAGTTACACTGGTTAAAGAATTAAACACGATCTTGGGAAACTTTGTGGTATTATTGTGAACACCGGATGAGGACGCTAATACGTTGAAACCCGGGTCATGTTCTTGTTTTTATTTATGTGGTTTAGTAAAAGTTTCCTCACGTAATAAAGTTTACGCTGGTTAAATTAGTATCTTTTTGGAACTTCAATCAGGTTACCCAGCATTCTCTAACCATTGTTAAGTTTGTGTTGTGGAAAGAAGACAATGTGACCACCTGTATACATGTACTCTTAAGTTAGAGCATTCCTTTCCTTTAAGGGGTATGGCACAGTAAACACTGTCCTCCACCACTACATTCACATTTCACTGTACTAAAGGAGAATGTTTGTGATATTATCACTACTGAAGGTCTATTGGTATTGTCAACATTTTCTGCTCCCCACTTGGGTTGGTATAATGTTGGAAGATAATGTGTGTTGCACCATCCTTTTACACATAATCAACCTACCAGTTTTGGAATAATTATTTGAAATGCGATGAATCATTTTTCCATCATCCTTGTCTGTATTCATTCCTGCTCTGAGTTTCCTCATCAGTTTGGTTTAAAGGCTAATGCTCCTCAGTGTTCCACGAACTCATTGCTCTCTCTTTATCCTATACCTATCATTGCTTACCTATTATCCTTCCCTATATCTCAAACTTCAACATTTTTTCCCCCCTCAGAACCCACTCCATCCACTCCCTCTGCTCTTCCTCATCTCCTCCAAAAGTTTCCTTCCCTTGCACACCATCTTCTCTCTCCATCTGTTTCACTTCCATTCTCTCTCAAAGACACACCTCTAATTCTTCTATCCTATCCTCGTATTTCTTCCTCAACATCCACCTTCTCACTCGAACGAGAGAGATCTCAAGAAGGAAAAAAAATAATATAAATAATTTATTTTTCCAGTGTCTTCTTTTTTTCCATTGCAAACAAAAGTTTGCTGTTGTTATTTTGATTTCTTCATGTGGTCTATTGTTTTCTTGATCTCTTTTTACGCCTCTGTGCATTTGACCTCATGCGCTTAGGCATCCACCACACTTCCCACCCCATTCGTTCATCTGCCTATTCCCCCTCCCTCCTTTCCTTGCGCCCCCTTCCACTATATCTCCATTCTGGTCACATTTCTTGAAAAGTTGGTCTATTTACATGGGTTCATTTTGTACATTTGCAACATTAATTGGGTTGATCATCGTCCTCAAACCCTTGTAACTACTCTATTCTGGAAATAATGGATTAGAAGACGGAAGTTTGGCCTCTTTTTTATAGTTCTGGCTGTCCTGCTGCTACATTTTTATTGGTCACATCTATTTTTTGCATGGCAAATGTTAAAAAATCCACTACAACTTCAGGCCACTATCGTCTGCATTGCCATCATCTTCAACTTCTTTATCAACATCATTATCTGCAGATGACAATGAACATTGAAACGAGGGTCATGAATAAACATTCAACAGTGAAATTTACATACTTTTTATCCTTTGCAGTGAATGGAAAATTTCATATTATTACCCTGTTGCCATTTATTTGCCAAATTTTCTTTTCTTTGCATTGCTGAGGCTATTACCATTATATCTACTGAAGTATTTAACTTAATTAATCATCAAGGTTTGCCGTATTTGTTTGACATGGTAGCAACTGTCCATGGCCAATATTTTTGTACCTTGATAAGCAATGTCATTCCCCAGCTTACTCTATTCCTACTCTCGAATGGCTATAATCGGCTCCACAATGGTTCAGAATTTTAACATGGAATGGCAGAGTGGCGCAGCAACCACACAGATCCGGCTGCAGAAAGATATATTCTGAGAACTAAATTCAATGCAAAGGAAAGTTGTGTGTTTCATCAAAAAATACTATGAATGAAGAGAGTGTGTGGCAAAGCCTGAGCAAAAAATAGGGCTGGGAGCTAATAGAGACTTTGAGGCTATGGGCTAGGTTTAGATTGATGGAGCAATTAAGAACAGAATTCTTTTAGAGTGACACAGGGAACATCATATTAAAGCGGTATTTTCTTTCCTGTTCTGACCAAAATGATGAAATGAGAGAGGTACTTTTAAATGGCATAAAAAAGATACATATATATATATATATATAAGTATTACACCTGTCACCACCAACCATTCTATCCTCATTTTTGCTAACCCTTTTCTCTATTCTCTGATTCAGTAGGTACCCATCTCCGTCATTTATGGGTGTGCAAGATGGAGCTTAGTTTGAAAAAAATATGTTGTTAATGGCATTGTGAGTGGAAACCAGAGTTTCTAGTTTAATTGGCTATGTGAAAGTCTAGAGGGGTGTTGAAGAGCTGATTTTAATGATTGTGTGGGAAGTACAACGTAATTTGTAATAAGAAATGGGGAGAAAGTGATTGGAAATGAGATAGCATGTAATTTGGAGGAAGCTGCTAGGGTATTCACTCCCACTTCCTGTTCCTGTATTCCGTAATGCAGCTTCATTTTTTTGTGTTTAAGTTACAAATCACAATCATGATTAATAAACAAGTAATTTTACTAAAAGCACTTAAAGAAATGGAGGAACCTGAATATTTTCCCCTCATATGGCATCACCTTCACCAGCATTTAAGGTCCATATTGTGGGTTCATGTTCATAGTGATGGTATTGCTTTCTATATCCAAGCAAAGATAAAGAGGGGCTAGATAAAGATAATTACTGCTATCACTTTTCAAGTTGAAGCTTTCTGTGTATGGCCTCTATCATGCTAAAATTGAGGGCATTTTTTGTATCCATGTCAAAATTGAAACCAATGATAATATCTCACAAAAACTTATACTTCAAAACAATGTGATATAAGGAATTATTCAATTCTGAACACCAGCACAATCCTACGCACCGGAGTTGTTTTTATAAATTAAAGCACAATGACTGTGATGACACATGTTACATGGGCAAAATAGAGGATTCATAAGCAGTACCAAGAAGTAATGGTTAAGTTTTATGGTTTGTGATGATGAATGCTGTTTCACAAAGCATGTAAATGACTAGTCATTTTTGTAATTTTTGAGCCGCTATTTTTTATAATTTTAACTAAGGGCCTGAGCTCAAGTTCTGTTAGCAGTGTGAATTTGCATAAAGACAAGGCAAGTCATGTAATGGTATTATTTTTAACTCCACATCACCTTGTGAGTCTATTTAATAGGACACACCTTGCATTAAGTGCAGTGTAACGCATGCAACAATTTAACATGAATTGAAAAATATATAGGGAACTGTCTTCTAAAATGGATAGGGGAAATTTGACGAAAGTATTTAGTTGCTTGTCTTAATTATCACATCACCAATGAGGACAAAGTATGCAATATATGAGATGAATCTAGTGTGTTGTCATGCTCACCTTGGGGTCTCTCTTCAAGGGTTGCACCAATACATGATAACTCTAATTTTATTGCTCAATGAGAACTAATGATGCAAGGTCCAGCACTTGATAACTGCTACTTGGTATGCACATTATATGATTTCTCTACATCCCAACTTAAGGGAGGGACACCCCTTTATAGTCGTGCCCACAAAATATGTGCACAGATCATTTTGCTCTTACGAAGTCAGCCATTCATTTGTTGAAGACCATAGATGATGATTTGATGAGGTGGGTGTGAGGGACCATAGTGACCCCTAGCTAAAGAAAATTGGTGACTTATGTTTATATTTGGTGATTGGATTAAAAATGTTAAGTTTTTAGTAATATATTGAGTTGGGATGATTTTGTTAATATTTTGTTGATACATTAATTAAGTTGCAGAGGAAATCAACTTTGCGTGCTTCTGTCAACTGCATATGACTTTTGTGAGAATTTTTGGAACTACCTTTCTTACTCTGCCTCAAAAGAAGGGGTTTATTACCCACCGTTTCCCTGGAAACACTGTTTGACTTATGACTTACCCCCTTTGGTTAACTTATAACTGTATAACTTATGACCCCCTGCTTTGGTTGAGGCAGAGTGTGATGGGTAGTTCCAAAGATATTTTCACTTTTAATTTTAATGCGTTGCTTTTCATATTTTTTTTAACAAAAATAAGTGCTCAAGTGAAACAACAACAGGTGTTAATAATTTGAAATCAAGCTGTGTAACTTAGAAAACGTTTGTTTCTTCACTGAATTTAAAGCAAATGATGCAAGATATAAAAACCATGTTCATGGGAATGTGTATGTTCATGTGCTAGTAAATAATGCGAAGAATCTATTTATGTTTGAGCTTTTCTGAATTCTTCTCTAAAAATCATACTCAGTAAAATAGTGCACATCTCGCCAAGTATTTCTCAAATTCATCCACCTCCTGGTAGTTCTTCTCCCTCTTTGTCACACAGACTGGAAAGATTAAATTTTCATCAGACATCATTGTGCCAAATACAGGGTAAGGGTGTCCCATTTATCTTGACCACCCGAAATAACTTTTTGTCCCGATGCAAATTCAAAAATGTGTCAAGCAGATGTCCATTAGCCGCCAGGGGGACCTTATTTAGCATGATTTCCTTCCTTGTAGCTTTGTTATTTACAAAGATAGGAACAGCGGTATTTCTTTTTTAAACGGCATCATTTATTTTTTATTTGGCAATTCATTTCCTCCATTTAAAAAAGATATACCGCTGTTCATATCTTTGTAAATAACAAAACTACAAGGAAGGCAGTCTTGCTCATTAAATGTCCCCCTGACGGCTAATGAACATTTGCTTGACACATATTTTTGAATTTGTATCTGGACATAAAGTTACTCCGGGTGGTCAAGATAAATGGGACACCCTGTATATGTATAACTATCATCTCATGAATGACTTAGCACTCTTTGGATATCCCATTAATATCACCATACTGAAGATTCCTCATTTTGACGCCTGATGCACTTTCCCCCGTCGTGCATTTCAATCTATTTCCATTTGCTCAGCTGATTGTGGAGCCATCAGAATGCCGCAGAGAATCAGGCTGGCATTAGGACAGTCAGCCAAGGATTTATATTTGCAATGGTTTTATCCATATAAAGTCGTAACATTTCAATGATATTCACTGCAATCACAATTCAATTGTAAGTATGTCACTCGCATTTTGGAGGCATGTATATTATGCAAGAATGATATAATTACCCTAGCCCCTCTTTATGAAACACCCATACCCTATAGAAGTGGAAAAGGGAAAAATGGTGCATGTATCTAAAATGCCCCACTACATAACTGTTTTTGGAACTTGGAAGTTAACTCTAGAATGATGTAGTGAGCCAGTGACTGTTTTACTTGTATGTATGTATGTGTGTCTGCAAATATAATGAGGTGCCTTCATAGGATCACATCAGCCCTGTAAACAATCTAATCAGGTTATAGCCTTCGTGGGGATCCTTAAGCCCTTATAGTGAGCATCTTAGTTTGATTGAGATTGAGTGACTAGGGTTCTGGTTGAGTGGTTGGGGTTTGGTTCCTGCTGTGAAACTCCCCTTCCTCCCTTACGAACTCAATGATTCATTGTGTGATTGCCACAAGCATGGATAGAGATAAATTTTACCCCCATTAGGGTTTATATTTAATGTTGCGAACTAAGAGCCTGTTCAGCTCAAATCTCCCTGCCCTTATTATGGCATTTTTTGAATTGTAGAAGTGGTTTTTTATATGTTATATTCAATAAATAAGGCATACCACATTCCCAAGACAACAAATAGTTTTATTTGGGGATTCGATGGGAAATGTGGCATTTGTGACCTGTCTTTTTCAGAATAACGAAGAAGGAATGATTCTAATGCTTTAGAAACGAGGAGCTTTCTTATGAGTGATTTTGTGTTGTGTTTCTTGTTAGAAATCTTAAATGATTAGGATTTAAACGATTTTGACTGAGAGTGGTTTCATTAAAGAATTATGTTATTGACCTAGCCCCTCTTTATGATTTGAAGAGTACCCATACACACAGAAGTAGAAGGGGAAAAATGGTGCATGTATCAAAAACCTCCCACTACATACATTTTTTGGAACTTGGAAGTTAACTCTAGAATGATGGAGTGAGCCAGTGAACTTTGTTCCTTCACTCTATTTACCAATTTCTTTCAATAAATTTGGTCTTTCATGACTTTTAATCCTCTTTAAAGATCTTTAGGTCAGTGAAGTCAGGCATCTGCCACGCAAATGGTTTTAGGAAATAAATGATATTTGCCTAGAATGACGGCATGCCATAGCCAAAATGGTTCACTCCATCGTTCTAGTGTTAAATTGCAAAATTTATTCAGCTATGATCCGGGGACCCATTGATTCAAAAGCTAAGGATACTAATGAAAACACTCATATCTCATCGGTTCACCTCGAGTCCGACTCATTTTGGCTCTACTTGCGGCTCTCCAGCATCTTGCAATGCCTCACGAGAAGTTTAAACTGCCTGAAGTGTTGACTATATTTAGGGGTAGCACGAAGTGTAGCCTAATTTAAGGGGCAATATAACATCCTGATAGTTGTGACGTCTGACGAAGTATTTCCAATGTTGTTTTGCCTTACGATCCCTTTCATTCTTGCAGGTGATGCCCTTGTGTAAGGTTTACAGCTTCGCGCAATTTTTAACAAAATATTAATACATCCTTCTGGGATCAATAACTAATTCTTAAAAATGCGCTGCAAAATTTTGGGGGAAGGTTTGGATTGGGCACGAAAATATACAAAGTGGAGAGAAATTGTGTCATGAAATTTTAACCCGGGATAGCTGATGCCAGTGTGAACCAAAATCACGGATGATGTTTATGTCGAAAACGTACCATTTTTAATAAATTGCGGAATTTTAAGATAAATGGTTCAAAATGGTGAATTTTACGGCTTTCTGAGGGATATTTTATTAATCCTTACACTATTCTATTAGTAACATCAATCCAATTAAGTAAAATGGACTTAACTTAAAAATTTCCCTGAGCTCTTGGGGGGATTTTATCCCCCAAAACCCCCTCACTGCACCACTGCTCATGTGTATATCAAAGTTCTCTTTCGTAAATTTCCCATCAAGATGAATGCTCAAAACAATTTACTTTCGAGTTGAAAATACAAAGAAGCATTAAATATGTACTCATTCTAAGACTTCCTTTGTTTTATGTGGTCGCAATAAATCATCTTTATTATCTCTTGATATCGCTGTGATCGGAATTCGTTCGTTTATTTTATAAAAATTTTACGGCAAAGTGATTTACTATTGTATAATTGAGCTCAAAACACTCTAAAAGGTTTTACACCAGTGACTTTTATCGGTAAATTGTTCCCTAAAATTCCTTTTTTATTTCGCAACTGCCGATAGTAAAATCTCGAACTTCATCATTTAACGTAAAAAATTGCAGTTTCAATTTCAGATCTCAATTCGCTCTATTCCGTATGTTTACAAAAATTCCAACATCGGACATTAAGGTAGACCACATATTGTAAGCAGGAACTCAATGTTTTAGGAGCACGAGCCTTTATCTCAATAATCGGATGGGGTTGTAATTGTATTTTGAGTAGAATAAAATCAGTTCCTTTTTTCGTCATAATGTGTGAAAGTTTAAGCTTCAGTTTTGGAAAACAGTCTCCTGTAGGAATATAAATTGCTGCGTCATTTTCTGCGTCAGGCTGAGTGCAGCCCGCGCCTTTTATGACGTCAGCTCCCCCCTGGAGGGTGAAGGGAGGCGTTCTGTGCTCATCCACCGCCAAAAACGCCCCTCAAAGCAAAACAGGAACGAGGAGTAAATAGTTCTGAGGTGAGGGCGAATGGATTATGGCAGTGACGTGTTTGGTCGTTGGGTTATTCACCCGATCGCTATCAGTCCACAGTAAAAGGGCGAAAGCGGAGAGAAATGCATTAATGGATTGGGAGTGGCTACTTTGCATTTTATGTTCAGTTGACGGAATTTTCCCAGAAAACTGGAGGAAGATGGGGAAGGCATTTGTAATGTAAGTGAAATTATATGTAACGTAAGTAACTAGCGAACCGCGGTAGACGATTTTCTGCCGGAGAATATTTTCTACCCTAGTATGTGTTTATAGACGCCAAAGGAATACTTCATATCCGTCCAAAACTCAGTAAAATTCGAATGACAGTACTATTTCATTTTAAAGTAAAAATCACCATTCAATTATATTGTGACTGGTTGTCAAGGAAATATGTTACAGATAATTTCAGGGTAAAATAATTCACTCTATATTGTTCGTGACCGAGGTATGTACTGCAGTAGCCATTAAAACATCGTCTTAGTTGGCGTTGGTTACCAAGATATTAGTAGTTCGTAACAGTGCAACTCGACAGTGGTCGGCGCTGCTAGTGCGGCCGAAGCCGGAAAAAATAGAGCACGTAGAGGAGAGCGATAAGATCCATTTCGAGTCATTAAGTGAGAAAATGGATCCATGGGGAAGAATAAACGATTTTAATTTCTCCTGGTGAACACTACTGACGAATATTTCTCGGGTTTTCAGCCAGGTAGTCTTATGAATGGGGCATGATTCATGATTCAGCTAAAATCATGATTTTCAGACGAAAGCGAGGCGCACAGGAAAATCGTTTCGAAACATTGGGACCTGAAATCATTTCTCCATCTGACGAAGAACTCCCACCGTCATTGTGTTCAGAGTTGTGGCTCATGAAATCGTTCACGGAGAGCCTTTGAGTGAAGGGAAGGAATCCCTCGCAGGAGTGTAAACAGCGGCGAAGCACACGTGCACGAGGTCGAGGAGTAGCTGGATGAGAAGCAGCGACCCACTCGCCATGAGCTCGTGACGTCATCGACGTGTCTGTGAAAGGGTTTAGGCCGGCGGTTTTTCGTAGCGAATAGCTCGAGAAGTATTCAACGGATTGAAAAACGATAAAATACGGGTGTCTTTATTTTTTCAAACTCTATTACAATCGAAAATGTGGGATTGTTGAACGAGCCTATTGGTCGGCTTAGATGGCGGCGAAGGAATATTAGGTAATAAATGAATTGGTAAAGTTTTACGAACGAATGAACCATTAAGTTTTATCGATATCATTGGTTGAATTCCTTTCTTAATTCCATTAATTTCGCTGCAACGGATAAGTAGGTATTAAAAAAAATCATTTTGCTTAAGTTCCCAGTCTGAATTCTTAAAGGTTATTTTGATATATACTTTTACGCTGAGAAAATCCTCTTCTTTTCATAGAAAACACTCAGCCGTACTGTAGCTTTTGTTTATAAATCGGTAATATGACAAGAATTTAAAAACTTCAAAGTCAGATCATCTGAAATGTAAGGAAATGACCGAGGGTTATCCGTCGGTGAACCTTTTAAGGAGTCGCCTGAATGTGCCCACACCAGATTAAATACCAAGCCAAGCGGAGTTTTCTTTTATACTGTTTTTCCGAGCTCCCAGCCAATCAGCTGTCTTCTTGGGGTTTCTGCAATTGGGTGGGTTCTTATGCTATAGTTGATTTCTCTCTTGATGTTTCGCACCGAGCATTGCGAGGGTTAGGTGGGTGAGGGAATATGGGAAGGGTTTAGGGCACATTTAGGGGTTCTGTGGGTACATTTATCAGGAATAGCATAGTCCCAAAGGTTAATTAATAGCGCGAATTTTTGCTTCTGCGCATGCAATCAAGGTGCAAATGGCAATTACCTAGATCACGTGTCGTGATGACTCTCTGACGTACAAAGTAGTTGTCCTTCTTTCCCAATATTTGCCAAACTGCAAAGACTACCCTTGGAGAACTTACACATCTATGAGGTCCTGAATTTATTCTATTTTCGTAATGGTAACACCTCAAAAGTTTCGGATAATGGGTAATCGATTCATACGAGTACATCATATTGTCCAAACCAAATGATAATTTGTTCAAATGAAGTTTTATTTACGTGGGGCCAAAAATTTACAACTGTTTGCCAAATACAATCAAAGAGAGTAATAGCAGCTATACCTACCTATAGCAAGTGTAACCAGCCATAAACCAACAATTTTATTATAAAGGATATTTCATAGAAGTATTTTCAAACCATATTCTTTTTTCAATTGTTTAATTTTAATTTCTATCTCTGTTTTTCTTTGATGTATCATTAATGTAAACCACTTATGAATCAACAGTTCATCAAGAAGAACATTTTGCTTATCAAAAACCTGCACGGTATTACGCTTATTATTTCCCGAAGATGATCCCACCAACAAGCAAAAACCTCCGTTATCGCCTAAAGCTTCAGACTGTATTCGTATCTATGTTACTGTAAAGTGTTAATGGACCAATAAATATTGCATGACATTATTTTGATATCATATCCAAAATGATAAGTTTGACTTCCACGTCAGTTCCATTAATGGAGTGTATTGATCCGAGGGAATTATAAATATACTCTCTTTTTCATGTATTTTTCTTTATGAGAGTAAGCAACATTCCTTGAAGATTAAGCCGTTTATGTGCACCTGCTGATACAAGATTGGAAATGCACTTCGATGACGTCATTGCTATATGCGCAGCGACCCGCCTTGTATTGGTAGTACCACGACTAAATCATCACAACTTCCACCATCACGGTGAATAATTAATGCTGAACCAAATTCGTCATGGAAGTTGACGAAGTTTTTTTCGCCGGTTCGAAATGAAATATAGGTTCCAAAAAGTTACGACAGATATTAATTACCATCTTATTTACGGCGAATAATTCCATAAAGTTGAGCTGGCAACAGCTAAATCACAATTTAGTAGGAGACTTTTCTTAAATTCAAAGGCTTTCTTGGTTGATGTGATTCTTCTTTTGACCTCAGACTAACTGGTGATACGATTTTTTCAGTAGTATTGGGATTGAAAATTCATTCGTGTTTATTTGAGCCGCAGGAATCGGCCGTAAATACACGAAATTGGATTTGCAAAGTGATATGAGACAGAGAGAGACAGACTCGCTCGCCAGCCGGTCTTCAAGTGTGTCACCCTCCGTGTTGAATGCTGTCATGACATTGGCGCCATGGCTACCGAGAAGTAAACAATAAATGGACGCCGCCGCTTCCCATTTTAGAACGATGTTTAGCAATGAAAACAGCCACTCTCCCCCTTTGTAGGATGGATGTTTTCGAAGCGGACATTTTTAAATTGCCTTCGCAACCGATTGGGAGTTCAATGATCGTGCGAGCCACAATGATCCACGGGTTCACACGACTGTCAACGGAGTGTCTCGACTTCCCTCTTCATTCTTTGAGAAAATCACAATATCTGGTTAAACTTGCTAACCCGTGCCGATATTACACATTCAATTTATTTCACAATTTGATTAATGCATACTTTTGAAATCTTCTTGCAAACTTTCTAAATTCAGGCATAAAACATCAAAGGATTTCATTACAGCTATCGTTCAGAGTGCTCATATGCGAGAAAGATAGGTACGTCTGACGTTGTTATGCCCATCTTAATGGAAAAGTTGACCGTATGCGTTGTACCCCACGGTCATTAGGATATTCAATATGCTACTCACATCGATAGGTGGTGAGTTAACGATGTAGTAATTCGCCCTAACAAATAGACATCTTCTTAATTTTCCACACTATTTTTTTATCGTCTTTCTCAACAGATGTATCTGTGCATTCTGCCATCTATCCCAAGGTAGTTGAAACAGGTTGAGGAAGAAAATAAAAAATGCAAATAAGACAATTACAGCGTTATCTCTCTAATGTTTGAGACGCTTTCGGACCCGTCTCGGCAGTTCTGAGAAATGATATTCTCGTCTCGATTGCCTAGACTGTGGGGTGGTCGAGAGCGTCGTGCAGCCCTCAGAAGATGAAACTCACCCATTGGTCTACATCTACGAGGTACGGTGCAGGCCACCGCTATTGTCGGCGTAAAAATGATGTGCAACTTTACATAGCAAATTTATATCTTGACTTCAGTGCATGCCATAATGATGAATAATACGTCATTTTAAATGAAATTTTATTCTTAATTCTGATTTATTTTATTACGAAAGATTCAAAAATGTAGACACGCCAGTGCAACAAATGACTCCGCGCACCATAAAATTAGCCGTATTGTCAACTTCATGAACTTTGTAACTCAACCTAGGGAGAAATAATACGTCTACAACAGTCATCTTCCACAATAAGTTGAAAACATTAATGTAGATTAATAAAATGGCCTTTGCGTATTTTTAGAACGCATACTTTGTTGCAAAAAAACGAAAATGTTTAAACACTATCTAGTTCTACAGTTTACCCCGAAAGAAAAATAAAATTAATAGAAACCCTTCTTAATTTACTTGAAAATTTTCTATGATCCGAAAATACATGATTTTTAGGTAGCATAGATTATGGATGGACATTGAAAAATACGCCTGAGGGAACGAATGCTGCGTTGCCACGTCTTGCCCGCGAAACTTTACTTCCCAGTAACCGGCACTGGCCCAGCGCGGCCCCGTTTGGCAACATGGCATTGATAGAAGTTATTGACATTCACAAATGTCAATATTTTTATAGATTATGGATCATAGAAAATTTTCAAATAAATTAAGAAGCGTTTCTATTAGTTTTATTTTTTCTTTCGGGGTAAACTGTAGGACTAGATAGTGTTTAATGCACTGAAGTCCAGATATAAATTTGCAAAGTACAGCTGCACATCATTTTGACGCCGACAGTAGGGTGTGTGGCACGGGGCGATTCCATACCAGCTCATCCTAGCCATGATCAGCTAAAGCAAAGATATATGATCCCTCATTGTACGCGGAAAAAGAGACATCTTAATATCCTTAAATCAAAATATAATATCCTTCATGCCACAGCAACACGGTGCTCTGTTGCGTTAATTTTACGAGTGTTGGGTATTCATACGTTCATTTGATTTTTTCCCTTCAAATCGTATTTGGGAGGCCGTAGAGCTCACAGTCTCCCTTTCTACTTAGATTTGTTACTGGGTTAGATTTGGCTCCATTACGACGTTTCGGCAGCTGACTGTGATGTTCAGTGCCTTGACTAATTGTGTTCGGAACTTTGTTAAATTCAGATTGATGAAGAAGGTGCCGCCTGATGGGTTGATTTTTCCCGACTCAAAGATACTATGCAGTACGAAAGCAACCGCTTTACGCTGGAAAAACCGTTCAATCTGGTGGCTTCTCCTTTGCCAACTTAGGATTTATGAAAGTCCAACCAAAGTCAGTCAAGGCACTCAGTTAGCCCCTGAAGAAGGCAGCAGAGTCGCCGTCGAAACGAAGGCATGGAATCGACTGTAACCACTTGGAATACCTGAGAATCCAACTTATTCACCAGGAAGACATCAAACCATTTGTCTCTGTATTTGTTGTAGGATTGCTGAATTGCACAAGAAGCGCATACCTTTCTATGTGTCTGCTTTGAATAACCACATGAAAGCGTTTTATCTTACAGATTCTACAGCGAGTCATTGCAACACATTGACGTTGTAAGCCAAGGGATGGGAGACCGAAATATGAATCATTGCTAGGTTGCCAAGGAACGGATGAAAGGAATGGTAAAAGGTGAAAGGGAAAAGGTTGATACCAAGTGCTTGAAAATATCGAGGAGAAACAAATCCTGATAAGAATAGAACGGCGATGGAAGAGCATCAACGTGATTTATCACTTGACTATCAGTGAAATAGATGGATCATTCCACCTCAACACAACCAACAATTTGCCATTAAGGTCTCAGGTTTTGATAAAATTTTCTGCGTGGGTCTATATTGACCTCAAACTTAACACTCACAGACCGTTTATCGAAAAAAATGTTCTATGCTCTTTAAACGAATTTTAATTTTCTGCCTTTTTAGCCAAATAACCCGCCTATAATCATATCATCCCTCTTATCTCTCCACGCGATTGTCATTGAGTCATGATTTTTTAAATCGCATTTTAAATCTTAGACTTTACTTGGCACAATAGACATCAAATCAATTGAATTTATTCCATTATATTATTCTTGTAAACTTATAATGTTGAACAAAATTTTTATTGATTTTTGTCAATACTCCATCTCAGAATCTCCCGAAAATTTGATTTAATAATATAAATGTATTTTACGATTGCGAAAATAAGAAATAGTGTTGCTCATTAGCCCGTTTTATAAATGTATTGAATAATCAAGAATTTACTCCGATTCGGCACTTCAACTCTTTCATTGGGAATACATGCTGTATTCTTGCGATATAAGTATATGGGTGTTCTCTTTGCTCCATATCGTGGTGATATGAGGTGTATCTTCAGTAATGTACTATCAGTGCCATGTGTGATTCGATTGTGTAGCTAAAGGAGGCAGGAAATATCGTCCCTTTCGTAGTTGGGAGAAATGAACTTGCGACATTGCAGCGTTGGGTCAAATGTCGCGCTCCCCTCTTGAGAAACAACATAAGCTGTTTACATTGTTGGGCGCAGTGGGTGCCGTGTTTTTGATTCCGTCAACTGTGGCAACGTAACGGTCTACCTTCTTGTTTACCTCGTGGTGTGCCCGCCTCTATATATACGCGCGTCTCTGCGTCTGCCCTCACACCCCCATATCGGATGCAGTGAGTGACCTTCCCTTTTATTATCTGGGGTGTCCGATGACCCGATGCGATCCAAGTTGCTCCCGAGAAATATTTTCCTCTCATCCCCAAGGTCTTTCCAGAATCCTATCTCTCCCCTCCCCACAACCTATTCCCGGAACAATCAATTCCCCCACCCCCTTTCCCTGTCATACAGGTACGCCATTGACATGTCCTCGGGATACACTTGTGCATTTATTGTGTTTATTATTATTAGCAATCGCTCAAGCCATTTACTCTAAAGAAAGAAATGCTTACACCCCTCCCAAGTGAAGCCTAGAAAGTACGCATCTTGAGAAAGATATGGGAAATCACGCGATTTTGAAGGTTTTTTTTCTCTACTGATATGTATTCGGTCGGATGAGGTTGCGAATTGGAATATAAATTACTTGTATCCCATGTGAAAATATTTTTCCGCCTCTAAATGCATAATGCTCCTGATTTACTTTTGCTAATTTTCCCACTTCAAGTAGATGTCTTCAAGTAGAAGTAGATAAGTCGGCCGTATTTGGAAGGTCGGGACTTTCTGTGCAATATCGACTGGAGAAAACGTTTCGTCGGTTCATTCAACGCCATCATGGGAAAAAATGCTTACAATTGTTGAGAGTTACGTCATCCATGTTATGATTGCTGCAAGAAAAATCGTATTTAATCCACTGGTTGATAAAAAATGGCCATTCTGCCTTGAATGATGAGATTTAAATGCCTCCATTCACCAATGATCTTTTTATAACACAATAATATGATCACTCTGCATGAAAAAATAAATAATATAATGGAGGGCCTCATTCAAATCACGATAAATACGTTCACCTTTATTTTTTTAGTGCATTCACAGGTATACGGCTAAATGTCTTAACACCGGTTAAACTTATTGAGGTGAGTAGGTGAAGTGTTGTCAGCAAAGTTGGAGTTGTTGAACTAGCTAAAATTGTTTTTTTTTTAGGTGCACACTCATTCCCTCTTTTGATGGCGCCACTTTTCGGATTAAGAGAGGCGTGGACTCACGTGCGGCGGCGCAGGGAAGTAACCCGGGGACAGCGGAGGGTGCAGGGGAAGGGGAGGGGGGGTTGTCGAACGCCATCTCGGGGGATGTTGTGATCGGGCGGAATGGGATTGTTTGTTTGTTTTCTCGGGAACACTAGGTCATTGGAACTCGCCTGTATCCCAGACTGAGATGTAAACAAGTGCTAAATTCGGAAGCTAGGGTAGGTCTTTGGAGGAGGCGACAGACGCCTTAGACAGGGTTCAATTCGGTTAGGGACTTCAGGGAATTTTCCAACGAAAGGTGGGTTATGGGCGTACCCAGCGAGGGACAGGGGGGCAGCTGCCCCCCCAGAAGCAAAAATCGCAAAAGTCTTTAAGCAAAATCAGTTCTAAATTGAAACGACGGCATTCAACAAATTTTCTTTGAAACCACTAAAAATGATATGTATTAGTATGAGATATGTAACTAAAATAAAACTATTTTTTCAAGGAAATAATCTCATAAACAAATGTCACAACTTGGTTTGCCCCCCCCCCTCACACCTAGACCATGGCTTGCCCCCCCTCCCCTAGACCACGGCTTACCCCCCTCTAGTCATGATCCTGGGTACGCTCTTGAGGTGGGCTACAAGGGCTTAGGTCAAAACCCATTTCAAATCATTGTATGGAGAGAGTATCGTAAAGTCAGTCTACATATACGACCAATTTTTCAATCGCCGAGGTGGTTATGTCGAAAAGTAACCACAAGTACACTTAATTTTAAGGAATCAAATAATTTTTCATCATTCACTTAGCCTTCTATTAATGGCCGTTCAGAGGTTTAAACAATAAATGGCCTCGTAATTTGTTCTAATGGGATAATGAGCGTGTTATAAGCTGTAGAATTAAACATTTTAAGTGTTAATACACCCGTCCTCGATGGTGTAAATGATAGCTGTCGATCGCCTTCGCCGATAAAAGTGCGAATGTCGGCGAAGGCGACCGAGTGCCATTTCCAGGAAAAAAAATCTTTTCATAAAACATGGCGATTAGGAGAGGTCCAGACGGAGTCAGTTGGACGGCGTGGAAGGGGGAGGGGTTGATTGAGAGAGCGGAGGGTTGGGGGAATTCTGGAAAGATCCGGAAGATGAGAGGAACATTGGATCAGCGTGGACTACGTCAGTCCCCCACACACGTATTCTTATTTTTCTCTATGCTTGCGTTGAAGAACCCGATTAAACTTTTTTTCCAGTCGATACTGTCGAGACCATGGCAAAAAAGGCAGAAATGGTTTAAGAGGTGAGAAATTTGCTTCATTTTGCGGTTAACTGTCTTGAAATCCAAGGAAATACGAAAAAAGTGATAATTGTCATGTGGTTTATTGCGGTTCTTCCGTCGCAAAGGTACAACATCAAAAACTGACATGAGCTAGCCACATTGCAACAACCGTGGCGAGAGTAGCTAATTTCTTCGCTAACTTGAGTAAATCAACCAGGAATAATTGCTAATATAAACAGGATAAACGGCCACCAATAGTGTATACACTAAACAAAATTGTCGAAAAACTGGACTCAAAACAATGAATGCTGGTTGCTATGTACCGCGAACGGTAACAGTTGAAGCTAGAACGAAGCCCGTACGGAAATCTCTTAAGATGGCCAATTTCTACGCTTGGGAAAAATTTGCAAAGTTTCGCTGAAAGATCTTTGTGGAAAAGGTATTTTGAGGCACAAAAAGCTGTCTAATGGGATACAAATAATTTATCTTCCAATTAATAATCTCATCCGAATTTCAGGAGCTGAGAATAAACCTCGAAGTCGCATGATTTCCCATTCATTTGTTTAAATGGAGGGCAACTCCTTAGATGCATCTCAAGATGGCAAGATGCGGAAATTCTTGGCTTCATCTGGGGAGGGAGTATGCTTAAAATCCTTAGTTTCGAGTCAAGTGGATTTAGCGATCTCAAATAATAGCCAGAAGAAATGCCCAGCAATGGCGTACTCCGTGGCATCGCAAATGGCGTCTGCGTGGACGGGGGAGGGGTAAGCGACTGTTGTGGGTTTGGGAAGGTGTGACGGGAGGAGAGGGGCCTGGAAAGATGTGGAAGGTGAGAGAGGAACATATTTCTCGGGATCTAATTCGATCACATTGGGTCATCGGCTGTCCCAGAGAGTAAAAAGAAAGGTCACTACATCCGGCAGAAGGTATGAGTCAAGACGTCGACGGGGGGATATAGGTGGGTAGGTGGAGCTACGAGGTAAATATGGGGGGGGGGAAACCGTTACGTCTTCCACAATTCCCAGAATCAACGACAGACCCCGCTCTTATCTGTCGCTGTAAACAAGTATTTGCATAAGACTCACGTCGTTTGACTCATAGTGTCAGTTTCGCCATTCTATTCTTATCGATACAATGGAAGGAACCCTCATAACTCCAATAAATGTTTCATTAAGAAGAAATTGATATATTTCAATGTAATTATGAAAATTAAATATGTTCAAGCAAAAATAATTTAACCTATTAACATCACCATTGCTGTGAATGGTTATTTTGCGATTGTATTATTTTTTAATTAGCGACCGCTATAAAAATGATATTACAACGATTTCCTAAGTACAAAAGAGGGAAAATTTAATTCTAAGGCCTCAAGTTTGCAATATAGGGGGGAGGGCGTCTCCATCCTTGCGAAGAATCCCGGGTTATCGAACAGGAAGCCTTAGTTTGAGTCCCTAAAGCCCTAACAAAAGATCTTGTTTTGGTTGCTTGTATGCCTGAGTGGGTGTACATATGTTATGTAGGTAAGTGAGTTTGGCTGTTCCAGTTGAGAGTCTGTGGTTTGGTCCTCGTTGCAATGACACTCTCTCTCCCTTCCCGTGCACCAACACAGTTATTCATCGTTGCAAGGTGGACGGGACGGCCATTTGAGTATTTTCTTTCCATATTGCCATGATTTCTTACAAAAACCTTTTTTAGGGATGGTCGGACCGGATACCTCGGATCCAAATATCTGCGGATATTGCCCTTCATCGGATAAATCGGATCCAAAGTCGCGGAAGACATCGGATCTGGATCCGAAATTTTGAATAATAGCTTCAATGAATGCAACGCCCAATAAGGGTGGAAAGAGTTCCGATTCTCTCTTCGAATGCGCCGTCGCATGCGATTCTTGTCGTACTCATGAACTGTTTTGTTTGAAAGCTCTCGCAGAGGTTACGTAGGAGAATTTCAGCCGTGGAAAAGAAAAAAAAGGCAAAATACGACTGGCACATAGTGTGACTCTTCCCAAGAGATTGAACAACCATCGGGGGAATCTCAGCGTCAGGAATTCGAAAATGCATTTGGATCCGAAAATATCCGATTCGAAATATCCGGCTCCGAAAATCAAGGATCCGATCCGAATCCGGATCCGATAAAAATCCTGGATCCGTCCATTTCCACTTTTTTTTTTACATCCTTTGAAATCCTCAAAGTTTTTATAAACAGAAAATAAGGTTAACAGCATGTCTCCGAATCATACATCGAAACCCACTGCGAATATTCACCGAAATTTATTTCTGCCTTGGGCTTATATTACGGCATGTATGTATCGCAAATCTCAAAACTGCATTTTATCTGCGTTTAAAAACCCGCATGTTTCACCTGTGTTGCTTGCTAAGTATCTTAGTAAGGTGGCGTTTGCAAATGGACCTCAAGGGAAGTATGAGGGAGTATACCTTGAGAGGGTATAGTATAAAAGCTTGACATTTGGGAAAATAAATTGATTGCACTTGATTGAAATTGTAGCAGCGTCAGTTTAAACCTTTTTAGAGCAAAACGCAGACGCCAAATATTTTGGACAAGGAACATGAATGAAAAAATTCGTCAAAAATTTAGTTACAGTCCAATTGTCGCTTCCTTTTCATGCCCACTTGGTTAATGGTATAATACCCGGCGCAATACCTCACTAAAAGACGGATAGTAGGGTGGTTTATAGAAAATTTAGATATAATTGGATGAGAGAAGGAGATTTATGCCTCATTGTCTCTCTCGAGCGTAGTCAATACTCCAGATGGCATACATTTCCTGCGAGGGTTGGTAGTTCCATTACTGTAGAATTTTTTTCTTCAAAAACCAAAATATAATCCAAAATAATGAAAAAGACTTTTGCTTTAAGGTTCTCGCTGCCTCTTTTATTTATAATTGTTTCTTCTGGGAAATGCTTCATCCGAATAATTTTTCTCTCAACGTTTCAGACTCTTGATAAAGTTTCCGGTCAATAGGAGTGAAAAGTTGAATGAAATATGAATCGGACGAAGAATTTCCCGGAAGAAACAGCTACATATAATGACAAAAATGTATTCTGCCTGCTTGTTCAATAGAACTGAAAGTGGCACAAGTAGGATCGGAACTGTCCAGAGTTGAGAAAAGCTCACATTTATCCTGAAAGGAGCAAGAAAGGTTAGTTAAATAAATTGAGGGGCATGTTAACTTTGGCAGTTTCTCTTCCATCAGTATAACTTTTAATAATAATAAGGGCATGTGCTGAATATTTTACGAATGTGCAGGTGATATTAACTCAAGTTTCTCCAAGTTAAGCTATTGTGCTAAATCACCTTGTTATGATTCAACGTAGATATTCCGTTTGAGTTTTGGTCTAATATGAAAAGTCAATGTGCATGTTTAAGAAACTTTTAATGCTTCCTTTGGGGATGATCCTTCAAAACCAAAATAATAGTTAACATCGTAAAATGGCATTGAATTTTGTTTGCTGTAATTATTGTTGCATTTTTGTGGCCTTTTTGGTTTTGGTCAGCTCTGGAAGAGGTTCAAAGAGTTTGCCGAAACGTCGGCTGCGGATTTAATAGTTTTCTGTATTATCCATCAAAGAGAGAATTACATACTACCAGCGCCGGATACAGGATAAGGAAAAAGGGGAGGGACCTGGGGGACTAGGTGAGGGCCATCGGGGCAACCTCCTAGCAGTGGTGGGAGTCCGAGCAAAATTACCATTTTATCTAGTGTAAACCCAAGGGAGAGCTGTGACCCCTCCCCTAGCCTCTCTTTGGATTCGCCACTGCATATTACCGATTAAAATTTTTTTAAGAGTAATGGTTCGGTCGTTTGATGGTTATGGGCAAAGAATTGATTTAAAAAAAGCAATGCCTTTTTTCTTTCCAAAAGTCTTTTACCGCCTGTTTCCCGCATCAAATCCACAATGGCCTCTCCATTTCGTTTGTGTGCTGCTTATACACTGATGAGTCAATGTTTCATTGGCATACATATACAAAATTTCGCCCTAGAGTTCAATAGCACGATTTTGGGGTTGTCGCCGATGAATAGATAAATATCTTAGAACTCCCCTGTGGCGGCCGATTATCAAGTTCCTAGGAGCCCAAGAGGGGGAGGATGGGGGAATTGCTGTATTTCATGAAAATGGGGAATTGATTCGAGAATTCGGTAGTTTTCCATTTCATTGGCGAGTCCTTTCGCCATTGTGGTCAATTGAGCAAACTCGGCGAGACTGTCGGGGGAGGAGGGGTTGGAGGTGGGGGGGGGCAGAGGGGGTGGGATGGGTTGTCCACATGGCTCAGGTGATTTCCTAAGCATTCATTTATAAGTCTCGATTCGCGGGCAGATTCACTCTTAAAAGCCACTGCCGATGTATGGTCACCCGAATAAAACGCCAGTTTATACCAATGGCCCAATTGGACTTTATGATAATTGTCGGCATAATTGGAACTGTTTTTACATGAGATGGCTCGAATCCACAATTAGTTTGTCCGTTTGTCTGAAAAACCTGGAATATTCAGGGATTTACAGTTTTTCCAGGCCGTGGAGGGGAGTCGGAATTAGTCAAGCGTAGACATTGAATGAAGTCATGTCCCGAGCCGAAATGGCAATTTCAACCTACACCCCCGTGTTACGATATTTCTTCAAAATAGACTCGCCCATGCCTAAAACTGACGTCCGCGCAGGGTATACAAAGTTTTAACTGAACTGCATTTATAAAAAGTTCAAAATTTGTATTGATTACCCTTGCACTTTGCTGGAGCGCAATTATTGAGTTCTTTCTCAAGATGGCCAGATGCGCAATGCCTTGGGTTTACCTTCTAAGACCGTGGTTTACCTGGATATCAACAATGCGGACTCCATTAAAGAAGGTCCAAGAACACAGCAGTCAACTGTTATATCTGTTGCCGTTTCGCGCGCATTTTATTCGGCGGCGCACAGTGGTCCCAAATCGAAAAAAGCTGGCCAAAAGTCGTTTTTTTCGAAAATTTCAAGGAATTTTTGAACCTTATTTTCGGATTCTACAGGATATGGTCTACAAAATACACTACTAAGTTAGTATTTTTGTTCATCAGAGCGACTGCAGTGATCCGTCAAACATGGAGCATTCACCGTAAAAATCACAGTTGCGTGAAATCGGTCGATTTTGAGGAAGTTCAGCGTCATGCAGGACAACCTTTACGCGATATATTTGGCCAAAAACATTTTTAACTACAAATATGAACATTATTACATAGTGGGACATAAATTTTATTCGGATTTTACTATGTTTACTATTTTATATATATTTTGTAACTTTTAGTGTTTTTTACCCGAATTTTCAAATAAAATGTACAATATCGTTTAGAAAGGCACGTGAATGCACGGTGTCTTTTGCACCAATACAAAGGGAAAAGTATATGCAACGCAGTAGTGAAGAAAATTTTTGCTACTAGTTGCTACTCCGACCTCAGCATTGATTTAACTGTAATGATGCAATGCGCTGACGCGGGCGGCGGCCTGGCTGGCGCGTGGTAGGGCTCGAGGAAATCCAGTATTTATGGGTGTTATTCAACATTGTTGGATATTTTATTTCTACAAAAAATATTTACCCTATGAATAAACATCTCTTGTCATACGTAGAACGTTTTATCATTAATAGTTTCCATTTGACCTTACCTTTTATTTACGCGTGCCCATGCTCTCATAAAAATTGCTTAAGGACTCGAGCGGAAGGATATATTTATGGAACGAAAGTTCGCAGCTGTGCTTATAGTAATCCTCAAAAACATGAATGCATTCAAAACAAAAAAGAATCCCTCAAATGCTACTCCACCCTTTCCTTCCGTTAGACGGGTTAGTTTTCGCCCTCACGCGGCACATTGCCCCTCTGTCGCCTCCTTAGCGGCCTCCTCAACCACATGCAGGGCAAACGACGGCCGAAAAGGCCTAGGCTATTGATTGCGCCCATCGGGAAAACGACACCACCGCTCTCTGTACACTTGTTATGAATTGCACTTTGGCCACCGGGGATGAACGGAGTAAGCCTTTTCACCTTTCAAATGTGATATTTACTAGAAAATATAGATAATAGCATCGCGAACCTCACACTGTGGAACCCCCAAATTACTTCTAGACATCGCTTGCCCGAAATTTTCTCGCCAAAACTCAGTTTTACTCAGATTTTGCCAAACGAAAGACGTGAAAGTTAGTTTCCTCAAGCGTGAAGATCGAGTCTTGAAAAAGTCGAGTATCCTCGAACTTTTTAAAGAAGACTTGTGGGGTTAAAGAAGAGTGCCCATAGTGTTTTAGTTCGATAACTCTGAAAATTTTCACGCGTCTTGAGATGCATGAAAAATTTCTTGAAAGTGGAAAAGGGTCTGTATCGTTTAAAAACCAATACTTATTGGATTGCTGGAGCAACAAGATAGAGTTAGATGAGGACGTTAATTCAAAAGTAATCCTAAAAAAATTGCGGAGAAGTGTTTTTTCTCTCAAATTATCTTCGCCGGTGGAAGGAAAGAAAAAGAAATGACAGGTTTTTTAGAAGAAAGTTCGCTGACTGCCTAAATGAGAAGTTGAAATTTCCTCCGCCTTTATTTAAACAATTTGAGAAGTCCAGTGAAAGGGCCTAGAGATGAAAAACGGAGGATCTTAGAGCTAGCACATCGCCAGTTGAGCATCCATGAGTTATCGAAGCAAAGGTGATGAGTTCGTGGCGAAAATAATAAATGAGGTGACAACAACCACTCTCTCAAGAGCGCGGCGAGTGTTATCAAAATGGAGAGCCAAGGATGTGAGGCAAAGTAAAATCTCCCACGAAGAAGACCTTTCCATGATCGTTTCTGGTAATTTCACGAAACATCAGTACTTGCTCCTCCGACGGACATCTAAAGAAGCTGCCCTTCCTATTGTCCACTTGTCCGAGGAGGCAATGGAGGCGAGGAATAAGGACATAAGAAGATTCAGGGAGCACCATGCAAGGAAATTTTCCTGGATAGCAACGAATGAAGACCTGTTTAAAAGATTACTCCTAACTTCAGATGCAATGATATCAAGTATTTCTAAGGCTCAAAGAAGGAAATTACTTCAATTACCAATCGAGGTAAAGAGTTTATTAATCCTGGAAGAATTGAGTGGATGACGACTGTGATGAGGATTTGTCGGATAGTGATCATGAATGTATTTAAATTTTTTTCGTAACAATGACTGAGAAAGATAAGGAGAAATGTTAACTTATTTTTTTGATAATTAAAAAAGCCCAAATTAATGGAAAATCTCATTTAATTTTTCGTACCAAATCATGTGCTCGTTAAATTGATGCCTCACTTCGTAAAGAGCTTATTGCAAGCGTATCAATAAATTTGGCGTTTAACTTGAGTTATAGGAGTTATGAAATATTGTTTATAACATTTTAATGATTGTAATAATGCCTCCGTTGAAACTTGTGAAATACGGAACCCCGTTTAAAATTGCTTCCAAATCCATTGGCACGTTACAAGGAACTATAAAATTGTCTACTTAATTAGAATTAGATATTATAATTTTTAAACAATTAATGCAGTACAATAATATTAATAATATACTTATAATATAAATTTCCAATTAATATTAACTTATTTTTCGTATCAAATACGATCAAACAAATGAGAAAGTAGAAAATGTTCTCTTGGTTCATTCAAAATAAGTTGTTCAAAATTTGTCCAAAAATAAACAATGCAGTAATTTTATATGCATTTATGTATGTTTTAAATAACTAATTCAGTTTTATGATATGTATAATTTTAATTTACTATCACCAGTATAATCTCAAATTCCAATGTTAAAAAAATTAATTGTTTAAACAAAATGTGAAATAGCAATAAAATTATTGCAAATACATAAAAAATAGTTATGAATTCAGAATAAGCGGGTCAAAAACAATAAGAATAGACCTTTAGATCAAATATATACATAATAACAACGGCGTAATTAATTTTGGCCAGCTTTTTTCGATTTGGGACCACTGTGCGGCGCCACTATACACGTATACATAGGCAGCGGTCTCATTCAGTGTGACTTTCGTCATTAACCGTAGTGGAAGTGGTCTTTATTTGTTGATAATCTTCTCGCATACATGTGGTTTATATGATTTATTGGCTCCGTTACATATTACTGCCGTGTAGAGAGGTGAGAGAGAAGTGGAAATCGATGACTCGTAGCGCCGCGAGTGGCGTTTTTGAAATCTGGCGACAATTCTAGCGGCAGACTTGAGATTCTTTTAATGTAATGTTCGTGGTATCAGTATTCCAATGCTCATGCCCCTTGCACACAACCGATTTTGGACGGCCGGTAAAATATCGGCCGTCCGCATTCCAGTAGTGAACAATTGGAGGGCATGGGAGCTTGCAGACTGACCGACCACGCAACGGCACCGGTAAAAAGTCGCTTAGCTGCCGGCAATTGCCACTGCGGATCACCGGCGCCAGCTCAGCAGCCAAGCAACTTATCGTTTGACCGGTTGAAATTCAGCTTGTGTGCAAGCAGCGCTTCGCCAGTAAAATATCGGCCGGTATTTTACCAGCCGTCCGAAATCGTTGTGTGTGCAAGGGGTCTTAGAGATCAATGGGCAGCAGCGATAAAAGTGAGTAACTGAGAAACGTTTTTGGCACTCAATCTGTTTACAGCACAGTGGCAATTATCCTTCGAGCCTTTCGGGTCGTAATTTTATCGTATCGTAGTCTGCCAGGTTGGATGGCTTCCCATGTGATGGGCAGATTCACTTTCAAAGTGGCGAGCAGGGGATGGGGCGCAGAATACCTTACATTAGTGCTTTTACTTTACTCAGTTTCCCTCATCTGCGGAGTGAATAATACGCCCGTGTACACCAGTGTCCGAATCGGACTTTCGGATGCTAATTTTCGGCATAATTGGATCTGTTTCTATCAGAGATGAATGAATCGAGTTCACTCATTCGTTGGATCCGAAACTGGGATGAAATCTCAAATCGAATGTTGCATCTGTTTGGTCCATATTCGTGTAACTATTCCCATTAATCGAGCAGCCATGATCTTTCCTCCAAATTCTCCATCTGAATCCACGGGAGGTTGACTTTAACAAATTGGTTTACCTATATTTTCACCCATTTGCGAAAGAAATGATTTAAATAAAAGCTCGGGTTTCTAATGTATAGCCACATTATGGTCATCATTTGCGATCGTCAATGATTGCTCTTGAAATTGTTGCATGGAATTTAGAAAATCATCTCCTAAATCCAATTAAAATAGGAATTTTTATCTCAATAACGGGGTTTTGGGTTAACTAAGCAACCATAATCGGGGAGTAGAATTTGTCTTAACTTGTCGGAGAATGTTATAAGGCATACTCTCTTCCCTGATAATGTTTTCCCATCTAAACGATTAACCGGTTACTCCTTAGTTGCTTCCAGGAGATATACTTCTAAATTTCATTTTCAGCCAATTAGCAGCCCCACTCAATTGAATATGAATGATTACATATTTTTAGCAATAAGCGGACTACACAGCACTTTTAAGTTCAAATTAAGTACGCTCGAGATAAAAACTACTATATATAACGCTTATAAAAATTTTCCCCTTTGACAATGTAGATGATAAAAAGAAAGGGATGCCTACGACTAATTGATTTTAATTTATGAATAGTCACGTCCTTTTCCCTTATTTATTGCAAAATATTTTAATCCATTGGAATACGATTTACCCGAGAAGGTTGGACAATAAGGGTAACGATTTTAGCTCAGTTTTTATGAATGAGGACCACTGGCTGCCATGAATTTTGTTTCACGCAAGATTTTGTTTTACCAGAGAACCAACAGCTGGAAAGTACAAGTTTACCGTGTAGAATCTAATATAGTTCTTACAACTAGGAAATAATTTGTGAGCAGGATAAAAAGAGAGAAAAACTGATTGATGATACAAACTGATTGAAATAATTACTGACATCACGTATATAACATGATCAATGTATATATTACTATAATTATTATAATATCTTCCGTCCCGTACTGCAATTGAAAAATAACCAATCACCATGCAAACAAATATTTTTCTCTTCATACCTACCTATTTCCCTTTTCTTGTTTTGAGCCGATTAATAATTTAAAACAGACACATCTTAAATACACCAGCATTATTTCATTCCTCGCTGATTCTTAATCACGCGCATGTATTCCATTTTGTTTGAACTTAAATTGCGATTATACTTCTCTGCGGAAGTGAAGCATGGACGATGAGAGTAGCGGAAAACTCCAGGATAGAGGCTTTCGTAATGTGGCTCTAAGGAAGAATGATGAGAATCAAATGAATCGACCGAAGAAAGATTTCGTGCTTTCGCGGCGAATAGACTTAGTGAAGAGTTCTCGGGATCGCCACCGGGTCAGGAAATGCAAAAATCACAGCCCTGAGGACGACGACCGATTTGGGCATCGAAACGTGCAGCTCCTGACCCGGTGGCGATCCCGAGAACTCTTCGCTGAATGGACCGAGTTAGTAATGAGGAAATCCTGAGAAGGGCAGGAGAGAAGAGAAGCGTCATGAAACCCTGGGCAAGAAGACGGAGCAACCTAATAGGCCATATCTTGAGACATGATGGCCTGATGAAGACGACCGTTCGAGGGACAAGTGGAAGGCAAGAACGGAAGAGGAAGATCTCGAATAAAATGTATGCAACAGGTAATAAAGGATGTGAGAGTTAAGAAATGCGTTCGTGTAAAAAGTGTAGCCCCCAGGAAATTAGAGAGCATAGCTGCACCAAATTATTCTTAGGATTGTTGACCAGTGATAATGAGTGTTTCGTCATGGGTTGCATGCATCTATAGATTTTACCAATCTCCTTCTTTCGATAATATCTGGGCCCATTGAATTCATGGACAAAGTCAAGTACCTGTGTCTTGCATTTTCATTCTCTATCACACTGCGAAGTTAGAACCCAACGTAGAGGTGACACTTTGGTGGCTTTCCTTGTGAGACTAGCGATGAGTTTCTTCAAAGAAGATGATACACCGTCCAGCCCTCAATCAAGTCTCCTATATTTCCAGGTCCGACAGAAGCAATAAATGAAGATAGATGTTTTGCCGTACGGATAGATATGGGAATTCGTTTTTCCCCCGAACCATAAACGACTTTAATAAATGCTGGTCCTAAATTCCTTAGAGCACTTTCTTTTTGTGTAAGAACAGCTGGTGTCCTAACACCGCCTGCCACACACCTCTTAGGCGGCTTGCGGCGTATTATGTAGATGAATTGTAAAAAGGCACGCTTCACTTCCCTTCTGCCGAGTGGTCCCTTCCGCACGCAACTCCCTCGCATTCTCGCTCTCTCCCGATATTTCGTTAATTACCCACGATTCTTCCCAGCTTCACCCAGAAACAGATGTTTTTCTCCATTCGTACACGGAAAAAAAAGATTTGATTAAAACTATCGAACTGGCGTGATAGAGAGTATTTTTGTTAAATATACTTAAACTTTGATGCAAATTATTAAGCACTTGATTTATTTTACCAAACGCTAGCGTGAGCTCTTGATATATTTCATCAAACATTTTGGTATTGCATAATTTGGCCAATTGTACGGAAGAGTTTCGTAAAAATAACCGAATTAATTCAATACGATTCTGAGTTTGATAACTTTCATCGAAGTTATGATTAATTTTACGAAGGTGATTGCTTGTTTGGTAAAAATTATCAAACTCAACATTGCTATGCAAATTTGGTTTGATAGAATTTACCAAGTGTTTCGTAATCTATCGAACGGTCTATCGTTCCTCTTATGTTTATACCAATACACATTTGCAGTTGAAAGATTCTTAAACGGGCCTTACATAAAAGATAAGTTGGTAGAAATTATTTTGTTTTAATTATTTGTGACGGCGATAACGATTTAATTTTGTTTACGTTCATTTTTCTGTTTTTTTCCTGCTTTAAATTGCAATACTACCCGTTAGCTGGTGCATCAAAGACATTGATTGAATCACATATTATCATAGATATTAAAGCTGTGAGGAGATGTTTGTGTATTTAGACACATTAAATCTTTAATTAGAGGTATTCCTGAGGTATAATCATTCGCGATCATGTTTAATAACATGTGATAAAAGCCGTGATACTAGACCCAATCCATGCTAAGCATATCACCCAGCACGTTAAAGCCATCTCTATATCGATGTAATAAGCCTGCAAATAAAGTTTTATTGCGCATCTGCACTAGATATTCATATGGAGTTACTACGTAATGCAATTGTGTGCATCAAGTATTCCTCTTAAGCATACAAAGGGAAACTGTAGTCACACCTTATCCACATTTCAAAACAAAGGTTAAATACTTACAATAATAATATATTACAGCGTTTAAGTTAGCAATTATTATGACAACCGATTTAGACTAGTTGTTAGAGTCCGTTGTTACCACGCGGAGGGCCCACGTTCAATGCTTCATGCAGGCTTGTTATTTTTCCACTTTTTTTTGTATTTTTTTTGCAGAAACTTACGCCAGCCTCCTAATAATATTATTTTCAATCATAATAGTGTTTTCTGGGTTGAAAATCTTTCACATGTGCACGCTACGTCGATTTTGTTACCCTTTCGATTTTGATAGTTTTTATCGAACTGCTGTAGCCATTTCGGTAACAATTACCAAATCAGTTTGATAGAATTTATCAAACAGGTTTGGTAATAATTACTGAATTTTTCAATGTGCCATATGAACCCAAAAGTTTGATAAATTTCATCAGAATTCGATAGTTCTAACTAAACTTTTTTTTCCGTGTAATTATTGCAGCGTGTCTGTAATGGTGGCTCAGTTGCTATGTTACAAGGTTAAACTCTGAGTAAGGGAAAATGAGATGCGACGCACTCAACTGTCTCAACATGATATCGACACCACTGAGAGTTAATTTAAAAAAATGTTACGAATTACTTCAGGCTTCACTATGTGAAACCTTTCTATGTGGAAAATAAAGGTTGTTCACTTTATAAGGCCCACTATTAATGTATGATGGGTACCACTCGGATTTAAGGACATGGTATTGTAATAACCTGAAAATATTATTGTGTTACGCAACCCGGGCCGTGTGTATTGAGCATAAATAGTGAACCTTACGGAGAGTTATACTTTTATTCTCCAAAAAATTCATCGCCCGGAAGTTAAATTGTGGGCGATGAATTCATGGTATATGTTTTTTACTGTTCCAGGGAAATTTCCATTCTTCCGAAGAATGAGAATCAAGTTTACTATTACGAAACCTTAAATATATATGCGAGGAATACACATTTATCAATGTGTATCCGGGAAATTGAGTAGAATCTTAAATTTGGACCAAGAACTCACCGAGGAAAGAGGTCATTGAGGACATTGGTGGAGGCTGGGAATTTTCAGCAGAAAGAATAGCGGAATAATTGGTGGCCGAGTGGCGAGGTCACTGCTTGCATTTGTAAAGATTCCATTCAAGTGTTCGAATTAACGCCCCCTTGTTTCATCACTGCCCCCAATCAGCCTAAGTAACACAGCGAAACAAAATCGCTAAGCAGAGGACTACAGGAATGCCGGATCTCAATATTACAAAACATTGTCTCACAGAGCAGTGTTTACCGAAATGTATTCCAGGCAATGAATTTTTTGGAGGATAAAACCCTCCTCAAGGTTCAATATTTATGTTCGAAAGGAAATACCCAGGTTTCGTGAGATGGAATCGTCTTCAGGTTATGTTATTACGATTGCATAATTTGTTTTTCTTTCCTTTACTTGGCGTATAATCCAAGGACTGGTACGTCTGAATCACTGTCATACCGATGGGGGATGTGAAATTTGTGTTGCATTGTGCATGCGTGCTTTTAGCGAAGTCACGTCTTTGCGTCTTAGTGACATTATACTTGTGCGGGATAGTCTTTCTTGTATCGGTGGTCCGCAAAGGGTTTGTTTCTTTGGGTTTTTATTATTTTCCTTTGTTTTTATGTTTGGCTCGACTTTAAGTGGTCAAGAGTTTTGCACAATTATTTTCTCCTGGGCTGATGAAACTAAATGAATTAATATTATTATTACTTTCCTCGATTTACTACATCCGTTTCTTCGAGATATGTTTTTTGACTGTTTTTTTTTTTTTTTTTTTTTTTTTTTTTTTTTTTTTTTAAATTCTCAGACCACCGGATACAGCTCTCATTGGCCATTTTACACCGGGGTGTTCAACAACTGTAACAATTAAACGTACACAAACGACCATGCCCTGGATCGGGGAAACCTACCCAGGCGGGACTCGAACCCACGACCTCAGGTTTGGCAGGCGAGAACGTTACCCCGCCGCCACCGAGGCCGGCCAACTGTTGTTGTTCAGACTGTTGTTTTTAATTGGTGGGAAGGCATTGCTCTTGTTGAATTCGATTCTTTGTGCTTATTCAAGGGGACTAGAGGAGGTTCGTCCCGTGAAAGCTTCATTTATAATGCCACTAATGGCGCATTTCAGTCAGTTTTCGAAAATTTCATTCGGAAAAATATAATTCTCGTAGACGGGTCAAATTTGCCGAAACACCGTATTGTAGTACCTTTTTTGAGTTAAATAACACCCTCAAGAAATATTTCAGTCATGATTTGAGAGTGCAAGGGTTAAAAAATTTCTGAATTAAGGTGTAATGATTCATGCATAATTTGGTGTGGACTGACAAGGGTAGGTACCCGAGTTGCACCTCCAGGTCGCATTCAAACTTCGCAGTGCGACAGAAAATAGAATTTTTGCTGAGTTCTACTCAATCGCTCATGGGGACTTGATTTTCGAGATGTTATCGATAGAGAGTGATAGTGTAACTCCCTCATTTATGCAAAACTCAATATTTCCTAGAGAAGTGCATAAATTGAGTTCTTATTAAAAATCATAGTTGGTGAATCAGAGAGGGGAAGGCCTGTTTTTGGCGGCAAGTTGTGAAGTCCTATATCCCTCGCGTTTTCGGAGTTTGAATAGCGCTCCTTTCAATGCTGGTAGTACCTACAATGTTTTACTAACTCCTGAATACTGGATTTTTTTCACCTCACCAATTTGGAAATAGTCAATTCCCTCACTTGTTTTTAAGGTGTCATTTATTTTATAGAATTGCTATACTTAAAAAGTTTGGCTGTGGAATAAACTTGTTTTCAACCACCAATTTGACACCCTTCAAATCTAAGGAAAGGTAGTGGTGTGCAGTGGTGTGATTATTTCTAGCTACCCAGTAGTTTTTTAGTTATGCTTTCAGTTTATTTTCCCCCAAATGCGAAAATATATAAATAGGTAATCCTAAAGTTTAATCATCCGAGATTATAGACAACATTTATTTATTGTGAACGAGAAAAAAATCAATATTTCATCTGGAAAAATTGTAAATTACTACTAGGAAACCTGTAAAATGTGAGGTATTAAAAAAAAATTCTTTTCTACTTCCCAGCCTATGGACTCACTGAATAGTGACACGCAAGTGCCATTTTGTTTTGGAACATGGATTGACTTTGGTGATTCCTTGTGACTCAGTTGTTCATTCGCATCTATTCATATATCTTCATTCTACTCCATTAGCCGCCTCAACATGCTTGTGGCGGGGGGCGTTGGTACACAAACCGTTTATAAAGAAAGATAAGAAAGTGTGCGTTGCAGATATTTGATTAATGAATCCCATCTAGGGTTTAATACAGTCTTTCATTGTTCGGGGAAATTATTTTTATCCTATCCCAGATACATAAAATCTATCAGTTATTCTCTTATCGTTTCGGTTAGACCTAGAAAGATAGCGATGTGCCAAGGTTATGTTCAAAGTGTAGCTCCGGAAATTATCCTTTCTTAGCCACTCAATTAATATTAGCCTGACACGTAACATCTGGGTCTATTACGGCTCCCAGTCTAATAGCTCCGTATCGCTCTTCCATCGATATTAGCAGTTTTTGACGAATGGCGCAGTTTTCTCTCGTATTTTATGAATTTCACTGATTAAGTCTTTCCGCGCCTCATGCAAACACGTGAGGCGACGCGACGCCGCCCACTACCTCTTCAAGGCGCGGCCGTGTGACATTGTACCGCTCTTTCATTTTTCATCCGTAAACCTTCCCTCAGCACTATTTTTGAGTCCTAGCTTCTTCACGTATCTGCCTTTAATGTTTCTTATCTGTGTTTCCCACGATAGACTCGCTTGGCCGTAGTCGGAATGGCCTTCATCCAAGGTCTGAGCACCCGATGTTATTGGCGAATCAGGTTGTGGAGTAATGCCCGCGAGCAAGGCCGTGTTGTGTTCGTGACGTCATATTACTCGGTCTTAAAACAGACTCCACTGTTAGCATACGAGGCTCAGTTCCCCGCTGGAAGTGTTAAGATTCGCATAGTTTGTGTGTGTATGTGGTGGATAATGGTGCGCGCTATTGCCTGAACGGTTCACGGTGTTATAACAATTGATTGTTTATGAGTTACTTGAGGAATCGTTAGCTAGAAAGTTGCCATGAAAGGTTAAGAATATCTTCCATGATTTTAAGTAATTTTAAGGTCTAGGGATTGTGAGTATCAGTACCAGACCGAATGTTCCGTTTTTTCCAAAGGATGAGAAAATGACGAGGAAGTGGCTTACGATCATTCAGAGGAAGGACTTGACCCCATGACCCCATCTACATGATTTAAGGTGAGTACCATGAGGATTCAAATTGCCTCCTCTTTCTTGCCAATGATATTACTTCTCCGTGATTAAACCTGAATCGTACGATTTTTTTGGGTCCCATCCGAGCGATCGCTCCCATAACTACGGAAAATGGCCCTCTCACGCAGTCATTTTCCGGGTTGGCTATGGAAATCCCATATATATTGTACCAAAACTCGGCACATCCCTTTTTCCATATTTGCAAATACAGCTGAGCATTAAAAGAGTTGTCGTATCTTAAACCTGAATCACATGATCATTTTTTTCGTCCCTTCCAAGCAGCAGATCCGAGAAATGGTGGAAATAATGACCGTTTCAGTCGACTCTTTTACGCGATGGCCATCTCATCCTTTTTTCTATATCTCGGTACGTCCCTTTTTCCGTCGCTGTAATTATCGCTGGCACCGCCTTTCGGCCAATCGGAATACACGGCACTAACAGCGATCTATGCTTTTGATTGAGTGACAGTTGTAAATACGGAAAGTGACGGAATTAGTGATGGAAAAGGGACGGTGGCAATGACCGTGTGAATCAGAAAATTATGGGTCTGTGGGTGATCACTCTATTGGTCCATGAAAACCTATCGATGGAGTAGCAACTCTAGGAAGGGAAAAAATTATCGTGTGATTCAGGCATAGTAGGAGCAAGATATCTTTTTCAAGCTGTTGCTTTCGCGATCGACTTGGGCATTCGAAGTAGTCCGCAGGGAACGCATTTCTTCCGCACAAGCAATTTTGGCTTGCAACTTTCACTCTCCTCTAGAAATTTGCACATTACATAAAGTATACCCTCTTTGACGTTTACTCAATCTCAAAATTAGAACCTATTTTCCGCTGAAAACTTTCAAGTGTACTGATTTTTGGGAGCGTGGTTGGCTGTTGGATAGAGCACATGGCTGCTTATGAAATGGTCGCGGCTTCACATCCCGGGAAAAATCTTTTGGAGAGTCCGAAACAAACATTCTCACAGTGCGAGGTAATCAAGGGAAAGGGACATCAAGTGAGGCAGAAATGAACATTCTCTTGCGATAAAAACGAATAAAAAAAACTCAATATTTCTTATAATGACAGAATGATAATTAGTTAATAACTTACCAATTAGAAGAAGAAAGTTAGTTGGTAAAACATTGCCTAAAAATATGCGTATATTATTTACTTATTGTCAAAGAAAACTCGTGTTGAGGAGCGTATTGTGGTATTCTGTCGGGGCGAGAGCTTGGCTGTTGATCGAGGGATCCTGGAATCAAATCCCTGGTGTAGCCCCTGGGAGCCCCCGGACAAAATTCTGGAAGTGTGGTGTACCTTAAGGAAAGGAACCGAGTTTTTTAATAGTGCCGATGTATTTATTCCCGTTGTCCGCCTTTTGAGTCATTTTCTTCATTGCATCGAATCTGATTACTAATAAATGGAGCAGGTGTTGAAAAAAGTAGCATTCCAAGTGGAGCTATCGTTTTCCAATCGACAAAAGCCTCTCCGTTTTTCGTAAAAATCCTAATAAAGAAATTAATAATATAAGAATGAGTTTCTGATGATATTGAGGAAAAGTGGATTCACATTATTTTTTTCTCATATACAATCTTGTTAATTACGAGTGATGGAAACGTTACCGATATGCAGCGCATCCAACACGGATATTCCGAATTTTTGCAAGGAAAGTCGGATCATTTCGGTTTATATTATCGTCTAATACCTCACCTTCAATAGACATGATACGCACAGTTCTAGTGAAAGCATTCATCGCGGGCGTCGTTATTCAGACGATTTTCCGACCGCTTGAGCATATTCCTGGGAAATATCGCGCAGGAAGTCCCTATTCCCTTGAATGTTTGATTAATTACGGCACTTCGATCAATTTTTAATCAAATTTTAAAAGGCTCGCATTGTAGCGACGAGCGTATCCATTTCTCATATTTTCAAACGATTTTTTGTGTCCGCGACGGCGTTCAAAAGCTACGGAATCGACTGATTACGCTAAAAGCCCCGATTATAGCGAATTTTCCCGCGTGATTTGGACCGAGCCTCTGTCGTGAGAGACTCGAGCGGTACCTTTTGTCAACTAGTTTAATTGCACGTTGAGTGGCGGCCCCTTTCGGTGGCCGATGGGTCGGCAATATTCGTGCCTGACAATATGAGCGAGTGGGATTGCATCGCAATTAGTTCGGCGAACCGGAGGCGGTTCTCCGGTGATTGTATCGATTAATGCCATTAGATTGCTTTCTCCGGAGGCCTATCGTCCTACCGACGGAGGTTGGACGTCAACCAGAGGCGACGCACGCGGTCGGAGAAATTGGACGATTTCGGAGGATGCGGAGGTTTACGGAGCGGTGAGTCAGACATGAGAACCTGCGCCGAGACCCAAGATCTTGTTATAATATTGATGCGCCGTGTTTGCAGACTGCAGAAATTTTATGTGCCCACCTTCGTATGGATTCGTGAAAAAATTAAGATGAATATTTAATTGAAAAAATAATTTGAAGAAAGAATAAAGTCAACTTTTTTTTGGAGAGATATCGTGGAGCAACATATCGGATGATAAACAAAGATATCGCACTGCCTACTAATTTTATTTTAACCGGTTAAAACACGTGATTCGATTGCTATATAATCATCACCAGGTATCTACTAACAATATCCTATTTCGAAAGATGTATATATATATATCCGTCTTAAATGGGATTTTTTAATACCTTTTAATAATTGGGCAGCAATAAAAATACGTTTTGTAAGCTGTAAAAATAAAATTAGTAGGCAGTGCGATATCTTAGATGTTTATCATTCATAAAGAAAGACATTTTTCTTAAATTTGCCACTTATAGAGGAGAACGGGGTACGCGACAGAATGGGGTTTGGGATTAAAGATCTGAGGTTATCCCGACGTATGATGATGTTGAAGTTGTTTCGGGTTTCCCACCGGGTGAGGTTCTCCATCTCTGCCGGCGTTTCGAGTGCCGTGCCGTCCATCGTCAAGCGCTGATGACGATGGACGTCACCGCCATCGAAACGTCGGCAGAGATGGAGAACCTCACCCGGTGGGAAGCCCGAAACAACTTCAACGGCGGGTTTATGATTTTTTGCGACTAGGAGGTGCTGTCAACTGTCAGAGAGTATCCGAAATATGCTATCCTGTTATTGCTCATGTTTTGCTTGATGATTAGGCTTCAAAAAAGACCGATAAAAAGTGTATTGCAACTAAAAATTCATTCAAATTAAAATAAAATAACATACAAGTTGCATTTTTCTTTTGTGTCACACATTTAATTTGTTTTTGTAATTCATTTTCATACTATCCCATTCTAGGGCAGACCTCTATCTTCTACCTCTATCTTGGGCTGAACGGGGCAAATGACATACTTTTTTGATTTTGGGGAAAAAATATATAAGGTTTTTTCCAATGTATTGTTGTATTTTTGTGACAACACATTCCAAAAGGCCTATCTAAAAAAGTGAGGTAATTTTCTAAATCCGTCATGTGCTTGTTTTTTAATGTTTTGAACTTGATACCTCATTCTCTCCGTAACCCCGATGTATAAAAAACCGTTTCCCTTTGACCTGAAGACGCTGACCTTGCAGTCAGCGAAACGGTTGTCAACAAAAGCTAACGGACGCGGTGACAACCCGAATAAATTGCATAGATCAACAATCCTCAATGTTAATCATTTAAAAATAGTAATTGCTTCTTCTTACATCGCCCTTATACTAACAATTGAAGAAATTTATGCCCAAATTTTAATATTCACAAGAGTGTGAACATTTTCAGAGGTTAGATAGTTCACGGGTGATATGGTAAGAAAAAAGGCGTCAGTCATGATTAATTAGTGACTCATATTGGAAACGTGGAAAACGTTCGGTCCGCAAACCTCCACTCCGTGCCCAACAGTAATCGAAATGTTGCTTTCTGGCTTTCTGTTAGCAGGCATTGAATGAAGATTATTTTCATCGGCTTGTTCGTGTGAGGGTCTGAGCTTCCGAGCCAGATTGACTGCTGTGGAGCTGGCTGTATATCTCGACTTGTGCAAGTGGAAGATGAGCGTGATGGCCTTGGTGAGCCAAGCTTATGGCCTCTGAACGAAAAATTCCCGTTTCGAAATTTGGGTAGAGATTTCGGACACAGCAACAAATAAAACCTTGCTGTCACAAAAAAGATATGTGAAATATCATGTCTAGCGCATAATATGCAATTATTAAATTGATTGGGACGCTGTAATTTTATGTACCGATGTTGATATAGTTCGATGTTCGTTTCATAGCCCTGAAAAGAGCTACAATACATCTGTAATTGTAAAGAAAAAAATCGACCAACCTCCGAGAAAATCAGGATACGGCACAAATTCAGTGGTCAAGATATGAGCCATCACGTTGACATTTGAGTGATTTCAGGCGGAGGAACCGGCCTACCGAATGTGAAAGTTAGTGGTGTAGCCAGGAATTTCGTTCGGGGGGCAGGGTGGGGGGTCAAAACCAGGGAGGGGGGCGGGGGGGGGGGGGAAACCGGGCAATAAGTAATGGATTTTAAACTAATTTTAACACTTTTCATAATCGTAAAACTTAATTTGTTAAAGAAACATTATGTAAATTCCTGATTTTTCAATATTTTGTTCTCTTTTACGAAGGATAATAATTGTGTTTGTAAATTTCGGGGGGAGGGGGAGTCCGGACCCCCCGTATCCCTCTCCTGGCTACGCCACTGGTGAAAGCGGAAAGTCCCCTGATTGTGCCTTAATCCGAGGTGAACTGTATCCTCGCATGTCCAAGGAACTTTCGCATTGAAGGAGTGAGCTCGTACGGTACCAATTCATAGAATGCTCCTTTTAGCTTGGTCAAAGCATCCCTTGTGGCACTCGTCATGTTGATTTAGCGAAAGATTTAAGGAGTGTCTGTGTGTGTGGTGGTCATGACGCATGTCCGTTTGGTCCTGCGTCAAATCGGTGGCCACCCCCGCACATCACCCTCACCCCGAGTCACTCCAAAATCCTCCCCCCACCCACCGCCACCACCACAACGGGTCACTCGGCGAACGGGTGGGGGGTGGGAGTCAGGCGGGGAGGGGGGGGTCTCATGTCTCGTGGGAGGCAGCTCGTGTATGACCCCCAGTCCGCCCCGCCCCCTACTCCCCACCCTCCACCGCCTCACCAATCGGAGCTGGGCAGTGAGGAAGCCGAGCTTTCTGAAGAGGGCGCCTCACTCCCGCACGATCGCACGCATTTTGTCTTTTTTCATGACGCAATCATCGTCATCTCTGGTCAAAAAACCTAATTTTCGATTCACGCAGCTCTCCACTCAATTCTCCTATCAGCCAATCTTTTCACACCTACGCACTTCTTCTCTTTCACATTTTTTTATCTGCCTGATTGATTTTTACCAGCTCAATATATTTTGTTCGAGGTCTTCCTTTTTCCAGCCTTACCTTCTACTTGTCCCCAAGATGATTATCTTCATCAGGTCATCATGTCTCAAGACAGCGCCAGATTCAGGATAGGGACAAAAGGGGGGGGATCTGGGGAGGTGACCTCCAAGCAGCGAAGAGAATAAGGAACCCTTCGAGGATACAGCACATCCGGGGCCGGGAACCAAATCAGAGACTTATACGCCCGATCACCCGGGGAGGGGCTGGGGAGGGAGGGAAAAGGAAAGAGGCGCCGCCGCGATAGGAGCCCGACGACGCCTCTGGCGACGTCTAGCTGACGTCTCGCCTGAGTTTGTTTGTAGCATTTTCAGGGCTGAGGTAAGAATTTTCAAATGAAAATCTAGAATCGTATATGATCTCACCTCTGAGTATGTTAAAAAAAATTCTAGTGAAATGTCGGCCAACATGAACCATATGATCCGGTGTAATACCCGAGAAGAATTTACCCTTTCGCCTTTCGCCCCGTTAGCCTGAAATCATTCATCAATTTATTGACAGCTACTTACGAGTAGTTTCGAATTTTCGACATTAACATGGTGTAATTTATCGAACTATTAACTTATTGAATTAGAAAGAAATGTTTAAAAGGTTCTGTTACTAACACCCTGAAATTTTCAAAGCGATTTATTTTTTAACAAGCAATTCGTCACTAAAAACGATTGGTTGAGCAGAAGTGATTCGTCATTTTAAGGTTTCGCCATGGCTACAAAAAAGAGGGCAAATACTATTGAAGTTTACTTTTATGTGCGTCATCTCTCGATGCTAAAAATTAGGGTACATAGAAATAATGTGGACATTTGAAAGATTACATTTCGAAAATAATGATTTCTTAAGCTTGGTTAGCCTTTTGGAGCGCCGTTTTCACTTAACTAGCGTAATGTGATTACAGTTCACTGCATTAGGTTAAGCTAAGGACTCAAAAAGTCTTATGGTTACATTCCTGCATTTTGCTTTTATCTATGGGCCCGTTCCGAAATTCACTGCCAGTGCTGCCAAACCGTTCCGAAACCAACTGGCAGTACGGTGCAGTAACCGATGACGTCAGTCGTTTGATGACGTTCCCTACTGTGGACTCTACTGTGGCTACTGCAAGGCGAGAGCAGCAGTAGCGGCAGTAAGGAAACGTAAGCCGATGTTCACCTGTTTTTGGAGCACAGCAACCGCTTTGTTTAATAACATATGGTACGCAATTTAATGAAGTATAATGGACATAATTCATAATATATTCACGAAAACTGAGTAAAAGAACTCTAATTTCCACTTATAAATATGCATTTGATGTGAAAATGGCAAGTTGTGCGCTAATGAATGTCTGATTACCTATATGAAATATTTAGTTTTCTAACTTCGTGTGATTTACCGTTGGTGTCTGTCTCGTAAATTCGAGTGGTAGATAAGAAGTTATTCCTGAAAACTTCAACGCAAGAAACTATTATTATTAAAATTACGTTTTCAACGCATGTATGTGTATCATGTGTTACTTAAATGCATGCATAAACTTTCTTGATTTCTTTCATCAATGCAATGCACTTGTTCTTTCTTGACTTCCTGTCATTTTTGACAGAGACTTCTTGTTCCACCATACCGCTTGACGTGTGAGCACAATAATAACCTAAGTGATGGCAAAAGCAATTTTAACTACGCGTTGGAAATTCGTCTCCATTTACATTCTTCTACCACCAAATTTAGAATGTATCACTCATTTCACCTTGTAAACAGCCCTAGAAATGTACCAAATAGTCCACCGACTGTGGGATTATGTGTATAAAGTAAGGTGCTATTCATGAGAATAAATACTGATTACGTTTAAACCACGGGGAGAAATAAGGAGTATACAAGAAATATGTGGCTTTTGGTAAGGTAAACTATGTATTTGCTGCTGTGATTCCCATAAAGTTAACGCAAAATCTCAAATTTCGTCTCGTTTCTGCAGTGGGTTTCTGTTCAAAAACAGGAACTTGAGTACAGAGTGAATAGTGTTTGAAACTTATTTCTGTGTCTATCAAATACTTTTTTTTACCTTTTCACGATCATTAGGATCTCAACTCCGGCTGATTAGGGAATCTAAGTTCCGCATGGTAGGTAACTAAGTAGATACATAAGATATATTTTTAGCTAGCAATGGATATATTAAATCTTAATGGACAAAAAATATTTAAAAACGTTCGTAAAATAATTTTCATTAATCGCATAGTTATTTACCTCCTTATTTTACTCCCACATCGCGCTAGTGACAAAGCAATCACTTTTTTTCATAAACTCTGCCGCCATAACGAAGTCAACCAAAAGTAAACTGAATTATATTGCTTTCTTAAATCCCTCTTAAGTCAATTTGTCCTTTTAGGAACTACTACAAAGCTCGACGAAAATTTTTACTTCGATATCTTGCATTGAAGGCTCTACCACTCTTCTCTCTTAGCGAAGTGAATGGTGTACCGTGCGATGACATCAGAAGGCGTTTCAGGTCATGTAACTTCAGGCGATATTTGAGCATTTTTAATTAGCATTTATTGACGTTTGCGGAATACAAGGAGAGTTTTGGCTGATATATTTGGACTCGTGAGAAAATTTTCTATTCAATGAGACTAACTAGCATGGTGAAAAAATTTCATGCATGTTCCCCATTGTTTTGTGCCAGTGCATGAAGTGCGAAATATAATTTGAAGTGTATAGCGTTTATTGCGTTTAACTTGGCTTCAAACATGAAAATTGAGAGACAGCTAATTAATAGGGTTGTTCAAGCCTATCAGAACGGTCTAAAAAACGAATGGATATCACTTCTGATGTAATTTCATTTTGATTGGGATTAATTACAGATGCGTTGAAAAAGTAATGGTGGAATTATTAGCAATCAAAATTCGAACAATTTCCACGCCGCCAAAAACGGTCCGCCATCTTGAAATAGAGGTGATGACGTAGAAAGCCTGTACGCCACTGTACGCCTGGCCTGTACCACACGGCTGTGCCTGTACCCTCGATGCCAAGTTGAGCACTCTGCATGCCGACTGGACATTGACCAAGGTTATTCCTTATTTTGAAATGGCCTATGTTGTGCATGAGACTTCCGGATGGATCAAGGCGACATAAAATCCATTCTTCAAGTTAGGCAGGCAACGTATGTAGCGTTGACAGGAATTGAAAGCTTTGTATATCTGCATTTGCTAAGAAACTACGTGCAGTGAACTTTCATTGTGCCTCTAGTGAAAGTGAACAATGTGCCCTTAATGTACCCCTAAGTGAATGATTGCATATAGACGATGAAGTAAAGAGTGAAGCGACAAGTGAAGTGAGTTATGAATGTAACATCTTCGACGAAATTATTTATGATGAAACAAAAAGGAAGACAATGGCAGGTTCCACAATTTAATTAATACTGCGACCGGTTTCAATACATGGTATCATCATCAGGCACTTTTGGTATAACAGTTTCCACTTAACTTAACAGGGCTCTCCCTTGTCACCTCTACTAGCGGATATATACATGGACAATTTTGAACAGATCGTCTTCTCCTCCAAGAATCCACTGGTGACGAACGTATTCTGTTGGTACCGATATGTAGATGATGTTTTCTGTGTGTGGACTGGCTCACGAAGGCAATTAGACAACTTTGTTACATTTCTAAATAAAATAGACCAGAATATTAATTTCACTTGTGAAACTGAGACAGAAGAAACTTTGAACTACTTAGATTTAGTGATCAAAAGATGCAACGAGAAACTCGAATTTTCAATCTACAGGAAGGAGTGTCACACCGACCATATAATTCCGGCAACGTCAAGTCATCACTTCTCCCACAAAATGGCTGCCATTCACTCCATGCTTCACAGACTACTCATGATCCCAATGCCGAGCACAAAAGTTAAGAAGGAATTGAACACCATCAAAATAATTGCGAAGTCCAACGGGTACTCGGAAAAACTAATTGAGAGAATGTACCAGAAAAAAGTGAAACGTCTCGCCATAAACGAAATATATAAATCAAAAGTGAAAGAGGACAGAGTGAAATGGTGCAGAATCCCATATCTCGGTGAAACATCATCGAAACTGTCTAAACTATTCCCGAAGACTGAGATAAAGCCAGCGTTCTACAGCTTGAGAACCTTAGGCAGCTTGCTGTGCAATACCAAAGACAAAATCAGTGATATGAAGCGGAGTGGCGTACATCAACTTGTGTGTCGTGATTGCAATGGCACCTACATTGGCAAAACCGGAAGAAACTTCGACATTCGGATTAAAGAGCATCGATCATGTTTTATAAACAACAACCACTCCTCGAACTTTGCCAGACATCTCCTAGAATGTGGCCATGAAAGTAATTTTGATCCAAAAATTCTCCACAAAGTCAGCAACGGCGCCAGACTCGACGCCTTGGAGCAGCTAGAAATTCTTCGAGGCCAAAATTCCCCGTCGGTAATGTTAGTGAACGAACAATTGTATTCTTTGAATTCCCCCATTCTCAATGTGTTTTCTCAACCATACCCCCCTCCTCCCCCTCTAAGTTTCCCTCACAACCCTGACCACTCTCCCCTTCCTCCCCCGCCTACATACTCCACCTCCCCTCCCATTTCTACTGGCCCCCGACTTGACGCTGCCAACCAATCCCCCTTAACCTCCCCACCCTAACACCCAATCCATGATGCTATTAACCATTCCCCTATTATCTCCTCCACCCCCCCATGCCTCATGACTACTATATAAGTGGAAACTGTTATACCAAAAGTGCCTGATGATGATACCATGTATTGAAACCGGTCGCAGTATTAATTAAATTGTGGAACCTGCCATTGTCTTCCTTTTTGTTTCATCATGAAGGAGTTCCATCATATTTCGCCTGACACGATTGAAATTATTTATTTCTTCCATGCTGGTTCAATAAACCCTATACATTTCGATCTAAGGTATCTAACTATTGCGAAGGGGATATGTTTCATATTTGAGCTAGTTGTTCTTTAGGGATACATCGAACGCATATTAATTTTCATTAACTTGTTCGCTTCTAAGTTCTGTTTGATATTATTACCTATTGCCAATTCATTTTGAGCATTCGCCAGTGTTTACATTTCACGAATTTCGTTGCGCTGTTGTTTGTTTTTATTTTGGTCATATTTTTATTACGTAAGAGTGAAAGTGAAATTCAAAGTTTTTTGATGTTACAATAACTGGTTTAGCTAGTTTAATAATTTGTTTCAGCCTATTCATTTCATTTGTCTTCGCAATGTCAATGTGAAATAAGGTAAACTGATTCTAAGTCGTTAGTGATGAGTGATAAGTGAGGTGTGGAGAATCCTTTCAAACTTGAAGGAGTGCAAATTCTTTTAGTGTGTGCAGAGTGATTGTTAAACCGATTATCATGTTTTATTAGTGTTACATAATAGTGTTTTATATTTATTGTGAGCCAAGTTTTTCATTGAATCAGTTGATTTGGAATATACTGATTATAAGTACTATCAAAAAGACAGCTCGTGAAATGCGTGCGTTGTAGTGCTATTTGTGATTTGATGAGCAATAAATATGTACAAGTAAGGGTAATTTGCTTATTATTACTCTTATTAAAGGATAAATTTGGATTTTCTTAAAACACTGATCTGGCGGCAGACGCTGGAGATCTTTAAAAAAAGTGGAATAACCCTGCTGAGCCACTTAAACAACACTGCAGTAGGGCATCTACAGGCTTGTGACGTCACACATCAATTCAAGATGGAAGCAGGGCTTTTTGGCGTAACGTAAAATTTGTCACTGTTTAAAGCCTTCTCTAAACATGTACAATGAAGAAAATAGCATAACATAACTGTCATTGCTCCTTCGGAAGCACGATCTTTCGATTTCTTAAATAAAAAAAATATGGTGAACAACCCTATTCCTGTATCGGTGCCTTGGAAATTCTTCTTGATTATATTTACGCACTGATTGAAGGCATTTTTCAGCCTGAGATTGAAGTACTTTTAATTTTTAAGGTATTACGTGTCTCTCCTCAATTATAATGGATATTAGAAAATTATTTATTTAGGCTGCAATCTATCAATTTCGAACTTTCATGCTTACAACGTATATATTCAATTTACTTTGAAAATGGTATTTGAACGATTCATTATTTCCCGCGAAATTATCAACGGCAGCTACTGTTGACCGTTCCGAAACCACTTACTTGCTTATAGTGGCAGTACTGCTTTCCGTTCCGTTTTGCAGCAGAAGTAGCAGCACTGCCAGTGAATTACGCCCTATATTTCAATAGTTCAGCGGACCATAATCATTTTGAATGAATAAGTTAAACTTTGTATTTCCACAGAATAATAAAAAATTTAATCACGACCATGGTTTCTAATGTCAATGTCATCTTCTGGCCCAGTATTTTTTAATTTATTTAATTATGCATATTTAATTTTGATTGTTATTTGAGTTTTGATTTTTATTAATTTACATGCTGATATGTTTTCTTAATCGATGTTTTTGTTTGTTTATTGTTTGAATTAAAGAACGTTGCTATGTTGTTGTTGATAATAGAAAAGGATTGTTTTTTTTAGATCACGAGATGTGGGTCAATTGTAAATATTATTTATTTTTTCCAAACTTTGCCAACGTTTCGGACATTATATTTGTCCATCCTCAGGTCTATAAAAATGATAATTTATGATACAAAATTAGTTAAATACAGGCAATTTTACAGTTGTTATACATTAAAATACATGGAAATACATATTCAAAATTTACCCTTAAGTCTGATGTTGTTTTTATTTATTTATTTACAATTTGGTTGCTTGGATTTCTTTCTTTGTTGGTTATGTCATTTATTAAATTATGATAAATTTTGCTAAGGTAAGTAATGTCTGTTCTTTTATTGCAGCTTTTTTTATTTCTGGATATGTGGTACATTTCTTTGAATAATCTTTTTGATAAAACTGGTTCTGTATCTAAAATTTTGGCCTCTTAGAAACGAAATGAGTGACTGTTTGTAATTGCATGATCTGCTAATGCACAAATTTGAAATCATTAATCCTAAAATAAGTCCTAAGATTGATCTGACAAATCTCCACTCAATTCTCATATCACCTAATCTCTTCACGACCACGTTTTTCTTCCCTTTCACATCCATGTTTACCTGTTCCATGTATTTCATTCGAGGTCTTTCGTTGTCATCTACATGTCCCTCGACGATTGTCTTCATCAGGCTATCATATCTCAAGATATGGCCTATAATGTTATTCCGCCTCCTTATTAAGGTTTTCATGAGGCTTCTCTTCTCTCTAACTCTTCTTAGGGCTTCCTCATTACTTAATCAGTCAATCCATTTGATTATCTTATTCCTCTGTAGCACCACATTTCGAATGCCTCTATCCTTGATTTTTTCGCTGCGGTCATTGTCGATGCCTCACTTACGTGGTGAAGCATACTCCAAATGTAAGTTCTGATAAACTGTTTTCTTACTTCTATGCTTTAATTTCACGCTGTAAGAAGAGCTTTCTTTTGGGGGAATGCTCTTTTCACGTGGGTTATTCTGCTAGTTTCTAATTTTTTAATAAATTAATATTCAGCTAATTTCTTTCTTGCTTCTCCCGTCGCTAGTTATTCTGATTCCCAAATAACAGAATTCATCCACCTCTACCAGTTTTTGCTTCCCTATTTTAATGTTAGTCTTGACTTCTGCTCTTCTGCTGCATACTAAGATCTTGGTTGGCTTAGTATTTATTTTCAGCTGATATTTACCCATTTCCCCATCCATATTAACCAAATTATATTTCACAAATCCATCTCTGTCTCTGCTTTGACGACTACGTCATCGGAAAATATTAGCATGCTAATTTTATATCCATAGACATTCACTTCCGAGGCCTATTCTTTGATTTAATTAGTGGATTTATCGATGTGAACGTTGAAAATCACGTGTGGCGAAGCAGACACAGACACTTGTCTCACTTCTTTCCTAATTCTTGCCTCTTCACTGTTGGGTCCTGATTTTATCTCAGCTACTTGGTTTTTCCATAAACTGTGGATAATTCTGTTGTCATTGTAAAGAAATACAATTTACTTCAGGATTCCAACCATTGTGTTTAAATCCACGTTGTCAAATGCCTTCTCTAAGTCCACGAACGCAACGAACGTGGGCTTGTTCTTTTCCATTCTTTGGTCTAAAAGCAGTCTAAGGGCCAATATTGCTTCCTTTGTGCTTCTGTTTTTCTGAGTCCGAATTGTTCCTAATGCAAGAACTCCTCTACTTTTGCTTATATATTTCAATATATGATCCTTGCATCTTCGACGCATGTGTTGTTAGACTTATGGCCCAAAAATCTTCAAAGTTCTCCGCTCTTTTCCCCTGGGGAATGGGGATTATGATGTTCCTTTAATGGGGAACTTGCATGATTTTTTTAATTTCACAGACGGACAGAAAATTATTTTCTGAGTACAACAAAGAAAACCGCATGTATATCTGAGTTTTCCTTCGCGAGATATTCAATTATAAATATAACGAATTTTAAAACGCGGGAAAAACTCCCTCCCTCCCAAGTCACTGCCGACGAAGCCTCGATGACGTCAGAGGTGCCTTAACATCACACGAAGCTATTGTTATGATTGTTTGTAATAGTTGCCAGCAGTTGTGAGAGCTTCGTTTGTTAAGGCCTGTTTACACGATACATTAACACTAGTGATGGGCAAAGTCGATCATTTTAGTGATTCAATCATTTTGACTCGAGTCACATAAGTGATTCAATCAATTGATTCAATCACTATGATCGAAAAGACTCAAATGAATCAAGATCGAAAAGACTCAAAGGAATCAAGATCGAAAAGACTCAAAGGAGTCATGATTGAAAAGACTCAAAAGGAATCATGATCGAAAAGACTCAAAAGGAATCAAGATCGAAAAGACTCAATCAATGGATGTAATAAACCACTTTGAATAATCGAATAAATACTGCCTCATCTGCGAAGAGCATTGGTAACGCTGATTGCTATCCATATTATCATTTCATATACTATTTTGATTGTGAATTCCTAGATGAGTAAATTAGATTGCAAAAATGAAGGAAGTAGTGTCATGAAAATATTGGGAAGGCAAAACTGCCACAGTTTCTTAACACTAATAAAATAATTTCTAACTATAGTTGATCAAAATATAACACAAAATACACCACACACTATGCATGAATCTGATCTGCAGGATAATTTTATAAACGGCACAGTTAAATGTAACCAGCTTTAACTTCTACTTCTTAACGTTCTCCTACAGGAGTCATCTTAATATTTTCCTTTTACGTGTATTGGTGTTATTAATACTGATAACTGCTGGAAAACATTTAAGAAAAAGATTACACAAGTATTCAGTTCTTCATAACATAGTATTTAATTTTCTCACAACTATTTCTGCCCTGACGAAAAGAGATCAGGCATCGATCGTTCCAAATTTTGAAACAAACCGGAAACTGAGATGATTGATATATGAAACCGGAAGTCGGAGTGATTGATGATTGATGATCGACTTGTTTAACGAAATGAATCATGAGTCATTTGATTCACCCAGTGATTCAATCTTTTTGATCGAATCGTTCATGATCGACCCATCACTAATTAACACGTACGAGTTAATTGTACGCTTGCGTGAATGATTTTTGTGGACCGGAACGGAACATGCACGAATGCATGAACCAAATTAGAACAGGTTCTATTTTCTGTGCACGCATTTGCACAAGTTGGGTGGTTGCACGGTGCAATTTGGCGTTCATTCTCGCGTTCATACATTTAGACATTAACCCGTACGTGTTAATGTACCCTGTAAACAGGCCTTTAGACGTGTTGATTATTTTCTATTTAAAGATAAATATCCGACGATTGAGGATCAGAAGCCCTCATATTTTGTATTATTTGTAATATTAATATCTGAGTAAGGGCATAAAATATAAGACTGAAGCAGTTAAACCAAAAATTTTTGTAATACCTAAATAACATCGTTGTAGGAGTCTGAGCCACGGCCGTTGGAAGGGGGATACATCAATTGTAAGTTGATGTTATCGACGGCATATCATTCATTTAAGTATGTAAGTAGAACGATTTTGATGTTTACTAATGTCCGCTTAGCTTTTATATAAAACGAGTACTTATATTGGCGCTTGAATTCATCAAGCGGGTAATTAGGGGGGTGGGAACATTGTTGTGTCACGTGTTGTCGAGTATTGTGTCCATAAGTGGTTTAAATATTCAAAATTTTCCCGCCGTTTTTTGAAAGGGAAAGGAACTTAATACTTCACTGTTAAAAAGATTTGTTACTTTCAACAGGTTTTGATTTGACGGATAATTCATTCTTTGGATAGATTAAGTTAAGCATTGACTAATTGGACTAAGGTTTTAAAAATTTCAAGAGAGTGACGATTTTGTGGTTATTTTTCAATTCTTAAAGTCCATAAGCGTTGTGATAAGCGAAACTTGAAAATGAAACAAAGATTCGTTAGATATATATATAAAGAAATACCACTCACAAAACATATATCAATAATGCAGTATGTTAAATACTAAATTGTTACAATTCCCCAAATTTCTTTGGTCTAAAGGAAAATAGTTTTAAAGATTTTCCAAATTGCAAAATAGCCTTGATAATGGTAACGGTATTTCACCTAAACTGACATCTGCAATGTATAATCTGATACTATTGATTTCCTTTCCATTCAATTGTTGTCCCCAATAAATGCCAACAAAACTGTACCAGTGGATGATAAATCCTTTAAGGAATAGCGATAGGATTAATTTGAAGAAAATGAAGAATCGAAATATATCGAATAGGAGTCCACCAATCATGCATATTTCCAAAGGCCTGCATGAAGAAGGCTAAGATGCACCCAGAAAACCAAATTTAAATAGGCTAACAGGAATAACAAATAAGATAAGCCAATTTCCGTATCTGCTATCATAAACGAATTGAACTTTCGATTATAGCGGCACTTGATTTGAACGATTCGCGATCACATTAAGTTGCCATCCACTCATTGGTAATTTCCTTTAGAATGAATGCTCATTTATCCCCGTAGATGTTAAATTCTAAACATTATAGCAATTCGATATATTTCACAAAAGTATAGATTCGATATGTGTCGCAGGGGAGCCTAGCAAGCAAATATATTTCAATAATACATTATGAACAATGCTATGAATAACATATTCATCAAATTTCTTCGTCTTACATCAATAGTTATAAAGATACGCCAATTTGCATATTTGCTATCATCATCGTATCGATTAATCAAGTATACAGCCACGTCTATTGAAAATTGAATAAGAATAAATATTGTCTATTGAAATAATAACGTCTATTGAAAAATAAGAATATTTTCAAACTGAAATGATTCTTAATATTGCGTCTAATCCGCGTTTTATATAACTTCATTGTTCTCCAAGAAACAGAAAATATTTTATAACCGATTCATTGACCTGTCACGGTATCTTATGCTATGGAAGTTAAGCAAGAAGAATTTACGCCGAAAATAAAATATTTGTTGTTAAGTTTTGGCTTAAACGCTTAAAATCATACCCTAGAGCCTGACGAAATAATATTTTTTAATGGTAATTGCCAGTGAAACATAATGCCGTTGACACAACTGCTATTATTACGCTCGAACTAATAAAAATGCAATCAAAAATTACGTGTAGTCCAGTCTCATTTACTACAATGTTAAGTATTTGAAATATTATTTGGGATGAGCCAAAGTCTTAACATCACTCCAGTAGACGTTTCCATCTAATAAAAAATCTGAAAGTCCCTGATCAGCTTAAGGTTGGAAGGCGATATTTGGTGGAACTTGTTGACCGGAAACATAATGAAGATACACTTTTGTATGTTACACAAGAGTTTTTTTATTAATAATTAAGAGTTTTTCCACCTTGATAATGACATAGTGTACTGTCGAAACCTGGGTCGGTACTAAAAACTCTTGTGGAACATACAAAAGTGTCTCTTCATTATGTTTCCTGAAAGTCCAGCCAAATCACCAGCATAAATAATGGTATAGAATAACACGATATCTCTTAAATTACACTTCAGATCTTACTTACTGTGCGTGAAGTCATCACCACAAGGAATTTAATAGTTGCAGGAAAGGAAAAAACCACAGAAATATAATACAGATATTTTATATTTTCATTAGTCAATCACAATAATATCTGCCATGTTTTCTTCTTACCCTTATCTAGTTAGGCGAAACAAATACTGTCATTCTCTTTGGAACAAAAATTATATAAAAGCGCATTGTCAGAAGCCACAATAATTATTCTCAATAGTTTCTCCGACGAATGTCCGCTGTCACATCATCCACTTACAAAAAACAAATCCACATCCACCATAGTTCTATATGTCAGTTCTACCAGTATGTCTTTGTCTTCTAGATGATAGTTGAAGAAATGACACCTCCCTCCAATTTGGGCACCTTTAATTCAACACGAACCCTCCCCATCTTCTCGTGCAAGGCCACAGATTTTTTTCTTTTCTGATATCACTTGATGTGAAGTTAATCTCATGCACCTAAAAGTAACAAATAAGAAAATACCATGTAAATTACTTCGTCATTTCATCTCCGCATTTTGTATTTGTATGAGAAATATATTTAATGACTAGGCTAGTAAATATAGGAGATGAATATATACCTCAATGATATTTTTTATTTTAAACTCGAGCATAAGATAATTTGAAACGATGAAAGTCGAACACCGTTTAATTCCGGTTCATCGCACCACTTACGATCGAAAGAGAAAAACGCATATTTCCATTTACGGCGGTCCGGACGCCCAAACAACCTATATAAGTTCCTGACGAGACTCAACGAATTTATCATGATTAAACGTTTTATGCATATACATTAATGATATTAATATAATCTGAAGGCAAGAATTGCTAAAAATGTATGTGCTTTCCTCTGTAATATAAGGCACTACGCCAAAAATAAAATGACTATGATAGCTTCATCGAAAATACCCTAGCTTTTCAAATCTAAATTGCTAAAGTATAGATAAATAAGCATTTTTACTGAGTCTCCGACGAATAACACACCAAAGAAAAAATATTCGATCCTGTAAACTCGGCTGATAATTCCCCTCCTTCTCTGATAAACTCCTTCAACCACACGTTTACTGAACAAAAGAATACAAAAATGACAACTAAAATACTAGAATTTTCGAATGAACTGCCGCCACAATACTTTAAATCACCACTTTCAGTACTGGAGTCATTCATCAACATTCCCAAGCCACATCTGGTTAGATATTATCTCCAAATAATTACGGCGAGAAAGGATACTTACCTACTGTTTTTCCTGGTGGTGAAATTATCTCTTTTGATCCCCCAATTCCACTTGGTCTTCAACTCAGGATCTTTTGGAAAGCTAAAAAATCTAACTTGGATCCAGTCCGGCAGTTTTCTTCACATCCTGGCACTACACTCGTGGGAAGCCTCATAAACACGTTTCTGAAGCCGAGTGAATGAAATTCAAGAATAAAGGAAACTTCACTATCCTCAGAAACTCCAATTTTCTCCCACTGACACCACAAAAATCCCAGAAATGTGGTAAAACGTAACGTAAATTCGCACGTAAACAACGTGATCTCCAACAGCAGCCGGCAGAACATAGCACTGCTCGTGCTGACGTTAGAGCCAAAACCGTCGCTTGTGATCGGGCCTTCTCTCTAGGTGGCCATGGTAAAGTATCATGCTACGAATCAGAGTTTCGACAGATCAAGTCTCAGTGGCGGATGATTTTATAGTCGAATTTTGCCTTGAAATTGAAAATTTATTGCTAAAAATCTGAAGATTTAACGTAATCTATGCATATAAAACAAAGTCGAAAATTGTGTTAGTTTCACCATTTATAACTTGAGGACGGCTGAACGATTTTAATGATATTAGGTTTTTTGCATTCGTCTCAGCCCCGGGTAACAGAATAAACATTGAAAAATAGGAAAAGTTCACAAAAAAATATTCTCGATATTAAGGGCATTTTTTGTGAGTTGGTAACACTGCAAAAGCTGTCAAGTGTTGATAAAAAATCAAAAGTCGATCGAAACTAGATGATTTGTTTTTTTATAATTTTTTTATGACTGAGCTCCATAGCAAAATTAAAAACATATTTGTAGTATAAAATATTTAAAATATCAAAATCGGTAATATTAAAATAATTTATTTTGAGTTAAGCCTAACTCGAGTTGAGTTGTCAACAAACACATAACTACCCTGTGTGTAAGAAAATCTCGAAGCAATTGTTTACTATCGGTAATGATTGTGTTCCTGTCGACGAATCGAGAAAATTGATTATTTTTCCTCATAGTAGTAAATATACACTATTGAGCTATTTGTAGTATATATGAGTGCTTAATTAAAACTGATAATAATGTGATTCACACAACTATTCTCAAAGGAAAATGTAGATAATTTTGACTTTACGAACTTATTTTTAGCAACACGATATCTAATTAAAAATTAAAAAATATAAATTAGAAAATTCGTTGGAACAACTCCCCTTTAACGTGCCCCGGTGTATCCTATGTAGATTGAATACAGAAAATGTCTACAACCAGGCATTCTAATACTTATTTTGGTAGTTTTATTGATTTTTTAATAATATTTTATCATAACAAGTAATAAATTATTAAAGCCAGTACATCCGCTCCTATTTTATGAATGGTGTAACTAAGCTGTTCATTCATTATTAGGCGGTACAAAGTACACCGGACCATCTAGTTACAATATTGATTATGGTTAAATAAAAGCTATAATACAAATATGCGTGTGAAATATGGTTTGATGCTTTCCTGGCGAATAGTGTGGGTAAACTCTTCTCGGGATTCCCATCGCGTTAATTTTTCCATAACGGCAAACGTTTCGAGTTTCGACTCGGCGCTCATCCAGCCACGAGGATGAGCCTCGAGTCGAAGCTTAAAACGTTTGGCGCTATGGATAGATTAACCCGGTGGGAATCTCGAGGAGAGTTTAGTCACAAATATGCATGTATCGATGGAGAGCCATTGATTGAGAAAGAAGAGATCGATTCTGGAGTATTTCCGAAGCTGACCCTTAAATGCTCTAAAGGGAGGAGAGATCCAGGGAAGAGTAGGCTGACGAAATGGAGTTGGAGAAGACGGGAAGTGTGTAAAAAAAGTGAATATGGGAGAGAGAAAGACGGAATGTATCGGAACAAGTATTCAAGAGGATGGGCACTCGCCAATTAAGTAATTGTAAATGAAAGGAAGAAGATAGATATTCCTAGAGGGGCCAGTGAAAGAGCGGACATTATAATATGAAAGAGCAGATATTATAATATGAAAGAGCAGATATTATAATATGAAAGAGCAGATATAGAGCGAGGAGAATGACGCTGAGGTGAGCAATGCGGTGTCGGACAGTTGAAATTAAGGACTTGTTGGGGCGTTCAAGAATTTCAAAATTGTTATTACCGGATTTCCACAAGCGAAACTGTTTGCAGCCAAGAATCACGTGATCAGGCGAGACCACGTGTGAACATGGACTTAACACCCTCTGCTCATGCACTCACAGTATCTTAGATGTTTGCACTGCATGTGCGGCACCCGGTGGCAAATTTTAGAAATGAGGAACCAACCGAGAGCACTGAACTGAGGAGGCCTCAGTCCTTCTCGTAGACGCTTCATCTATGCTGCGCTCAAAACCTCACCGGCGATAATCAAGTGAAACGCTTTGGAGTTTTACTCCCGTCAAATTATATTCAATGGAATACCAGGAATATTAGAAGAGAGGATTTTCCAAGTCAGCCACGGAATGTGTTGTCACCCTCCGCGCCTTTGAATACGCTCACTGAAGTAGATACTGACGTCGGTCGCGGCGGAGCGATCCGAACTTTACGGAGAAAGAAGCCAAGAAATAATTATGGCTGCATAACAATATTATGAGCGTGGTCATGTTTCGACCAAAAATTTCAAAATATTTCAACGTTATTTTATTTATTTTATTTTTATTTTATTCTAAAACCACCGGATACAGCTCTCATTGGCCATTTTACACCGGGGTGTTCAACGTATGTAACAGTAAACGTACACAAACAACCATGCCCTGGACTGGGGAAACCTACCCAGGCGGGACTCGAACCCGCGACCTCTTGTTTGGCAGGCGAAGACGTTACCCCGCCGCCACCGAGGCCGGCAATCATTCGATAATGCAAATAATTGATTACACATACTGAGGATTAAAGAATTGCAGTACCGCCGATGGCCGCGCTACAGACATTCTGATAATCGATTCAAATGCGCCCATAAATGGCGAGAAAAATCATGGTTCAGCGGGATGGGGCCTCCTCTATGTAGTCCAGTCATTGATTGCAACAATGGAGAGGGTGGTTTTGGCCCTTGAGAAGAAGTGGAACACATTGGAGGCAATGTGATAAGAATGTCAATTGAAAATTTTGAAATGTTCTCTGCATACTTAATTCATGTTTATAGGAAATTGCGGCTCCTAACCGTATCATATAATTTAGTGGCGCTTTAGCGGAGTATAGCAGTATATGTTTAACTGTTATTACTGGCAATTGTCGCTAAACAAAAGGTTAAAATTGGTTGGTTACAGTACCCTTGAAAACGCAGCAGCAGATGTCATAGCAACCAAGATCAATTGCTCCTTACTCATAATTTTTTCAGCGTCTTATCCCTTTCGCTTACTCGGCTGGAAGAACGTTGCATGTGGATGTCTTCATTTGTTGGGAAACATTCTCGGCCCATAGTGCTCTACTACGTGTGCGGGGGTTGTTGTGAGGGGGTCTGCATTGGCAGCGCCGCTGTTTACGGCCGGGTGTTGACTTCCGCGTTGGGGGAAAGCGATTGCGGAGTGTGAAGAGTGCGGCGCCGCCGTGACCTCAATGGGCGGAGCGCATAATGAGGGCGCCACGTGCGCCCCTCCGCCAATGCCCTCCCTCGGGGTTGAAGGCACCCTCGCTCAGCCTCCATTGCGCATTGCTCTCGCAAGGACATGTGACGGCGGCTCAGTGGTCGGGTGGCTTATGAGCGTGGGGTGGGTCGCTGTTTTGACGTGGTCGTTTGGGGGGGTTAGCGGGTGGTGGGGGTGAGCGATACCTCTTCAGGCAAGGGTTTTACTCCTTAGGCTCTTCGGTCGATGCTCGCAGCATGCATGGAAAATACTCATGTTGATCATAACTAGAAAATAAATATCGTCTAACGAGAATATACCTCCTGATCGACCATTCTATTTTTCTAAACTCATGCTGTCATTTTCAAATTTTAAAGATTGCTTAGAATGTACACTTTTCAAGAAAATTATTGCGGTAAAGGTAACTTTTTTTAGTCTTTAGAGCGCACATAGAGTCGACAAATGTGGATATTATGTGCAATGTCAATTTCTGGACGATATTTTTAGTTTTAAACCAGTGATATTACGCCAATAAATGGCAGTTTTTTGAATGATCGCATTTGCCTTTTTTGTGACACAGTAATTGAATGAAAATTGACAGTTATATCGAAACTTTTAGGTTAGATAAAGTAAACGTTTGTCAGCATTTGCATGTAGATCTAACATGATTCCAAACATAAACCTGGAGAAAATATCCCAGTGATATTTTTATTATGGAGGCTAATGCTTAAAAATATATTTACTGTGTCTTCAAAATATTTCAAGATATTTGCATAAATAATTATGTAGTATTTCGTCACGCATATAGATTACAGATAGATGTGGTCAGCCGAACGTGATAAATTCTTTAATAAAATCTTCCGGAGGTTCCACGGCATTTTCATAAAACTTGCAAAAAAGCTCATCTGAGTGTACTCTAACCAAAATTAAAAAAATGCCTAAAAAAACAATATGCTTATCGGAAATAGAATTTGAAACAATAATTTTTTCTTTTTGGCTCTTATGACGAAGCTCGTACATTCTTGGAAAAATCTATGTTGATTATAACTAGAGTATAAATGACGTTTGAGGAAATACTGAATCAAAGTTCCTTATCCCGTTAGAATCGCGCTAAAAATTAACATTAGGCTAGTCACCCTACTAACCTTCTACGTATTAGCAAAATAATTCCGTCGTTTAAGCGTAATCACGTTAATTGAGTGAAAAGTGCCATATTCGGGTAATTGAGCTTGAGAAAGTTTTAGTTTAAGAGATACATATAAATGTATAAATACATTTTTAAAGGTTGAAGAGTCTATGCAAAATAATTATTCTACGCATTTGGTGTTATCTATGAAAGCGAAACGCTTTATTAACAAAACATACGAAAAGCATATTTTTTATTCTGTATGCACGGATGCACCACTTTAATGATTTTTCTCCGAGAAAGGAAATATATTTCATTCTGGTTAAAATTGAAAATACTTCATCCTTACAGTGATCTGCTTTAGTGGCTTTGAAGAATCATTCGGAATTTTACTCTATATTCTATTAATATCGAGTCTAAAAATATGATGTTGTGCATTGGCTGTGATGTAGGTACATGGCTGTTTGTTGGGGAAATAGAAATCTCAATTTCAATGGTTGTCTTGTTTCGATAAAAAACTGATAAGAGTCGCGGCCTAAAATGGAGCCGAAAGGGAAAAAAATCCAGAAAATTTAGCTCTGCGCGTTAGTTGCCATTGAGTTATTAGCAATACCAATGTTGTAATACATATTAAGGTACGTAGTCAAATGAATCTAGTGATACGATTGTTGTAAAATTTCTAAAAATATCAATTTATGATATTTTATTTCATTTCATGACGAGAATAAAATTTCCCACATTATTGGTTTTACACATTCTCCACTGGGAATTTATCTTTGACATCAAATGATGACATTTGCGTACCTATCTAAAAATTAGAACAAAATAACGGATGCACAAAGTTTTACTAAATTACACTTTAGTACACGCGGTCACGGCCGGTGCAATCCTTTGAAATATTTGCATATTGGAGAGGTTCGTGGTAGGGGGTAAGTGGGAAATAAACGTGTGCCAGTCAGTTTGGTAATCATAGACTTAAAATGTAGGGAAGAGGTTTTTTTAGCCGTCCCGAGCAATTCGAATCGCCTTTGTAATGGATAGTTTGCTCGACGAACAGCCGCTGCAGTGGTTGGAACAGCAAGATGATCCAACCAGATGTGGACTGCTGACGTAATTATTATGGAAAAATTGTACCGAGGTTACATAGTGCTCTTATAAAATAAAGAAACCCTGTTCAAGGGAGAGGATGCGCTTTGAAGTGCGATATTATGTAATGAATATTCTCTAAAAATGTATACCTTCAAATAGAGTAAACTGTATGGATAAATGGAAATTTGTTGAAGCATCCATGTGTTATAGTGTTTCCGAGCTACCATTGGCGTATAGAATTGTGCATCTCCATGTTAATCTGCTTTACGCAAAGCAACACATTTTTTGAAGCACACATTGACTCCAGTCGCCGTGCGTTTCATATTTTGCGGTACTGGTTCATGGAGAAATATTTGCATCGTTGCGTCGCGTTTGCCTGTGTATTACTTTGTTGAAAAGAAAAGGGAAGCAAAGGATGGATAGGTTAGTGATAGGATTATGGCAATTATATCGTAACTTCATCATCATCGGAGGTTAAGTATCCTAAGATTGGTCTGACGCAACTCTCCATTCCACTCTCCTGTCCATTAGCATTTACATAGCGACGCATTTCCTCTCTTTTACATGATTAATGGAGTAGAGTTGGAATGTGGGCCTCCTGCGAGTCATCGCTCGCAGCTGCAGTGAACCGCATCCAAGTCGCAAGAGAACTTATCCTCATAGAACAATTCTTTTGTGAGCAGGCGAAAGGAGTGTGAGGTTGATTGGGAAGTGGTCTGGGAGAGATTGCAATGGAGTATGGTCCGTCGCGTCAGGTGGGACTTGCATGCAAGTCATTCGTTTTAAATGAAGGCACTAATGATCTCCGCTGCGTACGGACGTCTGAATGCCCTCTTAAGTGTGACCTTTCTCAAATATTTCGGCCTGTCGTAGCCAACGTACGCTGATTTTTGAGCATATTTTGTTCCGGAAAACGCCGCCGCCCGCGATATTTGAATTTTTGGTCACCCTGGATCATTCTGTTAATTTTTGCAGTTTGTTCAGCGCATTGGATCTCAACATCAATTTTTTATCGTAATAGATGCGGGAGTGTTTCTTCCATTACTTCTTGAAATGAATACAGCATGAGCCGCTAAATAACCAATGCGCGAATGGAAGTTGGTTAGGAAAATATCGTGGTTTACGATTTAAATCGTATATTTTTACGTCATGGAAAAATATTCATTTTTGTCGTCAAAAACCGATATTATTGATAGACTGCAGGTAGCGAAGGCATTTTATCGCAGTGATCACAAAAACGAGATTTCCTACCAACATCACAGGAGGAGAGATATGATTTTTCTGATGCAGTTTACAGTTACATTTAAAAATTCACTATAGAAGCGGGGCCTGAATGTGTAAATTGTATCTCGAAGAGGTCAGTGGCGTGCATTATTGTGCTAGTTCTCGCCTCGCTGCCAAACTGCCGTTGTGCGCTGAGTTGTGTGTCGTTGACTTGAGAGTGTCCCATCCGATTTGTGTACGTGCCTTTGCTAACGGGATGGCCCGCTTGGCTCTTCTATGATTTAATCTCTCCAGAAATCTCCCGACGGCATCCCGGCCGCGGGCTTCCCCATAAATGTATCGATAATATCGGTGTCTATAACCTGCTAGAGAGAGAGAGAGAGAGAGAGAGAGGGCGGCAGGCGAGTGAGGCGGTGCAGGGCTTGGGGTTGAGTTGCACCGACCATTCCCCCCCCCCTTCCGCCCCCCGCCCTGCCGATGCACGGGGGCGCCACCGCAGCAAGGCACTGCCGCCCAATGGAGGCAATGTGGACGTGATGCGCCGCAGCCCTCTTGACCCTTTTTGGGAGTGAACGGAAAAGTTTTGGCTTGAAATCCCACCTGCCTATTGCTCTATTCATTGATTCATAGTGGAATTGTTCACCAATTTTATTTTATTGCCTATTGTGATTTACTTTTTAAGGTATTCCCCCGATATAGCCAGGATTCCATTGAGTATTTAAAAAGTATTCTGGCCGTCTCCCCACCCCTCATGGTCTTCCCTCTTCAATTCACAATAAAGCCTACTTCGATTTATTTCATCGAGAAATCCTATTATTTTCCCTCGTCTCCCCCGTTTACCCAACATTCTACCCTCCAATATTGTTTCCAACATCCCCCCCCTGCTCAGTACTCGCTCCATCCATACCTTCTGCCTCCTCCGTATTTCATCTAAAAGCTCTCTCTCCTCACCCGCCATGTCCAGAACTTCTTCGTTCAGTCCTTCCATCTTCAGTTTCCGCACCGCAGAGAGCTACACTCCAGATCAGACTCTTCACTAGCCTTTTCTTTAAACTCGTCATAAAGATCCTCTCAGAAGCTCCTTTCTGCTCATGGACGCCTCCTTTGCTAACGCAATTCTCTTCCTGATGTCCTTGCTGCTGTTTCAGTTGTAGATGGTGATAGAGTTTTAAAAAGAAATGGACTTGTATTTTCCCTACAGAACATGTGAACATATGAACAAATGAACGCTCTACGGTCGTGTTGCAGTTGAGTGAAATAATTCCCCAATTCCTCTCCAGTGAGTAAGGCTTTCTTCCTTTCCTTACCCTTTGGCCTTTTCATAGTGCCTTTTCACTTCTTTGTCATTTTCTTCCCTATGTTTTTCTGTTAGTGCTATTCCATTTCCTACGACCTAGGGGAATTATTTGAATCAAACATAATTTTACGTTTGTCGACCCTTCTCCTGTCTTCAGGTTCACAGTGAGAAGATACTGTGTTTTAGGGAACCTTATTCGAAGGCCTTGGTTAAGCCACAGGAAAGATGTTAGTCACCTTGACATGCCCTTTCATTATTCAAAATGTATTTTTCCACGTGTGTATTTCACCTTATTGCCGAATGTGGTTTGTCGTAGCGCCACATATGTGTAACCACACATTGAGAAACTCTCGGATTTTAAATACAATTTCAGAAAAATGCTCTGGAAGATCAATTGTTTTAGAGTAACCTTTGTTAAAGCACAATGAACAGTACTGATTGATAGCTACTCTTTTCGCGGATAAAACTCGAATTAGATGTAAATTCGAGCGCTAAATTTAGGTACGCAGCAGCCAAAATCAGCAAGAGTGAAACCACCTAACCTCTGTATTATTATGAGTATTGGAAATGTTAGTCAATGAAATACTTACCATTAGATTGATTAAAATGTTGGCCCTTCTCCTCTTTCGTAGGTATTAAAAATAATGAAAAAACTCAGGCAATACGTAAATTAAAGCTCTCGACGGGATCAGCTAATCAGGCAAATTAGGGATAATCAGGAATATGGTTTGACCAAATGACTTGCATGCAGTTATGCGCATATATGCTGATTTTTATTATCTGGGAATAAAATTTGACATGAAAACATGGTAAAGCTTTGAAGTATACTTAGGCTGAAACTCTGTTATATGCTTTGAAAGGTGGTGAAATCATAGTGTTACTGAAGATTTCACTAGCTCAGTGATATGAATTGACATTCATAAATGATAGGAACCTTGTAAGTTCCTCTTAAAAACTTTATTCGATACCCTAAGCTACGCTTTTTGAAGCTTCCCTACCATTTTAGAGTGCGCCAAACATTGATTAAATTGAAAATTATGAGATAATATCGGAACACGTTGTGTAAGGTTCAAAGTGAAACTTGCAATAATTGCTCTTTGTTTTATGATGGAAACCTCATCTCACCTGAAACAGCCAGTTTCATTCCATGCTACCCGAATATTGATATGGATAGATGAGGGTAGAGCTCACCCCAAACTCTCCGGGACAGGCATGTGAATAAGCTCCATTCAAAGTATAGGTTCGATTTCGTTTCTTTGGACCACTTCGCACTCGGGGGAGTTTGGGATTTGGGCTCGTCAAAAAGCTTCTCACGGGACGAGCGAATGTCTGATGGGAAAGCATGCAGCAATATGAAAGTCTGTTTGATCGGATATGACGATTAGAATCTAATTAATGGTATGATTTTCGCTCGAGACAAATTTCATCCCGGGGTAACTCACCTTTGCGCGTGTTCTTGGTAATTTGATGGGATAATTACTCGTCAGGGAAATTAGGGAGAAGCTGGGGGGTTTGGAATATGTCAGGGAAGCAGAGAAATGCTAAGAAATTTGAAATTAGTCAGGGAAAACAGGGACTCATGGGATTTGAAATAGATCAGGTATATCAAGGAAAAGACAGGGAATTTCGTCCAAGGCGTCAGGGAAAATTTGTGTCGTGACTTAAAAAGCGGAAGAGCAGCCGCGAAGCGTGTTTGACGTGAAACGATGCGGTTAATTTGTCTTTGGAACTATATCAATATGATAGGAAAGCGCATTGATTGTTGTTTTAGGAAAATTAAAACTGATAATGTGGTGTTTCGTTGTAATGTTTATAGTCCATCGCCAATCATTATTATGTGTCCTTGCCTCCAATAAATTCTGGAAACAGATTCCTACGCTTGGCGCTTAACTTATCTTGTTAAAAGTTTGACCGAAATTCAAGAAAATCCGTAAAATTTGAACAAGCCGCCTCAATAGGCAGGCATCGAGCGGTGTTAGGACCCCTGACATTCACTTGAAAAATAATTTCGACTTAGATTTATTTGATTTGATTGGAATAGACGTTTTTGTGCACTGCGATCAAGAGTCATGAGTGAAGAGATGAAGGTTTCAGAGCGGTACGCGTTGCACGGCACCAGCCGTCATTAATCCAAGCTTCCTGTAATTGGTGAACGCTGTGATGGATTTGACTTCATGAGTCCCGTCTAGCACTCATTTAAGTCCTTTGTCGTACTCCGTGAAATTTATTTGAGCGACAATGTTCCTGATGTGATGTCCTTTAGATTCGCGTTTTTTTGTTTTTGGAAAATTATGTCTACGTCTAAATGTCACCTTACAAACGGCCTCTAATGGCGTGAGGTGGGGGTGTTTGGAAAGCAGCCGTTTACAAAAAAAAGAGAGTGCAATTTTGAGGTAGTTGATTGCTGAATCGTACATAGGGCTCATTAAAGTCCTTCATTGTTCGAGGGAAAAGCAAAATCCCATCGATGTGATCCGTGAGGCAAATAAACGTCTTATTTCCTCGATTTCTTTTTCTGACCTGGAATCGAGTGTGAGTGGGGTTCCTCGGTGATGCTCCCATTTCGGATGGGCGGGAGTCGTCGTCTTGGCATGTGTGCGCTCCACCGTGCCCACCGCTGTCGCTTAGCCTAGATGCGAGGCGATACACCCGAGTGGCTGCGACACTCGGTCAACACCAACATGGAAATTTCCAGACCCGTCTTGCACTCACTCACTCGGGCCCTTTCCCACGACACGGGGTCCTTGGCCCATCGTGCAACGGGCACTATCGCTTCACATCTCTCCCGCCGAAAGTGGCGCCTTATATCGGGAAGAATCGGCGAATCCCATTATTAGGCATTTGGGGGAGGCGATCGGCAGCTGAGATGATTTGCTCCATGAGGGAAGGATGTGGAAGGGAGGCTGGAGAGAAACCCGGCGTCGGCATTGGCCTGCTCGGAAAGCACCAAGGGGACCGCGGCTTAACTCCCGGTCCGACGGACGGAGTGTTGCGCTTGAAATACCCTCCACACAACATTCAAGCAGGGATTGGGCAGTCTCTGAAAAATATTTACCATTTCCGGGATTTGAACCCGGAGCCACTGGGTGGGAAGCCAGCACTCTAGCATTATTAGGGGAAGGTTAATTGTGTTTACGAGATCGTTGATAAATTTTATTTAACTGTCGTCTCCGATAGAGTTGGAAACATAAAGAGACCCGTTTTTTTCTGCTTTGCGACCCTTTGCACACTTCTCGAGTGGACAGAGGGCGCTATCACTCTATGCGGATTTCGTCATGTTCTAAATAAGTTAATCGTGGTCGCTAAGCAATGAATAATTGAAGATTTTGTTTCTCACTGCAAGGGTTCTTGCAGTCGGTGATAATGCGGAAAAATGTTGGCGGAAATGAAAGAAAGGAAAAGAAGCGGTTTAGCTCGGTGCTCTGCAATTAACTGCAACAATAGTCCGGAATGAAAGAAAAATAGAGCTTTTTCAGCTTCCCGAAATATCCAGACAGGTAAAAGAGTACTCGATTAGTGAGAAGGTAAGAGGAGGAGGTGGAGATAGAGGCCGCGGTACCTCGAGGTAACTCAAATGTATTGTATGATACGGGCGCGGGCATAGTGTGGAGGTCGAGGTATAGGTGTACCTCACGGTTCACCAGGAGGTGACGCGAGATCGCTTTCAAAGACAAACGAGTTTGTCTTTCCAGCGATGTGTCACGAGGTAGATATATCGGGAGGCTTCTCCGTGATTGGTGCGTTCCAGTCCGTTTCATGTGATGTCCTCATGTATTCCTGAAATTTGTCTGGGTATTAATTGAGTTGCAAATGCAGATGGTGATATTCTCCCAGATCTTGTCGCACTTGATTTGTGGAATGAGTACTGAATTCGCGATTACTTATCGTAATAATCAGCCACCGTTAAAAGCTGACAACATGTCGTCACCATCGCCATATCTATCGCTACTATTATAAAAATGTTACAACCAACCAAATAACCATTGTACTTGATGCCACACAGTGAAAGACTGGCTCGTGGCTATGGCAATGCGTGCGTAAACCTCTTTCTCCACCTCTTCCTCCTCACTTTGCGAGTGCCCGAAATGCAGGTGCAAGCAATGAGTGATTCGTTGTCAAAGGATTATTAACGTGTATCCCCTATAATTATTTTCCTGTATATGCTTACTCTGTGCTTTATTCCTTTTGCTGATCAGTCGATGACGCCTCGAACTCATGTCTGGCGGGTCACCAGTTCTCCGCATCTCCTAAGTGTTGAGCAAAATCCTCTCGTGATTCCTTGATATTCATACCGTTTTGAGCGATTCCTTTGCTCGATGAGAGGTTTTCATTTTCTGCGAATAGCCTTATGAACCATGACTTTAATGACGTCACAAACTCATGAAATGCGAGCAATAGTTTTTGCGGTTGTTTTAATCTTAGTAAGAGAATGGGTGATCGAGGAGTATTCTATTATAGTCGAAAGTCATGTTCTTCTTCCATATAACGAATCTTTCAAATCAATTGCGATTTCGGATCTGCGTTAAATACCTAATTTTTTTTGGTCAATAATCCATGTGTTACTTTGTTGAGTGAAATCAATTTGGATAAAAAGAATCATCAGAGAGAAGTTTGCTCAATTAATCGTATTTTACACTTATTAGTAAAAAGTTTCGTTTGAGAGAATAAAATTATATGCATCAAGTTAAATATTTTTACCAAAACCTTTTTACAAGGTTAAAACAAGGCAATATCATGTGGTTCTGAAATAGAAATTCGTTTTGAATTTTTCCTGATGCGTTGGTTGACTATGTTTTTATGATGTTTTTCGTCAAAAAATGGTGAAATATATGTGTCGTGATAATCATCATTTACCATGTTTGACGCTCGGAATATCCACTCAGCATCGTCGCCAATAATTGAACTGATTATCATCTGATGTGCCCGGCGGAGGTATGGGCAAAAAGTGCGTTTTGTTGTTGCTGTAGCCCAACTTATTTGCACGTCGGCTGAATTTCATGGCATGGCCACGAGATGACCTAAGACAAAAGAAAGTCAAAGGATACCCTCCGCTAAAGGCCTTTATGGGATCCAGTTCTGATTGCATCACGGGATTTGTAATAGGGTTGCTCAGTTGCTCAGCAATGCTCACTCAAATACCTGTAATCGCAATTTCTCATGAGAATTTGGAAGTCGGAAGGGAATGATACGAAAGAGACGCTAACGAATATATTCTTCTCTCGTAATTTTAATAATGCGAATGTTACGGCCCTTGTTTTCGATGTTGAGTCGATGATGTCATCAGAGTTCTGGTTTATTTGCTTGTTCAGAGTGAACATATCATTGAGGGAAAGACCCGTTCACAAGAGTTTAAACTTTAACGAATCTCGTGATGCTCATGCACAAAATTGAGGAGTAGTTGAGAATCGGTGAACCTCTCGCCATGAGCCAGTGACGTGAATTCAAGTAATCTTTGTAATCTTTCGGACTAATCTGTAAAAACTTTAAAATTTTCGCCACGAATACATCGGGAGGCAGGCGACAAATAAAAAGTATGCATACACTAAATAAAAAACCGGCGTCAAAATTTTCAATCAAAAATGTTAAGAAGCCCATTTGTGAGAATATGATGAACGCAAAATGAGTTCAGATACTTTAGAATTTGGAGCATATTATCCAATGATGTTTGCGATAAAGCACAGTATTAAAAAAAAACTTAAATTTCAATGAGTGACTTTTCAAACTAAGTTAATTAAATATGGGAAAATATATAAAATATTCATCGATTTTCAATTCACTCTGCACCGAATGTTTCTATTCACTCATCGCTGTGTTCCTTGCGTAGGTTGTCATCTTCATTGACGATGTTATTTTGCGAGCCTGTGTTTAATGCGCGACATGACTTATCAACCATCGGGTCATAAAAAATGCCTGTGTTCATTAATTAAAATTACTTCGAAAGCATAGAACTAAAAGTTACCATCGAAAATGATTAAATTAGGTTCTGAGAGTAGGAATGATGACACGGAACGACTTGAAATTAAAGACCTTATTTTACACTTCATCGTTCGCGATAGCTCACAAAATTTCATAAGCCAAGATTGAAATTATACGCTACAGATATCGGTGACACTCATTTTCTTGTTACGTTATGTTCAGTGGACTTATGACATATTTTTCATGAGAAATTCAAACATTACTAGTCGTGTTAAAAATCTTTTTAAGTGTATCGTAAATGATTTTAAGAGATCGCTCTGAGGTGGCATCCGTAAGAGGTTTCCGGGCTTCCAGGTACTGGGCAGGCGCATTGTGCGAAGGCAATTAACACTTAATCCTAGATCTCACCTAACAATCCCACTTTTTATTCCATCGCTGCGTTGGTGTACAGGACGATATCATCTGCTCCAAAGCAATGTGGGTTGCGGCAATACTAGGATGTGTTTCATTTCTCAAGACAATTTCTCCTGGGAACGATTTTCGTTTGCTGACGATGTTGCAACTTGATGAGTGGACGTAATTATAATGCACGACGTAATCATTAAAGCTAATAATGAGTATTTTTTGCCGAATCATCAAGTGGAATAGTACTGAACAATCGCTGAAACTTTCTTTTGGTTCTTATACGTAACAGAAATTGAGCCTCCATAGAAATTCAACGAGCAGTTAACAGTGAAAATATAAGCAATAAACGAGAGTTGAAAGTATTTGTCAATCATAAGTTCATTTATTCATTGGAAGTAAAAATAATTATTTTTTCATTTTTGCATCCTGAAAACCTTGATTTACCGGTTGTGTTTTGATTAAAAATATAGGAAATACCCAATCAATCTTACGGTGTGTCGGAAAATATATGAATGGTCCTGTGTCGCGCCGAATATGGTGCTACTTGATTTCATTTCAATTGCCACTCCTACGTGACTTTTTTGAAAATATAACTCGCTGCATTTTTCTATAAAATCCATGTGTACGACTGCTTTCTCAGTAATTGGGACAATTCTCGTCGTCAATTCAGGAACATAAAAAAAATTCGGACAAGAATTCACGGTGAAGGCAGGAAAAAGGAGATTTGGTATGAACCCTACATTTGCTTGCTTTTAATTATAGAATCGTTTACCTTTACATTGTTTATATGCAGAAATTCTGAGGTCCTGTATCATAATTCAGATAATAATTGTTGGAATATTTTACTCACGTAAATGAAAATCATATTTAAGGTAAATTTGAAAAAAATTAAATTTGCAGTGAAGTTCAGTTTAATTGTTCGACTCAACTAGCATTAAAATGATAAATACTTAGGACTGAGTCACATACAAGCTAATAGTATTGCGCCTCTTATTTTGTGAATTATCGTTTACACTTCGGGTAGGTTAATGGTAGTAAGTATGAAGATGTGACTTACCGTAGCGTCCGACGTACTGAGTGCTGGACATGTTTATATGCTGTAAATAATATTGATATTGGGCGATTGTGATCTATTAGTTCAATATAATTGAACACCAATTATCGAAGACGATCCCCTCCATGGACAAGGTCAAGGTTTCTTTCACTAAAAAAAATAAACCATCTTAGACTATTTAGTTCCAGAAAAGGTCTTTCAATTATTCCACTTACATTCAGGTATATTGGCAAATCCTTTGTCCCGTTACTCACTTTGTTTAAAATTAGCGTCCATTCACCTTCTGCACTGCAGTAACGGGAAAAGTTTTTCTGTGTAGTATTTTTCGGAGAGACTCCACTGCCTTTTATCATCCAATCTCTCTCTCGCCTTCCCGTTAGAACCGAAACGTGGAAGGCATCGTGGCCGAGTAGATGAATGGATAGGAGTTGTGCGTCTTATATGCCGCTTTTTCTCGTCGAGGGTGAATGCTTTCGTCTCATCCTTGCGCCTTTCTCCCACGTCGTGTGTCTCTGTCACCATCGCCTCGGTCGGGGAAAGAAAGGGGTCACTCAGATCCGCGAGGGTGTGCAGGAAATGCAACTTCTTCCTCTCCTCACGACTCCTCCTATCGAGGGCATTGCCTCTCCCACAGACACACATTTTTTGGGCCTTTGGACTACCGTCATTGCTTTCGTCAACGTTTTGGCGGCTGGATGGCACAATGGCGGAAGAAAGGGAGATGATGGAGAGGGAAAAGGTACGCAGAGGAAGAAAAGTTTATCTCCGACCCAGGATCACGAGACCTTCGAAATCGCCCGCAAGGCTACTGTTCTCACGTGACACTAGCTCAATCTAGCTCTCTGTGCCATAAATCCTATTATTGATTTGTGGGCGTGCCCACTTGACGGTACTCGATTGTGAACATTTACGTAATCTGACTTGGTAACCCGTGCGAAAATTTCACACTTTCACGCTATCAGGGAATAATCATGCGAAAGAAACGGTGTGATTGGGTTTTTAATGAAGAAGAAGGTGTGTCGTGAAGTACTTTCTTTATAAGTACTTACTTTCTTGCAAAAATATACAAAACATAAGAATGCAATAGGTGCCAGAGAGTTTGGTACCAGCAGGAACAATCATGACGTCTGAGTAATGGTGCGCAATTAACAACACTTCTTTGAAGACAGTATTAGAAGTAACAGAATTAGTATCAGATGTTGTTGTCAAAGGATAACATTTTGGTGATGAGCTTCTATAATACAAACATAAATATCACGGAAAGAGCGAATTTTAGAAATTGCTACATGCAACTGTCTATGCGAAAAAATAGGTTTCTCACTTTTATACTTAACAATTTTATGCCATTCACTCATACACAATCTTTGTGTGCATTTCATACTATTTTCCTGATTTGATTTCACTCCCCATTGATAATAATTATTAAATACTTTCAATACGACATTTTTATTTTTTCGTGACAAACGTTATCCTTTAAGTTCCTTTCACACGATGTCTCTAAAAGAGAACGTTCTTAATACTTTTTAGATTTTATTTTCAATATTTTTTTCCTGGCTATGTTACGTTTCTTTGGTTTAGTTATTGAATAACGGGTTTTTAATTTCTTGAAATTTAGAATTAAAAATGTACGGAGTCGATATTCCTCGAGCGAGTAATCGACGTGGAAAAATCGAAACTTTTAAGTCAAATTAATGAGCAAAGAGTGAAATTTGAGATTGAGATTGTATTTTTCATCGGAAGGCAGTGAGTAATCGTTGAAAACGATACCACATTTATCACTGTAGATGCAGTATTAAGGGAGCATATACTGAATGACAGAAAAAGGCCTTTGTGCAATAAAAAATAGGATGGCAAATTCACAAAAGCACTCAACCAAACGTGTTCCTCAGTAAATTTTAGTTGTTAGAAATTTGGCGCATGACTCACATTCTACTAGTTTTGCTTTCAGGACATTTTACCCTTGACTCTGGCTAAGAAAGTCATGAAATTGGTTGAGGTGTTGAGTAACATTCATCATCAGACCGTGACTGCGGCTCGCGAACTCACGGCGTGCCGTTGCGGGGGGGGTGGGGGGGGGGTTGTAGTGCGGCCGTGTGATGGATGCTTAAATATTTTATCCCTCGATATTAGGCGGTTCATCGAAGCCAGAAGCAAAATGATTTTGGCTCTAAGGGAATGTACTCCTAGAAGTATGATATTCTTTAGGTTTGAGAAATTTAATAGCTACCTGATTTAGGGATTTTGAGTAGCCTCTAAATGTCAAACAATTGTCCAGATTTTTATCATAAAAATTCTTATTGCCACAACACATATTAAAGGCTTGAACTTGAGAGTCCAAGATAAAATTAGAAATAAGTCACAGATTGTCTCCTGTGTTATTCATTGAAATATAATGCTATTGGCTTGAAAATATGAATACATTTAAAAGGGATCTGTATCAACATTGATTTTCACTCAAAGTTGGCAATTTTACCTAGGGATTGTCTCAGATTGCAAGTTTTAAAAATATTTTATATTACGGCAGTGCTAGCCAAAGGTCCGCTCAAATAAGTTGCAAGATGATAATACGAGTTGTAAACGAGTAATGTCACAAGTCACTATAAAAGCTATGCAGCTGTTATAATGGTAGTGATGCGACGCCTAAAGTATGGACATTTAATCAATGTTCGGCCAAGGAAAGTTGATAGAGGTGAGCCCATTCTATATCTAAGAAGCTCGATTCTTCTTCCTACCTCGGGCGAATTTGCATTTGCTTCCAAAAATGTTTGCTGCTTGGTGGTAGGCCCAGAGCTATCCATTTATTCTTAATATTTGAAACAAGAATATTTGTAATCGTAAGGAATTGCATTGAAGAAGTTATGAATTGGATTGATAATGCCCTGATGAATCCCAATGAAAAATTTGGGAAAGCCATGAATTATATATAATATGTGTTTGTTACATGTTATAGATCACGAATATAATGTTGAGTTAACAGTCCTAATTATAGTCAGTGAGGTGATTGAAGACTATTGCTGGGTGACAGCACATTTATTAGCCTCCTCTGTCCTTCGTGCTTACAACGCTGCGTTCTGATTTTTTGCCCGGTTTCAAAAATAATAATCTAATCTGATGGAAAGAAACCGATGGAACGGGCACTTTTTCTTGCCCTTCTCGTGATCTGGTGAGGTAATGTTTACTGGTATGAACTGTATTGGAAACTTGCCCTCTCTGGTCCCCGTGGTCTGAATGCAAAGGCTGTGGCAAATACTGCGTGCGCTTAGTGTGCTCCAAATGACCTTCTTGGTTGACCTTTGTCGTCTCGCATTGGAAACGGTGACCTCCGGCTCACCCGTGACCTGAATGCAGCCGAGCAAACCCTCTCTTCCACATAATCATAACTTTCTGCTGCCATCTTCGATTCGATTCCAGATAAGCAGTGGAAATTTATCCCAGACTGTCGTGGCACAAAAAGTCACACTGAACTGCTATTGAAGGCGACGCAATACTTCCCCTCGACTGGTCTTTTTCCTAACGTATTTTTTGTTTGAAATTCACCCTTAAATGCTGAAATTGTCTGGGGAGTTTATTTTCTATGAACTGCAAAAATTTTCTCGCATTTTGTCCTGCTAGTAATTGAGTCATGTTATCCCTTTATGTGGGGTGTTAATGATAGGCTAACAAACGATTGCATTGCTCAGAGAGCAGTTAATATCAGTGCAATATAATAATATAAGCAGCAGTGAACAATATGAAATATTCGATCCATGCAATATTCGATAAATGTAACAAAATAACTTACTTAATATTCATAAGATATCCAGCACGTCTATTTAACCTTTTATGGATATCCAGAGAATATTCAAAGTTCCCACATTTAGATGTCCAATGAATAGTTACGATAACCTCGAACCTCACGTGGGGAACACATATAAAGAATATTTGCGGCATAGCTCTGAAGAAATTAGGATTCGTCAAGCGTATTGTGGGAAGGTTTTCGGATGAGAAAGTAAAAGAAAGGTTCTATTTCGCTCTCGTCCGACCGCACCTTGAATATGCAGCGAGCGTATGGGATCCGGTGCAGAAAGACTTAATCCGCGAACTGAATAAAATACAAAGGATGGCTGCGCGTTTCGTCAAAAACTGCTACGGGCGTACAGACAGTGTTACCCAGATGTTAAGCGAATTAGGCTGGGAGCCGTTGGAGACTCGGAGGCTGCGCGCTAGGCTTAGATTGCTTGAACAATTGTGAATGGGTATTTTTAAGAGCGACACAGAGAACATAATATTAGAGCCACACTATATTTCCAGGTCCGATAGAAGCGATAAATTAAGAGAGATGTTTTGCCGAACGGATAGATATGGGAATTCGTTTTTCCCCCGAACCATAAAGGACTTTAATAAACGCTAGTCCCAACCTCGTTAGAGCACTTCATTTTTTTTAGTTGTAAACGGCTGGTGTCCTAACACCCCCTGCCACACGCCTTTTAGGCGGCTCGCGGGGTATTATGTAGATGTAGATGAAACCGGGAACATTGAGGTGTTTATTTATAATTAAACTAATCACTGTCCTACTTACCTAGCTGCCTTCATGTTGCGAATTTCCGCCGACGTATGGCAGTAATTTTTCGTAAAAAATTCCATGAGGTTCATGATATATCAATTTCAGGTATATTATCCAAACGAGCGGCAACGTAATCATCCATTTTTCTGATAAATATACGAAATTGAAAGCATGTATTTTATCAACCCGATTGTGCCTTTTTAATATCCCAAGCAATAATCGTAGCGCAATACCAATACGAATACTTCCCCAAGAATAAGAGCAGTTCAGGCACGGTTGACGACGCACATGGCTTCGGCAGAGCTTGGGTACCTTCGCACAGCAGTCGGCTCACAGAAATTTTTCAAGTCAATTTGTTATAAATTTTTGATGGTGAATTAGGAGAAAATTTGTATTTTTACGTTTTAACTGTTTAAAATATTTTTTTTGTAGCAATTGACGACCAAACGACGAAGCATTTTCCCCATTGGGAATATTTATCCAGTGGCAAAATATTCCTATGCTGCTTATTATGTTATTTTTAAACTTAGAGAATTTTATGTCGCCAACATTTCTTTCCAGATAAAGCTTATCATAGCATTTAACTAAAGCAGTCTTAGAAAATTGATTACCAATGATTTCTTATTTTGTCATTTAAGATGTATCACCAATTAAAACCCATTTCAAACCAATATGGTACAATTGGTATATATCGCCTTGGAGATTAAAAAAAACTTTTACCATATTCAATGTGTGAGATTTTCACCGATTATGTCTTTTGGACTAATAAGTGATGATAAATATGTAAAATGATATCAGCTAGGTAACAATATGTTAATTTTCAATTCGTATCAAAGTTTTTCAGCTATATTTAGACCGCGGAGTATGAAGAGATGCTTTCCGCTGGTGAAATCCAAGAGCTGGAGTACTTAGTTTTCGATTCATTATGTGCTGAATCGATTGAAGTTCCGCGTTTGTGAGGGTGGACTCTCTTCAGATAACTCCCCCGCATTCGCAAGCAGGTCGTATGAGGAATTGATGTGGCGGCCTTTTTTGATTGTTGATATGCAAATCATCTGAGGAGAGGAGGAAGTGCAGAGTCGTTGCTGCTTTCCACCGCCTCTGTCAGCGACTCTCCTCCAAGATGTCTCTCGCTTGTGCGATTTTAAGAGCAAGCATAGTGCAGTAGTGAGCGTATCAAGTATGTGGCCTTATTTTGTGGCACTTATTTATCTTTTGAAATTTACGCTTTCACCGTGTAGATTCGCAGAGAATAGATAGTAGACCTTTTTCATCGTTTACCTGTTTCTCAAATATGAAACATTTTTGCAATGACAAAATTTTGGACTTCGGTCTGAAATGGAATTTGCAATCAGTATCTACGTAAAGATATCCCCTTGAATTTTTTTCTTGATTGGAGCTTAGCTGTGTTCTGTGGTGATTAATTAATTTAGTAACATGAAGCATATAGGGGAGCGGCGAGGGGGTTAAGCCGAATCTCAAACAATCTCACGTGTGTCGGTTGGGAGAGTCTCTTCAAATATCAGATAATTTATTTTGCGAAATAAGCAGTGCAAAATTTCGGCAAGTACGAGCCGTTTGCAGGAAGCTAGTGTCGTTAAAATATACAGCGAACAATGGTTTAGGATCTCAATTTTATTGGCACACGAAAGAAATATTTAACGCTACTTCTCTACTTGGTTTTCAAGGTACTTTAAAAAATTCTTACAGCGGTCGACCAAATACTGTTGTCCTTCCTCATTAAAAGACAATGCCAAGGATGGCAGCCGTACGCACAAGATAATGCATTACAAGAAGTAATCTAAATGGCGTTAATAGTTACCAAAAACCTAGTGCCCATGCACGGAGCAGCGGCAGCTGCGCTTAAACAAAACGGTACTTTATTTCTGCATGCGTCTCGCATTTGAGTCTTTTGTTGTTCTGTCTTCTCGCTGTGATTGTAGACCACATTCTTAGTTGTCTAAAATACTAATTTTCAATTTAGATTTAAAGGGAATAGTCTGTATGAGCTCAACCTCACCTCTTCCAACCCACCTCCAGGTTGAATCACCTAGTCGGTTTAAGTATTGTAATCTTTGGTCGGTGAAGTTACGGATTGATTCAACAAACATGAGTGAAATTTATTGAGCAACGTACAGTTTCTCATCATAGTCTCAGCTTGACACGGTATGTCTCCCAATGTATCCAAAAAAGCGTTGAAGTCACCACTGGCCAGATGTGATTTTAACGCTACTTTTATTCGTAAATATCGTTCTGACTGAATCATGTTGAAATCGCCAAAGGTATTTATAAGCTATTTATTTTTACCAATAAAAAATATGCGGCTAGCGTAATATTTCTCCGAATAACGTATTTTAACGAAAAATACTCATTTTGAAAAATGTCACGCGATATTTTTTAGATTACGGTTTGCGACATTTCATTCAAGGAAGTAGTCGAAAGATCACCAAAATCGCCTCACGTGAATGAGGCACGTCCCTTTAAATGTAAGGATGATTTATTGTGCGGTGTATTATGAATGAAATTTATCGGTGAGACTGGTGCCCACGATGCCGTGGTTTATTCTTCCCTCGCCGGAAACGACGCCGGTTGACCCAGGTTCTCTGTTTTTCGAGGCGCACCCCTTGTAGGAGGTGGAGGTGTGTGCTATCGCTGCCTGCCGATCGGCCTGCTTCCCCGTCATAGGGTGACCCCTGCATCAGGGTAGCCGGGAATTAGGTAAAAGGTCCGTGTCGATGGAGGAGTATTTTCGACGAGAAAGCGAGTGCGGATGTTTTATTCAGAGAAGGCTTCCTACTCCTCTCCACGCCCTCTGCCCTCAGACCAACCGTCCCCTCCCTCCCTCCCTCACTCCCACCCCCCCTCCCGACCATCATCGCAGAACGGTGCAGTCACCTCGAGATATGCAACCCGGCCGTTAATAATTAGCGGTCAACAATTTCAGTGCTTTTCTGCTTTTTCAATCGGAATAAATGCTCTAAATTATGTAGTTTGACCTTGGTGAAAAGGCATGGCCAAGTAATTGAAAACATTTATCAGTCTCATGCAGTATTAATTAATGGGTATATAGCTGGTGGCTGCCATGATTTTGATCTTAATGTGTACTGCGTTCTTTTTCCAGGCAAGTGCTCAGTGATGATTGCAATGCCTTCGTATTGTAAATCAACATTATGATGATGATTGGTAATTCGTTCTTAATTTTTCACATTGATAATCCCTCCCTCTGCGCTTTCCTAGGCCTCAATTGCCAATGATCTTACCGAATCCTACGCCAGGTATTTGAATTAGTGGATGTGCTGAAGTATCTATAAATACCACAAAGAAATCGGTAATCGCCTTTTTGGAACATCTAAGCACTTCATATCTAAGGCATTGAGTAAAGAGCACGCGATTTTGTTTCCATTGTCCTGCCTGGGATTGAATCGCAAGTACAGTAAATCGTCAGTGTAAGGGGATACATGTGGTAATCGTGAATGCTGGGAATTGTTTTTGGCAGTAGATACAGATAGGAATTTCAAGTAGAAAAAATGTTTACTCAGTACTTGATAGTGAAATGTAGCAGTGTTAGTTGTAATCTATGCTGGAAAGTAATCTCTTAGCCCACCTCTAACATAACATAATTTCCAACTGCGGGCTTAAATGCAGGGACGGTTTTATAGTATGTGGTTAGCGTTCACCTTAATATGATTCTGCCTTAACCATATCTATGAATAGAAGTTGCGTTTCATTTACAACTGACACCTGGCGATTTCAACGCCACAATTGGGAGATATGCTGTTTCATAATTTGAGGCTATGATGTGGAACTGTTCAGCTCAATAAAATTTACTCAAAATTCTTGATTCAATCAGTGTCTACACCGACCGTCGATCACAATGTGCTAAATCCCACCGGGTGGTTCAACCCGGCAGCAGAGGTGGTTCAACCCGGCAGCAGAGGTGGTTCAACCCGGCAGCAGAGGTGGTTCAACCCGGAGATGGATTTGAAGAGGCGAGGATTGATTAATGAGCACAATTCCATTTAATTCTAAAATCAACGCGTAGACAGTTTGAGGCTCGTTACAACAAGCCTCAAAGAATTTTATTAGTACCAATAATCGAGTCAAGATTAGAAAGTGCATTCAATCTGTGGTCAGGTAGCAGAGCGCGGTTAAATCCATATCGCTTGCAAGAAAAAGCCGTCGAGAAAGAGTAACTGTTCGCAAAATGGGCTCGTTCGTCAATTTCATTCTATTGTCGATTGTGATAAATTTTGTTAAATGAAGAGATGCACATTCTTCCATTTTCCCGTCCCTTGTCTTCTCGGGATATTCACGACGAACAGTCGACGGCTTTAACCCTTTCGCGGATGAGCTTATGACGTCATGACCTCAGGGAATTGTAACCCCGACCCCCTCCCCCTCCAACTCCCTTTCTCAATCGTCCACCAACGGTCTGCCATCGCCCCCTCCCTCCTCCCCCGCCCATTTTCCCTCTATTTATTCTGTCGATGTCTTCACATACCCATCAATTTAAACTCCTTGTTGCTCTGAAGATCTTTAACTTCGTGCGTTAAAAGGGCCTCCTGGAGGTCGAAATAGATCTAATCGCCCTTCAATTTTTTCAGCATCTTGGCCTAGTCAGCTTGAGCTTATTCACCGAGCAATTTATCCTGTGTGAGGCAATTTGATTTTTTTCTGTGTGAGTGCGCGCGCGTGTCCGGTTGAGTGGCTCTCTTTGAGCCGTAGACTCATACCCCTAATTCCTTCACGGATTCATTTCCGAGCAGTTCTCCGCTTTTTCGCCACTCCTTGCATGGTCTTGAAGTACCGAGTTAATTGTTACTTACACTTTTTTGAGCGATTCGTTCTCTTAGCGAAAGACTCTCCCTGAACGAATTAATGGTCGAGAATTCTGCTGAGAAATGAATTACTCGTGACAAATGAGCAGTGGAAACTTTAGTATTTTCGAGGTTTTCCTGAAATTAGGGTATAATATTACCAATAAAATATTTGTTTCAATAACACGGCTGGTGTGGAGATTCGTAGTAAAGTCTTTAAATGCTCGGCTGAAGGAAAAAATTTAATTTGATTTCTCAAGGAACAGAAAGCCCTCCAAATAAATGAGTTTGGGTTTTATAACAGATATTCCTTAAATTATACGAAAGAATAAAATTGACTTCATCGGGACTCAAACCCTAAATTACAAAAATTACAGGGGGGCTAAGAACTAGACTATGGGAATTATTGAAAACGCGTGCTTACTCTATGGGAGTCAAATCTTAATCTCTTGAATCCAGGAAGAAGCCGTGATACTCTTTCGGCATTTCTAGTAAAGTTTCAGAAAGCAACTCAGAATAACAGAAAGGTCTCCTTGTTAGTAGCAGACGTTGCGGTGAAGGCCCAACCTAACCATGGCACTGGCCTGGCACTGTTAGGTGCAGTCTCATAGTTTACCTATGTAAAAGAAATCATTTGTCTACATGCCTGTTTATCGTTTACTTAAATGTGCACTTACATGCAATTGAGGTGAAAGCCTTCTTGCTAATTACAGAATAAACTTAAACGCATGAGGACCATTTTCCTCTAAAATTTTATTTTTGACGTTTTAGAAGAGATCTCAGTGCACGGTCGCTTCGAATGCATATGAAATAGTTGTGGATAACTGCTTGCATGTTTTATTTTACAATATGTTTGAATTCCACCAGGATAAGCCTGAATCAACTTTCTTTATTTTATGACCATTACCCGAGTTTTTTTCAATAGTTTGATGTAGCATAGCGGCTTAAGCGATAAGACTTTTAGTGTGAATGAATTCACGGTTGTTTAATAGATAGAAAATTTGTATTTTCCAAATGGCTTTTTATTCGCTAGACCCTGGCCACTTGCAATACTCATTTGTATTTATCTAGAGATTTACTACTAGTTTGTAATGGCGAGTGCGTTCACATGGCTATGGGAGGGGGAAGAGTGTTTTAGAGGAAGAGAATGACTCAGGCGTGGAGGTTAGAGGTCTGTCTACGGGCTGGGGGTGCACTTTACTAAATATTTTTTCGGAGAGGAAATGGGCGCTGAGGAGAGAGCAGGCTGGTGTATTTGTATCAAGTCATGTATCAATTCCTCATCGAAAATTTTGGCGTAGGTAATAATTGCAGTTCTCAATAAAATCCAGCTTATCACCTGGGATGACCATTTGTAAAATGTGTGTTTTAAAATAAGACTAATGATCCGAATTTTAAAAATTGATAACAAATACTCATATGTTGACCCGGATGAATGAAAGTGAACAAATGCTCATGAGTATGAGCTCGGATCATAAGAATTTGCTTTGAGCAAAAGGTATGAGCATAAGAATTTGCTCTATTTAGTACATATAAGCTCTACCTTATACTCCTAAGCAAATGCTCCAGTTTAAATACCTTTTGCTCAACATTTTGCACACGGCGCACGCGATAAAAGATGACTTTCCCTGCTTTGCCATCACTTCTTTGTCTACTAACGGTAGTTCAGTACATGTTTCGCAACTTATTTCTGCTATTTGTACTTAACAATAGTCTTTCCGTCATTACACGGGTACATAATTATCGGTCGGATTCTAGAATCAACTGTATTGGTCAAGTTTTATTTGCGCTTATTTTGATTGAAACGTTTATATTACTTTGCAGTGGTTCCTAATCGATCGAATTTTGCATATGAGTAAATTTTTTATGTGGTTTTAGGTGAAAGAGATAAATTCAGGAATTTAAGAGTTAGTCGGAGTATTTTTTTTAGAAAGAATTGAATTTATTATTCTCTTATTTTCAATGTTTATCCTCCAACTGGTTATTTTATGTGGTATACATATTGCTACATTACTCAAATTAATTTAATATCATCACAAGTACAATATTATCCATTAATGCTTGTTTAAGAAAAATATGCCCTGCGAAATGGCAAATGAATAGGCAAAATAGCCTGCCACATTAAGATTAAAACCAAAATTTGATAAAATGCTCACAAAACAATTACACGTTGCATTGGGTGCTTTCCATTCATTGACATACGTCGACACAAGTCGACTTGCGTCGCGGTTTTCGTGTTTCATTCTGTATGTGTCGCTGACTGTTGTGACACAAGTCAACAAACGATAACGCGCAGGAATTGGAGAGTTATAACCAGTTACCGCGAGTCGACACAAGTCGACGAGTGAGTCGCATGAATGGAAAGCGCCCAATGCAGTATTCTTGTAATAATACGGTTAAATTTTTGTTTTCTAATGAATGAAGCAGGAAACCGGCACTATTCATATTACATAAGGTAGCTTATTTGTGGTTTTCTGAATTGTGTGAAAAAAGTTGGTCGAAGGTCACATACGCACAAAATAGAAATTACTTGGAGTGTGCATAGTGAATTTTGTGCTTTGATTGTGTATGATTTTGTGCTGTGCTTTTGATGGTCTCCCCGTGGCATTAAGTGTCCAGCATATTTTCCATTTTTTCATTGAAAGTAAAGGCAGGAAAAATTCATGCATACAGGCTGTAGGCAAAAGTTGGAATGGTAACATTTATACATATAACAACCGTCTTAGGGCATTTTATTAGTAAAATATTGGTGAACTTAATTTAAGAATAATTGTTCTTAAAGTGAACTCTCTTTTGAGAAAAACATTTAGCTTCTAATATTTTTGCGGTCCACGTCTAAATGGCTTCGTAGAGCCGTGGATTACCAAAGCCTGGTCTATTCTAAAATCACTGACCAGGCCAATTCTGTCTACGATGTTGAAAGCATTTTTTTTTACCGGAAGTAGCGTCCTACTTTAAACTTACGTAAAGATTTTTATGTACCAATTCATATGAATTTTAATCCTGATGTTACAAATGCGTGAGACGCTAATGCACAAGTATATATCATCAGTAATAATTTTACTTGCGGGTCTTTTTCCGGTCTATTTTCTGAGAAACACTAGCATGAGGGAAAATTGACACGGATGGTAATTTATGAGCTCCGTATTAATATCATTCACAATTCAGGGTTATCATAAAAATGGTGCGGTTTTGAACATGGTTTAAATGGAGCAGAAGTACTTGGTGTTTATATTTTTTATTTTTTGAATATTTCGTCTCAAACAGTTTTTTCACATAACTAGTATCTAAATGTCGATATGTGCGCCCTTAGTCGATCGACAAAAGAGAAATCCAGGGTCGAAATTAGCCTGCTCTTAACGAAAGGCCCCAAGGGAGCCACAGCTTAGCGTCCCCTCCGACGGACGGAGCGCTGCACTGAAGTGTAGCTGATTTTTTTCTGAAGAAAATTTGTTGAAGTGCCCTCCTCAATGCACTCAAGTAGGGATCGGGCAGCCTCTGAAGAATTTCTTCCACCCTATTTCTACTATCTGCTGTTGAATCATTGAAACCATACAAATCTTTTATAATAACTCTGTACAATGAGAATAGTCTATTAAAAGGTCGTATTTCAACTTGTTTCCCATCTCCTAGTGGAAATCTGGGTATTATAAAAATCACAGAAGGTTTGAATACGTTTCTCGGACGAAATTACACCTGTTATATTTTCGTTCATTTCTCCTTATATCACAATTGTTCATTCTTTAAAATCAATGTGTTATTGATAAAAACAGATTTTATACAATTCTATAATCACACACGATGAATAATCCCATCTTACACGAAAAACTTCCTTGATGTATCAAGTCCGGAAGAGATGCATTCCTGAGCATTTGCTCACCCTTTGAAGCTATTGCTCCTCAATATTCATACTAAATACTTGAAAGTTGACCATTTGCTGATGCTCCGCTATGAAAGTCAGAAAATGATCACGCACTGCCGACAGAGCAGAGCGTATGCTCCCGTTTTTTATTCATACAAAGTGAAGCAAGTGCTCCAAAACCAATGAGCATAAGCATTTGCTCACTTTTACTCGTATGGGCCTGTCACCACTAGTAACTGGTTAAAATAATGTTGTCCTTTCAATAAAATTTCGCACCATCTGTTTCACGTATAAAATTGAAGCTTTATGTGCTACTAGTCACTACGCACATACTTCGCCAACTTTTCGTTTTTCTTTTTTTAACAAGCAGTTTTATTTGCATGGTAGGATGTTCGTGTCTTTAGCACACACTCCTAGTTTCTGGTCCGACCGCGTGTCGTTGTCATGCGTGCTTTCCTGCTGTCCGGCGTCTCTCATTAAGGCTAGGATGGTATGGAGTCACCCCGTGCCACTCACCCTGGAGGCGGCTTGCACGGTACCTCGTTGATTGTGATGTATGCTCCGCTCTTCTTTGTTAAAAAAATCTTTGAGGTTAAATAAATATCTTTCAAGTGTCGATTTTTCAAAAACTTACACTCACGCTCAGATCCGGGTTTTCCTATTTGAAATTTCCTTTGAATTGATGAAGTTTCACACTATTTATTCAGTCTTACTACATTCCAAGGGACTTTATCGAGGAGTCTCTAGTCCGTGCCGTGGTAGCTTCATTCATAAATACACTTGCGGTGTATTTAAATAGGGATTTCAGAAAAAGTCCAGGCACCACAACGAACACCACCGTCGTCATTATCATCTAAACAAAAAAGTCGCAAAATAATAATTTAACAAAAATATGAGCCCTTGCTTTCATGTTGCTCGCTGTAATTTTAATTCGCGACCTCATTTATTACGTAGGTACTTATGGAGGTGCGTGTGAAACTGTTTGCGGTTGCATTATTTCACTATAACCAGTAAATTGAAAGTTTTAAGTGCAAAACAAGTGCATTTGGTTTTAATGAATTCGTGAAGAGTGTAGTTTGTAAGAAGGAGAGCCTTAAAATTATTAACCGGGAAAGTTAAAATCTGGTAAACTTATCCTAAAAAACGAATGGATAGTTTGAAAGAACGGAAAAATAATGTTTGAATATATTTTCCGCCATTTCAGCCTTTGCTCTTATATGACTCATAGGCTAGTGATGCATTTAGATCGTGGATGTGTAGTTGGAATATTTTCGTCGTAGTTCAAATATCAGTTGATGATGGATTCTGAGTTGATTCTTTTCGGTCGTCCATACCTTTGACTGGTTTTCTGTTAAATTCCTACACAGATGGAGGGAACCGGAGAGCATGGAGCATTTCGGTTCTCTGTCATTGAATCGATGGAGGAATCATGTTTTGAAAATAATTGCGGTCACATTGCTCATTATCTCCATCCGTTTTGAAATCGTGTGCTTTGGAGTAGGGATGTGCAAATAGCACTTTCTGAACTCGAGTCGAGTATTGAGTCGAGTTGAAAACTACTCGCGAGTATCGAGTCGAGTCGAGTGTGGTCATTTCCGGACCAGTCAGTACAGCAATGCATACTCCAACATATTATAATTTTTTTTCAATTCCCTTGTAAATTTTCAACTCTGAATGCTCATCCTAATGCAAAAAGGAAAAGATAATGAGGATTGTTGATATAATTGTGTCACAATTAGGAGATGAATGAAAATTAATGTGTCTTGAACAGTTTCATAAGTACAATTGAAATTTTTTAACTTCTACTAATAGGTCGTCAAAGTATGTATCCAAACTGCTTAGAGCAACCCTCAATAAAGATATTTGTACAATTTTAATTAAGATTGTATACGTAAATATAACATGTAATATTTGATCCTTTCAAATTCCCATGTAGAAGAACCAATTGTTCTAAATGCTAAGGCTAAACAGGTTTTGACGTCTCCATTTTACAGTATTACTGCCTGCAGAAAAATGTCTTTCACAACACACTTTTGTAGCTGAACAAGTAATTTTTTTTCCAAAGTTACAACTATTCGGAACCTTAAGAGGTTTAATTAAAACTTATATCAACGATTTATATGGATCTTGAATATTCATGGAATTTTAGTGCACGAAGCAAACGAACTATAAAACTTAAAGCACTGCAGGAACAAGTGATTTTGTACGCAGTCACGCGCACGGGTGCATAGTTAAATACACCAACGGATAAAGTTCGCAATGAAAAAATATTTTTCATGTCAAACTTCATAAAAAATATTTTTCATGTCGGGTTTTTTACCCCGACAGTAGCTTAGTAAGCACGACCCTCGCCACATGTGTCACAGTGTGGACTTGTGACGTCAACATCTTGTTCTGTAAAACCCATCCCGAAGTTCGCTCTGAGAAAATGGCTTGGTGGTGGAACTGGTTAACACACCTGACCGGTAATCGAGAGATCCGAGTTCGAATCCCGACTAAGTCAAATATTTTTTCATGGCGAACTTCATCCGTTGGTGTAGGTATTTATGGAACTTAACTTTAGCTTTGTAGATCAAAAAAGATTTCTTTCCTTCTTACTTTGTTTAATCAACCATAGCGACTATTTTCTGTTGATTCAAGAGGGAAACTAAGCGCAATAAAGGAATAAACAAAAATTAGCATTGGACGTACTTAGTGCTAAAAACCCTAAGAGATGACACTACTTGTGACGTCAAACACCGGTAAAAACCGGCATTGCCCGCTAAAATCTAAAAGTTTCATTTTTTCCATAAAAATCCTAACAATTTTTACGTATTCGCTCGGCGTTTGTGTGAAGAAAGTATGGTAGGATATAAAAGTATCGCATAACAAAGTATGAGCGATGCCGTGGTCCACTGCGATTACTCCGGATACGCTGCCGCGCCGGAGCGGACGCCGCGGCTGACGAATAGGTATTCGGCACCCACGTCTGACTACTCTAGTGGTTGACTGATACGTATAAAAATGAGGTATTGGATGGATGAAGCAGATGTGGAGATCCATCATGAGATATAGAGTGAAACACTTTGCACTTTCCCCATAAAAATTTATTAAACTACAGTCGACATGTTTCGCTGCACTGCAGCATTATCAAGACTCAGTATCAGTCTTGATAATGCCGCAGTGCAGCGAAACATGTCGACTGTAGTTTAATAAATTTTTATGTGGAAAGTGCAAAGTGTTTCACTTCATATCTCATACGTATAAAAAAGCTGAAACTCCCAGTTCAAGGAAAAATATTGAATTATCGACTTAAATACGTTTTAATACATTAAGTTTAATGATCGCGCCTCCCGTCGGTGATTTCTGAACTTACTCTCCTCGATAGCTCGGTAACCAGAACTACTCGACTCGATATTCGTAATACTACTCGAATCACTCGAGTCGAGTGCCAACTACTCGATTCGAATCTTCGAGTACTCGCACATCCCTGCTTTGGAGCATTATTAAGTTCCCCCTCGGCAGTGCCAATTATGTCACATCTTCTCCCGATGGCCGGGGCTGAGCGTCCACTTGCTCATGGCTGAGGGCGGGTTGGTTGTCGTGTATGGGCTCTCCTCGTCGGTCGCACGAGGTCCGCTCGAAGACGTCTCTCCGATTGTGGGGCGCACTTGACTAACATGAGGCGAGAGGCTTTTCACGGGTGGTGGGGGGAGGGGCGGACCGGAAATGGGGGTGGAGAGGGGGGGGGGGGAATGATTAGCGGCCGAGATTTGCCGTTGCGGGCGGATTGAATTAAGTGAGTGGCCGTTGGGGGGGGGGGGGGGGGAGCAAGGGGGGGCCGCCCACTTCCAATCCGTTCACCTCACGGCGAAGAGGAAATATACATTTACTAATTTTTTACCATCTGAGAGAATTATCCATCAAAATTTATTGTGCTAGTTTTAATATTTGCGTTTATATTATGTACTTATATTTTCATCATCAGTGGTCAACAATCCTAAGATTTTCGTATGAAGATTTTCACAGCTTCTTTTACCAATGTTGGTGATAGTTTTCGGGATTTGCTGCGTAGGTAACAACGTTTACTCACTTTACTTTTACTTTACTTACAACAAGGTTACTCAGCGTTTCACTCCTCCTACTGGGAGCGTTATCAAAAGAAGAGCGTTATCCCATTCTCTTGATAACGCTCCCAGTTGGACGAGTGAAATGTTGAGTAAGAAAATGTTACCTCTGCAGCAATTCCCGAAAACTACCACCAACAATCCTAAGATTGCTTTCACGCCGCTCTCCACTCAATACTCCCATTAGTATCCCAAATTAGAAAAAATATCTATTTTATCAGATGATTTTTCTTTAATTTTGGAAACAAGGAAATATTTATAAAGGCCTACCATATATTATCGAAGATTTGAATATGATAGCAAACTTTGTAAGCGAATATTCCATCGCCAAAAAAAAAGTTTGAGAGGTTATATTCTAGGCTTCAGTAAAGAATAAAATTTAACTCTTGGTAGATTTGACTTTTCAGCTAGAGTAAATATCCGCATTTCTTACACTAGACATTGACGAATCATTTTAATATTCTCAAGTTATATGGAGGAAACCTTTGTTTAATATATCGGAACGTTATGCATAAATAGTTATTCTCTGAGAAAATAATGAGTTCAAATTTTCTCATAAGATACAGGAAAATGTTGCAAATGGCTTGCTATTTATACTGACACTGATCATTTCAAGATGATGGGAAATGCTCTTATCTTCCTTTATCCTATCTCAAATGTAAAAATATGAAGCAATTCTGAGGTGAAGTATTTACGTTTAACATGTACGAAAATGTTGGAAATGATTTATGGTGTAAATACGCTGAGAATTGTAAGAGCGTGACGCAATGTGTAAAAGGGTAATACGCCAGGATAGCAGGCTCAGATTGGATACAGAGTGATGCGTCGTCTTAACGGATTTGTTTGATTGTGGGATCGAGATGACCTGGCGGATAAAACGTTCGACCACAGAGCGGGCGCTCTGCCGTTCAAATCAAATGATTTTGCACTTCCTTCCTCTGCGAAGAACTCTCGTTTTGACAGATGACCCATGCAACGGACGTTCCCTGCTCTTCCTATCCTTACTGTGTTGAAGACACTCAAATCTCTTGATTGGGGATCAGTTCTATGCATTTTCACCTTTGCACTTTGTCCATATGCGCCGACGTCTCCTAAAGCAGTGAAATATTCCCCATCGGATGAAAAAATGTATCGCCATCTTGGCCGCCATATTATTTTTGGGTTAAATTCGACTTGGTAACAAGCAAATTCGTACTCAGACGGGTCGAATTTCAACTCCTAAGGCACTAACTGCCAAAATGTCTCAATAGGTGCCGTTCGATTTGAAAATACCCGGATTCAATATATTTATTTCTTGAATGATGATCGTGTGAAGCCACATGAAAGGATGTGAACTTGTGGCTCCCTGCTCTCCATTTTGTATTTCGCCGTGGGAGGTGGTCGGCTCGTCTATATTTGGTTTCTGTCGCTTGTGTGAGTGTTGCAAAATGTTAGCCTCTGTTTTTTCGCCTCCTTTCTATGCGATTAGGATCTCTTCCGTCGGAAATTTTTTCCCTTCATCCCCCTAAATATGGAAGGTTTGTTCAAAATGTGCAAATACAAGTATTTCCTGCCAAATATTCGTCAGTAACGTCAATATCCTGCCAAATAATTCGTTGTTCGTGTTTTCAATAATCATGTGGCTATAGCCGAGATTCAATCAAATTTTCATTATCGATGAAGTTAAAGACTTTAAGAAGTGTAGTTTATTATAATATCCATGATGATAGTATTAACCCTTCATCATCTAGCTTGAGTCTCGCTGACCTCAGAGATTAGATAATCGTAAATATTTCGGCGCCCGAGTTTGTGCCTTTACTTTTTTCCCTCGCCTCTCAGTGTGGCGCTCGCCGGGGTTAGACGTGCCTGCGTTTGTCACGGGTTGGAAAAAAACTGCTACCTCGTGTCTGGGATAGCTGTGTTAGGTGGTTATGTGATTTTTATTAAATTACTTATTTTTCATTGCTAAAGTGAAAAATGGCTCTACATGATAGTTCTATCGCGAATTGGTTGGAGAACGAAAACCTACCGAACGACGAATTCAGCGATGTGGAGTCTGATATTGGGCTACTTCATGTTTTGGAAGAGAGTTGTGCGGCCGATTCTGAATGTGAAAAGCGAACTGCATAATTAATCATTCCACATTGCTGTTTCCTCAAATTTAAGTCAAGACAAAGAGTTTTCATCAGGAGATAAAAATAACCTCCATCTCGCATTGGATGGAGACCGAGGAGGAAGAGTTATTTCAGTAAGATTCGCTTTCGCTGGTCATCTGTCTCACAGTATTCGCGAAGAAGAACTTTACAGCATAACATAGGAGGGCAGAAGATTGAAAGCAGGTTCAAGTTTTTGAGGAAACAGGGCTGAACAGTTGACGAGACTCCATATGGAACGTCGTGAAAGCAATGTGAAAATGAAACGTGATATGCGTATCGGTTTTCTACGTATCCTCCATATGGACACGACCACCCTATCAGCAGGTCCAAGAAACAATAATGCTGAAGAAAAGTTGGCGGTTCACAAAAATTGTCCAAGTTGCACTCATAGTAAGATCCGCAAAATATATAATGCATATTTTTCAAATTCAAAGCACCAATTTGTCTCGAATGCTCAAAAAAGATGTGTTTTTGTTGTAGTGAAATCTTTAAGTTGAGAGTCTGCAAGTTTGTTGATTTAAATTTTTTTTTTAATTTAAATTTTTTTCTTGGTTCGTTGTTCATTGAACATTTAAAAAGTTACAATTGTATACTACATGATAATTGTTTTGGATCTTATTGTTCAAATTTGCGTGTATGTTAGCTTAAAATAAGATTTATTTACACTAATCAGAGATTAAACAAAAAATAAAGTCCATTTCCATTTTCCTATATGTTTAATACATACGCTGTTTAATATGCTCCTAGACCAACTATTGATTATTACCCAAACCTTTCTGCGCACATTTTATAAAATTGAATTATTTTTCTTTGAGGTCTCACAGATCCATGATAGGTGGTTGTGTGCCAAAAATATATGCCAGATAGTAAAGGGTTAACTTTGTTTTTTTATTACTTTCCCCTCGGCCGAATATTCAGTTATAAATAGTGATGAATACAGCTTTACTTGAATTATTAATTGATACCGATAGTCAGAGTGATTTCTCGACTAAGTGTGTAAAATTTATCAAAAATATGATGAATATAATGAATAATATATAATGAATGAATGAATAGTATAATGAATGAATGAAAATAAAATGATTTAAGTAGTAATAAAACGAAGTAGTTTTATGCAATTGTAATTATGATGGCGGACTTGTTACTATTGATTACTTTGAAATAATGACTTGGTTTGCTACTATAATTTATACTGTAATAAACTTCATCTTTCAGCAGTACAAGAAAGGATAATTCATTTTAGTGTAATGCATATTGCAACCCAGCCCCTTTTCTCATAATAAGCAATAGTAATAAATGCCTAGCAATAGGAGCCCATGCGTTAGGAGATAAGATATTGCAGGGCCTCTATATTTTCATTACTTCATCAAACGGAATTTTGGGAGTGTGTTAGACGTGTGGGTCGAACGTTTGATCGAAGCTCCCTTAAAAAAAATGACTTTCAAAAGCAAAAGCAATCCTATTAATCCCGAATTTCTCGCACCCGTGCCTTAGTGTTGCGTGAGTTCGACTCCTTCCTATCCAATCCAACTATGGGTTGGTTACCTGAGTGAGTGTGTTATTTTTCAGAAACACGGTTGATAGTGTTATCTGATTGGTAATATTTTAAACAATCATGAGGATGCTGCTTAGTTACGCAGTGTACATTGTGATTATCATTTAAGGGAGAACAAATCTTCCAGGAGTGTATTGAGTTTCAAGCAAGAGGTCCACATAGAAGAGGCTCCAGTTCGGCCCGTAGAAGCTTAAATTATGTTGCCTTTTGTTGTGCTTTGTAATCGGAATTAAAAATGTTCGCCGTTTAGAAATGAGTGCCGAGCACTTCATTTACTTCCAATGTTTGAGAGAGAGTATTTGTGAGAATAAACTAAAATAGTAAACTTCCACACAATTTTATTTACTTCAGTACCGACCCGGTTTCGACGCGTAGAGTCATTATCAAGGTTATAATACCAAGGTTATAATAAGGTACCTTGATAATGACACTACGTATCGAAACCGGGTCGTTATTGAAGTAAATTAAATTGTGTGGAAGTTTACCATTTTAGTTTATTCTCATGGGTTATTAAAACATTTCCACCAAATATCGCTGTGAATTGAGAGAGTGTTTGCTCTCGCGAGAACTACAATTGTACATAAATTCCATGGATTATACCGTGTCGAATCTAAATTTCGGTCGATTATGTTATGCCTTATTTTCCCGAGAAAGGCGGATCGATCAGCGGTCAGTATTGCGACTGGCAACTATGAAGCACTCGTGTGAATGCGCAGTGGGAGGCTGCATTCAATGGCCGACCGGAGAATCTTCTCCAGTAATAATAGCATTGCTTTCGAACACTCGATCGACTTTATCAACGGACGTTTGGCATGCTCAATGCTTTCGAGAGAAAATCAGTCCGAGATACGAACCCGCGCCCCCTCTCTCTCGAGGCAGACACGCCTCCATCCATTATTCTCCCCCCTCCCACTCCAACCCTTTGGGCACGAATCTTAATGTCGACGGTTCTCCAGTCGTCCACTAGGCGTGTGTGTTGTCACCCGCGGCGCATTGAAATGGATCCGCTGAAGTGGCCACTCGCCTCGCTGGCGGTAGAGCGATTCTAATTTCGCGAAAAATAAGCCGTAATTAGGGATAATAAACGATATTTATATTTGAGATGGTGTAATGTAGCGTATTCATAACTTTCCAATGCTATTCCCCGCGAATGCATATGATACTCCCCTCTCCCGCGTCAGACACTACATTTCTATGCGCCCATCCCTCCCTGGTTGGCTGTTGTTAGCGGGGGGGGGGGGGGGGGGGGGAGTTGGGAGAGAGTGGAACCCACACCACCACCGCTGTGTCGGAGGGAAACGCGGAAGTGGTGAAGCGCTGTCTGCGGCCCGTGCGTATTGATGGGCCGACCCATTGCGACCGATATGTGTCCATTATAAAATTGACGTCTATTCTGCCGTCTCCCTCATTGTGGCCAGATGTGAAGCCTGCATTTGCGGCCTTGAAGGGAGGAACTCCACCACGGCGAGGCGAGGGAAAGTTATGGCACATCTTCAAACGCCTGCTCTGGTTGCGTGTCTTTAGGTGAGGTGCACTTTGTTGCAATTATGTTCATGGCAGTCAAAGTTGAAATTACTCAGGAAATCGGCCCCAGATAATTCGCTACGCAAAGCGAAGCATGCTTGACAAGAATAAACATCTCCTGTTTCCAAGTGTGACACGTATTCGCCCAACTACGCCTTCGGCATTCTACGAGCATGTGATTATCAAGGTAATGCTTCCAAGTATAGCTCCAGTTAATTTACCCATAGGTGGAGATGAGAGGCATTACGTCAGAATACATCTGCAGCTGCATAAGACACTCCGAGAGTCACACGAGGGTGTTTGGCAGGGAGTAATCGACAGCGTGCAATAGATTCTCTTCGTGGGCACAATATGTACATTAAAACGATTTACAAACATAATTATTACACATACACATTCATGCAGATGGTCTGAACTCCTCCTGGGCGTGAATTTTTCTATTTAATCCGAGGCTATCACGCTAATTAAATTACATATAAAGTTAAAATTTACTTAACAATAGTTAATAATATATGCATAGCCATTTAAGGTTAGAATGGGATAAAGAGTTCACCGCGAAGGATTTAAGGTCAAGTAATACTTTATAATGGTAAAATGAAAAAAAAATACTGTGAATATGCAGTTGGGTCAACTAATTGCACATTGTGAAAGGAAAACAATCCATCAGTGATCTTGAAATCCATCCTAATATCAGAAATCTCTCTGTTCTGCAGTCCTATTTGCTCTATTTTTTCTTCTCGAGATTCCGTATTTCAGAGTGCGACGATGACGAAGAATATTTTTGCAGCACCTGAGAACAATTCTTCACTGAATTTTCTAAGAAATTTTAGCCACAATTTTGGCCTACGATCCTGAAAGAATCCCAGATTAATTTACTAAACATAAGGGATATGTTGCTTTTTTTTATCGTCGACAACTCTACTCGACTCTGGCCTCTTTGCGCTGCACTGTATTAGTTCCAGTGGTCACCCCTGCCTCACCGTGATCCTACGCAACAGCAGCTTAATCTAAGTGAGAAAAATGTTTCCGTAACCAAGAATGGAACCCGTGCCTTCCCATCTACATTCCACGACGCAAACCATTATAACATTCAAGAGTCATGTTCAGGAGAGGAGTGTGTAGAAAAGAGGAAAATTATGGTGAAGTGGAGGCGGCATTGCCAAGGAAATATCGGACGGTAGGCGATCGAGAAATTGAAAACAGCGTCATAGCAAAACTTTTGGCCTGCCTGCGAGCAGTTTCACATTGGTCTAAGAAACAACGAGAGCCTCTTTGTTGACACGGTGTAAAATAACAGCGCCAAAATCTGTAGAATTATTACTCACACAATTTCTTCGAAAAACCGAATTCATGCTCACTCGGTGATCCATAGAACAGAACCAATATTACTCTGCCTTTGAACTTTCCTTCCTTTGATTTGCCTCTGAACCTTCTGCCTGTGTTGGCTCATCTAATGTGTATCATTATCTTCGCGCTGTAATTTAACGCCCCTTTTCAGTCTGTTGGGTAATATCGGTCTGTATCGCATGAATATCAGAGTTTTTACCCTTTTTTCACCGATGTACCTATCAAATTCCCACTGAGTTTTATTTCAATTTATAGTCCAAGACTTTCTCAAAGGACTCTCGTGCTCCTCCCTCTATTGGTCTTTTTTAAGCTGACGGATAACTCTCGAAAGATATTTGATTTCATCTTCCAATTTTCATGATAAGTAAAGCACACTATCTGTTCATCGTTTGCCTGTATCTCAAACAAAACATTACATCTTCGAAAACAATGAAAAGTTTAAATTTAACTTCGAATTAAAAGTTTTCAAATTAATTTGAATTACAAGCAAATGTTGGCAACGGTCTAATTTAAGTGCCCTTCGAATTTCAAGATCGTAGCATACGTTATAGCGAGTATTCCATGACCAAGAAAAGAGCTATCAAGAGGGTCGTATGCTTTGCTCCCTTCTCATTGCAACATATACATTCAGACCAAACTCTTGTGCTCGCACATGAAGATGATATAGTATGACAAAAAGCAGGTCGTCAATAAATCGTTCGCAGTGACATTTGCACAAATTTATCATTGCAATCATGGGAAACCTTCACGAAATTTCCCCTCATACCTTTGTTAAAACAGTATTGGTTTTTTGTTGTTCTGTCACGGCTGATTCTTATCCGATCGCTACGCTATAAGAATACCGTCCACTGGGGTGGCTTTGTCTACCTTGGGGAGGCTTTGTCCCAGCAGTTGGAAAAAGCCTAAGTGGTTCATTCCCGATTACGAGGTTGCTAGTTAATTATTATATATTCCGATAGTAATTTCAAGAACTTCCACGTTGGATAGTTCCGCTGGGGATCTATTTCATTACATGAGAATATACCATCCCTTTATTATTGAGTTTTTGATAGACTTATATTGCCTACAAACTTTCTATTGCATCAGGAAAAACAGTCTCATAAATACTTACGGGAAGCAGCTATTTTTAATATGTATCACGTTGACTTTTAAGATGCATAAGAGTCTATGATTTTTTACAGACAATGATTTAAATATTTTAAAGGTTGTGTGAAGGTGCATTTTTTATTGCATTTTGGGGTGACTATGTCACACCATTTGAAGCGATATTTTTCCGGTTAAAGTGACTTTGCATTATATTTGATTGAAAATTGTACTAGAAATAGTTATTTAGATAATAATTTGGATTTTACCACTATTCTCTGACCTCTTTATTCGAGATTTACTATGATCTTAGTTCTCAATCTCGTAAGTTGGAATTTATTTTATTCTTCTTAGCTTAAAATGAGAAAGTCATTTCAAGTATAAAAGTGCCTATACTCATATATGTACAGTGATCGTTTAGTACTAAATATGGCGATAATTGGAACTACAAGATTTCCTTCCCAGAAATTTGATGTACTCTGAGGCAAAGTCATTCCATGTCGGGTTGAGATTGTCCCACCAAAAAAAATCCACAAGAGTCCAGAAATAAATTAAAATGGGATCGACAGTGTTGCACTTAATCTATTCTGCAGGGAAAATACGAGGGACGTTTCTTTTCAACCTCCGATGGGTCATGAACAGATGACAAAGTGATTGTTCAGAATTTATTAAATTGCTAAATGTTAAACACACTATTGGTATCCTTTTGACATTATGCCTCGGCGATTGAGGAATTGATCGTTCCTGTGGAGAAGCTCTACTATGCCTTCCTCATAGGATTTTGCCGCCAAAGGCTTCCCTACGAATTTTGCCTTTGCCCTGACGCTTATGACCTGTTTGAAAACGCCTCCCTCCTAGCCACTTCTTCATTTCAGTGTTAAGATGGAAGTAACACGGCACTATGCCGACATTGCACGGCGGGTGATCGAAAACGTCCCATTGAAATTGCTCAAGGAGCAGTTTGGCTGCATCAGCGCTGAGACGACTGTCATTGTTATGGAGCAGAACACTTCCAGAAGTCAGCATGTCTCTTCTTTTGTTTTGAATGGAAAAGGACATAATGTTCACACCGTTTTACACTGTAGCCACATTGCATTAAAGAAAAATTCTCTTTTATCGGCATAAAGGTCAAGGCATTTCAATGCTGAAGCCATTCGGCGAGTTTCCTGGCTGTCGCTTCGCAGTGCACACTTGGCGGGAGAATCAATTGAGGCAGTGCTGTTAATGAGATTGCCACTAACCTTTAAGTAACAACTTACAGTCATAAATGACGTGAGGGTGCGGTACGGAGGGCGCGCAATTGCCCTGCCTGTGCAGAACCCGCCTGTCGCTTGTTTGGTGCTCTTGATTAGCGGCTGGAGGTCGAAAAAAAACCTCCCACGTATATACTTGAAATGAGAGGGTAGAATTCAGGTCTTGCTTGAGCATATTGTATGTAATTTAATCAAAATATTGAGGCATAGTCATCCCGCTTGACGGCTTGATCTGAATCATTTGACCCAGTCCTTGAGATGGTGAATGTCGAGCGAGTCATTTCAAGGAGAACCTTGCCGAGAAGTTGCGATGGTTCGTGACATTTATTGCCGTTGTGGCCTTGTTGCAGTTATGAGGAAATATTTGCAGAGGAAATGGCGTAGATCAGAGGCAAAATGGTGCCCTTTTTGATGAAACATCGGGTGCTCTCACGCCGAGGAACAAGCCGATTCGTCCAGGTGTGAGTGTGTTTTATTAAGTCTTTGTCAAAGCAGCCATTTGGATACCTTTGGTCATCCAAACGCGTTTCAACGGACTGCGATGCCTCTTCTGCCTCCCCGTCTCTTCTTCTCTTTGTGAGAGAAGCGGCTATTTTGGGCGATGATGCGTGAACACCCTGGTGACCACGTTTCAGTGGTGCTGCCCACTCGGTAGGGGCAGGGGTGACGTCAGCCGGGATGCGATTGCAGAGGGCGCCGATGAGATGTGGCCGACCACGCCGACTCACGCCCTTCCGAATCCTCTCCTCCCCACCCCCACATTGCCCCCCTCCCCCCCCATCACTCTCGGGTGGGGGTGATATGCTAAGTGCCGCCCTCTGAACACTCTTCGAAGGTCAAACGTCCCCTCTGCCTCAATGTACGCGTTCCTCGTCCATCATCCCTCGCCTCGCCTGCATTATAGCCGATGAATAAAGTTGAGGAGACCAGGTATTTCCGGAAGATTTTATCTACCTTGCCCGCATACGTTAATTATAACATTATTTTATCATGCGCATTTTTAATGTGGGGTGATTCCAAAACTATACTAAACTCTTTCGTTCGGTTCAGGTGACATATATTGCGAGACGCAGTGACGGCAGAACTGTCGTAATGGTTTTAAAGGATAGTTCAGAAACTTACTAAATGTTTTATTTACAAAAAAATGTTTTACCTCAAAGTGAATGTTCGCTACATGAAGGAGGCCCCAGTCTGTTCCGTTGAAGCCCGAATTATTGCCTTCAATAGGGCGCAATTTTAACGGTTTTCATAAATGTCCGCAACGCGGCAATGAGCACTGAGCTATCCACTTATTCACAATTTCTGAAATATTAGTGTGTAGTATTTGCGCTCGCGAGAATTAGCACTGAAAAGTAATGACTTTAATAGATTACATCATTACGAATATAAATTTCGGTTAACTGTGGTAACATAGTGTCTTATTCTTCTTTTTCTCCTCAATCCTAGGATTAATAAACATTCAAATTTATTTTTTCCTTAGTCTCTTTGCTTCATTGTATCTTTCCCTTGCTAAAATCGCCATATTTTTCGAAATCCTGGAGGAAAGCAATTCAAGGAATATTAATCGGAGTGTTTTTCGGGTTTTCTGCCGGATATATGTCAATTGTTTTGGACGACATTTTCAGATGGCATCCTCAGGCCATTGAATTTTTGTGTTTCTGTTTTCTGCGATTATATTTAAGGAACAACGAGGAAGATCTCTTGCATACTCTCCAAACGTGGCATAGCGCCTGGGTACAATTGCGTTACGAAGATCGCTCGCGTAAAAAATTCTAAGCAGAGAAATAGGTAAGAGTTCCTGCAGAACTCAAAATAGAGTTATATACGAAGTTAATTGGATTTGTGGCATTCGAAAAATTGGGGAAACGTGCACAGCTGAAAATGTATTTCTTTTTCATCGGTCGTTTCTCTTGCTATTCTATCTCAGCCATCACGAAGTGTATTGACACTCTTTGAACACTTCCGTGCAGATAATTCCTTCTGATTGGAAGCCCTCCTGTAGCAGTCAGCCGAAAAGCATGCTTCATAGTTTATGGTCGATTGAACACATCATTTCGGGATGGTTCTGAGCGCAAAGGAAGTGTAGGCGGATATCATTCGATCCATCTCACCGGATGTGCTTGGCTTTATGTGGTAATGCTGTTTTTTCCTTACTTCAAGATGCTGTGACCCACGGTGGAGCATAATGTGGCAGTACATTATGTGTATCCGTGTGGAAAGGCTAAGCCATATGATTCGCGGATGGATCCTTCGCAAAGCAATATGATTTTTCATGAACGCCCGTCGGAAGATCGGAAGAAGATGATGGCTTGGTCGAATTTTCCTGAAAATAATTTCGACATATTGAATAAACAAATTAAGTTTATTTATGGCCTGGGTTTTCCCATGAGAGCAAGCACAAATACATGTAACAATTTCTGCTTAAAAATAAAATTATACCTGACAGAATCCTCTAGGCAATAAGAAGCATAAAATATTACATCGAAGTAAAATTACTGTTAATGAGAACATAAGGTAATAATCTGGAGGGAGAGAAAAATCAGACACAAATTCCCCAGATAATTTGTAATTACGTAAGATAAAAATAAATTTAATTTATTGACGTAATTGATCAACTAGGCAATAATGAAAGTTTTTCATTGAAAAAAGACAGAGAAGAGGATTAAAAAAATGGAATTCATGCATCATCAAAAGTTTTTGAGCTAATTTTTTTAACTTCATAATTTCCTCACAGCTTTTTGTATAGTTGGTCGCTATTGGTTTCAACACTTACCCACTATTCTCGATGGATGAGGGTTTAAACCGATCGGAGCAAAACAAATAAACAGTTGTGTGGAATTTACAAAACTTTCATCTATTTATTAAAGAGAACTCATGGTTTCCACTCGACCGGTCTATCTTGGTGACGGAACATTTTATTAAGAAGCTACTTTCTAACGATGCCATTATAATATTTCCTCGGAATGTTGGGTACACTCTTGTAAATGTAAACCTGTGTTTCAAAAATGAAACTTTTGCCTGAGTATTTTCTCAGATGAATTGATTCAAGAAAGATGAAAATGTTGAACAAAGGTTACAGTGTATCTTCTGGATTTTCCAAAATGATAGCGTAAGCTTCAAACGAGTAGCGCTGCCTCGAAAATGACAAAGTGAGACCGTTCGCGAGGCAGGGGGGCGCCCAATGGGTGGGTTATACATCATCAGACACATATATAGTTTAGGGAATCGTACGCGCGAGTGTTTAAGTATTCATAACTGAATGGCGAGCTAAACGTGACTTCAACCGTATTTTATGAGGACATGGGACCATCTTTTGATCTATTTTTTAATTTTTAATCTTATAAATTAGGGGAACATTCGGACCATTTTTCATTATGATTCAACGTTTGGCTGTAATGACGTGGAGATTTGATTTCTTCCAAAAGTGAGTGAAATCAAGTGATATATTCTGATTTTATAAATTACGAAACCATGAAAAATTTTAAACTTCATAATATTTCTGAGTATAAATGGAGCTAAGGCTAATGAAAAATAAGCGCTTGTTTTATGGCTTGATTTTCATTGAGAGAGGAACCATTCCAGATTAGATATAACGCTTATTCTACATTATATTATATAATTCGATTGAATAGATGCTGCTGACCATCGTTGTATGTCGACTCACAATTAGGTTCCGAAAAGTATTTTTTTAAATGAAAACTACACTCCTAAAAAATGAATAAATTTCATCCACGTCCAGTGTGAAGTTTTGGTGTTCATACTCATGGGACGTTGGGTGCAAACTTTTTTACTCAAAATTCCCTTCGGAGTTGAACAATCAGGGCGTTATCAGGGCTCCGGTTCCACAGTCGCTAAGGGCTAGCTACTGCTAGTGGAGAAAGGAAGGAATTGAAACAAACTGGCGAGAGTTTGTTATGCCATCGCTTACATGAGTTAGTGACCGCTAGTAACAATTATAATAAACTTTCTAAAGTCTAAGTTTTTTTCGCTAATTTTAAACTGTGTAGTTGAGGAAGAGTACCAGGTGTTGCTGATTTTATTCAAGATAGAGGATGAGGTTATTATCCTCTTAGTTTTCGAGCAGCAATTTTTTATGGCATTAAGTCTGAATCACGCGGTAATTATCTCGACCAGGTGCGAGTATCCAAGCGAGTGTCCATCAAGTTGTACAAGGTTGAGTATCTTGTGGTTAAGAGTGACCATGCTGGAAGTCCTGTGAAATCGTCAGTTGCCTAGCTGGCATATGAGTGCTTGTTGTCACCATTGGTGTGGTGATAGTTTCATTCTTCCTCGTTGTATGACCTCTAGAGAGTCGACCTCATCGACCTATAAAGATTGTTCTTTTCTACATTTGTATAGTGATCGGCAGTTATTCACAGCCAAGAATTATCAAGAGGATTCTGGCACTTATTTTCGAATTTCTATTTTATTTCTGAGTAATCTGGATTCTATCGACGTTTCCGTTCTGCTCTTCGAAAAAAAGCTTCCCATGGTAACAGAACTACATATTCAAATAAAAGTTGCCCGTTGAAGTGCAAGTAATTTGTGCTTCAGGTGAGGACGGTCTTGGGCATCCTGGGCTTGGTCCTGGAAATCCTGCAATCGCCAGCATCCTTGGAGTTGAGCAGGAGAAAATATTGATTGATCCATGATTTAGCGATTGTTATGTCGACGCAATCAATTCATTACCACTCAGCATGCATCGTTGGTGACATCTTCTTTGGCACTCAATAGGAAAGTGATAAGTGCTCGCCGCTGATAAAAAAAGGCACTGAAAAGAACCTCAGGTAGCTGAATAGTGATAGTGATAACTGGCTTGGGAAAGGGAGAGGTGGAGGGCAGCAGTAGAATACGAATGCTTGATAGAGGACAATTATACAAATTATTCCAGTTATATTAGTACTGATATTATTATACTTATAACAATGTTTTGATAGTGGACACTGGAAAGTGTTATCAGAAAATAAAGCAATTTAAGTGGTAATTCTGGAGCTGTGGTCATCAGTATATATAACGAACAAAAGTGGGGCGGTTGCGCATCCTTGTGGGACACGAAATGTCACATATGATGCGATTCCATCATTAACTTAAGCACTATGACTGAATGAATGAATAGCGAAATATGAACGCGTGTTCCAAAGCAAACATTAGGATGTCACAAGAGTCACGAGCGCGTAGTAAGTCACGAAAAACAATGAAATAGGATCGGGTGCGATGCGTGCTCTTTAGCCTCGAATCCTTCATTCAGCACGAAGCGCGGAAGGAAATGGCAGTGGCGTGGACGGACGTGAGAGGGATCCTCTTTAGCGGAGTGTGAAAAGTGGCGTGAGTGGTGTTGGGAAGGTCAGGGGGGCGTGGCCACGGGGAGGGGGGAGGGGAGGGGGAGTGCTCGATCAAGGTTGCATGCAAATGCATCGCCACCCACCATCCCCCCACCAGCCCTCCTCACCCGCTCTCAAATGCTCCAATCTTCAAAGTATTCCGCTCGCCCCTCCGTCCTTTTCACAGAAATTAATAAACCTCTATTGTCTCTAGCCTCCAGACCTCTCGCTCCACACATGCACGTTGCTAAGTTCCAATGAGAGATTTCAAAGTCGATATATTTATCAATTTTGCGACGGTAGTTTTTTTCCCGAAAATTTAGCTAATTTACATCTAATTGGGGAACAAAAGTCGTTAATTAGTGCAATGAGCACAAGGGGGCGATTGGGCATCATTGTGGGACACCGGATATCGCTATGAACGCAGCAAAGCTAATGTAACTACGGTTAGTAACTACTTTTTGCTACGATCACATATATTTTCGTTAGGAAATGAACTAATTTTGATGCTGATTCGGGTGCTGAGGTCATTAGTATTATTACGCTTCCATGTGGTACTCCAAGTGTCACTTGAACAATGTCAGAGCTAATGTCGTCAGTGACAGCTTATGGCTTACGATCACTGAGGGAGCCGCGTATTCAATATCCTATTTTTTCATTGTAAACCTGCATATCTGTCATTAGCATAAAATGTTTTTGTGAGATGTCAAATGCTTGCGATCACGATCAAGGTTGAATGCAAATTCTTGCTACTCATCCATTCCATCCAACCAAATAACTCCATCATCGCTTCCTTCCTTATCTTCTCTCGCCGCAATTGGTCCGATCTTCACGATGCTCCGCTCTTCAACGCCCTTTCACATACGTTACGGATTAGCATCAGGTGTACTTGGAAATTTCTCAACACGATGAGGGAAATATTGGGAGAGCAGCTTGCGATCGAAAGGTCCCGGGTTCGCAGGTGAAGATTTTGGACACGAGCAAACAAATTTTGAAGTGGTAGTTGGCTCATAGAAAGCAACTGAAGAGGTAAAATTCTCTCGCCTTTGACGTAGTGCGGTGCGAGCTCTAGCCTAACCTATCCAAACCATTGATCGCGTTAAATCACTGAGTGAGTAATAAAGGCAACATTGAAAAGAATTTTGCGGAGAGGAAGAAGAGTAATCTTGAGATGTTCTGATTATAATCCTGCCAGTCCTCGTGAAAAAAAGATTATTAATGATAATTTTCCAATTTTAGTTAGGGGAAAACTATCGTTTTTCGACAGAGGTTCCCATGGAAATATTCCTAAAAAAATCAGGTTAAGCCTAAACTTTTATACATGAATGAGGAGGGAATTCAACATTGCCAGCTCATTTTTCCTTTTGGGCCAAAAGCAATTACACCCGCTTTCATGGTTGATGACATTATCGTCACAAAATAAACAAATTGTGCGTGTAATTCGGATATCGCTTTGCATACATTAGAGCTGATTTCATCAGGAAGTACTTTTACTTACGATAATGCGGAAAGTCGCCATTGGAACTCCTATGATACAATTTTTGGCGAATTAAATACCTTTTGTTTTGCAAATATTCTGTTAGACTTGAAGCATATGCGAAGCAATACAACGGTGCGTATCTAATTTTCCGGAGAAATGCTTCCAGCCAAATAAAGGGAACGCAGTGGTCTTTCGAAACGTGGTGCGGAGAGGATAAGAAGTGTCACGTGGACTGTCATGCCGACGGCATAGGCGACGCTGGATGCTCGCCTAAGAGACATCATTGCGGAACACGAAGCGAAAGTGAAGAAAGTTTGCCTTGCGCCCACACACATGTGGAGTGGGCTGCAAGATTGGAGCAATCAGGAGGATGGGATCCAAACACAGAGCCTCCTCATGTGAATACGTGACTTCAGTGCTCTGAGGCAACGGGATCCATTCCGATCGAATTGCTTTTTGTTCCCCTTCGTCTCGCACTACTCGTTAAAAGCTTAAGCTATCGCGTGTATATTTCCTGGGTGCATGTAAGAGGCCTTTTCAGTCATTGACAATATGCTTAATTCCAAGTCAGAATTTTATTTGGGGTAAAATTTTATTCACGACGAAGCACAAAGATAATACTGCACACTTAACTCTGGAAATCGGGAACTGGTCATTCCGAACGGTTTTAAAAATTATGTAATCATGTTGCGGAAAATCCCGCTGCATTTAATCTGCGAGATGAAAGTAAGTGACCTTTCTCAACATTTCTTAGTGGTCTTTAAATTAGCCATGGGATGTCTACCATTTATTAGCAGCAAACATTACTTATTCCTAATCAAAAATTGTCAGTTGAACTCCGGATTCAATACATTTTGTACTGTCTACAAATGTTTTATTGAACCCTATTCAGGACCTGAAGATTATAAAAAAAAATTTTAAACCAATGAATTGAAATTAAAATTGAAGTGAAAACATTAACGGAAAATTGCCGGTAGCGTACGATACGTTAAAACTCCACAAAATTAATCCCGAAACCACACTATATTCGTAGTGCCATAAACCACACTATATTTGCCGGCCTCGGTGGCGGTGGGGTAAAGTCCTCGCCTGCCAATCCGAAGGTCGTGGGTTCGAATTCCACCTGGGTAGGAGATCCCTAACCAGGGCATGGATGTTTGTGCTGTGCTTTGTTAATGTTGAAGACCCGTTGTAAAGGCCACGATGTGCTGTTTACGGGGAATTTGGAAATAAATAAATAAATAAATATTCGTAGTCAGTTTCTATTTTTTTCATAGTATTTTTACTTTTCGAAAATATGCGGTAAAATAACCAAAATTTTTAATGATATTTATGATGTTGATTGTGGTTTTTAATGATGATCATGAGGAGTGATCAAGTTAAATATTGACGAGGAGTAGCCAGGCCAGGGCTGCTATTTAGTCCTTCATCAATTAACATCCAAAGGAGCTTTTTGTGTTGAAAACAACATTAGCTTTTAGTAGTAATAAAAAAGGCTTTGGTCGACTGGGAAGCGTAAGATCAATTTAAAAATTGTTTTTAAGTCACGAAATTGCTTAAAATTTGGTAATTTATTATACTGCTTGGTAAAAGTCATATAACAAGAAAAATCATATTGATATGCTGTTGTAGTGCCTGCTAGAGGCTCTGCATTTTTAAATAGCTCTGATATGGTTGCACTTGAAGTAAATAAGAATTCGAAGAATGATAAAATGAAAGCTTCGAATAAAATTAGTCAAGGCAATATCTCAAGAAATCCATGTTCATTGGCAATTAAAATTGGGTAAAACATAGCAGCAGTAGTGAAAACTAAGGCCAAACAAAAAAAAAGAGAAATGTACATATTGCATGCATTTTATGATTTAAAAAAAAAGTTTACTCGTGTTTTCCAAGCTGGCACGGAGTGACGATTGACAATGATATGATGTTATTCAGAGTTAGAGTCTGTAGCTTTTCAATGTTGGCGAGCTTAAAAAAATTATAAATTACGAGTGAAATCTTACGTGTAAGAGAAAAGGAACCGAAAATCACGTTTGAAAGTTATTTCGTAATTGGGTGAAAAGTGAGTGCGTACTAAGCTTCCGAATCGCCAAATACAGTCCCAAACTTGCCGGCCACCTATCATTATCCTTAGCAGCAGATTCGGCCTCTAAGGTTTGCTGCAAAAATCCTATTCTCGCTATTTTGTTACGTTTATTTTTTCATAGAAAAAATAACTATAGGTAAGTCCAACAATCCTACCATAATCTCATGCTCATGCTGACGTAAAATCGTTGTTTGAGAAAGAGCTCGTAAAAGCTTTTCTTTTTTTTTGGAGACTTCTTCATCCTTCCTTCTCCGAATTGAATAAGCATATTTAGGTCCTCCAGTCCTTCATTTTCAGACTTGCTCCTTCAGCATCTACCTTCCATCAACACTCGACTCAAATGTCACCCTCCCACACTTTTCTTTGGGGATATTATGTAATGCTAGGAGATATAAATACATAATTTAATTATCTTTCTCCTCCAATTCCACGCTTCATGTAGCTCTACGGCACTACTACCACAGCATAAGCACTTTGTTATAACGCATTATTTTAAAGTACATGAAATTTTTTCTGGCTCACAACTGGCTAACAAAGCTGAAGGCAGCCGACGCGTCCCAAATCGTTAAACAATTGATAATTTGACTGCTTACAGATCTCAGGACTTCTTAATTTCTAACCGTGAATGTCCTCTTATGCTTAGTCACATGGATGCGATAGCCACATGATGCACGTCTTCATATCTGCCTAGATCGACGGTAATATTTCCCGAGGCCCCGTGTGGATTTAGTTCAAGAAGTCATCCACTCGCTTTGGCTCGCTAGGAAACTCACGTGCTGCGCGCGACGGCAGGCGCTTGAGCTCATTCCCGGCTGGCCGTTCAACTCCCTTTGATACCCCTATCGTGGGGGGGGGGGGGGGCAGTGGAATTGGCCACACCTTCAAAACCGTGAAGACTGTAATGAGAACATAATACAACCGAGGCCTGGATTCCAGCGAAATTTAACATTCAGGTAGTTCTCGAAAAGTGATTTCAATAAAAGATACATAAACGCCATCAAAACCATTGCGATAAGGAATGGATTTGATTCACATTTAATGAAAAGACTCTTAGAATGTTCTAGACGGAAAAAAGCCCGCAATATGATATCCCGCAAACCAGAGAGTAGAGACCACCTAACTGGTGAAAGATACCATTTATCCAGAAAATTTCTTTTAAACTTGGCAAGATTATTTCAAATGACAAAACGAAAGTGGCTTTTTATAATCCATTGACACTAGGTAAATTATTGTTTAACTTTAAAGACGCATATTGTAATGATAATAAAAGTGGAATGTATGAACTGATTTGTGACGATTGTGAAACAAAATATATTGGCCAGACTGGTAGGAGTTTTAAAACGAGAATGAGAGAACATAGACGATGTTTTTTTAAATAACGACGACTCATCAGGAATTGCAAGACATTTGAATGACGAACACCACTTGTGCAATTTTGATGCAAAAATTTTACATATACATGACAAGGGACGGAAACTGGATTTATTAGAACAGTTTGAAATTGCTAATTGCCCCGCTAATTTTAAATTATGTAACGACCATATGTTCCCATTCCACTCACCCCTCCCGAAAATTACCCTACCTCCCACCCATCGCCCATTGACGTCATCATTAACTTTGGAATGAACAAACCCCAATAACCCTCCCCCCTCCTGAAAAACACTACCACTATACAAAGGCTGTCACCCAAGGCTATGTACCTTGATAATGGCATGAGTTGCCGAAACCATGGTCGGTTTAAATAAAAGTGTGTGGAAACAGACAAGTGGTTTTAGTAAGCTGATTTTAATAGTGTAAGTTCTCCTCCCCAGGAAATTTTATGAGTCTAAAATGTGCAACAATGGTAAAACTACCATGTTGGTGGAATAAGGTATTTTTGAAATAATAAATAATAATAAAAATTAATTAATTACGGAAGTTGAGATCAATATACCGCCGCAAAACAAACGTTATAAAAAACAAGCTTTCTTTGTCGAAGGCTACTTGGACCTACTTGGAGTAAGAATGAGAACTATTACCGCACCAATGATATGAAAAAGAATGTTCTACTCCCTTCGAGCGTATTATTTTAATGATTAAAGATCTGACGGTGATATGAAATCTTATTAGCTAGGTTTCATAGATAGCCAAATGGCGCACCTCTTTATTTCTATGTAGACGTATAGCAAGATCTCGATCTTACCCGGAAAGAAGATCAGCTCATTCATTTCCACCAACATGTTTTGAGGTCTTAATCATGGAGTTAATGAATGGTGATGGATGGGGACATTTTCATAACATAAGAACGGGTTTTTGACTAATGAATTGAAACGAAATGCATATTTCCTGAACTCTTTTAAGATATTAGCAATAATGATAGATAAACATAATACCAGTGAACTTTTTTTATAAGGACGCGTAAGTACCTCCCACTCGACCAATCTTTTTTTTTTTTGGTGACAAAATACTTGCGTAGTATTTACGCTACTTACACAAGGAGTGTAAATGAGATAATTTTCAACGTGAAAATTGTTTCTTTAATTTCATAATTGTACTGCTGTAGTGTCTATATACTTTTTGCATTTGATATGGGTTATGACCTAAACATTTTGGTTCGATAACTTACTCCTTAAGGAGGAATATGTCAAGACTAAAGGCTAAAATGTCATTATTCGAGAAAGGATCTTGCGCCAAATATTGTTTAATCCCTTCCTTTTGGTGATAGCATTAATGTGACAATTAATTGCGCATGAGTATACCAACGAAAAAAATTGTATTTATGATCAATGAGGAACGTGGTTATGTGGGGGAGAGGCAGGAAGAGCTTTCCTCTGCTGAGGCGTGGTGGAAGCGTGCAGACGGGCGAATGGAGGGCCAAAAAAGGACGAAAAAAGAGAGGAATTCGAAATGAGGGGATCTAGACGAGCTCTGGGAATGGGGCAGCTAATAGCCTGATTAGTATAGTAACCTGTACAGTACGCAAGTAATGCTTGCTGCATACACGACAGGATGAAATCGCCTCTTCAATATTCATGGACCATGAGCAGTGGCGTGGGCCATTTCCGAAAGCGCCATCTCCACTGAATAAACATACCTACTTAAAATTACGTCAGAATTTATTCACCAATGACGGCATTATTTCAGATTCTGATATCTTAGGCTCTTGTAGAATACTTGCGATTAGCTGTTTTTTGCATTGTTAAAATACATAAAATGTACGTCGATGAATATCTCTAAAATACCATGGAATAACTGTATACTCTATAAAAGTAATGGATGTACCAATAAACCGGTAGATCAGTATATATTTAGCGGCATATCTATCGGAGAGTCGTTATATTTTAAGAATAGCTCATAACATTACATTGATGAAATTCTGCATGACCTTGGCATCATTAGGTTTAGTGGCGATACATAAAATAAATGTCGAAATGGCTTACAGTGATCCAAAGGCCCCGGCAAGGTACTGATCCAAAAATGAAATGCATTCCCTCAGAATTTCACTTGGGAAAATCTCTGCTCCGGCCTATGGCAATAGTGACAGACGCGTGGAAATACATCAACAGACAAAGGACAGTCTGAAAGTTAGCGCATTTGAGATTGCAGACACTCAGTGACAGGCCAAAGGAAAGAACCTCTACTTAAAAAGACCTATAACATTACGCCTTGTTCATTCGTAAAAATGAATATGAAAATACATTATTTGAAATATGAGCTATAAAATGTTTGCTTTATTGCGAGCAGAAAATCTGATAGGCGAAAGTTATTTCGAAAAAGGAAGACACGAAAGCCGTCGCATTGGATAAAATTTTGCGAAGCTTTAAAAAATTTTACTTTCACTGTGACAGTACCAAAAAAAATTTCTTCCACCTTTGTGCCGGTATTACGGGAGAGCATATAATGATGCGTTTTTATCCCTCCTATTTGTCACATTGTCGTCACCATTTCAATCTCTATATGATTAATTAATCCTTAGTGCCGATGAGTGGTCAATAAACGCAATTATTAAGTTATTCATATGAAGGAAATAAATAAACGTCGCAAATATGAATTTTAATTGTAACACGCCATCGATTTTAAGTACTCAGGCGTGAAATATGGAGAATGAATTCTTGGCAGTGAGCTAAGGTGGAAGGCGGCACTTATGAGGTGTTTCTCAAGGGAATCAGATGTGGGGGAGGCCAAGGCAAGGGCGTAAGCGGGGGCTGAGGAGCGAGCGTGAATAAATTCGCCCTCCCATCAGCTGCCCACTTCACCCATCCTTTGATTTGGACGCGCTTCCGGTCCCAACGTCAACGCTTTATATTACCAGCAGGAAGTCGGCAGAGATTCCCAAGTTTGATTAAAAACTTGTATGCTGTTAACATACATGTATTTACATTCTTGTAAGCAAAATACTCGCCTTCAATGTCAGAACCTACCGGGATTGACTACAAATGACGGGATTGACGTTTTCCAACGGTTTTAGAATCATCGCAGCCTTCTTCATCACAGCACTCACTCACTCACTATCCTATTTTCGATCATTTTTTAATCCATTCGATGATAACCCAGGTTAACGCGAAAAATTTCAACGCTGAGAATAAATAGGATATTAGTGTAATTTTAGTAAAGGTTATTGTCTTTTGATGACATTCTTCAAGCAATATTTGCTGAAAAAACACGTCATATTACTTTCGAGGCTTGACGAATTGTTATAAATTTAATTTATGGACTGTGTTTGTTTATCATTCGGATAAAGACGTGTTTTGTTTACGCCTTTATTTGGATTTTTGGTTGTTCTTGAAATTTCGGATGTTAGGCCATACTCACTCTACCTGTTCTATAGTTAAGCAATATATAGGACAGGTCATATGTTTATGAAATTGCATTAAAAAAAAGAAGCTATCGAATTTTCAACGATAACTACTGAGTAATGTTCACATCGTCTTGGTGTTATTTACAGCCATACTTTGAAGATTATTTAGCCATAATTATATCTTAAGCATTAAATCACAATCATTTCTCTTCGTTGCAGTAAATACCTTGTCAAACCAGTGCAGTGATTAAAAGGTTTCGAAGAATTAAGCTAACGGCAAAATCAAACACTAACAGATTTATGAAACTTGCATTTCGAATTTCAATTGTCTCGAGTATTTACCAATATGTCTAACAATAAAATGATGCTATGAATTCGTGCTACTTTCGTCCTTATTCCGACTTTTTTTCCGGTAAACATTTGCACATTTCAAATGGTTGATCCTAGGCGCTCTTTTTGAAGGTGCCGACGATCTACCTCACTCAGCTACTCATCTCGAAGGTTGGTTTGGGCAAGTGAGGACTGAGGTCTCCCCGAAGTCGAAGGCGTGTCAAATTCGAACACATTCAGGATGGTAGTGCGAACTACTTTTCTTTCGGCTACCTCGCACTTATTTTGGCTCTCTGATAGCTTCCCCAGTGATTTTGCCACTTTGCCAGCAGCAAAACGCTCTGCTCACGCTCGCGAGCTGATTCTCTGAATCTGAGCCATTAATGCTAGCCGACATTCTTGGAAGGAAGGAAGCTCAGATTGAATTTTGCAATCACGAATTGACATTTCATTTGGGAACTACTGCTTTGTGCCTTTTAACCCATTGTTCGACCGTTTCAATTTATTTATGCCTGACTAGTTTATACATGTAACTTTTCCTCACTTGCAATCCTTATTTGACTTATTGATTGAATAATAAATTGCAACATTGCCCCTAAATTTATATTTTCTCGACGCGTTTCGCACTTTCGTACAAGATTTTTAAGTGCATCATGCGCTGCCAAGTTCTTCGAGATCCTAAAATGGCGAACCATTCTCACGCAAAATTCGTTAACTCCTACTTCCAGACTCCCAAACTCCCTCTCTTTTAGCAGCTGAAAATATTTAAGGAAGAACTTTGCTGCAGATGATGAACTTGAAAATGTTGCTGTAACAACGAAACGCTTCGTGTGAAAATAAATTCAGTGGAATTATTGCAGTGTCTTATTTAAATAATATTAACTGCCTCCACCACATCGTGCCACGTACAATAGAAGACTAATTTGACTTTTAAATCAATTGAAGCGATTCCTTAGAAACAGTTTTCGAATCTATTCGTGAGTGCTTGATTTTTCCGAGGTGCAATATCTTCTTCTTCGTACCTTTGGCTGCCGAAAATTCACGATGGAACCTTTTACTTAGGGTAAAATTAAATAAAAATAAAAAATGCAAGCAGCACAAGGATTTCAGTTATCTATGATTATACGCAATTAATATGCACAAACCTGAGATGACGCCTAGGGAAAAATCGGATTAAATGGAAAATATCAGGTAGAAGTTTAGTTGTCTTCTGGGACATGAGACATAATTTCCGTAGTTAAACTATTTTTAATACCACGAACAGTTAATTAATATCGGTCATAAAGTATGGCTATGCCTTTTAGGGGATTCTTACTCCCTCATGTCATAGTACATATGTCCATAATACCGAACATAGACCACAAAACATACGATATGAAAGATAACGATGCGTGTAGGCATAAGTTGTCATAACACCACATCTTAATTAAAATAGCAGAAACATGATTTATACCAACGGGGAGAAAAAATGTGGTTCTGAAAGTGTTAAATATTTATATGAGTCTGTAGAGAGATGAGTATCAATATTTTCAGGCAAAGAGGTAAGAAATACAGCAGACAAGTGAGCGCTTGACACGGGATAGTTCAGGGATGGTGTGGGACAATTAAACGTATAGATGCAAGGAAACTCTGAAATTAACGACGAAAATAATTTCGGGCTATAAACGAGAGAGTTCAATGAGCTGTCTGTGAAGTTGAAGCCTGCTTTTCTACATTTAATGGCTGGGGTGTGGGCCAGTCAGAATGATATAGAATATCAGGAAGTAAGTGCGGAAATCCTTCGAAATTTCTCTTTGCTGCAAATTCTTTACATCCTCATCATCATCATTTGTCAACAATCCTGAAATTGGTTGTATCCTCAGCTGTAAGAAGATACATCTTTTTGTAGAAAGCCTTCTTTGCCTGAGCTATTAATTAGACTGTTTCTTCCTTACTTCATCCATAGTTCGGCCTCCTTGATGCAAAAACTTTTCACCTCCTCAAGTTTTAAATTGTTCACAATTGTAGTTCTTATTCCAAATTTTTTTAACTGTGGCAAGGAAAGTATGTTTCATTCTAGAGTCTTAAATGTTTATGAGAACACTTTCACAAAGCTGTTGTGCAGAGAATGCATCGTAAGTAGTGGGTGTAAATGAGCTAAACCCTATTGAAAGCACCTTCAGTTGATACTTCATGTACGGAACGAATTAGCAAGGTATTACCTCAGTTCTGACCACGGTTCATTCGTCAGTGAGATTTTATAGATCATCGGATAATTAATTTGTAGGAGTATGGTGTAGATTTTGGTGTCTTCTTTCTAGTGGTTTTATTCAAGAGAAATGTAAGATTTTCTCAATTAATGCCCACATTAATTCGGACTACGATGGTTTTGGTTGTTTTGAACCAGTGAACGAGTATCATATTTTGAATTGGGAATGGTGTTTTGAGGATTTGACTGGGAGTTGGTGGCTGAGGTGATTTGTGCCATGGGGGAAGAGCGGAGAGAATTCCGCCTTTTGCATTTGCCAGCCCTCTTGACTAACAATTGCGTGTGTGGCGCGGGGGTCGGAGTAGCCTGCTTTAAGTATTCTCCACATGGAATTTAAGTAGGGATCGGGACTTGTAAAAAGTGTAGGCATCCGCATGGCGATTATAAGGCCGCATGGGGCTATGAAGCCATCACTCATGCCGATCCGCTCCAATCTCGTGTATAGCTCTCACAAATGCTTTTTAACAGTAGAGGGAGGTTATTTTGTGTGGAGCGCTAACGACAAACCCTTCGTAAATGCTACCAACACTCCCACTCCGAGTGAGGGGTGGTTCACCACTACCGGTCTTCTAGCTCCGTCTTACCACAACGGCAACGGCACCCCCCCGAAATTCTTCCCTAGTTTTAAGGGTCGGTCTTGCCAATGGATGATTTCCTCACTTGCATACTAGCCTTGCGTGTGTGTGATTCATGCCTCCAACTGTGCGTTTCGGTGTGCCCTTGCGTCCATTTGTATTTCGCTCACCACAGAAATTACGGAATTTTAGCTTTTTTCTCAATTAGTTTGGTTCTCCTGGCCATTCCGTCTCTCTCTACCTCGCTTTCTTCCCTCCATTCGCCCTTTCCATTTGCGCCAGGTTCTTTTGCGAGAGCTATAAAAGCTCCATTTTTTAAAGAGCAAGTCGCGCCAAAGAAGTCAATTCATGTTGTTGTGAATAAGAATTGAATCTGTTTTCACAACAACTTAACTTGGCTTAACTTGAATTGACGTCACTCAGACCATTTAATTAAATATTCCAACAATCAAAACTCAGACCGTGTATCGATCGTGAAATTGCTTTCACAAGAGCTTCTGATAGCTTTTACGACCTATCAATAGAAATTTACATCTTCCTTGCTGATGGCTACTTTAAAAAGAAATTTGCGCTTTATTCAACCAATGACTGTTCGTTGAAAAGTTACTCCGCTTTAAGTTTTTGTGAACCAGTAGATGCTCGTCTTTCTTTTTCATATCCACAATTACGTCAATTTAAGCTATTTTGATGGAAACTTTATCTTTCTCAGAGATACCGTGAAATCAGATACATCTAGGAACTCCTCGCAAACAGTTTCAATTGATGTGTGGGTGTTAGGACACCAGGTGTTCATTAAAGAAAAGAAATGAGGTGCTCGTATGAGATATTTGACTTTTGAGTCCCACTTAGCAGTTATTTAAGCCCCTTATTGTTCGGAGGAAAAACGAATTCATTTAGTACCTATTCGTTCGGCTGAGGCTCTCGGGCGAAAAGTGGCACTGGCCACTGTAGTGCCACTAGAGTGTCTATCGGATTTAAAATCAAAATAAGTCGATACATTTTGTTTGATCCTTTATCCATGGTATTAGAATATTATAGCCAACAAATAATTCCTTTTTAGTTTAATAAAAAAATCAAATTTTAACTAGTAAATAGTAACTTCATATTGTTTTTACATCATGGCAATTTTCGCTAGTATCACCAAATTTCGGTGGGACTAAAAGGACGAACTATTCGGGAGAATGATAGCATCATGTTGACTAGAATCAACGTGACGATTTCGCTATTTTATCTTTGATTGTCGCAATGGAGTAATTGGACACTAGGACCAAAGTTTACTTCGATTAATTTTCCTCGTGGGTGTGGTAAACAAAATGCGACGTCAACAGTGTCATGGGCCCTGTCCACTCGCTAGAGCCATGAGAATGTTTCGACGGATCGTAAGCGTATTCTTGACCTCCTTCGGACGTGAGGCGAATGCCCCGCTATCGGAGAGAATCGCTCCGCGCGATACATGTTTTACCTTGATTTCTCACGTTTGTGAAACTGAGCATGCGACGAGTAGTTTTGCGTCACCCAGGGGACAACTAGACTCGTCTTGCTCAACGCCGGCGTGCGAGGTGAGGATGGATGTGTTAGCAGCCAGCCCCATGACCTGCCGCCATGTGAACTAGATGTTTTATCTCCACTCCACGATCGTGACTACCTAATGGTTGAGATATAAAAAAGCGATTTTTATCGATTGTAGCAAGAATTACTTACATTTTTCGATTTTTGGAATTATTTATTTAATCGCCTGCTATGCGTTGATATATCATATTTATCAAAATATCATTGATGTGTCGAAAGATATACTGATAACGATACATTTGACGATATCTTTCATTTTTTAAATTAATTCAGATTTTATCTAGACTCAAATATTCAATTCATTTCTAAACTAAAAGTTTGAAGAAATTAATGTTTTACTCTTGATGTACTCCAAGTTTTTTTCAAATTGAATGGAAATATTTTAGAGCGAAATAAATCACTTAGTAATGTTCCACAA